>NC_073259.2:132550384-133167307 GCF_029289425.2 Pan paniscus
TGAGGGTGAAATGAGCTCATGATGCGTGCAAAGCATGCAGCACCTGACACACAGGTGCTCCTCATCACCCCATCATCCTCATCCTCATCACCCCCATCACCCTCATCCTCATCACCCCCATCACTCTCATCCTCATCACCCCCATCATCCTCATCCTCATCACCCTGCTCGTCCTCATCCTCATCACTGTCATCCTCATCACCCCCCTCATCTTCATCCCCATCACCCCCATTATCCTCATCCTCATCACCCTCATCCTCATCACCCCATCATCCTCATCCTCATCACCCCCATCACCCGCATCCTCATCACCCCATCATCCTCATCCTCATCACCCCCATCACCCGCATTCTCATCACCCCATCATCCTCATCCTCATCACCCCCATCACCCGCATCCTCATCACCCCCATCATCCTCATCCTCATCACCCCCATCACCCGCATCCTCATCACCCCTTCAACCTCATCCTCATCACCCCCATCACCCGCATCCTCATCACCCCCGTCGTCCTCATCCTCATCACCCCCATCATCCTCATCCTCATCACCCCCATCACCCTCATCCTCATCACCCCCATCACCCGCATCCTCATCACCCCATCACCCTCATCCTCATCACCCTCATCCTCATCACCCCCGTCGTCCTCATCCTCATCACCCCCATCACCCTCATCCTCATCACCCCCATCATCCTCATCCTCATCTGTCCATGTATGAACCCCCTCCTCCTAACACCATTGGAAAGAGAATCCCACCATGCTGCCGTCTGCTTCATAGCAAGAGGGAGGCTGAAGACCAGAGGGTTTAGGGCACTGGCCCAAGGTCGGATGGAAGGCCAATGCCCCATTCTGCAATGTGACAGGGCATCACAAGTGAGATCAGAACATGGTTCTGCTCCACTTATGACGCTCACACAGCCTGCACATGACCACAGAGCAGATCAGTATGAACCCAAAAAGGTGCCCAAGAAGAAGTGAACACAGGAAAAGCCAGAAAATCCAGGATGCTGGCTTTTACAGACTCCATCGCTGGCGGTTTGAACAGAACTGCCTCAGTCCCACAGCGACCCCTGGTGGTCGCTTCAAGAAGGGCATCAAAATACTCCCACAAAGCACGGAACAAACAAAGCCAAGAAGGGGAAGAAGCCCACAGCCCCGAAAGGGTGGGCAGGAGGGCTCCCTCCAGCTAGGGAAGGTGGCCCTTCCTCAGGTACTAGAGAAAATACCACCTTGGACACCTACAGAGACCCAGCTAAGAGGGTGACTAGCTCTGCTGGGCCTGGATTCAAGCCTGAGCCCCCCGCTCACCAGCTCTGCAGCCTCAGCCAGGGCCCTTCACCTCCCTGACCTCAGTGTGTCTACTTCAGCAGAACCTGTGAGTATATGCCTACCTCATAAGGTTGTTTGGAAGATCAAGGAGATAATGCTGAAAAAACTGCTGCACAGCAGTGACACGCTATAAAGGGCTCTCTAATGCAAATCAAAACCACAATGAGATACCGCTGTACAACCACTAGGATGGCTGGAATCAAAAACATTTTTTAAAGGAAGATAAAAAAGGGTTGGTGTGGCTAGGGACAGTGGCTCACACCTGAAATCCCAGCACTTTAAGAGGCCAAGGTGGGCAGATCACTCAAGACCAGCAGTTTGAGACCAGCTTGGGCAACATGGTGAAAACCCATCTCTACAAAAAATACAAAAATTAGCTGGGTGTGGTGATGCACACCTGTACTCCCAGCTACTCAGAAGGCTGAGGTAGAAGGATCGCTTGAGCCCAGGAGGTAGAGGCTCCAGTGAGCCAAGATGGCACCACTGCACTCCAGCCTGGGCAACAGAGTGAGATTCCATCTCAAAAAAAAAAAAAAAAAAAAAAAGCTGGGGGGCGGTCGGTGAGGATGTGGAAAACCAGGAATCTTCATGCATTGCTGGTAAGAAGGTAAAATGGGGCAGCTGATGTGGAAAACAGCCTGGAAAGTCATCAGCAAATTAAACCTAGAGTTACTGTACGACACGACCCGGCAATTCTGCTCCTAGGTATATACCCATGAGAACTGAAAACAGGTGTCCCAACAAAAACTTGAACACAATGTTCAACAGCAGCACTATTCACAACAGCCACAGCCCAAATGGCCACAGATGATGAAATAAACAAAAGGAGGCATCTCCATACAACGGAATATGTTTCAGCCATAAAAAGGAATGAAGGATGGAGACAAGAGACAACATGATAAACTCCAAAACCATGACACTATGTGGAAGAAGCCAGAAAGGATGCATACTGTGTGATGCCCTATATAGGAAATGTCTAGAACAGGTCAGTCCATAGAGATAGAGAGTAGGGGAACGGGGAGTGGCTGCTTTAGCTCCTATGAGGCTTCCCTGTGGGTTGTTGAAATGGCTGGGAACCAGATAGAGGTGACAGCTGCACAACACTGCAAATGTACGAAATGCCACTGAATTGTGCACTTTAAAATAATTATGCTTGAGAATTTCACTTTTAAAAAATTCCAAAGTGGAATTTAGAGGGGAAAAAACAAACAAACAAAAACCTAACCATTGAGGGCTGCCTTGAGCCACCTGGCTTCCAGCTGCAGTCACCAATGTGTGCCAGTGACCCGCAGCTTCAGCCCCACCCCAGGGCCAGGCCTGGAGGCCTAACGGTGCGGTACCTGGCTGGCCCTGGCAATGCCTGCCCACGCCGCTGGGGCCCGGCCCCTCTCGGGATGCCTGTGCCACCAACATGAGACCTACCCACTGCCCGCTGAAGCCTAGGACAGTTGGCAGAGTCTCCAGGACCGGGTCTCACTGCTGGACTATCCTCAAATCCTGGTTCCCCCAACCACGTGACAGCCATGATGGACCCTTGAAATCAATGCTCTCCCCCTGGAGCGTCCTTCAAAACCCAGCTACCAGGGCACCTCTTCCTGGAAGCCTACTCTCACCAGCCTTCACCCACCTGCCTACAGTGGCTAAAATGAGCCCTTGATCCTCCTTGGAGCCCCTACTTCCTTGTCTGGAGGGCACTAGATATGAGCCTGTTTCTCCCATTAGTCTAGATGCTCCCTGGGGCCCAGTGTCACAATGACTCAATCAACCATTTTTAATGAGCACCTACTATGTACCCCATGCTGCTCAGAACACAGCAGTTAACAGGGAGACAAGGAGAGGACCACTGTATAACAAAGCTGGGTCTATATTAATTCAAATAATGATGTCACCAGCAGGGTGATGAGACAGATCAGTGATCAGAAAAATTTCTTTTTCTTGAGATAGAGTCTCACTCTGTTGCCCAGGCAAGAGTGCAGTGGCAATCATGGCTCATGCAGCCTAAACCTGCTGGGCTCAGGCACTCCTGCCTCAGCCTCCTGAGTAGCTGTGACCACAGGCATGTGCCACCACACCTGGCTAATGTTTTAAATTATTTGTAGAGACAGGGTCTCACTATGTTGCCCACGCTGGTCTCAAACTCCCGGGCTCAAGTGATCCTCCAGCCTCGGCCTCCCAAAGTGCTGGGATTACAGGCATCGGCCACCATGCCCAGCCCAAAGCTTTTCTTTAAAGGCCTAAACAGCAAATATTTTTGACTTTGCAGGCCACACAGGTCTCTGTTGTGATGACTTAACTCTGCCACTGTGGCAGAAAAGCAGTCATATAAACACACATGTGTATACAGATACACAAACAAGTGGTCGTGGCTGTGCCAATAAAACTTTATTTACAAAAACCAGCAGCAGCTAGAATTGGCTGGATTGGCTGAACCCGGGATAGAGGAGGGTTGGGGGTGTGTGTTCCTGTACAAGGCTGACGGTGGCCTCTTGGTGTCAGGGACATCGAGCAGAGACCTGAATGATACCTGGGAGCAAACCATGAAGAGCTGGGAAAAGGCAGATTATCAAGGAATTGTATATTAACTCATATTTAAAACAAAGTTATAAAATGAATGTTACAAATATCTATATCAGCTTTTTCTCCGCTTGTCTTTGTGTGGTTTCAACAGTGACAATGAGGATTTATTTTTAATCTCGGGATCTTGCTCCCTCCTCTACAAGTTGTCCATTTTACAGGCAAGGAAACCAAGGCTCCAAGAGATGAAGGTTCCAGGGCCACACAGCTAGTAAAGAGCAGTTAGGAGGCCAGTCCGTTCAGATTCCAGAGCCAGGGGCTGTTTCCCCACATTACAGATAAGGAAAGTGAAGCATAGAGAAGGGACTGCCCACCCCACGTTGCCTGGTACTGGAAGAAACAGGATCTGAACCTGGACAGACTGGCTAGAAATCCTGAACTTTCACCCTCCATTCTTGTGCTGTCTAATGCGGCAGCCTGTGTGGCTATTCAAAGGCACATTTAATACGTATATTAAATAAAAATTAAAAATCAGTTCCTCAGTCGCAGTAGGCACATTTCAAATGCTCAACAGTGGAACATGGCTATCCTGCAGATACACGGTGTTTCCATCATGGCAGAAAGTTCTGTGGATGTGCTCCTGTCCAATAAACGTAAAGGGCATAAAAACCAGTGAGCATCCAGGAACTTGGGAAGGGCTTGGCACATGTCTGTGACACCGCTGTCACTGCTGCTAGAATGGAGACTCAGAGCAAACACTCCCCTTCCCCCTGCCCATTCACACCTGCTTCTTCTTCAGCTTTGAGATCTGCTGCTCTACCATGGTGATCTCTCGGTCCACGCGGTCCATGTTCTGGATCAGCTCCTCCTTGGAAAGCCGCGGCGGCACCAGCTCCAGCTCAGGGTCGGTGTGCGGGGGGCTGGGGGGAGACACCGGTTCCAGCTTGCCCGTCAGGCTACGGTCCTGTGGCAGAAAAAAAACGGGCATGGAGTCAGCACAGGGGACACCCCCCAGTCTGTACAACCCTGTGATGGTTAATACTGTCAACCTGATTGGATTGAAGGAGGCAAAGTATTGATCCTCGGTATGTCTGTGAGGGTGTTGCCAAAGGAGATTAACATTTGAGTCAGTGGGCTGGAGAAGGCAGACCCACCCTTAATCTGTGTAGGCACCATCTAATCAGCTGCCAGCGAATATAAAGCAGACAGAAAAATGTGCAAAGGCGAGACTGGCCTAGCCTCCCAGCCTACATCTTTCTCCCGTGCTGGATGCTTCCTGCCCTCGAACATCACACTCCAAGTTCTTCAAGCTTTGGGACTCAGACTGGCTTCCTTGCTTCTCAGCTTGCAGATGGCCTGTTGTGGGACCTTGTGATCGTGTGAGTTACTACTCCTTAATAAACTCCCCTTTATGTAATATATATATATTTTTTTCTATTAGTTCTGTCCCTCTAGAGAACCCTGACTAATGTAGTTGCCAACTTTTTGCCTGCTGCCATCCATGTAAGATGTGACTTGCTCGTCTTTGCCCTCCGCCATGATTGTGAGCCCTCCACAGCCACATGGAACTGTGAGTACAATTAAACCTCTTTCTTTTTAAAATTGCCCAGTCTTGGGTATGTCTTTATCAGCAGCATGAAAACGGACTAATACACAGCCCCTCCCCAATACACCCCTGGTTTCCATCCCTGACTCTAGGCCCAGAGCCCTGGACATCTGTCAGGACAGTCCTCACCTGTTCAAGGATCCCATTCCCATCCCAGCCATCACCCATTCTCCAAAATTCAGAGTCCCTTACAGCCTTCAAGATGCGATTCAAATGCTCTTGCTACATGAATGGTTTCCCAGCCTCTCCTCAAGTTGTGAAGTCTTCCAGCTCCCTGTTCCCATAACACACCTCTCTTCTTCCACTTACCCCATCTGTGTGTTCCTCACCAGCCCAAGGAACCAAGACCCACAGCCTCCATTCTCCCAAGGCCTGGCCTCTGCATACCCTCTGTAAACATTCATCCATGAAGCTCAGTCCAAACACGCAAGTTCCAGAACCATGCAGCCAACACACACGTGGCTTTGCAGAAAACATATGTTCCCAAACACACGGAAAAGCCATCAGAACGGGCTACAGTTAAGCTAAAAGGAGTTATCTCAGCAGCAGGGCAGAAGAGGGTATTTTTACTTTCTTCTTTTTATTTGCCCGTTATTTTTTCTGATTTTCTTTCACTGAGAGTCACTCTTTGTGTAATAGAGCTGTTTTTGAAAATGTGCTTAACAACAAAGGAAGCCTGCATTCAGTTATCCATGGACACCTTCATCCCACCAGCTAAAGTCTGGTGCACCCAGGCTGTGCTGGGAACACTCTCAGGATAAGGAGGTTAGAAAACACAACCCAGGCCTCACCTGTGCAGCCCTGGGTTCAAATCCCAGCCCCCTCTGCCACTCTCCAGTTCCGTGACCTTCAGCAGATCATTCAACTGCTTCCTGCCTCAGTTCCCCATCTGCCCAATGGGGAGAACAGTTGGTACCTCCCCGGTCCTTGTGAGTCTTGAATGAGTTAATGGCTCTGAGCCTGGCATACCGTAAGCCTCAATAAATGTTGGCTGGGATGGTGCTCCCCTAGCCAGGCTCCAGAACCCAGCCCCCGCCCTGTGCCATCCTTGGGGCCAAGCCGGCAGCTGCTGGCAGACGAGGCCCAGAGCAGCGCCAGGCCACCACCTCCCCGCCCCCGCAGCAGCTGCACCCAGAGGACACAGGGTGCATTATTCTCCCGACAACTGCAGCCCGGGGGCCACCGAGTGCCCCCCCAACCTCAGGATTCACAGAGGCTGCATCATCTTCTGTCCACTCCTGCCATCCTCAGGGCCTCTGTCCTCCCCTCACCCCACAGAGCCCCAGCAAGACCCACAGGGGCCAAGAGTCTTGGAGTCACATTAGGTTTGCCTCTGGCCTCTGTTACCATGTGAGATGTGGGGGCAAGGACAGCAGGGGCCTGGACAACCCAGTGCTCCCTCCACACACACGGACTCCTCGAGGGAAACAGAGAAAAGGGCTCATATCCCTCAATCGCCCCAATGCAGTCCTCCATGCTCCTCAGGCCACCTCCCCCAGGGACACCTAGAAATCACACCTGGGACCGCTCACAGCTCAGCCTATCCCAGTCCTCTGCACACCCCAAGAAGTGGATCCCACAACAGCCCTCCGAGGGGACTGCTGCTCCATCTCCATTACACAGAGGCAGAAACAGAGCCTGGAGGCCACTGGGGCTGGATGCCAGAGGCCGGCACTTTCCTATAAAGGGCCAGATGGTAAAAATAGCTCAAGCTTTGAGGGCCACAAGGTCTCTGTCTCATCTACTCACCCCTGCCATTGTATTGCAAAAGCAGCCACAGGCAACGGGGAACAAATGGGCGTGGCTGTGTGCCAATAAAACTTTATTTACAAAAACACACTGAGGGCCAGATTTGGAGCTTGCTGGAGTTTGCTGGCCTCCTGCTCCAAGCAATTCACAAATCTTAATCCACGTAACTGTCATAACCACCGTGGGAAGTGGGATTTCTGTTTGACGACATGCCCAAGGCCACTCAGCATCCTACCTTGGAAGGTGCTTGAAGGGGGAGGCTGCAGGGGCTCCCACGTCAGAAATGGCCACACATCTGTTCACCCCACAGAACCGTGGGGCTGAGCCATGTGGGGACCCCACGTGGGGTCCCAGCCACACATCCGTTCACCCCACAGAAACATAGGGTTGAGCATAAGCACCAAAGCAGCACCCCTTCCAGGGACCCAGAGTGCAGGACCTCCAGAAACTCAAGGCAAAAGTGTGTGTGGAAGAAAAACTCCCTAGAAAAAGCCTCAGGCGTGTGTATGCACGTACCAGTGGGTGTGGGGCCCTCACTGCTCCCCAACAGGAGGGCAGGCAGGGGGCCATGGGCATCTGACCCCACCCACAGCAAACCATGGACAGCTCATGCGTCTGGCACCCCCGGGCCTTTGCACAGGCTGGCTCCGCTACCCAGAGTGCACAACAACCCTTCTGTGCCAAGTGACGTGAGACGTCCCCATGCCACCGCCCAGGCCCTCGCTGCGGTCCACCTTGGGTGCTTGGCTGGTCTCTCCCTGCAGCCTATGTCATTTCTTGAGGTTCTTAAGACAAAAGGTGGCAGCAAACATGGCACCCAGAGCCCGGTCGCACAACTGGTGGCAAGAAACATCTCCGCTATCCTATCTCTGCTCTTCCACCTGGACCAAGAAGAGAGATAACAGAGCAAGGACAAGGATGTGGAAGGAAGGGCTATGGGGGCCAGGCCACCCTAAAACTCTGAGAGCAAACTGCTCGTCCCACCTGGGAATAATTCTCCAAAGCAACATTAACAAAAAGAAGGTTTCCATCCCCAGGGCTAACAGGCAGCACCAGGAGTAAAAGCAGCAGCTGGCAACCACTAGCAACACTTGGAAAAGTTGCTGGAAACTTTAAACTCTCCATGGATAAAAGCCGTTGCCTTTAATGGGTTCTTCTTTAAGTTCGGGTTTAGCTTTTATTCGCAGCAAAATTGCACAAGTAAGTCCATCACCTGATGAACAGATAAATAAAACATGGCATATCCATACAAGCAATGTGAAGGGCCGGACGTGGAGGCCGAGGCAGGAGGATCGCTTGAGCCCAGGAGTTCAAGACCGCCTGGGCAACATAGCAAGACCCATTCTTTATTTAAAAAAAAAAAAAAAAAAAAAAGGAATGAAGCACTGACCCAGGCTACCTTGTGGATGAACCCCGAGAATATGATGCTGAGTGGAAGTGGACAGACATAAAAGGCTGCAGAGTGTACAATTCCACTTACAAGAAATGTCCAGAATAGGCAAATCCAGAGAGATGGACAGTGATTCGTGGTTGCCAGGAAAAAGGAGGAGGGGGAAGTGGGGGGTGACATGGTTTGGCCGTGTCCCCACCCAAATCTCATCTTGAATTGTAGTTCCCATAATTCCCACATGTCGTGGGAGGGGCCAAGTGGAGGTCATTGAATCATGGGGGCGGTTTCCCCCGTCCTGTTCTTGTGATGGTGAGTGAGTTCTCATGAGATCTGATGGCTTATAAGGGGCTTTCCCCACTTTTGCTCAGCACTTCTTGCCGCTGCCATGTGAAGAAGGACGTGTTTGCTTCCCCTTCCACCACGACTGTGCGTTTCCTGAGGCCTCTCCAGCCATGCAGAACTGTGAGTCAACTAAACCTTTTTCTATTATAAATTACCCTGTCTCGGGTATGTCTTTATTAGCGGTGTAAGAACAGACTAACACAGGGAGTGACTGATTAATGAGTATGGGGGTCTCCTTTTGGGGTGATGAGAATGATCTAGAACTAGACAGGTGACAGCTGCACAACATTGTAAATGTCCTACAAGCCAACGAGCTCTTCACTTTAATGTGGTTACTTTTTTGTGAACCGCCCCTCAACTGAAAAAGAAGAGGCAAACCCGGATTGCCAAGAGCGCTTCCCCTGGTGCGGGGTTTCCCAGGACGGGGGCTGAGGGAGCCTGGCGGTCAGGCCTGCAGGTGCACTCCTGATGACTGTCCACCTTCCCACTCACCCAAAGCTGCAGGGAACAAAACAACAAACTAATACACCCCGCACAAGTTGCCAGGTGGCAGTGGGTACCTTTTACTCATCAGATGCCCCTGGTGTAAAACTTCAAGCTAGCGTGAAAGAGAAAAGTTTATTATGCAAAACTGAAGACACAGAGGCAGAAAAGCCCCTCGGCTCCCCTGTGCCAGCTCCAGGAAAAAGCAGGGCCCAGCTTCACGCACTCCCAATACACCCCCTACTCCGGCCACAATGACAGGTTCTAGGACAGGCATGGGCCCACTCATGGTGAGGAGGAAAAGCAGTTTGGGGCTAGAAATGCAGAGAGGAGGAGGAAGAGTTCTCTCTTTTTGCTGGCCTTGAACCTGGGAGGAGGAAGGCCTGGAGTCACCGGCTTCCTTCCTGCTAACACACCAAGACCCTGTGAAAGATGGCAGAGCCAAGGGATGAAAAAGGACAGGGTCCTGAGGACATCGTGTCACCTAGATCAAGCTGTACCTGAAGCTAACCAATGCTGGACTTCAGTTATGTGAGCCAGAATTCATGTTTAAATTTGATAGGGGCTGTCTGTCCCCCTTAGGGATTTTCAGAGATAGTGCTATTTGTGACAATTCTAAAGTCCCCAAAACAAAGTTCGGTGAATTCCCAAGGAAGTCTCTGATGCCACAGAACTCCGGAGGCTGAAGAGCAGAGAAGCATCAGAAAACAGGAACACGGTGGGGCAGAGGGGGCACACACAGAAAAATCCCATCAAATTCCTGCCTCAGGCGCCCAGCTGAATTCCACACA
Source organism: Pan paniscus (assembly GCF_029289425.2). Lineage (NCBI taxonomy): Eukaryota > Metazoa > Chordata > Mammalia > Primates > Hominidae > Pan > Pan paniscus. The sequence goes on from NC_073259.2 coordinate 132,560,589, forward strand.
GCAGATGCAGAAAACCTCTCAACTCGCTCTCCCAGGCATCTTCCCTTGCTCAGACTTTCCAAATCTCTTCACAGCCTGGAGCAATTACTGCGGCCAGGCTGGCCAGGCCCCAGCACCAAGCTCATCACACCCCCACCTTGTGGTCCAAGCAGAGAGGAGAGAGAGACAGACACAGAGACGAAGACAGACAGACAGATCGAGAAACAGAAATGGACATAGATGAAGACAGAAACAGAGACAGAAAGACAGAGACATGGTGACAGACACACACAAAGAGAAAGAGATAGAGATAGAGGGACACAAAGAGAAAGAGATGGAGAGGCAGAGACACAGACAGAGACAGACACAGAGACTAAGAGAGATCCCAGAGGGCGCACCACAGGCAGAGGCATTCCTGACAAGAAGAGGGAAAGCCAGGCAGGCAGAAAGAACCACAGAGCAACGGTAAGGGACGGAGACCCTCCAGAACCCACAGAGCAATGGTAAGGGATGGAGACCCTCCAGAACCCACAGGCCAGAGCGCGCGGACATGCTGGAGAGGCGGGCAGGCAGCAACTCACCCCTCGGGCCTGCTCTCTGCGCAGAGACAAAACGCGCACCTGGGGGACAACAGCCCACTCAGGGGTTGGTCACCCTCCAAGGCTGGGCCCTGAGCTGCCTGCGCACAAACACATGCACACACACGTGCACATGCACACACACACGCACACACAAACACACACACATGCATATACACACATGCACACACACGCACATGCACAGACACATGCACACACGTGCGCACATAAACACATGTACACACGCGCAACACATGCACACTCACGCACACACACAAACACGCATGGACACACGCACGCACACACAGGTACATGCACGCACACAGGCACATGCGTGCACACACGCACACGCACACACACAAACACGCATGGACACACACACAGGCACATGCGCACATACACACACACATGCGCGCACACACACACTCGCACCCACACACAAACGCACACACACACGCACGCGCGCATGCGCACACACACCCTGGCCTGCTATCCATCCAGGCCCCACTTCAGGGGAGTTGTTCAAATGGAAACATCTCTCCCAGGAGGCTGAGCTAAAATTCTCTCCTGCCTTCTGTAACAACAAAACAAAACAAAAGAGGAGAAAGCAGATTCCAGTGCTAATGGGGGATGCCAGGCAGAGAGAGGAGGGCACCCCACCAGGGAGACCAGAGGGGACCCAGAGCAGCAGGTCAACCTGGAGGCAGGCATGGGGTGCACTCCCAGCTGCCTGGGCCTGAATCCCGTTCCCCCGCGTCCAGCTCGCTCAGCCTGGGGCTGTCTACAAAAGGGGGTCACAGACCCAGCCTCCTTGGGCTGGGAAGAGATCAGGGAATGACACTGGCTGGGCATGACTTGGCACGTGGCAGGCAGTCGGCGCTCACTTAATGGCACCCGCCATCACTGCAGCATTCTTACCACCGTGTGAATGCCTCCTGCGTGCCAGCCTCCTGATAAAGGAGGTGCCTCACCCTAGGGGTCCACCATTCAATCCAATCCGGCCGCACTGGGCAGAAAAGGGGACCCTGTAGGCCTGAGTGGCCACTTCCCTCCCCGGGGCTGTCTCCCAGTCCCCACCGCCCACCCCTACTCCCGCTGCAGGAGGAGGATGGCCTTTGCCCTGAGGCTGCTAAGGAGCTTAGGGTGCCCCAGGGCTGTGCAGGGAGGGGCCCGTGTCACAGCTGGCCGGGAACCAGGCTACAACAAGGATGAGGATGCCACCTGGCCACAGCCCCACCCCGGCCTGGGCAGTCAGACACAGCTGGGTGGCTGAGTGACCCTGGGGGACTGAAGCCTCTGGGGACACTGCCTGCGATTCCCCCACCAGCCCTGCCATCGGCATCCTCTGTGGAAGCTGGAGAGAGAACAAGCCTCCAGCCTGGTATGTCCTGAGCTTTACTGAAACCACAGCAAACTCCCACAGCAGCAAACCACAGGTGCTTAATCTGTGCACATCCTCACCACCGCCACCGTCTAGGTTCCACTTTCTGTTTCAAAGAGGAGTGAAATCAAAGGGCTGTGGAGGGCACTGGAGGCGTGGCAGGCCCCAGGCTGGACACACACGTGGGAGGTGTCGTTCTCCAGCCAAGAAATGGCCATGGGCCAAGCACCCCCAGGTGCCCTTGTCCGGCTGGCTGTGAGTTGTGAGTTCCTGCAAGGGCTGACTGGGCTCACAGGACCCTGGACTCCAGGCGAGTGGGGGAAGGAGGGGGAGCGGATGGGGGTAGGGGGTGGGGGAGCAAGGGAATGGGGGAGGTCAGTGGATGGGGGAGGGGCAAGGCCACTGGTGGGAGATGATGGCAGGCAGAACCCATGGGTGAGGGGCGGCTGGGAGGTGAGGGGGAGGGGCAGGTAATGAAGGCAAGGACAGATGGCCGCGGGGCTGGGTGGCGCTGGGTGGTGGCTGGGAGTGGCTCTGTGGTAGGGAGGTTGCCCCAGGGGATGAGCAGGGAGAGATGGCAGGAGCCGAGGAAGCAGGGGGTGAAGGGGAGTGAGCAGGACAGGGGGGCTGTTTGGGTGGAAAGAAAGAGAGGGAGGAAGGTGTAGAAGGAGAGAAGGAAGGGGAGGAAGGGCAGGAAGGATGTGCTGGAAGGGTTGGGCGTCGGGGCAGGGATGCTGGCTGGGGTACCCGAGGGGGCAGTGCCCGAGAGGAACTGGCATCGACACCAGTCCCAAGCCCAGACCCAAGTGCAGGCGGCCCAAGCCCCAGGCCACAGAGACCCCCTTCAAGGCCGGCAGGGCCCCTGTGGCTGAATCTCACACCCCAGGAGGACGTGGTGGGGCTGCAGCCTCAGCCATGAGTGGCCTCGAGAGTCCCCACAGGGCTAGCCACAGGTCTCCCCTGCCATGCAGGCCCTGGAGGGCAGCCAGGACTGGAAGGAGAGAGGAAAGAGGAATGTGCCTGGGGGAGGGCGCTCCTGCCGAGGGCACAGTCAGTGCAAAGGTCCCCAGGTGGGAATGTGCCTGGCGTGTTTGAGGAACTCCAGGATGGCCTGGGAGGCTGTACGTAGCGGTTGAGAGGGCTGGTGCAGGGAGATGAGGTCAGGGAGGTGACGGGGCTGGATCACGCCGGACCTGCAGCCCATGGCAAGGATTTTGGCTTTTTCCTGCTTGAGACAGGAGCCATGGATGGTTTGGAGCACAGGGGGGAACACACAGGGGGATGCAGTCGTCTGCCTTTATAAGAGCCCTCTGGCTGCTGCTTGGAAGATAAACTGAAGGGAGAAGAGGGAGGCAGGAGCAGGGAGACCCAGGAGGAGGCTACTGCAAAGTTACCGGAGAGCAATGACGAGCTCAGGCCGGGGGTGGCCTCAGGTGTGGGCAGAAGGCTGGAATTGGGATATTTTAGGGCAGAGGTGTCAGGATTTGCTGATGGACTGGAAGTACGCAGGAGAGCAGGGAGGTGGCCAGGGTGGAGTCCCTGAGTGCCAACAAGAACACAGCTGCATCCGCCGGGGGAGCTTCCTGAGTGGGCTCTCAGGCGCATGTGGTCTATTGGCTAGGAGTTCATTAACTGACCTCCACTTTCCTGTGACAACTTGGTGAGGCAGGGGCTGCCCCAGTGGCAGGGAGGCCAAGCCAACCAACGACCACACAGACACCCCAGCCCCTCCCTCCCCTGGCCCCAGAGGCAGCCCTGTGGGTATCTGGCAGGTGTGCAGGTGTCGGGGCCACAGCCACTCAGAGCAGGAGGGGAAGCCCAGCCATCCCAGCCCCAGGATGGCACCCCCACCTCCTGCCAGCCCAAGCCCACCCCAGGGATATCCCAGGTTCCACGCAGGTATCCTCTCTCCCCAAGAGAAGGCCAAGTCTGGCCCAGGTGGCCTGGCCCCGCAGCCAGACCACCACCCATGCCGGCTCACGGGTGCCAAGTAGTTCCCATGCATGGGGCCCACAGCCGAGCCCTCTACCCACATGACCAGGTGACACCCTGCCCACAAGGTCCCAGATCAGTGAGGAAGAAACGGGGCTCAGAGAGGCACAAAGGCAGCACAGCTGTGGAGGTGGGGGTGGTGGAAATCGCACCTGGGTCACCTGAGGGCAGATGGACGGAGGGCCCTGGGATAAGTGAGTGTGCCCAGGTGAGGTCTGGGCCCACCTGCAATGCCAGGCAGCCCCCCATGGAGATGCAGATGAGCCTAAAGCTGTCTGGCTCCCCTGCCCAAAGTGCATCCGTGGTCCCTCAGGCCTGGGTGGCTGCAGACTCAACCCACGCCAGCCCGGTGCCACAGGGTGGCCCAAGGAGCAGCCAGACTGGGCAGTAGAAGGAGGCTTTGTCATTCTAGGGGTCCAGGCCATGTCCTAACCAAGCACCGCCCCTTTAGTGCTGAGCCAACTCTGTCTCATCTCACTTTGCGGGACTCTGGAGTCTCCCTCTCCCCTCCCTGACCCTTAAGAATCCAGAAGCCTCAGGCGCCTGGCAGAGCCCTGAGCTGTCCACCTCGCGGGCCGGGGTTTAAGGCCCAGGGGGCTGCCTGCTGTGCAGGGCTCGAGGCAGGGGTCACCGAGCCCCCTGTTCCAAGCAAGCATGGAACCAAACAACCCACCCTCGAGGAAGCTCTCAGAATGTGCTGAAAGCTGACCACCGACCACAGGACGGTCCTGACCCCCATCGAATGGCAGCTCTCTGCTCCATGGCACCCCAGGCCCTCCCATCCCAGCTCTCCCCTCCCTCACGCCAGCTACCCCGTGACCACAAGCCTATTCCTGCCCCAGGGCCTTTGCGCTTGCTGCTCTGCCCACCTGGAACACCTTCCCCACTTCTTCCCACACTCTGGCACCTCCAGAGACCCAGCGCCTGCCCTCTTCCTGCCACCCAGCTCTGTGCACCCGGTGCTTGGCCCACCTCCAAGCCTTTGCCCGAGCTGCCCCCTCCCTGCATACCTACCCGCCACCTCCCACCCAGCCCAACCAGCAGCAGAACCTCAAGTGGGAGAGGAGCTCCCAGCTGGGGGCCCAGGCTTACCTTGGTGAGGTCTTCAGATCCCACAGGCTGGCCCGTGGCCAGCAGGGGTGACGGTCGCAGCAGGGGGTCAGGCAGCAGCTCTAGCCGAGGGCGCTTGCTTTCAATGAACTCCATCTCTGACTTCCCCAGCTCGGGCAGGTATGAGTGGGACTCTGGCCGCAGGTGGAGCTCCTGGGACCTGCGGGAGGTGAGGCATCCAACGTCACATAGGAGATTGTGGCTCTGAGAACTCCCGAGGCCCCGACCACCCTCTGCGCCGAGCATCTACTGCGCGCCGTGCTCCGTATGATCCTGCCAGGAAGGTGCTCACAGGAGCCCACCTCCCACGATCCCACAGCAGGGCAGGACTCCAATGCAGCGCTGCCTTCCTTCAGGTCCACATTCACCGAGGACATTTACAGGGAGGTAGTGTGCTACGGTGGCACTGGAACACCCCAGAGTGACTGCCCCTCCCTCGCCACGGACCACCCCACCGTCCCCACCTGGGGCTGGCTACAATGCAGAATCTCCAGTACCATCTGAGGCCTACTGAGTCAGACTCTGCATTTTAACAAGATCGCTGGGCCATTCACAGGCACAGTCCATCCGGGAAATGCTGTGAGCCTAACACAGATAACAGCACCCGTGATGCCATTTCCCTCTCACCCACGCAGGGCAGACATCGCTGGCCGATCGCAGAACTCTTGCTGCTGAACCTGGCCTAACCACCTTCTCAACTCAGCCTAGCAGCCCGGTGCAGAGACTGGAGCTGCCCAGTTTCCCCAGCGACTGGCTCTCCTGAACCCTCCTCCGCAGTGTGCCTAGAGAGGGCATGGCCTTGCCTAACTAAGCACACCCCACAGAGCTGGGACTCCTGGCCTCCACCTCTGAGGCTCTAACCATCACCCACCAGAAAGAGCCTGAATATGGGCCTTGCTGAAATGCTTGTCCCAGAGGCTAAGCAGGGAATCCACAGCTGTTCCCCTCCTGCACAAGCCCTGCCTGGCCTGGCCCTCGCTGTCCCGCCACTGCACTCCTGCCCCAGGGCCTTTGCATCTGCTGGGCTCTGCCTGGAGCACTGAGACCTCAGGCCCTCCACGTGAGCTCCTCCCCTTCATGTCGTGGTGCAGATGGCGCCTCCTTGTCCCAGGCCAGACCACACTACACCCGCCTGTCTGCTGTCTCTCCACTGCCCTCCCACGCACTTGGTGACAACAGGTGTTTCCTGGCCACCTCCCCCACCCATGAATGAACGCAGGGTGGTTCACCTGTCTTGTTCATGGCTGTCCCCAGGTATTGGCGCACAGTAGGTGTTCAATCAGTGCCTGTAGACTGACCGAATGCTGCCCACTGCAGCACGGGCTGGGGCCGTGTTGCTGGCCCCCCCGGGGAGCGGGGCAGCCACCCCTCTGTGCTCACCTCCCTGGAGGGGCCTCAAGTCCTTGTCCCTCCAAAGCTGGGTCCCAAGACATCCCCCTCTTCAAGGCCCAGAACCCAGGGCTTCACCATTACATAGGCTTGGCAGGAAGCACATGGTGTTTTCTCTTAAACATGATAGTGGCACTGCAGTGGCTCAAATAATGTCCTCCCAAAATCCATGGCCACTGGAACCTCAAAATACAACGTCCTCCCAAAATCCACGTCCACTGGAACCTCAAAATATAACATCCTCCCAAAATGCACAGCCACTGGAACCTCAAAATATAACATCCTCCCAAAATGCACAGCCACTGGAACCTCAAAATAAGACCTTCTTTGGACCTAGGGTCATTGCAGATGGAATGAAGCTAAGATGAGGCCATCCTGGATTACGATCACTGGGGTCCTTGTAACACAACAAGAGAACACAGAGACAGACAAGGAAATGGCCACGTGAGACAGAGGCAGAGGCAGAGGCAGAGATTGGACCGATGCAGCCACAGCTGAGGAACGCCTGTAGCCCCCAGAAGCTGGAGGAGACAGAAAAGCATCCTCCCCTTGAGCCTTCCGAGGGGGCGCGGCGCTGCGGATGCCCTGACTTCAGATCACGGGAATGCACTTCTGTGGCTTGAAGCCACCCAGTTTGTGGCACGTTGCGACGGCAGGCCCAGGAAACCAATCCAGGTACAGAAGGCACGCTGCCTCGGCCTCCCCTCCTCCAGATGCCTGCGCCCACCTGAGTTCACCAGCCCCGCCTGATCTGGGGCCCTGGGACACCTCCGTGGTACCATGAAGGGCTGGGGCCTGGTGCCTCGACTTCTAGTCCTGGCTGAGTAAACAAGAGCCCATCCCTCAACCTCGCAGCCTCAGCTGCCCCATCTGAGAAATAGGCACAATTCCCCACACCTCAGCCGTCTCCAGCAGAAGCTCCTAGAGAAGATGGGAGAAAGAACGTGGCCTACCGATCCCAAGTGAATGCATGGAGAGCTGGCTCTGACCCAGCCCTGGCCCTCCCCTTGCTGCAGTCCCTCCAGCTCCCCACCCCACCTCCCTCCCACTCCCCACCTCCCTCTCACCCTACCACCTAACCTGTTCATTCCCTTCCCACCTGGATCAAGGAAAGTAAGGCTGGCCCAGCACAGGCACACACCAGAGGGCGTCCTCTGCCAGCTGGAGAAGAAGGAAGAATGGGAGGAGAGGGCAGGGGCCCCAGGGGCACCAGGTGTGGACTCAAATCTTCCCACAGAAGCCCAGCCCTGCTGCAGCCCAGCTTGGAGGTCCCCACTGCTGCCTAAACCCACAGAGGCCACTGAAGTTCCACGCTGGAAGTCTGAGGGCCACGTCGCTCTTCCCTGCTTGTCCCATCCTCACCCCGAGTCACGTCCACGCCAGGTCAAAGGTGAACACACGGCCCGACATCCCCTCATTTCACAGGACCCTGTGTGCTCCTGCTCTGCCACGGGCCTCTGCTTCTCCATCTGAGAAGGAGCTCTCACGCCCTGGACAGGGAGGCAGCAACTCTCTCCTCACCGTTCATTCCCGGGCTGGAACTCAGACAGCAGGGAGGGCCTCCGCCGCTGGGGCTGGATGATGGAGCCGGGCGACAGGTGGGAGGCATAGTCGCGGGAGTGGTGCTGGTACTCCAGGAGCCCGACGTCCTGCAGGAGGGGACAGAGGAGTGGTGAGCGTGGGCGGGCACGGGCATGGCGGGGCACGGCAGGGCACAGTGGGCAAGGCCGTGGACTCCCTGCTCAGGCTCGCTCCTGCCCTAGGCAGATAAGCCCAAGTCCTGCAGGGAACTTCAGGGACCATCTGGCCAGAGGCTACCCTTGGGGCCGAACGCCAAGGAGGAGAAGGAACACAGACAGCTGAACGGCCCTGGGCTGCATCCTTCCCACACAGCATCCCAGGGACCCACGATCACGCCCACCTTCCAGATGAGACCGCCAAGCCTGGGAGGTCTGATGGGGCTGTCTGAGGCCACAGGCTAATACAGGCCTGGAACCATCCTAACCATGGCCTCTGTCTGCCGGCCATGCTGGCGTTGACTGGGGGGCCAGAGTAGAGGAAGCTGTCTTCGCTTTTCTACCCTCCCACCCCATCCTACCCCTGCCAGGCTGTGGGTCCCTCCAGCCTGAGGAGCTGAAGGTTGGAAATGCAGGCCTGGGAAGACAGGACTGAAGGTGCATACGGGGCAGCATTATTTGTAAAAACAGAAATGCATTTGCAGCAACAACTGGGAAAAGGCCCAACCTAGATGCCCAGCTCTTGGCAGGGTGGGTAAGTGATGCCCACGCGAGGGAACGAGGCTCGGGCCTCACTCGCCAGGAGAAGGATGGATGGTGGCAAGTGACGGCGACAAACACCCGACAGCCAGCGAGGCCCAAAGACCAGGTTTCAGAACAAAGCGACCCCTGACCCCAAGGCCGCCCTGTAAAAGAGGAACTCCCGCTCGTATCACAGCCAGAAGGGTAAGCCTTAGGCAGACCTTCCTCCTTTAATAACACACCGTCGTCCATTTGACAAAGACTCTCCTTGCCCACACCTGAGTCAAGCTCCTCTGACCCATCCTCTCTCTACGGGGCCTCGGCCTTGGCCTCGGCCTTGCGGGGCTCTGCCCAGCTGCAGGCATCCTGCTAAGTCAGTCCAGAGGAACCCCCCACCCTCAAGCGCTCCTCTTAGTAATTTTCCATCCACTGACCCCTCCCTCCGCCCTGCGGCTAGGCTATGAGGCCTCAGCTGCCTTGGCCGTATTTGGAGCTGAGCCTGGTCTCTCTCCCTTATTGTGACAGTCTTGACACTGATAGCACAATTGTCCTGTATAGTCTTCCTGCTTAACAAGTGTCCAAATACTTGTTTCTTTAACACATTATCCATTATCATAGGGGGTAAAACTCAATATCAACAAATTAGATGTATACCGATTGCCAAGTACACCCAGATTTGAGAAACATTAAACTGTGGTTAAAAAAAAAAAAAAAAAAAAGACAGTAACAAGCCTCTCAAACAAAACAAGACAGGCTTCACTTATGCACCAATTCCAATAGATTAGTTCTGTCTGCCTGGAACACTCAGTTATGCTGTTTGCGGCAATCAGTTAGTGATGTCTGACAGGTAAGGCTTTAGAGAGTGGGATTACAAGCGACTTCGTCTCTTCTTGGCACCTTTTTTTAATTTTCCCAATTTTCCATAAAAATCTAGTCACTCTTTTGTTGTCTGGCTTTTTCACCAAGGCAGTTATTTTTGCAAAGAGAATCAGAGACAATGCCAGGTAGGTGCGTTGATAACGTATCTGTTGCAGACCCAACAAAATCAGCACATAAGAGCCCGGGAGCCCAGAGGCCAGGAAGGATGAGCAAGTGGAATCCATGGGGACCCTGGCAGCCTCAGAAGCTGGAAAAACTGGGGAAAGGACCTCCCTGGACAGTCTGATGTAGATACCAAAAGCTGCAAGGCCTCCAACAGAAGGTGTGTCTTTGGCCCTGTTATTCTAACCCTCTGAGCCTCAGTTTCTCCTCTTTGAAATGGGTGCCCAGCCCAGATTAAAGGAGGCCTGCACCTCCTACACTCATCTCCCTCACCTCTCTGAGGGATTCCCCCAAGGCTGAGAGCAGCCTCCAGAAGGCAGAAAAGGCACGAGCCTCCTCCTGCATCCCACAGTGTCTAGCACAAGACTCTAGGTGCTCTCAGTGGGAGGAGAAGGGAGAAGACGGGGCTGGAGGGAGGGAGTGGAGGAGGCCACTGGGCTGACAATGACGCAGCTGCCAGGCAAAGACCTTGCCACACACACAGAGGTGTGAGAAGAAAGCAGCAGGCCTCACAGTCTGCCAGGAGGATCCTCTCCACCCAGCTCTCCCATACCAAGGCCAAGTGGGCAGAGAAGCAGGGCGGACGGTCCAGTCCCTGGGAAGAGGGCCTCGGCCAGATAGTGCCCACGGCAGCCAACCATGGTGGAGGAGGCCCGAAGTGGGGGCTGGGGAGGCCTCTGCATGAACCCTTTGGCCTTCGTTTCCCAATTTAGGAGATCCTCCTAGGAGCATCTTGGGTGCCGTTTCTGCCCAAAATCTGTGGGCATTTTGTTACTGGACCCTAAACCCTGGGAGACACTCGGTCCACACTGGCCCCCACCACTAGGCTTGAAGCAGGTCACCAGGGTTGAGCCCAGGGACTCCCCCAACAAGAGTGCCTGGAGGCTCTAGGGGAAGGCAAGAATTGGGGAGGCCCCACCAGAGAAACTGACCTGAGGTGGAGCCCAAGGGGTCCCATGAGCTGGAATACGCCCAGGCTGGAAACCACCTCGCCACGTCTCCAAGCAGGAGAGCTCCCCCACGTGACAACATTAATCATAAAAAACAACAATAATACCCCACAGTAATAAATTGCCTGTGTGTACCTGCAGCTAAACGCTCTAAATATATTAGTTAATTTCATCCCTACAGCAACCCTGTGAGGTGGGTATTACAAGAAGCCCCACACAAAGATGAGAAAACAGAGGCACAGAGAGGGTAAGTGGCTTGTCCACGTCACACAGCAATAAGGGGTACATTCTGAGATGCAAGGCAAAGGCTGAGCTGGCTTTCTGAGGAGGGACAAGAGGGGACAGTCCCCAGGCTCTGAACCTGTCCCTGTAGGACAGCAGCAAACCTGACTTGGGGAGAGGGAGTCTGACCCAGCTGCTCAGAAAGGGAGGCAGGAAAAAGCCATTCAGGTGATGCCCCCTGGCCTCAGAGGGTTCTCCCTGACCATGGTACCTCTGAAGCTGGAAATCAGGGCCACCAATAAATTACACCCTTAAAACTCCTGGGAAAGGTGAGAGGCCACCAGAAAAAGCCATTCATCCATGAGGGAATCCCAGCTGGTGCCTTCTTGGCTGGGTCCCAAGGGTGGGGAGGAGTGGCTGGGGGCAGAGAGGAGAAAGGGGCTAGATGCGGGGGGATGTTTGAGCATGGACTGGGAGAAGTTCCTTTGCGGGAGAGGAGTGCCCCTCTCTGGCCCCTGCATGGGGCTCCTTACTCCAGAAGGTGTCAAGGGAATGCCTGGGACTGCACACTGAAAGGAAAGGAAGAATTCAGCCCATTCCTGGACCCTGGATTCATGGGAAAGCAAAGGAAGAATTCAGCACATTCCTAGACCCTGGCTGCATTCACGGGTCTCTCCCGGAATGATGGCGGCTACAGTCAAGAGAGCTCCCACCTCAGGACCTTTGCACATACTGTTCCTGCTGCCTGGAACATTCCTCAGCCAGATTCCCACATGCCTGGCCCTCTCCCTTCCTCCAGGTTCAGCTCCAAAGGCAGCTTCTCAGTGAGGCTCCTCCCCGACCCTCTACTTAAATCTGGGCTCCCCCAACCTCAGCCCTTCCCCTCATCTCCTTCCCAACTCGCCATTCCCCACAAGGAGGTCAGCTCCCTGAGACAAGGATGCTTACCTGTTCTGTTCACAGCTGCACTGCAAGGGCCTGGAAGAGGACGGGCCCGAGACGCCTGATAAGTATTTGCCAGATGGATGGATGGATGGATGGATGGATGGATGGATGGATGGATGGATGGATCTCCCAGCATGGGAGCTCCCACCAGCCTCTCTTTTGAGGGCCAAACCATCCCTCAACAGCCTCTTAAGAGCCATCACCAAGCACCAGGAACTGAGCTGCAAGGGGGCCATGAAGCTAATGGAGAGACCCCCCAGGGCACTCAGGACACTGCAAAGCCTCCCAAGTCTAGCCTCTTCCAGTGATCCCCATGCGCCCACCTGCCCCAGCCTGGCCCAGGCAGTCTCCAGGGTCTGGGAGCCTTAGCCCAGGGCAGTACTACTCCACCAAAGGTCTGCAACATTGCCAACTGCAACAAAGTGGGCACAGAACATGACAGCATGCAGACCTCTGGGGTTGGCGTGACCCTGGCATCCAAGGGCACAACCAACTCTGTCTGACCCTGCCGGACTGGGCCTGGCTGAGCCCCTGCATCTGTGCAGTGGGACCCCGTATCGATTTGTGGCAAACTGGAAATGAAACAGACCGGTCCTTCCCATAGGGAGTCTGATAAGAGCTAATCTAGGCCAAGAGGCAGCACACTAGGGCCCAAGGCCAAGGCAGCAGCGTCCAGTGTCACAGGCACAGGCCACGCCCACTCCCTTACACCCTGGCTGAGCTGCTTTCACACCATACGGGCCGCGAAGGGCGGCTGCATGGCCTGCAAAGCCTGAAATATTTACAGAGAAGGTGTGCTCACCCCTGCCCTAGGGGCAAAGCCCAAAGTGTACCCTCGGGGCAAGACAGAAAAAGCTACTAAAGGCGATGTTGTAATAATAGCATCGTCATCATTACACTATTGATTATATCAAATGTCTGCTTACTCTGTCCATACCCTGTGGGAAGGACTCTGCACCTATCAACTAATTGGATCCTCACAATCCTTGCTCAACTGATAGGGAAACTGAGGCACGGGACGGTAAGGCCACTTGCCCCGTTTCACAGCTAGGACATCACTGGGGCAGGATGTAAATGCAAGCAATCTGGCTCCAGAACCGGTGCTATGAACCAGTCTTCAATACTGCAGCATAGAGAGGTTAAGTAACTTGCCCAAGGCCACACAGCAGAAAAGAGTCATGCTGGGATTCAGACTCTGTGTCCCTGCTTTTAACTGCATTCCTTTAGCCCATTCGTTTAGCCCAAGGTCTGCAGGAGCTCAGGAGTGTTCAGGGGTCCCAGAGGACTTGAAGAAGAAGGCAGAATGGAGCTGGGCCACAGAAAGCCTGAAAGGAGGCCAGGAGAGGAGGCGGCGTTGATCTCCAGGAAAACAAAAGCTGTGAGCATTTTGTTACTGGACCCTCAACCCTGGAGACCCTCGCTTCCCCAGGACCCTCAGGGAGAGTCATAGGATCCTGCTACTGTCACGGAGAGAAGCTGGGCCCCTGAGGATGGAGAGAATGAGGCACAGAGGGATGCGGCAGGTAGGAAGCGGGAGGGCAGGGATGATGCATATAGAAGCCTGGAGCATGGCTGAGGCTGAGTCAGGGAACCTGGGGGCTTTCCATGGTCTCAGGGTCCAGGCCTCTGTCTGCAAGCACCCCCTAAGTGAAGCCTCCCATTTGTGCTGGGAATCACTCACCAGCAGCCCGCAGATGACGCCAGGGCAGAGCACGGGCAGAGGCAGCGGCTTCCACGGCCTGCACCATTCCACCGCCAGCTCGGCATCCACGGTCCTGTGGTTCCCCAGGGGGTAGAGGCCCTGCTTGGGTCTCCTGCCACCCTTCCAGGAGGAAAGAGATGACTACCCTGCGCTTGCTGCGTGCAGACATTGCCACCGATGCACAGACCCACCAGGGCACTGGTACTGCAGGTGGGGAAACTGAGGCCGTTCCACGTGGCTGTGAGTGGGCCAATGCCACTCAGCAAGCTGAACACGGAGAGGGTTCGAAGCCACACTGAGGTCTCACAGGCTCCAGGGAAGACCTGCCATCAAAGCAGCCCCGTGCCCAAAGCACCAGGAAGAGGACTCTCCAGACAGGAGGGGCTGTCCCAGGAGGTAGGCCTGTCGGGAGAATGTGTGGAGGTGACCTGAATCTGGGAAGGTCACTGAGGCATCCCGTGGATCCCAGCAGAATGGCCTCGGCTACTGTACGAGGAACCAGGACAGCCAGGTTCCCGCCACTGACCGTCCCCTTACCCGGGGGATCTGTCTTTCTGTGGCTTGATGAGGAGCTCAGGAAGGGGGTAGTATCTTTCGAACTGGGTCTTGCCCGTTAAAAGGACAGGAAGGGTTTGAGGGCTGAGGGGCTTCCAGGGAGGGGCCTCCAGATCACAGCCCCCAGCTCACCTCCAACCCACAGCAAGAAAGCGGCTCCACCCTGCAATATGCCCAGGGCAGCAGGGCCCTCCTCAGAGTGCCCAGAACTCTTCCTCCTGCCCTTCAAGAGACAAGCAGGATTCTCTGGATGGGCAGCCCTACCATGAGGCAGGAGGGTCCGATATGGGGCAGCTCCCCCAGGGAGGAGCACACACAGGTGGCCCCTGCTGCCCCCACACAAGGACAGACATGTTTTCACCTGTGGCCGCCAGGCTGGGCCCCACTCACTCCCTGGCCTCAGCCTCCTGCCTGGAGGGGGCGGTGAGCGCTTGGCCCTGTCCACCCACATCCTGCGTCACTGACGGCCCAGCAGGAGAAGAATGGGAGGTGTCTAGGGTCAGCCAGTGACCCCGAGGGCCCAGTTGGGGCAAAGGGCAGGAGGGGTGGGAGGGCAGAGGCCACAGCAGCCTGAGGACTCCCCAAGGCTAGGAGCGGGGTGAGGGCGGTTGAGAAGAGTGGGAACCTCCACAGGACAGGACAAGAAACCAGAAGCCAGCAGCCCCCCCAGGGCAGGCAGGTTCCCCTCTGGGCAGCTGCAGGTACAGCAACAAGACCAAGGAACGGCAGCAGCAAACGGACAGAGCGGGCTGGCCCTGAGCCAGGCGCCGTCTTAAGAACATTCAGCATATCCCCTTTACCCCTCGTGAGAATCTAGGAGACAGGTACTCTCAGTACCCCCACTTAATGGGTGACAAAACTGAGGCTCAGAGAGGTTACGCAACTTGTCCAGTTTCCTACCCTGTGAAATATTTTCCCATTGACAAAATACAGAGCATGATAGTCCCACTCTGGGGTGATCAGGGGAATGCACACAACCATATACACTCAGGGCTTTGAACAACATTTGACCCATAGTAGGTGCTCAGTTAACAAGAGCTCTTCTTTTTGTTGGTGGTGGTGACAGATAAAGACAATGATGACAAAATATAAAATCATTTCCCACCAGGAGTCTATTCCTTAGCCCCAGGCACGCAGTAGGTGCTCAATAAATAGAGGCACGGGGGAGTGGGGGGACACAGAAGCTTGGAGCCCCGATGCTGTGGCAGCCTCCCCACTTAGGGCAATCGCACCTGAGGCCTGTGATTTAACCTCTTGGGCCTCGGTCTCCTCATCTGCAAAGTGGGATGAGAGCACGAGCTGCTCTTTCACAGGGCCGCCTTGGAGAATGCAATGACTCTGCCCAGGGAACTGCCATCCTAAGAGGGATCCACAACGCACCCACTGAGGACAGCTGACTCTGCAAAGCGCCCCAGGGGCCCAACCTACAGGAGGCCACTGTGTCAGGGACTCCCCCAGGCAGGGCCAGTGAGCTTATATGCAAAACCTTCTGCTCACTGATGGAAACGTCCTCCCACACAGCTTCCTTTCTGGTTCTCACAAGAGGGGACAACACCAGCCAGGCAGGACAGACACACACACACGCACACATGCACCCCCAAGGTGGCCGGCAGAGTCAGCTTCACTCCAGCTGTGACCTCCAGGCCTCACATCCCCTCACTCAGCAGCCAGGAGGTCACAAGGGGGAGGCCCACAACTCTGAAAGCCGCTTGGCAAACACCCAGAGACATGGTATACAGCAAGCACCCCATAAATGCCAAAGGAGCGAAACCAAGGCCCATTGTCCTGGCCACACCATGCAGTGAGAGAAGAGGCAGGAAATGGGGCCCCCGCTGGGAAGTGGGGTGGGGTGGGGTGCGGCTTAGGAGACCCGACCAGGGCACACATGTGGGCAGGCACCGAGGCCCACCTGCTCCCAGGGCAAGCCATCTGCCCTGGCCACGGGGCGGGCTCCCCAAAGACACAGCCAGCACCCTGGACCCTCATGTCAGGGAGGCGGAAACGCAAGCTGTGTGGGGCCTCCTCATCGCAGAGCCTCGAGCCTCACCAAGGTGAATACACACGGAACGGGAGGACAGGAAGGAAGGGGAGCTGTGACCTATCCTGCCCCCTTGCCCCCTGGAAGCCACCCCAATCCTACCCAATACTGCGGCAGCGGGGGAGCAGAGGTGAGGCTAGGCTGCAGGAAAGTGAATACAGCAGGAGCTCCACATTCGCGTGCCAATCCCACTACCAGTCCAGAGAGGGCAGAGCCCCAGCTCAGCCTGGCCCCAGCCTCCATCTTCCCAGCTTTAAAATGGGAGCAAAGAGATTTTATCAGATATTCTGGAAAAGGCTTCAGACACCAGGAGTCTCTGTGGCGGCCTCCCCTCTGCCCTGGGAGGCTCAGAGCCACATGAGCCTGGCTCCCAGGAGAAAGGAAGGGGTGAAGACTCAGTGGAATGGAAGAAGGGTCTCAAAGGTAGCCCCAGGCGCACACACGTGCACCCCCTTACCGTGTGCGTCCGGGCAATCTGCACTGGGTAGGAAAGGCTGTGGGGCGGGTAGCGGGGCTCAGTGGCCCTCCACGTCTGTGCCACAGGCTGTGTGGATCCCGACATGGTGGTGGGGGTCGGGGGGGAGCTGCTCCCAGGCCCCAATAAGCTTTCTCTTAATCACCACCAAGGATTAAAAGCCAGTCCTCGTCATCAGCTCACGGGCCACCCCGTCACTGGCACCTGCGGGAAAACAAGAAAAGAAAAACAAGATCAGCCACGGGGCAGCTGGCTCCTCCGTGCACAGGTCCCTGAGTCGTTCCTGTGGTCCCGTGAGGACACGCGAGCACCCAGGGGCCTGCCTGGACCCTCCTCCAGCCACTGCCACACTCACCTGTTCTCCGGGAGCACAAGGAGACAGGCATGGCGTTCAAGGTCCCTCCGAGCCATGCAAGCCACGCAAGGGACCAGAGGCCTCCTCCCCACCCAGGCCTTCACCCGGCAGGCACAGGGACTCTGCGCTGCCCTCACACCACCCAAATGGCTCCCAGCCCCCCTAAGCCCATCCAACTTCACTCCATGGCCCCCGGGTTTCTAAGTCACAGGGCAGAGTTCCCAGAAAGCACCTGTCCCAGGAGGGGCGGCCGGCAGCAGGGACAGCACACACCGCTGTCCCGGGCAGCAGGGACCAGGGCCAGCTCAGGCGGGCCACAGGCCACAGCATGACCTGGGCAAGGCTGTGACCCTGTGCAGGAGGCTGACACCATGACATGGGACAGGACTGATATGAGGTTAGCCAGACGCAAACTAGGAGGTGGGATTAGGACACGGAGGGCTACACCAGGAAGAGCCAAGGGCAGAATGACAGCCAGTCGGGCCCTGCAGCCTAGGGACAGGTACCCCAAACGGCTCCTGGGGCAGATACTGGAGCCTTCCACGGGAGAGGATCTACTCGTGGCCACGCCAGAGGAATAACACGAGGCGGGCTAGCAGCTTTACAGATGGAAAAACAGCCCCACAGAGAAGACACGGCCCAGCCAGGGAGCCACGGGGACCCCTACTCCGAAGCTGCCTTTGCCAGGAAACCCCTAAGCACCCCCCACCCCCAACAAGGCTTCTCCCCTTCCTCCGCCAGCCACAGCTCCACGCCACCTGCTGGGCTTACAACAGGGTCCCATCCCAGACCAAGGCCCCCTCCACACTCTCCCTGAACCAGCCCCTCAGAAAAGGTGTGTCCATCAGGTCCTGCCTCATGCAAAGCCCTCTCCAGCACCCCCACAACTGCACACACCCCCCAGAGCTGAGGGAAATGCACCCTGGCACCGGGACCCAGCGCCTGGATGTGGGCCTCCAGTGGCAGAGGACTGAGGCTGCACCACACGAGGTCAGGGGTCAGGAGGGGAAACAGAGCATACCCAGCCCTGCAATTTCATCATAACACCCCCTCCCCCAACCTGAAGGGGTAACCGTCCTTCTCCAAGCAGGAATGCCCTGGAGGCCTAATGTGGAGGGGCATTGGGAGGAAGGTTCAGGTTGGGGGCCCTGACTGCCTCCCAGGCCCCACCTCATCTCTCATTAGTGTAGACTTGACCCTCCCTCCCTCCCCAGGTGCCAGGGATGGTCATGTGACCCGGTCCTGGCCAATCAGAGTCCTGCATGCTTCTGGGCCAGTGACTGTCTCAAGGATGAGCCTGTGACCCAATAGGAGTCAATGAGAATCTGCCTTGAGACTTTTGCTGCTGGAACCAGGAGAAAGGTGCTCTCTGCTGGGGATCTAAGCTGGGAATGAAAGCCTGGAGCTCTGGGGGCCACCATGCAGCAGGAGCCTGCCTGAGACCCACGCCCACCGGCAGGAAGGCAGGGCGAAAGGGCGGTAAGAGCAGGTTGTGTCCGATGGTGGCTGGAGGCAGGTCGAAGCCTGCTCACTTCATTAGGGGAGCCAGGGCACTCCTTCTGCACGTTTTGTCTTTGGCAGCCCAAGCTGGGTTTCTGTCACATGCCACCAAGAATTCGGGCTCACACAGGGAAAGAAGGAGTCACAGAGGAGGCCACCCCTTCAACTGGCTGCTGTCCATCCTTCAAACACAGAAAAGCCAAGGAATTCCGGAGCCAAGACTGACACATCTACCACCACCTCGGTCCTGCCTGCGTGGGCTTTCCCAGCCCCGAGACAGGATGTATGGCGCAATTCCCGTGAACATGGGAACACGTCCCGCTCCACCATCGCTAAGCTGCGTGGCCTTGGGCAAGTCACTTGCCCTCTCCGAACCGCCAAACACACAGTGTTCCCTAAACATCAGACATTCATGTGCCACCCCCGCGTAAGGACTTTTTTATAGAGATTACCCAGGCGACAGCCGTCTAGCCCCGGGCCTGTCACTTTCATTCAGTTAGGCATAACTTTACTTACAAGAGAAGCTTATTATCAGCATAGGTATACAGAAACCCAGTACTATGTGGAATAAATAGGAAGGCATCGGAATCACAAGCGCACTCCCACACACATGAAGACGTCTGTGCATATTCCGACTGCCTAAGTCCTCCTGCAAGGACCCCAGGAAAGGCCGGGTGGCGGACAGCAGGCACTCAGCAGCTCCCAGCACACAGTAAATGCTCAGCAAACCAGAATGCCTAATACTACTGTCACCAGGACTGTCAACGATGCAGCTGCAGCCCAGTCACCAGTGACGCTATGATGGGGAGGCAAGGCACAGCTAGCCCTGCCCGGCCCCAAGAGCAATGAGACATCCGTTCTGCAGCCAGAAACAAGAGTCTGGCCCTGGGAGAGAGAACAGCTGTGGCCACCAGGACCCAGCCCTGTTCTAAAATTCTTCCTGCTAGAGCTCAGCTCAAAGTCTGCAGACCCTGGTCATCTCATGCAGCAAAGCAAATTCTATTCCCTTCTCTCTAGGTGCTAAACAGTTCCCGGTCTCTCGGAGGAGATAAGGCCGTCACTTCTGCAGGGTGCTGTTCCCGAGGTCTGCCCCTCTTTCAAGGGCACCACGGGCAACTTCCAAATTGCTATTGGATTTTGAGTTGCACAAGGTGGCCGAGAGGCCTCATTTACCCACAGCTTTTCTTTCCTCCTTTGCCCAGTGAGATGCTGCCTGGGGGTGACAGGCCCCTGACACACGCTTACCATGGTGCACACGGGCACCAGAGACCAGGGAGGGTGACACCTTCCTAAAGTGCCCCGCGCCTGGCTGGCTGGCTTTCCACTGCCTGGGATTTACACAGTGCCCACCCCGGAGCATGGGGCTGGAACCTCGGCCCCTCACCTACCAAGGGGTTCCCCCACCAGCCCCCCACCCAGCGCCTCACATGCCGGTGGGGCCTGAACAGGGAACAACTCCAGTAACCTCGTGCCACCCTCACTCACCACGAGCTTAGGAAACCCAGTTTCCAACCCCTCCCGACCTGAGCCACGTTTCCTGCCAACTCGAAAAAAAACAAATGTTAGGGAAACGGTTTGGCGGTTCCTCAAAAATTTAAACATAGAATAACCATATGACCCACCAATTCCATTCCCAGGCATCCACCCAAAAGAACTGGAAACAGGGACTCAAACAAAACACGGTATGCATGTTCATGGCAACAGAATTTACAGTAGCCAAAAGGCAGACCCAGCAAAAATTCCAGTCCATCCCTACGATGGAGTATTACTCAGCCATAAAGAGGAACGAAGGACGGCTGTGTGCTACACCACACATAACCAGAAAATGTTATGCTGAACCAAAGAGGCCAGACACAAAAGGCCACGAACTGCATGACTCCACGGATATGAAATGTCCAGAACAGGCACATCCACGAGGCAGAAAGGAGACTGGTGGCTACCAAGAGGGCAGGGTGAGGCAGGAATGGGGCCTGCTAATGGTTACAGGGTTTTACAGGGCAGTGATGCAAAGGTTTTGAAACTTGATAGAGGAGGCGGGTGCGCAGCACTGCGAATAGGGAAAAAAATAAGCTTTGACTTTTCATCAGCAGGTTTGGAAGTGAATGCCAAAAAAAATGATGACATCATTTCCTCAAAGATGGGGGCAGGAGAGGATGAGGGAGCCCCTCCAGGGTCTCCAGGATCTGGTCCTGGCCAAAGGAGGTTCTGAGGATGGATCCGGGCTGGAGGGGGAATTCAGACACAAACGCCCCATGTCGCTGCTGCGTCTGGCTGCGGTGGGGTCAGAAAGGGTGGGCGGCATTCATTTATTTACATACACACTGTGGTCTCTGCTGAGCCCCGGGCTAGCGCTGGGGACTTCCTGTGAACCCGGCGGGGTCCAGGCCCTGGAGGGTCTCAGGCCAGGGGCTCTGCCCAGCCCTGGGGAGAGCCAGGAGATACGAGGAAGAAGAACTTCCAGAGGGTGAAGGCGAGGGGATGGAGAGTGCTCCAGCTGGAGGCGCCGCTGAGCAAGAGCAGGGAGGTGAGTGCCAGCCGGTGGGGGGTGAGCGCAGGCTTGGGGGTGAGCCCCCGCCAGGCGGTAAGCACAGGCCCAGGGGTGAGCGAGGGCCTGGGGGTGAGCACAGGTGCCGTTTATGTTTGAGAAATTCATTGAGTGAATATGGGGGGAAGTGGGGACAGAGTCATTCAGGGCCCCATGGGCCCGGGTAAGGATGGATTTTGTTCTCAGGGCAGTGGGGAGCCACAGAAGGTGGTTGCGGGGGAGAGTAAAGGGTCAGTGTTTTACAAGCAGGCACTGGGGACAGCAAGAGTGGATCAGGGAGACCTGGGGAGGCTCCTGCAAATGTCCAAGAGAGGGGACACTGGGGGATCAGGGCAACAGCGACAGAGAAGGGGAAATGGGCAGGTGGGTGAAAGTCAGGAGGGAGGCTGACTCTGCAGGCCGCGGAAACAGCTCGCTGCAGGAGTCCCGCTGCACAGGCCTGCTGCGAGGACCCTGTGCCTGTGGCATACCGAGAGGTGCCTGGGGAACAGCAGGTGCTCAGCCATGCAGAGTCAGGGGGGTCAGGCCTCCGAGGAGAACAAGATGGTGCCTGGGTGAGGTCAAGGGACTTGCAGATCTCTGGTGGCCGGGATACCCAACGGGGACACCAAGGGCCCAAGCAGGCCTCTGCACATCCAAGCCACCAACCACAGCCCCAGGGCCCCTGCTGGCCCCTGAACCAGCTGGAGGAGGGCTGCAGATCCCACGCAGGCAGGTGGAGGGGCTCCCCATGCACGGCTGCAGGGGTCTGTCCCTGGGCCATGCCTGCCAGGAGGTAGCAAACACACAAGTGCCCCCCGCCCCCACTGCACTCTGCCGGGCAGCAGCAGAAGCCAAGTGGGCCACATTCCCTGTTCCCGGCCACTGCGGGCTTTGGTAAGGTTTCCAAATCCACAGCAGAAAGCTCGGGCCGTGAGCTCTGACTGGCTGTCCGCCTTGCTTCCTGCTGGACCCAGAGCCCCTTCTGGTGCCTGGCACACAGTAGGTGCACACTGAATGACTCTGCCCAGCGGAGGTGCATGCCAGCAACGCAGTGATGCCAGAAACTACCA
The DNA here is from genome assembly GCF_029289425.2 of Pan paniscus. Classification (NCBI taxonomy): domain Eukaryota; kingdom Metazoa; phylum Chordata; class Mammalia; order Primates; family Hominidae; genus Pan; species Pan paniscus. The sequence continues at coordinate 132,582,656 of NC_073259.2, forward strand.
CACCTGTGTCCTCTTCCCACCTGGCCGGGCAGAGGCGCCTTTCCAGGAGGCCCTGGAAGCTTCCATGGGGCCTCCCACCCCTGCACTCCTCTCCAGCTCCGGCAGGATGAGGCCACACCGAGACACATTCCATAGATTTTCCGTGTCTTGAGCGGCCTGGTTCAGACCTGGGGAGGGTGGAATTACAGCCTCAGGGTGAGGGGCAGGCGGGGGCTGTTGGAGGTGTAGGAGCTACAGGATGTGCCCGGAGCGCTCAGCCGCGGGCTGTGGGGAGGATGAAAGGCACGCGGGGCTCTCTGCACCGCACGTGCCTGAAATGTTCTGGGAACTAATGGGTGCTGACATTGGAAGAACCTGTGGCAGGTGGGCGAGCCTCGGGATTAAAAACCAACCTGCCAGGCAGAGAGCGCCCACGGCACGAGCGCGCGCGCGCACACACACACACACACTCGACAGAACCCTCTGATACTGTGAGAAGCCCAAGGCACAAAGCCCCCCTGGGGTGGGCGGAACCGCGGCGGGAACACAGGCTGTGCCTCCACTGTCCCAGCCTGGCCCTGCGAAGACAGGCAGTCCCCAGGAGCCCTGCAGCTCAGCCACATCGGCCTCCCTCACCGCTCAGTAGGTATTTGCTCCACTCACTGTGGAATAAGCACCTATTGTGTGACAGCCACCGAGAGGCACGGCACCTGGCACACACGAGGTGTATTAGCGCCCTCGGCTGCCCCAACACAGACTGCATGGCTTCAAGCAACAGAAATGGATTGTCTCACTGTTCTGGAGGCCTCGAGTCCATATCCAGGTGTCACCAGGGCCCCACGGCCTCTGGGGGCTCTGGGGGAGGCCCTTCCTACTTCCTCACTCCTCCAGCTCTGGTGGCCCCGGCAACCCCCGGTGTTCCCTGGCTTGTAGATGCATCGTGCCATCCTCTGCCTCTATCTCCACGCGGCCTTTCCACTGCATCTCCTGTCTCTGTGTCTCCCCTTCTTCTAAGGGCACCCGTCATATTGGATTTGGGGCCCTCCCCTATCCGGTTGTGACCTCATCTTAACTAATGAGATCTGCAAAAACCCTTTCCAAACAAGGCCGCACTCCCAGGTTCCAGGCAGACGTACCTTAAGGGAGAACACTACCTACTTCAGGAGGTGCTCCAGAAATACTGTGCTGTATCCCCAGAGCCCAGCACACAGTAGGCATCTAATAAATATTTACTAAACAAAACCACTGCAGCCAGTCTGGCCCGAGGAGAAGCCGGCCCGGGGGAACTCTGGGACAGCAGTTCTGGGATGTGCGCACGAGACGCTGCCGAGCGCCAGCTCCACGGGTCGGGCTGTTGACACCTTGCGTGTTTACTTTCTGGCGTGCAGTAAAAATTGGGGAACTGGCCAAGTATCTGACGGCCACCTTCAGCAGGACTCCTGGCGCAGAACGGATGCTCAGGAATCCAGCTCTGGAGTGAGTCCTGAGATGCGGAAAGCTGGTGGGACGTGGCAAGGGTGCACCTCGCCCAGCCCAGTCCAGAGGGGCCCCCACAGCCAATGCAGAAGGGGGTGAAGAGAGAGCTCCTGCTGCCCCGCCTGGTGGCTCCCTCTGTCTACCACGATTTGTTAAGCACCTACTGTGTGAAAGGTGCTGGGGATACAGCAGTGAATTACTGATCCCAAATCCCCCACCTCATGAAGCTGCCATTCCAGCAGGTGAGACAGGAGTAAGAGGATGGCAGAAGGTGTTAGCACTATGGAGAAAAACAGAACCAGGAGGCGGCGGGCAGGGAATGGGGGTACATTTTGAAAGTGGGCAGTCAGGGGTGCGTCACCAGAGGTGCCTTTTATGCAAAGGCGAGGGGGAGAGGAGGGAGTCCACACAGCAGACACAGCAGGTGCCAAGGCCCAGAGGCAGGACCGAGCCTGGTGTGTGAGGACAGCAGGGAGGCCTGGATGGGGAGAGTGGGGTGAGCGAAGGCATGTGAGGTCACTCTTTCTGGCTATAGCCAGAAAGCTGGGGTGTTCACTCCAAGGGAGCTAGGAAGGACACAGCTGGTGCACTTTAAACAAGGCTGACGTGCGGTCTCCTGTGGCAAGTCCGCCTCTGGCGTCTCTGTGTTCAAAGGACACTGTAGCTGCCCCTGTGTCGAGGAGCACTGGGCACAGGTGTCTGAGTGTGGGGCACAGGTAAAAGGGCCCCTGTAACCCTGAATGATGACAGCCACGATTGTCAGGGCCCTAGAGAAACGGGCCTCCACCCATGCACAGCGGCAGGCCTGCAGGAATGAGGCCAGACTCCTTGGCCCTCACTTGGCAGAAAGGTCATTCCACTCCCTAAGGAAGAGCCAGGTACCCAACCCCAGCCTGTCGCTGGCTCTGCCGGAGGGGCTGAGGGTCAAATACTAAGAGCTCAATCCCGGGTGCCACCCACAAGGGTGCGGTCTGCCCTCTAGCTGAGACCAGGCAAGCCAAACCCATCCCAAACTCCGGTTGCTGACCCATTCTCATCAATTAGAGAATTATTTCAGCATCTGTTATGTGCAAACACTGTACAAGCACAGCTACAGCAGTGACCAAGTCAGACAAAAGGCAAAAGGCCCTGCTGACCACGGCCCACACCCAGTGACAGGTCTGGCCCAACTGGCAGACTCCCCACCCAGGTGCTCAGCAGGGGGTGGCTGGATGGAGGGAGAAGATGGAAGAGGGATAGAGATGGGAGGATGGAGGAGAAAGGAGGAAGGGAGGGAGGAAAGGAGGATGGATGGATGAATGCATGCATGGATAGAGAAAGGAGGGAGAAAAGGAGGAAGGATGCATGGACTGATGGATGGATGGATGGATGATGGATTGATGGATGGATGGATGGATGGACAGAGGATGGACGGATGAATGGATGGATGGATGGACGAATGGACGGATGGATGGATGGATGGACGGACGGACGGACGGATGGATGGATGGATGGGTGAATGGATGGATGGATGGATGGATGGATGGATGGATGGACAGACGAATGGATGGATAGATGGACGGATGGATGCATGGATGCATGGACGGATGGATGGATGGGCGGATGGATGCACAGACTGATCACCAGATGGATATCAACTTAGCTGCTTCATTTTCCGGGTTTTTCTGGTCTTACATTTCTAACCAATCCCCAGGGCCAAGCATGTCTTCATCCTGCTAATATTCCCAGGCCCTCCCACATGCCCAGCTCCATGAGGGACACAGAAAGGCACTGTCGCCTTCAGGAACCCCCAAACCCACATAACTGCTCCCCAAGTCCCAGCCTGCTGAGTAAGAAGGACCCTAGGGAAAACTGCCTCCAGTCCCAAACCCAGACTCAGCGTGGGAGGGTCTCAACTCTCCCGAGTCCCCCACCTGGCACCACTTCTCCCTTTTCAGCATAAACCAGCACATCTTCCCCTTGAGCTGGGTTCGAGGAGAAAGGCCGAGAGGACTCCAGCCTGGGAATCCTCCTCCTTGACCCCGGGTAGATGTACAGGGTAGAGATACGTGGGCCAGGTTATAGCCAGAAAGCTGGGGTGCCCGGAGTGTCTCGTCAGGTCCCACACTTGCTCCCTCTGGGCAGTTTCCTGGGACTTGCTTCCTCACCCCAGGGTCAGCTCAGCTAAGTCCCAGAGACCGGCTCTTATAAAGAGGGATTTCACAGGAAATTTGGAATGTCTGGCTTCTCCTAATGAGGGCTGCTCACACATTGCGGGTGGGAATGTCAGATGTGCAGTGCAGCCACTGTGGAAAACAGTCACTAGGTTAAACCCAGAATTACCCCATGACCCAGCGATGCCACTCCTAGCTACACATCCCCAAGGAACGGAAAACTGGTGACAAAACAAACAGAAAGGATTAGAATGCCCACAGCAGCACTATTTACATCAGCCAACAAGCAGAAACAACCCAAATGTCCATCTACTGACAAACAGATGAAACAAACGCAGTCTGTCCATCAATGGACTACGATTCAGCCACGCAAAGGTAAGCGCTGACTCAGCCACAACGCAGGTGAGCCCTGAAGACATGGCACAAAAGGCAAAGAAGCCGCTCAGAACGGCCACGCACTGCATGATTCCATTAACTTCACAGGAGGGGCAGATTCCCAGGACAGAACAAAGGCCCGAGGCTGCCAGGGGTTGTGGGGAGGGAGGAAAGGGGAGTGACGGTTTAATGGGTTTGGGGTTTCCTTCTGGGAGGATGAAACTGTTTTGGAATTAGACAGAGGTGGTGGTTGCACAACCCGTGAATGTCCTAAATGCAAACTAATTGTTCACTTTAGTATAGCTAAAATGGTATCTTTTGTACGTATTTTACCACAAAATCGTTTGACAGGGGAAACTGAGGTTCCAGCCATGGCCGGCTGGAAGTGGGCAGAGGCTATCTACACCAGATAGGCTCGGCTTTCCCTATTTGCCACGTCCCCTCCTACTCAGCTACCTTTGTTTACATGCCCTGCCTGGCTGGTTGGACTCAATGGGGCAGGTTCAGTCTGTCTTCTCCTGAGCCTTCAGCTCCTGCCTCTACTGGCACCTCCTTGGAACCTTCCCCCAACCCCAAGGGGGCCCCCCGGTGCCATGGCCCGCTCCCCCTGCCACTCCCATGGACTCGGCCCCCTGTGCCACAGCCACCTGTTTACCACTGTCTCCCCCACCAGGCAGGGCTCCTCCTCGGCAGTTTTAGCCGCACCTGTAGGAGCAGGAGCTATGGAGGCTGTGGGCTGAGCCCCTCGGTCACTGAAACGAGCCAGTGCCCTCTCAACCAAGCCACCTCCTGTGGACACACTGCCATTCCAAAGGGCTCCCATGTGCTGATCAATTCCAAATCCCAACTCCGCCACTTCCACAGCTGTGTGACCTTGGGTGAGGTCCTGACCTCTCTGAGCTTCACTTGGAAAGATTCACTGGAAAAAAGAGCTACAAGAATCTCGGTGCAGTTCTCGGCCCACAGAAGAGCCCCCAGAAGGAGAGCGTGGCTGTTACTGCCCTCTGCCACGCCGACCACTCGGGGGAAGGAGGGAGGTGATGGCGATGATGTTAACCGAGCCAGTCACTATGGCGATCCTCGCCTTGCAGATAGGCAGACTGAGTCTGGGAGGAGCCTGTGATTCTCAAGTGAGCCCTAATGCCCCAGCCCATTATTCCTGTCTCCCCAGTGCCACGTCCTGCTCCTGCTTCCCGGGGAAAATAGGCCAGGTGCAAAACCCACCCCCAGCAGCAGCCCCATCTCTCCCCTCCTCTAGAGAGGCTCCTCGGCCCCTGGGAAAGCCTCTATCATTCCCCACGTTCTGCTTCAAGCCCCCCAGCTTCCCCATTCCTGCACCCCTTCACCCCAGGCAAAGCAGGCCCCACCTCCACTCCAGGCCACATTTATCTCATGCTAACACCAGAGGCAGCAGACGCTTCAGTTCCACTCACCAAACACAATTCGCCCCACTGAACAGATCAGAAAACTGAGGCTCGGAAAGGTGAACTGACTTGCCCAAGGCCACACAGTCAGGATACGGGTGCCCAAACCCCGGCCCTCCCCACGGCCCTGCCAGCCCAGGCGCCCGCCTTCAGTGAACAGAAAGGGAAGTGGCGTTGGTCGGAGCCTCCGAGGCGGCCCGTTACTGTTTCCAATATAATTGGAGCGTTCCTGTCCGCTGGACGGCAGCCAGCTCGGCCCTGCTCCCCCGCCACGGCGAAGTATGCTCAAAATCACTTCCTCCTCCCCGCCTTTTTTTTTTTTTTTTTTTTTTTTTTTTTTTGGTTTCCATTTAATTTTAAAAGGAAGAGAGGGAGATAAACCACAGCAGGACGAACCCTCCCTGCACTCCAGGTTCCTGTGGCTCCACCCGAGTAGCCCTGCACGGGGAGCGGCCCTCCCCGCTTGGGTATTTCACAAACATTACGCCTGGTTCTGCCGCCTCTTCCTCATTAAGTTCCGGGCGCCCCAGGAGGGACGTGTTTTCCATTAGACCCATCTCCTCCATCTGGCCTTCCCAACAGCAATCTCTGCAGAGGGAAGTGAGGAGTCAGAGAGGAGGCTGGTGTCTGGGCAGTGGGGAGGGAGATGCTGGCACCAGCTGTGTAACCTGGGCAAACCACTTAACCCCGTGCCCCTGGGCTGTGACGGCAGGAGAGAGGGAGGCCATGCCAGAGTGGGGCTCAGGGAGCTGGGTGGCTGAGCTGGGGCTGGGCTCCTGGTCAGCACCTGGAGAGGCAGCGGGACCTGGGGTTTCTAAAGGATGCGGACGGGGTTGGGGTCCTGGGTCTTCATCCGTTTTGCTTCATGGCCAAGAATGAACCAACAACCCCAGACTACATGGAACACAGCTCCTGACATTATGCTGAGTGACAGAAGCCAGCCACAAAAGGACAAACACTGTGCGATTCTACTCGTAGGAGGTGGCCAGAGTCACTGAATTCATAGAGACAAAAAGGAAAATGGTTGGGGCCAGGGGCTGGGGAGAGCGAGGAAGGGGGAGTTACTGTTTAACAGATACAGCGATTCAGTTTTGCCACATGAAAAGTGCTGGAGATTGGTTGCTAAACAATATAGCTATTCTTAACACTACTGAATTATCTACTTACCAATGGCTGAAGGTAAATTTCACATTATATGTATCTACCACAATTTAAAATTAAACAACACCTCCTCCAGGGAGGCCTCCCTGATTGCTAGTGTTGTGCTTGTGTTGTTCCGCGGTGGCCCCAAAGGCTCAGGCTGCCCCCATAAAAGGCAAAGTGTTGCCAGTGGCCCCGGCACTCAGCAGGCCCTCAGAGCCGAGTGCAGCATGCGTCCAGGCCTTGTCTCTGGCCCACCTCACCTCAGGACCCCATGACGGCCACAGGGCATGGCTGGGCAGCGACTTGCACCTCTGATCCCTCGGAAGCGCCCGATAAGCTGAGCTCTCCCCTCGCCAGCTGCCTCCAACCCAGGTGGCCTCAAGGCCAGGGCCCAGGGAAGGGCTGACTGCTTCAGAGGGGCCCCTGGACCCCAAAACTTGAGGCCAGGGCCAGAGCCCTTCTGTCTGCCCACCAGTCTGCAGTCTCTGTCCCACCCGCTCATGTCCATGCCCAGACCCCGAGTGTGAAGGCGGCCTCCCCAAGGTTCCCACCGACTTCCCTGCCTCCAACATCTGGCAAACACATCCACAGCTGTGCAGCTGCCGGAAACGCCTCCTCCCGCTTCTCCTCCATGCACGCAGGCCCTCAAGGATGGCTTTCTGAGGAATTTATGGGGTCGCCTCTAGTATTTCAGGGTAGATCCCTGGAGGCATCCACCACATGTGAATGAGGACAAATGTTTCTGCTGCTAAGAATAGCTGTGCCAGCAGCAGCGTCCAGGGCGACAGAGCCCACCCACTCAACAAGGGTCCCCTCCTGCCTCCCCAACCCATCCCAGCCCCCAGCAAGTGGCCAGGCTGGACCACAAAGGGCCTGGATGGGAGGACCCCACTGCCGCCTGGGCTCCCAGGCTAAACGGGAAGAATCCACTTTACGTCAGCTCTGTCCAATGCTCAGAAGTGGACGCATCTGGGCCATTCAATTACCCCAGGGGCATTGATCAATAAATGTCTGATGACGGGACAGTGATCAAGAACCCAAAAGGTCCTATGGCCCCTGCAGCCAGGAGCTCAGACAGTAAACAAATGCTTCAGCGCCCAGGAGTGGCGACGGCTAAAGCTAAGCGTCTACCTGGGATCGGATGATCCACCCGAAGAAGGGCAGGGACAAAAAGCAAGAGGAGAGCTGTAGATACCCAAGACCCTGCCGGAACACAAGGGCCCAGGCAGGCACCATGCCGAGGGGAGGGGCCCGCAGGAAGGGGGTGACCGCAGCTCAGCCCCAGCCAACACTGAGCAGAGACCCAGGAATGTGGCCCCCAAACATTCCTGATGTTCCAGACCCTGCTGGAACAGGGTCCACGTGGGGCAGGGGGTCCACGGCATCCAAATCTTTCCAGCAAAGCCAAGAAGCCCAATTTTGAGACATCTCCCGATATTTCTAAAAAAACACTGACTATAAAACCAACCCAATAAATCAGTCTGACAGCCAAATACAGCCCAGGGGCTGCCAGGACATGACCTGTGGCTTATGACGTGGTCACTGGACGCCACAAGAGAGGTGAGGGAAGGCTGGAGAGCTGAAGCGGGCTGATGGGGGGACAGGAGGTGGAGCGCCAGCAACGGCTTGGAGGGGGGACCCAAGAGGCCCTCAACTATTAAATATAACAGGAATGAAACTTACCCAGTGACTCATTGGCGCCACCTGCTCCACCCCAATGGGACACACACTGGCCATGAAAGGCAGGCCAGGCAGGGACCCCAACCTGGCCCCATCTCCAACACAGGGAGCAAGACACAGTGTCTCTGCCCACCCGGCCCCACTCCGTGCATGCCACACCCCAATTTCCCTGGGCAACCACCCCCCCGCACCCTCAGTCCTGGGGTCTCAGGGAGGCTGACCCAGCCCTCCAGCCAAAGTGGCACTGGCTTTGGTGGGGGGGGGGGGGCTTAACTCTGAACTCTCAAGCTGAGGCAACAAAACTCATTCCCATGATATTTGCTGGAATATTGGGAACAAGAAGCTGTCCTTCCACTGGGGCTACTGAACTGCAATTATTAGTCTCAGGCTAACAGGGACTGAAAGTGGGGAGCACCTGGACCCAACTGTGCCTGAAGCTTCTCTGAGGTTTTTTAGTTACTTGAACTATTTGTGCTAAATGCAGGAGGCAGAGGGAGTCTGTCCATTGCAACCAAGAGACCTAAGATAGCAACCCTCCTAAAACACAAACTCTCAGATAGGATCTCCCTGGAATCAGATCTCTTCCACCCGCTAGGTCCCTTATCCATGTAGGTGAGGACAGGTCCAAAGCCAGCCAAGAAGAGGCCAGAGAAATGGAATGGGAGACCCAGGCCAGACTCAGTGTAGGGGGAAGGGGCCAGGCAGGAGCCAGGGAGAGGCCTGTCCTGTGTCACCCTGAAGGGAAAGTGGGTGGCTCCCAGTCCCTTCCTGAGCTGTCAGTGGCTCTCATGGGTGAAAGAGCAGGCGGCAGCTTTGCAGATGAACACTGCCCAGCACAGCCCAGCTCTGATCTGGGTCACTTCTCAGAGGCAGGCACACCCCCCGACGGCCGCCCCCCACAGTAACCTGAGCCTCCGGACCTCGGTTTCCGGAGGAACATCACGATCTCTCTTGGAGGGAATGTCTGCTAGCCGCGCCGCAGAACCAAATGTGCTGATAAACCTAGGCCAGGTTGAGCAAGCCTGGGCTGCTCCCGCCAGGCCAGAAAAAAGAGGCATTGTCTGCAGCCAGGAACCACCACATGGGCTGTACCCATGGGCATGTCTTGGGGCCATCCCTGCCAGGCCTTCAGTTTCCTGGGTTGTAAAACAAGTGGCTGTTCCAGGCCTCGGGGGCAGCCAAGGCCTCAATCTGGAGCAGGTGGCGACCCCAAGCCCCCACCCCAGAGGCACTGATGCACCCCAGCTCCGCTTCTCCTCCCGACCTCCATGGGGCCATGTGCTTGTTACAGCTCCCGTTTCCCAGGCGGAAGACTGAGGCTATTTGCACAGGGAGGAGCAGGGCAGCGGGAAGATGAGCAAATGCCACTTCCATCTTCCAGGCTGCTGCCCTGAGCAGCCACGGGAGGGAACACCTCGCAGCCACTGGCACAGCCAGTCCCCAACACAACACTTGGTGGCACCAACTCCTTCCTCACAGCGCCCCCGTGAGGGATTCTGTTATCATCCCCATTCTACAGCTGGAGAGACTGTGGCACAGAGAGGCCAAGCAACTTGCCCAAGGTCACACAGCCAACAAGGGCACAGCCTGGATGCAAACCCAGGCGAGCCACCTCCTGTGTCCAGCTCACCCACTGTGTCCTGGGACCCTGTCACCAGCATACCCATGCCTGCTGCTGAGGCTGGAGGAGACTGTCGTCTCTCCCACCAGGCTGGAGCCAGGCCTTGCAGCCCTCCCATCCCATGTCCCTGCTCGCAAGACCAGGCCAGGTCCTGCCAGCCAGAGGTGCCCATGGGCCGCCGCGGACAGGCTGTGGGCATCTCCACGTCCACTTGAGAGCCTGCTGCACACTGTCCACCCCGGGCCCAGGAGGAGACGAAAGGCCACATCCTCACCTCCCTCACGCCCCAGCTCTGTGACCTCCCTCATCAGAACCCGGAATCTGGACTCCAACCTGTGCTGCTGCACTTCCTCTCCCCCCACAGCCCCAAACACAAGATCCATGAAGCAAGAGTCACACCTTTGTGTCCCCCAGAGTCCCAGCACACTGCACATGGCAGGTGCTCAATAAATGTTTGCTGAATGCATGAACATGCTAAGAGCAAAATCGCAGACGTGGAGCTGAAGCTCAAAGACCAGTTTGCAAACAGAGAGACTGAGGCTGAGAGCACAGACAGGGTGTGCTTAAAGCCCAGATTTCGGGGTGCCACCTACACCAGGCCAGGTCCATCAAAGGCAGCCGAGTGTCCCAAATATCAGGTAACTGACCCCAGGTCCACACAGCCGGCCAGCTCCACTCCAGGTCTCCATGTGGCCGAGAACTCTGATCCCACTCCTGGAAGCCCCAATGCCAGCCCCCGTGGCGAGATTGTAAGGCCGTCACTGCCACTAAGGAGCTGTGTGGCCTCCGCCAAGTAGCCTGCCCTCTCTGGGCTTAGTTTCTCCATTTGTCAAGGGCACCCGGCAAACCTGGGGCTTGCTGGGGGATGAGTGCAACCCGGGTTCTGCAGGAGTCACCAGACACGTGGGGAAAGGGCGTCCGGGGCCTGGGGCAAAGCCGGGGTAGAATCCGAGAGCCTCCTGCCTCTGGGTCCTGTCCCCTTAGCAGGGCTATCTGAGGGGACAGCGAACAGCAGGCGGCAGGTGGGGTCTAGGGCCTTGTGGATTTGGTTCTCGGCAAGAAAGGCAGGTTCAAGCAAGGCGTCCTTCCTGGAAAGTCCAGACTCCCCGAATGGGGCTTCATGCACTCCCAGGCACAAAGGGGTTCTCGGCCACCCAAACTTGTCCTGCACCCTCAGGCTTGGAGTGGGGAACAGTACCAACCCCCGCCAGGGCCAGTTCCCCCACCTCCAGAGACTGGCGTCGCCAGCTGTGTTCATTTCCTAGGGCTGCCATAAAAATGACCACAAACCAGGAGACTTAAAACAACAGTGATTTATTTTTATTTTTTTATTATTTTTTGACAGGGTCTCACTCTGTGGTCCAGGCTGGAGTGCAGTGGCACAATCATGGCTTACTGCAGCCTTGACCTCCTGGGCTCAATTGATCCTCCTGCCTCAGAGTGGGACTACAGGCAAGCCGCCACCACGTCCAGCTAATTTTTGTGCTTTTTGTAGAGACAGAGTCTCGCCATGTTGCCCAGGCTGATCTTGAAATCCTGGGCTCAAGTGATGCGCCCACCTCGGCCTCCCAAAGTGCTGGGACTACAGGCATGAGCCACCTCACCCGGCCAACGACAGCAATTTATTCTCTAACAGTTCTGGAGGCCGGAAGTCCAAAATCAAGGCATCAGCAGGACCCCACTCCCTCCGGAAGCTCAAAAGGAGGCTCCTTCCTGCCTCTTCCAGATGCTGGTGGCTCCAGGCATTCCTTGGCTTGCGGCTTCAGCCCTCCAGACTCTGCCTTCGTCTTCCTGTAGTTCATGTAGTCTTGCTCTCTCCTCTTCTGTCTCTTCTGAGGACACTGGTCTTTGGATTCAGGGCCCACCTGGGTAACCCAGGATGGGCTCATCTCAAAACACATCTGCAAAGACCCTTTTATCAAATACGGTCTCTCTTTGACAGGGGCTGGGTTACTAGGACATGGACCTACCTCTTGGGGGGATCACCACTCACCCCACTCCACCAGCCCCCGCCTTTTCTGACATTGCCCATTTCCTGAAAGCTCACTCCCTGCCTAGCTCTCAGCCCAAGCCCCAGCGGAACCCCATGAAGCAGAGGGGGAAACGGAGGCACAGGGAGTTCAGCCGATGCCCAGGGGACCAAGTGGGGCCAAGGTTTGAACCTGGCTTTCCGAGTGGCCCCAACACAGTAGCCGCTGGGCATTGGCCTCCCTCCCGTTTACAGGAAACAAGGGACTCTCACGCCCATGCCTCTCGGCCGAGGGCCAAACTGACAGTGAGTCACCCCCATTCCACAGGCCAAGAAGCTTGAAGCAGCTCATCGAGGGGGACCAGACAAACGGTGGAGCCAGGGAGGGCTTCCTGGAGCCTCAGCTTGCTCCAGTGTCAACAGGGGAGCAAATCCCACCTCCCGCTGCTCTCTCGGGAGGACTCAGCGAGACCCTGGAAGGAGACAGCTTGGCACACAGAGCCCTGGCAATCACCACCTCCCTGATTATTAGCAGGCCTGGCCCGGCCCACACAGCTGCCCACCCAGCCTCTGACCCCAGCCACAGAAAGGGCCCATTATGACATCACAGGCCAGGAATTATGTTATTAGCCTGGGAAGGAGGCTGGCCTCAGGAACAAAGGGCTCATTGTCATGCAAATGAACGACTCCGGAGGAAGAGGGCGGTTCCTCCACTCTGGGGTGCCCCTCCTGCCCTCTAACTTCTAAGCCACACTGGAAACCGACCCCCAACCTTCAGAAATGTGGGCATCTCTGGGCCTCTGCTCTGGGCTAAATGAGGCGCACTCTCTCAGCCTGGGAAACGGGCCCCTGCCAGTTCTGAGCCAGATCCCCAGAAAACAGGACCCGCCTCGGAAGATAGGGATAGTAGAGGGACTTTTGGGGATGAAACAGGATGATCCCCTTAACATGCTAAGCATGACCTTGAGCAAAGAAGCAACTGCCTTGGAAATGCCATTCACTTGGTAATACTGCAGGCCTGCAGCTGTGTGTCTTTGAGCAAGCTGCCTACCCTCTCTGTGCCTTATCAGGAGAGGGTGACTCTGTGCCGACTTTACAAGGCTATGGGAAGGACACAATGAACTAAGGTATGTGGAATGCTCACCTCGCCTTGGTCCTCAACACACAAGGCTGAGGCTGTCGCCACCCCTCCCCCACTCCCCGTACCTACAGCATCCCTGGGTTCCTTCTCATGACTGTATCTAGGAGGGGTAGCTCTCTTGGGATGCTTGGTGGGTACCCCAGTGGCAGTCAGAGAAAAAGCGTGAGAACTTTTCCCGGTTTTCCAAATCATCCCCAAAATGCAGGGCCTCCTTCCCCAGAGAGGCCCCATTTATGGGGAGGGGACAGGCTGAGGCCCCGTGGAAGACACTGAGTCAGGCACAACTGTCTCCTAAGTGCCTGCTACATACCCAGTGCTAGGGACACAGCGGTGACAAAGATGAACAAAATCCTGGATGGAGGGGTGCTGGAGTGTGAATGTTTATGTCCCCCCAAAATCTGCATGTTGAGACCTAATCACCACGGGATGATGTCAGAGCGTGGGGCTTCTGGGAGGTGATGAGCTGTCATGAGTGGGATTGGTGCCCCCGGAAAGCCGCCCTGCCCCTCTTCCTGGGAGAAGCCACCATCTATGAACCAGGAAACGGGCCCTCCTCCCATGTGACACCAAATCTGCCAGCATCTTGGTCTTGGACATCCAGCCTCCAGAACTGTGAGCAATAAAGTTCTAGTGTTTGTGAGCCACCCAGTCCAAATAGACTAAAACAAGGTGGGGACAGGGGTGATGGGCATACCGCAGACCCTGGTGGTGACAGTGTTACAAGGAGCAGTGAAGGTGTCACAGGGAGTCACAACCCGACATCAGGCCTCTCTCAGGAGGTGCCATTAGCAGAGGCCTATATCAGGGAGGCTGAAGATCTCAGGAAAGGGTGTTCCCAGAAGAGGTTACAGCCAGGCCGGGTGTGGTGGCTCATGCCTGTAATCCTAGCACTTTGGGAGGCCGAGGCGGGTGGATCACTTGAGGTCAGGAGTTCAAGACCAGACTGGCTAACATGGCAAAGCCCTGTCTCCACTCAAAATACAAAAATTAGGCATGGTGGCATGCGCCTGTAGTCCCAGCTACTCAGGAGGCAGGAGAATCGCTTGAACCTGAAAGAAAGGTAGCCACAGCTCTGCACTCCAGCCTGGGGGAGTGAGACTTTGTCTCCCAAAAAAAAAAAAAAAAAAAGGTTATAGCCAGTGCAAAGGTCCTGAGGCAGGCCCATGATCAGGGGCCCCAAAGAACAGCAAAGAAGAGGCTCATGAGGCTGGATGCCCCCAAACCCTATCCCACCCCCATCCCTCCAGACCCTAAGCTACGACCCATGCCCATGGGACACAAGCCTCCACCACGCCACTGTGATGACAGGAACACCCTTACAGCAGCTCAGTCATGAGGCCCCCACAGGCCCTGCAGGCACCACTTGTCCCCCAGCCTGGGACGCTGTGGAGCCCTCTGTGATCCTGAGGCACAAAGCAAACCCTGCCTGGACCCCCTGGAATGTCCAAGGGACCAAGCTCAGTTACAGGCCAGCTTCATGGGGGAGTCCTCTACTAAAAGTACAAACATTAGCTGGGCTTGGTGGCATGCGCCTGTAGTCCCAGCAACTTGGGAGGCTGTGACAGGAGAATCGCTTGAACTCAGGAGGCAGTGGTTGCAGTGAGCTGAGATCGTGCCACTGCACTGCACTCCAGCCTGGGTGACGGAGTGAGACTCGGTTTCAAAAAAGAAAAAAAAAAAAATCAAGATCCCAGGATCCTGTGTGCCCTTCACCCAGCCTCCCCCAAGAATAACATCCTGAGACAACGACAATTCATCATCCATATCATAACTAGGAAGGCAGCATGGATATAGCCAGCCGTATGCAGATTGCAGCAGTTTCCAATGCACTCACTTGTGTGTGTGTGTGCATGTGCGCATGTATCTGTGTGGGTGTCTGCATGTGAGTATGGGTGTGTGTGCACGAGTGTGAGTGTGCGTGAGTGTGAGTGCATGTGAATGTTCGCAAGTGTGTGTGAGTATGCATGTGCATGTTTGTGTGACTGTGTGTGTATGGTGTGTATGTTCGCAAGTGTGCGTGTGAGTATACGTGTGGGTGTGTGTGAGTGTGCATGTATGTGTGTGCATGTGAGTGTGCGTGTATTTAGTTCTATGTGTTCTTATCACATGTGCAGACTCCAGTGATCACAACCAGTCCATGCTGAGCTACCTCGTCACAAAGGCCCTGGTGCTGACTTCTGTTCTGAACCTCACCCAGGACTCTTCTCCACTGGGTAGGAAAATCGAGTCCCTGAGGACCTTGGCAAAGGTCAGGGGCAGCCACGACACAGCTCTGTGGCCAACCCAAGTGGACACCAAGGCCCTGGGGGTGACAAGGGGACATGGATGAGAACCCCCCCGCCTTCGGAGGCCATTTTCGAGGTCCCAGGAGAGGCCCCATGACAATGAGACAGCGGGCAGCTGGTGCGGGGGGCCTGGACGCCCGGGGAACTC
The DNA here is from genome assembly GCF_029289425.2 of Pan paniscus. NCBI lineage: Eukaryota > Metazoa > Chordata > Mammalia > Primates > Hominidae > Pan > Pan paniscus. The sequence continues at coordinate 132,598,050 of NC_073259.2, forward strand.
CCCACTGGCTCCTGCTGGCCCAAGAGCGGAGGCCCTGAGCCAGTCACCGGCCCAGCATCCGGTGTCACTTACAAACACAGGACGGCTGCCACCTTCCGCAGGAGAACTGGCCCTCCCGCGCCAGTCCCCAGGCCACACCAGGCACTGTGGGGGGTGCCTGGCCCAGGGCTGGCATGGAGGGGCTCAGGCTGAGTGGGAGACGGGGCAGAACAGGCAGCCATGGGGGGAGACCTGGGGACCCCAAACAAAGGCAGAGCCTGGGAAGCACCCACTCGACCTACCTCCCATTATCTGGGCCCAGGTTTCTACAAAACATGAGAGCTCTCTGCACAGAAGAAAAGAAAAATGGACGGAACTCGAACTTAAATCCAACCTTGTGGTTACAATTACGGAGGCCCACCCATGCCAGCACTGTGCGGACCCCTTCAGGCTTCTCTCGGGCTCTCCTGAGACACACCGGCAGGCTGCAGTGCTACCACTGTGGTAAAGGACAAGGAAACTGAGGCTCTGTGGGATTCCAGGACTTGCCCAAGGTCACACCATCCTTGAGGGGTCGAGCCGGGACTGGAACCTCAGTCCGGCCACTACAACTTCATAAACACCATCGCCCTGAGATGCCGAAATCCCAGGGGCCCCCCACCCTCAGACCAGGTGCCGGTATTGTCAGCATCGAGAAAACAAAGTGCCAGTGAATTATCAACTGTGAGCCTATTATGAGCCAGAAGGCAGGTTTCATTCACTCCCTTAAGCCATACAGCCTATGAGGTGGGGAAAGATGCAACGTCCATTTGCCAGATGGGAAAACTGAGGCTCAGAGACAGTAAGTGACTTGCCCAAGGTCACACAGCCAGGAAGTGTCCAACCAGGACAGGAACCCAGGCAGTCTGCCCCGCGTTCCCCCTAAAACTGCAGCTCCTTCTCCCGTCAGTCCCATGCTTGTGTAGATCCCACTGTGCCCCATTTTACAGACGAGGAAACTGAGGTCTGCAAAGGGGAGGCGACATGCCCAAGGTCACACAGCATAGAGAGGACGGAGCCAGGACTCAAACCCAGGTCTGTGGCAAAGGAGCAACACTGCCTGGAAGCCCAGCCCCCTCCCTTCCCCAGCCTGGGCTCAGAGGTCCCCAGGAGCCATTCCCGCCACCTCCCTATGGCCGCGGCGCACCCAGACCTCAGGACAAATCACTCCCTCATCCCCCCGGCTTGCAACCAAAGGCTCCTTGTGAGCTCGGGAAGCCCTTCCAACTTTCCAGTGTTTATCCCGGCTCCTCGCTGCCAAGTCCCTGGGCAAGCCTGGGCCGGTGGCGCTGATTTCAAACCAGACATGGGCACCGAGCCAAGCGCCACCTCGGTGGGGAGCCGGGCGCCGGAGCCGGGCTGCAGCGCTGCCTGCACCTGGCTCTCCCCTGCCTGAGCCCACCCCAGAGCCCCAGGGCAGAGCCTCGGGAGCACCCACGATCACATGCCCTCCTGAAGTCAACTCCGGGAACAGAAGCCCCCTGAGCCCCCAAGGCTCGCCATGCTCCCCCTCAGGGACGCCGGATGTGCACCAAGGAGAGGAGCACAGTGCCCACCCGGGTCCCCTCCCACGCGGGCCGGCCAAGAAGCCTCACCCCGGCCTGCCCGGCCAGCGCCTCCGAGCGCTCTTTTCCGTGACTGCAGCAACTTTGTCCGATAAGACAGCCCTGCCCACCATCCCACTGAGCTCAGGGCCGACAACACTGCGCTGCCAGGGGAGGGTCCGGCTGCCCCCATTGGCTGACCTGCGGCCGGCCACTTGGCCCCCAGCCCTGGCCACCACCTCCAGCGACAGAACTGGGGCTCTTTCCGGATGAATTCCTCGGCCCCCAATCAGCGCCCCTGCATAGAGCCTGCAGGCCACAGCCCCCCACCCCAGTCTGCGCCCACCTCCCCCGGCCGGGGTGACCCAGCCACACTGCACCTCCCTGCCCACTCCAAGCCCGGCGACTTCTCTTACCCGAGCACATGACCAACCTCGCTCACGTCAGCTCCAAACACAACTTGAAGTAACTCTCTCACAAGAAAAAAAAAGAAAAAGAAAAAGAAAAAGTGCCAGCCAGCGGGCCAGCGGAGTCCACACACACAGGCTGTGCTGCCGGCTTCCAGGAGGCACACCACAGCCAACATCAGACCCATCCTTCCCCCAGGATGACACCCGCAGAGGGGCGGCCCCAGAGGGCGGCCTCACCTTCCCGCGAGACTACGACTCCCATCCCTGCCCGGGAGGCCCTGCAGGGCCAGGCCAGGCCCCCCAGGCTCCCAGCCCGATGCCCCCCAAACCCGGGCAGGCCAAGGCCCACCGGCGACAAGTGCGGGGCCGCCTGACCCCACGGCTGGGCCACGAACGAGACGTCGGGCCTCCAGCGATCCGTTCTCGCCTCTGCCACTCTGGGCCTATAAACACAGGGAATTACATAAGTCCACTCCTCTTGTTTGGAAGCCAAAAGTACGAGCTTTTTCTCCCAGCCTTGGCAGTAAGTAATAATTCCTCATCGCCATGGTAACCCTGGCGGGCTTCCAGCCGACACTCGGGAGCTGAAACACTGCGAGGCCTTTTTATAGCTCGGCTAGAAAAACCTCTTCACTCTTCGCTCGCTGGCAGGCGAAAGCGAGCTCCAGCCCCGCTTCTCCCCCTTTAACCCGCTTCCTCCCAGCCCGGACTGTCCAGCCTCGAGCCGCACCTGCACCTCCAACCTGAGCGTAGCTCTGGCGCCCTGGCTCGGGCCTGGTTCCGAACCCAGGCCTCGGCCCATCCCTCCCCCGTCCTCTGTCCCGAGGGCCAGATGGCCAGAGGAGCAGGATCTCCCTTGCAAATATTTCTGTCCTCCTTTTAATCCTAGGAAAAGAAAGCGTGACCCCCTCACACTGGCATTCTGATCTGGGGTCATCTCGGTGACAGGCCTAGAAAAGAAGACATGGCCAAATAATACACACACACACACACACACACACACACACACACACACACACAGGCCAACAATGATGGCTTGGTAGTCAGCCAGGAGTCTGAACCTTGGCTGCAATTAGCTGTGTGACTCAGAGACAAGTCTGAGCTTCTCTGGGTGTCAACTTTCCATCCGTAGAAGGGGCAGGCTGAGCTCTGCTTCTCCAAGTGCTCTGGAAAGCAGAGATGAGGCGCCAGAGGAAGCTGCTGGAGCTCCCAGGAGGCAGAGGAGGCTCCACCAGGGTCTCCAGATTCACTTCCCTGCCCATAGCAGCCAAGAGTTGGGCCTAAGAATGTGTCCCTGGACAGCAGCCCACATGATGACAAGGGTCTGGGGGTGCAGACGCGAGGAAGACACCCCTGGCAGAAGCATGGCAGATGTGAAGGTCTGGAGGCTGGACCACGCGGGTGTGTTGTCAAAGCAGAGAGAAGGCTGGTGTGGCCAGGGCGCAGGGGCGAGGCGGGGAGAGTTTGACGATGAGGTCAGGGAGCTAATAGGAGTGGAGGGGAAGTGGTCAGATGGACTCTGGGCCTGGCCTTCAACTCCAGCAATAACATTGTCATCCTTTTTACTCTCAGGAGCATCTTGAGAGTAATAATATTAATAACAATAACAGTGGCCACACACACAGAGCCCAGCAGCTCGGACTGTGTGCCCAGCACTGTGCTAAGCGGGTCCCCTGGTTCACCAGCTGGCCTCACACCACCGCGGCATAGGCAGGTATGCCCCTGAGCCGCCATACACAGACAGAGCAGGAGGCTGGCCCAGAGAGGGTAGGTGACTTGCCCAAGGTCAACAGCTAGTGGCTGAGCTGGGACTTGAACTGGGCAAGCCTGGCTTGTCTCCGCTATCCACGTGGTAATTCAGCCACAAGGAGTCACGGGAGGGTTTTAGGACTAAGACCAGATTTGCCTGTGACAGGGGCCCGTGGCCACTGGACTGGCAGGGGGCCCAGACTGGCCACTAGGGGATGAGCATAGTGGCTGCGGAGGCCCCCGGAAGCCAGATGTCTCCTGTGAACAGCTGGCCCTCTAGCCTTCCCCAGGAAACACCCCTGGGGGTTTTCCGTACACCTGCCCCAAAGCCAAAGGTGGGATTCTGCTACTCTTAAGCCTTCTTTTATAGGTAGGGAAACTGAGGCACAGGAAGGCATGGGCATATTTTTAGCCCAAAGATCCAGCACCATCTTCCCGCCCAGACCGTCGCCGAGACCAGGTGGGACCATGACACCCAGGCCAAACTGGCCCCATGCAAACACCACCGGGAAGCGGTGCCTGAGAGCGGCCGAGTCAGGCCTCACCGCCTCCTTCTGTTCATTTTTGTTTGTTTTGGACACAGACCTGCATCCAGACCTTCGCCAAAGGCTGGCCCTGGAATCCACGGTAACTCCTCCCACCCCCTCAGAGCGACTGTGTGCTATGGGCAGGTTTGACACTGGGCATGTCTCTTCACGGCCACTCGTTCTGCTTCCTGTGTCTTCCCCGCCAGATACTCCGCAGCAAATTGTTTGTTGAGTGACTTAATGAAGACCACAAATCATCAAACACCAGAAACAGCCACAGGCAGCAGCCCCCAGACAGAGCCTGTGGCCAAAAGCAAGCTCATATTCAGAATAAGCCAGTGTCTGGTTATCTGCTCAGCAAAAGAACTCCCCATCACGCAAGCCTTCGACGGCGACCACCCCTCCATACTTCGAAAAAGCATCCCCTGGCCAAAATCTGCCGACAGGCCGCTTCCTGGAGCCCGTCTGCTGAGCGGAGGTTTGACGGTGGGAAAGATCGGTGAAGACCCCCCAGAATATGATTCGCCGCAGGCCACAGGGGCCGGGACGGTGGGCCAAAGGGGGTCTGGAAAGGGGCAGGGGGACCTTAAGCTGAGTGGCCCCAGGCAAGGCCCCCAGCCTCTCGAGGCATCAGAAGGCTCAGCTGGCGAATGGGGGAGCTCCTGCCTGCTGCCTCTCTCGGGACCCAGGTCAACAGAAACTACATGTGCGGGGCCCGGGGGGAGGTGGGGGCCAGGACTCTGAGGACCAGATCCAGACCCACAGCCGCAGCTACGGTTCAGCATCCGGCTCCAGCTGGAAGAGACCCCCACTCACTTCCTCCCCACACACTGCTGCTTCCTGGACAGGCACAGATACGAGTGGAGCAGGGTGGGGGCAGGAGAAAGAGACAGCACTGTGAGCCAGACACGTCTGGCTATCTGCACCTCCTCAATCCCGGGCCCCAGGGCTCCGTGACCTGGGCAGCCTCAGTTTCCTCATCTGAAAAGCCACCTAGATATCAAATGGTTCTATTGATGTATGCCACACAATGGAATTCCGCCATATAAAGGAATGAAGGACTCACACCATTCAACACGGATCAACCTCAAACACATTGTGCGGAGTGAAAGAAGCCAAAACCCACAGTGCATGATTCCGTCCAGGAGAAATACCCAAAATAGGTAAGTCCACAGAGGCAGAAGGCAGACTGGTGGCTGCCAGGGACTGCGGGAGGCGGCAACGTGGAGTGACCCCACCGGTACAGGGTTCCCTTTGGGGTGATGAGGACATTTTTTGGATAGAAGGGGTGGGTGCTCAACATTGTGATTGTACTAAGAACTCATGAACTGTTCATGTTAAAATGGTAAATTATATGTGATGTGAATTTCACCTCAATTGAAAATAAATAGGCCGGGCGCAGTGGATCGCTTGAGGCCAGGAGCTCAAGACCAGCCTGGCTATCATGGCAAAACCCCATCTCTACTAAAAATACAAAATTCAGTCAGGTGTGGTGGCGCATACCCGTAATTCTAGCTACTCAGGAGGCTGAGGTAAGAGAATTGCTTGAACCAGGAGGCAGAGGCTGCAGTGAGCCAAGATCATGCCACTGCACTCCAGCCTGGGCAACAGAGCAAGGCTGCATCTCAAATAAATAAATAAATAAACAAATAAATAAACAAAAAGATGGTGTTGCTGAATGCACACCACTCCAGCCCAGTTTACCGACTTCCTGAAAGCCGGGTCCAACTCCCAGCAGGGAGGAGTTCCTCACCCAGGCCTGGAGCTATCAGACATTCGAGAAGCGTCTGCTGAGCCCCTACTGTATGTGCTGAGCACTGGAAATATGGCAGTGAACAAGACAAAATTACATTTTACATTTTAATTTTAAAATATATGAGTGATTAAAATAAAGTTCACAACTGTATTTGTTTCCTGTGGCTGCTATAACAAATTATTACAAATTGGGTGGCTGAAACCAGCGACCTATCCTCTCACAGTTCTGGAGGCCAGAAATCCAAGCTCAAGGTGTCACCAGGGCCACACACCCTCCAAAGACTCTGCAGGGGGAGCCTTCTCTGTGTCTTCCAGTTCCCAGTGGCTCCTGGCGTTCCTTCCGTCTTCACGTGGACTTCTCTGCTGTGCGTCTTCACTTAGAACACTTGTCATTGGATTTAGGGCCCATCCTATTCCAGGATGATCTCATCTTGAGACCCTTACCTTAGTGACACCTGCGAAGACTGGTGGTCCAAATAAGGCCAAGGTCATATTCACAGTTTCCAAGTGTACCTATGTTTCATGGGCCACGACTCAACCCACTACCAAAGCCAAGACCTCAAAGTGGCAGCAGTCGCATGCCCGGAAACACCTTTGGTGCCCCACTCCTTTCCCGCTAGTTCCAGAAAACTGGCTGGAAGCTGCAGAGGAGAGCTCCAGGGATCTCCGGGATGGCCCCAGGGCCCCCCTACAGCCGACAGAGCTGGAAACAGACCTGAGAGGTCCCACAGCCACCCTCTCCGGCCTGAGCCTGCTAAAAACTGGCCCCAAGGAACCCAAATCCCCTTCCCTGTGGCAGGCATCCATGAGCCAGCCACTCGTGGGCAGCTTGAGGAAAGGGGCCTGCCTCCTGGATGGGGAGGCCAGACACAGGCCATCACCTCTGCCCCCAAATAAAGACACTCCCCAGACCAAAATGCATCCTATTTCCCCATCCAGGCCCGGGATTCTTCTCCACAAAAGCATCAAAATGAAGCCCTGACCACGTTGGCTAAGGGAAGCCAACGGTACTCCAGGGCTGTTTTTCTGCATGTTGTTTTTATTTTTAAAAGGGGCCGCCCCCACCCACAGCAGCTGTGAGCTGGCAGCTGGCAGAGTTAATTGCTCACTCAAGACTCACTTCCAACTGCAGCACCATCCGGCACGCCAGGATACCACGGGCACCCGGCAACTGGCAAGGACGGCTGGGGGCAGGGGGCAGGTGGCTGCCTGTTCTGGGGCTCCTGGGAACCCACACCCCGGTGGTGGGGGCAGCGGCAGAGGAAAGAGGAGTGCCCAGGAATGCTCCACGCCAGCCAGCTGGATCCCAGGGACCTAACCCGGGAAGGACACATCACGCCGGCCAGCATCACCCAAGCTCTCAGTGTGCCAGGGTCAGTGGGCTTCATGGGGCCTCCACTGTGCCTTACAACCAGCGTGTCCAGTCTTTTGGCTTCACTGGGCCACACTAAAAGAACTGTCTCGGATCACACATAACACTAACACTAACCATAGCTGATGAACTAAAAAAAAAAAAAAAAAAAAAAAATCGAAAAACAATCTGTTTTAAGAAAGTTTACAAATTTGTGTTGGGCTGCATTTAAAACCGTCCTGAGCCGCAGGTTGGACAAGCTTGCCTTACAACAATCCTATGGGGTGCTGTTATACCCATTCCGTTAATACATACTGGGAAACTGAGGCAGAGAGCAGTGAAGTGACTTGCCCAAGGGGACGGGGCTGGGAAGTGGCAATGTCGGTTTTGAACTCAGCAAGTGTGAAACCCGCGTCTACGACACTAACCACTAGACTATACTGTCTCCAAGAATGTCAGGCCCCACTGGAGACATGGTATTGTTCTCTGAGAAACTGCTGTGGCCGTGGGCCTTGACTTTCAGAAATGGCATCTCCAATGGTGTCAGACGTGACTTCCCAAGACTTGAGACCTTCTGGAACAGCCCATGGGACATTCTACCCAGATCACAGTGGGGACAAAATACTTTAAAAGTCACTGCTAAGAAGAGGCTATAAAATGGTGACAGCCAGTTGTGGCCATGAAGAAAACTTGTTCTGGCCCATTCAATGTTTTTCAAAAACTAGGCCATTCCTTATAAAATCCAGATTTCCAGCTTCTCTTGGAAAACCATCAGAATACCCAGCATGCCAGTTAGCCACAATCCCCACTCCTCCCCTTTGACCTGCACTGACTCACTCACTCCTTTCCTCCCTGTGTCTGAGTTTGGGACATCCCCTTATCCCTTCTTTGGCCACCTCCTCTTGCTGTTGCAAACAGTGAAACAAATGTCGAGGACCTCACTCAAACAAGAGAAAGGAGTGTCCCTCCTGGGATGCCAGGTGACTCTCCTTCTCCTTGGCTGGCTGGGCTGGGCTGGTGGCATGAGCCTGTCTGAGAACAAGGCCCGCATAGAAGGAGGCACAGCTGAGGCAAAGCCAGCTCCCAGAGGCATTGTTTGAGCACCTAGATCCAGCCTTGCCTGAACGTGTCCTACCCTGGCCACTCTGAGGACCCATCAACTCCCTGTCATAGCCTAACTCGGCTCGAGTGTGTCTCTGCCACAACTCAGGAGCCCTAACTAACTGCCCCTAACTAATCACCCCCAGGTCTCCCCTTGAATGACTCGTCCCTGGACGCCTGGCCTGATGGAAGACTAATTCAGCTCTTGCCTCACCCAGGTGAATGCCTGAACCTCGTCCTCACAACCCTCACCACCCGCGATAGCACTTGCTTGTTTAACTGACACTCCCCCTCTGGATACTAAACTCGAAGGCACAGGCAATGTCCAACTTCTCCACCATTCTCATCCCAGTGACGTACATGAGTCCGGAACACACCACGTGCCCAATACATGTAAATTAAAACCATGTAAATACATGTAAATTAACTATGGAGCAAAAGAACAAAAGGGAAAGGCAAAAGTCATTAAATTTGACTTCTGCCTTAAATGTGAAAAACAGCCCAGCCCTGGAGGTCTGCAGGACAGTCTCAGATCCAGGAAAGCCCTCCTGGGGCCCCCCTGCTCTGCTCCAGCCATTACAGAGTGGGAAACTGAGGCACAGAACCCCAATCAGCATGCCTGAAACATGGTGGCCGAAGGGCCTTTGCGCCTGCTGTTCCCTCATCCCCCTTCCTTTCACATAGTGGGTGCCTCCTTATTGTCCAGGGCCCAGCTCAGATGCCACCTCCTCAGAAGCTACCCTGGAATTCTTACCTAAAATGAGTCCCCCGAAACTGAAGTCATCCCTACCTCCCCACCCTGTATTATTTCACAGGCAGCATTTTCTTGCCTTGCAAAATCGTGTTTGTTTTTTGGCACTGCCCATCTCCCCATCAGCCTGTGTGATCCATAAGGCAAAGCGCCGCATCTTGTTTGCTGTTTGCCATCCCCTCAACCAGGAGGAGGCCATGGGGACACCAATCTGGCTGCAGGGAGGCAGGAAGCAGATGTCCCACGTCCTGACCATCCCACACTGCCCAGAGCAGCTGCTGCGTGCCTGAGGGCCCTACGTGGCACATGGAGGCTGTCCCACAGCTGGCATGGCCCTGCCAAGAGATCCAGGCTGGCTGCGGCAGTGATCGGCGTACCCACGGGGCAGAGGGAGGGCTGCAGGTGGCACCTGCACCATCCACACGATGAAAAGCAGCTGCCGTGGAGTCAGGCGTTCTGGGTTCACATCCTAGCTCTGCCAACTGGGCGACCTTGGACAAGTCCCCTAACCTCTCTCTGCCCTCAATCCCCTTAACTAGAAAACAGGGCTGATCATAATAGCACCTACCTTCTAAGGCTGCTGCAAAGAGTACATGCGTGTATGTATGGGGTGCACGTTAGAAATTGTAGTTAATGTTAATAATAATAATACTGGCAACTCACACACGGCACTGAGGCAAGAAAAGGATCAGGAAATGTTAGCTTTTATGGTAAATATGGTATTTGCTCTGTGTCAGGTCCTGTTTGAAGCATGTACACACATTAGTCCCTCCAAGATGGGCTTATTATTATTCAATGTGAGTGTTCCAGCTCCTCCAGGCAGCCTCCTTGGATTGCTCCAACCCCCAGGAACACCATGGACACACACAATTCTTCATGTGGGTCTGTCCTCAACTCCTCTCTCCACCCCAGGTGACAGTGAGGGGCAGGGAGAGCCCCAAACCCCACAAGCCTGAAGTCAGCACCAGGGGAATGTGTGAACCCCTACTCCCATCCAAGCCATGGCCCAGAAACGCAGGCCCTGTCCGGCTGCACAAGTACACCCTGTAAAGTAAAGGGTGTTCCCTCCCTGGGCCCCCAGTAGAGGCCCAGACATCCCAAGGTTTCAGGCCCCACTGCCTCGTACAGGACCTGGAGTCTGGAGATATGGAGAGGCACCATGGAGGGAACAGGTGTGGGCTGTGGCTGGGCACCCTGGAGCTGCATGGACAGCGAACGAGGACAAGACTGCCCCCAGCCACCCCCATCCTCTGTCCATGCCCAGCACATGCTCAGGTCCTGAGGAGAAACCACGAGGTGGGGCAGCTGGTCTCCTCTCCTCCGCAGACAGACAGGACGCTAACCAATCAGCCACAGCAAGAACCCCAGCAAAGCCAGCCTGGGGTGCACACAGCTCCCTGCGCTTCTCGGAGAGGACAGGCAGCCCCTTCCACGTCAGGCACATGAGGTGGCCCCCGCTCCCCAAACCAAACAGTAAGAAGCAGCTAGAATCCCAGCTTCACCACCTCCCAGCTGTGTGGTCTCACTCATGCTCCTCCACCTCCCTGAGCCTCAGTTTCTCCAACTGTACAATGGGTCTAAGGACCATTATCTCAGGCAGGACAGAGTCCCCCAAGACCCAGCCAATCAGGGCCGCTGAAAGAGAAAGAGAAGATCTGGAAAGAAGCTATTTTAATTTCAGCAAATGGGCTTGCTTTGTCATTAGTGAAACACGATTTTATTTTACAGTTCAGAATGGCATCTGTTTATGGCAGTCGTGGAAGGGATGATGAGATCTTTTCAGCAGTGAAACCTCAGGAGGCCTCAGGCCATCCTGATTCAGCAAATCCCTGAACAGGCCGCGCTGAAGGGTAGATGACAAACACGGCGCCCCACACAGACGCGGCCACAGCACACACAGCACGCCCTGTAGGGCGAGATGGGAAGGACGCAGACGGGGGCAGACGACTTGAGTGCAAAGTTCACTGGCTGTGTGACCTCGGGCAAGATGCGGAACCTCTCTGTGCCTCAGTTTCCTCATATGTAAAGAGGGGATGATGATAATCCCTACTTTACAAGAGCTTTTAGGTGATGAAATAATTTTTTATTTTTTTATTTTTATTTTTTGAGGTGGAGTCTTGCTCTGTTGCCCAGGCTGGAGTGCAGTGGCACGATCTCAGCTCACTGCAGTCTCTGCCTCCTGGGTTCAAACAATTCTCCTGCCTCAGCCTCTCCAGTAGTTGGGATTACAGGCGCCCGCCACCACGCCCGGCTAATTCTTCTGTTTTTATTAGAGACGGGGTTTCACCATGTTGGCCAGGCTGGTCTCGAACTCCTGACCTCAGATGATCCGCCTGCCTCGGCCTTCCAAAGTGCTGGGATTACATTACAGACATGAGCCACTGTGCCCAGTCAATTAAATAAATTATAACATGTGAAGTGTGACACAAGGACGATCACAAACCCTGTTAGGACTGCTGCTGTCACTGCCATGGGGTGCTCCCACTTCGAAGCTCCAGTAGGTTTACAAACCCAACTGCAGCATAAAGACGGGTCCACCTGGATCCCTGGGACTTTGCACTGAGGTCATCTGCCCCCGTCCGTGTCCTTCCCATCTCGCCCTCCAGGGTGTGCTGCGTGTGCTGTGGCCCCATCTGTGCGGGGCACCATGTTTGTCATCTACCCTTCAGCGCAGCCTGTTCAGGGATTTGCTGAATCAGGATGGCCCGAGGCCTCCTGAGGTTTCACTGCCGAAAAGACCTCGTCATCCCTTCCACGACTGCCATAAACAGGCAGACTGGGTAAATAACCCTCCAGGGACCCCCCACCACCACCTCCACCACCAAGGCTCTCTGGAAGCCCCTACAGCAGCGCCTCCCCGCCTCCTCCCTCCAGCTGGGGTGGGGATGACTATGAGACGGAAGGAGACACATGTCAGAGCCGAAGATTAAAAACAAGTACAATGATCAGGCAGGCATCCATCCACAATGATGAATCTGATGTAATTAGGCACCCCGCTAACTTCATTACTTATTTATTTACGGGATTGCTTATTTAATTTACAGGCCTCCTTCCCCGAAAAGTCATCTTAGCTGACACCCCTCAGGCAAGGAAAAAGGAGAAGGAGGCCCCCTCTTTCATCCCAGCCCATTCCTGGGCTTCCATATGTCATGCTCCTCCCTTGCCCCAAAATAGTTCCCCGGAAGGCAGGTGTGGTTTTGCCCAAGACAACAGGATTGAACAAGGAAGACCCTTGGTAGAGCCAACGCCTGACATTCACTCAACAGTGCTCAATGCCAAAGGACAGTGCTTGACCCGGAAGGCACAGCGTCTCCTCCACACCCTCATCTCTCCAGCAGAGGAAACCCTAGGAAAAAGGTGGTCCTGGCCCCAACCAGCCACCAATTCTTGGCATGACCCTCTGGACTGGCAAACACATCACTGCAACAAACGGAGCTGGCACCTCCTAGCCTGAAGGAGGAGAAAGGGCACACAACTCAGAGTCATGAGTTTCATTTCTTATCGGAATGGAAGTCACCTGACCTGTCAGAGCCTCAGTTTCCTCATCTGTAAGAAGAGTGTTAAGAACAACACCTCCGGGCGCGGTGGCTCACGCCTGTAATCCCAACAGTTTGGGAGGCCGAGGCGGGCAGATCACCTGAGGTCGGGAATTCGAGACCAGCCTGGCCAACACAGAGAAACCCCGTCTCTACTAAAAATACAAAATTAGCCAGGCGTGGTGGCGCCTGCCTATAATCCCAGCTTCTAGGGAGGCTGAGGCAGGAGAATTGCTTGAACCCGGGAGGCGGAGGTTGCGGTGAGCCGAGATCGCGCCATTGCACTCCAGCCTGCACAACAAGAGCGAAACTCCGACTCAAAAAAAAAAAAAAAAAAAAAAACACTCACTAATCCTAGCACTTTGGGAGGCCGAGGTAAGTGGATGACCTGAGGTCAGGAGTTCAAGAACAGCCTGGCCAACATGGCGAAACCCCGTCTCTACTAAAAAAAAAGAAAATACAAAAAGTAGCCAGACGTGGTGGCACATGCCTGTAATCCCAGCTACTTGGGAGGCTGAGGCAGGAGAATCGCTTGAACCCGGGAGGCGGAGGTTGCAGTGAGCCAAGATCATGCCATGGCACTCCAGCCTGGGCGACACAGCAAGACTCTGTCTCAAAAAAAAATAAAAAATAAAAAAATAAAGAACAACACTCACAGCTAACTAACCCCAAACAACCCAACTGGTGCAATCCGGCACTGCACTGTGGTCTCAACCACTGCAGCCGGACGAGAAGCAGTCAGTCAGCAGCATAAAGACTAGAAAGGAAAACACAGAGCTAGCATTGGCAGACACGAGATTATCTTCCACCATCCTTTAGACTCCCACCAGCTGGCCAGACACATAAAATCAAAACACAGAACCACAGCTTTACCCAAAAGGCAGCAAAAGCTGAAAAATGTAATCGCATGTGCATTAGGGTCTCCTGGAACGGCTAACATTAAAAGATTGACAGTAGCAAGTGCTGACAAGGATGGGGAGCAACTGGAACTCTCATCCACTGCAGGTGGGCATGCAAAATGGGACAGCCACTTTAGAAAACAGCTGGTGGTTTCTTATAAACTAAAATAACACATTTACCATGTGACCTAGCAACCCAACGCCTAGATATTCACACAAGAAAAAAGAAAACATGTTCACACAAAGACTTACACAAGAATGTTCAGAGCAGCTTTATTCCCAATAGCCAAAAACTGGAAACTTTGATGTCCATCAACTGATGAATGGATAAACTGTAATATATCCACAGAATGAAATACTACTTAGCCATGAGAAAGAATGAATTGATACATGAGCAACATGGGTTATGCAGAGTGAAAGAAGCCAGACACAACAAAGTATATACCTGATGATAATTTTATTATAAAATTCTAGAAGAGTTAAAAGCTTCTATAACAGCAGATCAGTGGGTACCTCTAGTCGGGGGTGGGGGGTGGAGGTGGGTGCTAGGGATTTAGTGCCAAGGGACTGGTGGGGATTTGGAGGGAACAGAAACACTTTATTCTGATTGTGGAGGTGATGCAAATGTTTACATTTGTCAAAACACATGCAATTGAACCCTTAAAATGGGTGCATCATTATAGGTTAATTACATCTCAATGAAGATGATCTTAAGTGGAACAGGGAGAGAGATGCATATATTAACACTACTCACTCCATTCCCAGTGCCCAGGGACTATTTCCTCACTTCTAAATCAGTCTGCTGGTTCCTAAACTGGCCCTCAAGTTTCCCAAAGTCCCCTGATGTATGAGCATTGGAGAGTTTGGGTCTGGGTTGAACCCCAGCTTTGTCCTATGCTAGCTAGGTCATGTAGGGCACTGTGCCCCTTAGGGCAAATCGTTTTGCCTCTCTGCCCCTCAGTCTCCCCCTCTACAAAAGCAAGGTGAGAAATACCACACTCCTCAGAAAACTGCAAAGTAAAATGAACCAAAGTGAACATACCAGCTGCAGGCCCCAGCATACACCAGGGGCTTCATTATTGCTGCTGCCAGGTGATAAATGGTCAAGCCCCAGGCCCACTGTGGACAGAGCTGGCCAGGATTCTTGTAACCCTGACAAACACAACACACTTCCTCACCCCACCAGACAAGGCTCTGGGCTCAAATAGCTGCCCCCAGGCCCCGAGGACTCAGGCCGGGGCATTTAACTGATGCCTGCTGTCCGGACAGGACACGGCTCCTGGGCTCCACCCAACCCGCCTCTCCCAGGGAAGCAGGGACAAAAGGATGGGGCCCTGTGGGGATGGCTGGCCCTGAGGACAACACAGGCACATGAGAGGTCATTTCAGGAGAAGGACATCTGGGAGGCATCCACCAACTCATGCTGAACAAGAGTCCAGCCAGAGCCCACCCGTTTATGAAAGAAAATGATAATAATAATAGAAGGACAGGGAGGGGGCTGCAGGGATGGGGGCTCTGCACCAGCTCCCACAGGCCTGTCCAGGGCTCCTGCTCCCCTCTGAGTGATGGCAGCGCAGGCACCTGGAGCCAACGGCAGGAGCGGCATCCCCCGGGCCCGATTAGCGGGCGGCCGCAGGCAGACACGCTCAACTGTCAGCCTCCTCCTCTCAGCCCGCCATCACAGGCACCATTAATTGCTGTCATTTGAGGGTGGCCTGTGGGGAGAAGGAGGGAGGAGGAGAAGGAGGGGTAGGGAGCAGGAAGGAAGGGGGAGGGGAGGAAGGGATTGCAGGGAGCCCCCGCCCAGGGCTGAGCATCCAGGCTGGGAAGGAGAGAGAGGAGGATGGCAGAGAGGGAAGGGTGGTGGCGCAGACAGGGAAGGGCAGGGGGCCCTCCATTGCTCTCCTCCCCACCCAAGCAGGGCCCAGGGCCCCGTCCAACTGGGGTTAAAGCCGGTCCTCCCAGAGCCCCCGAGAGGCGAGATCCCACTGGGCCAGGGCCCTAAAACCTCCCCCTACACACCTTCGGTGTCCCCGATCACCCGCCCGGGGTACCCCGAGACCCCAGCCCCCACCCACACCTGACCCCTCACCCCAATGTATAGACGATCCCAGACACCCACCTCCCCACCCCACTCCCAGCTGAAGAATCCACTCACAGAGTTTCGAGTCACGGGCAACCCACTTTTGGGGCCAGGGGCTCCCACAGCCCCCTTCTAAGGTCCTAGGTCCGCAGGGAAGAGTGTACCGCTGGGAGCCTGGGGCCAAGCCCTCCCTCTGCTGCTGCACCCTGGGGATGCCACATCACCTCCCTGTACCTCAGTTTCCTCATCTGGAGAATGGGGATAAGGACGGTGCCCACCTCCAGGGTCACTCTGAGATTTAAGGAGGTAATTCCACAAAGTGCTCAGTGCACGCATAGCGAGTGTCGGCCCTGAGGTCTGTCCCCCCTTGTCTCCCCCATCCCCCCTTCTACCATCACGGTTCTTACTCAGAAAAGGCTGCACCCCCCACCCACCCTCTCCAGCATAGAGGGTCCCAGAGGGGCCCCACAGAGCTGCCAAGTGGGCGTGGTGGGGCAGGGCATCCGGGCAGCGTCTGTCCTCTGTCAGGGGAGTGCAGAGCATCTGCCTGCCTCAATGTGCCCCCATGGCCCCACTCCCACTCACCCCTGCTGGCCCCCAGACAGGCCTTGCCTTCGGGCTGAGGAGCCACTTGGGTCCTGCAAGGGGGCTCCTGGGAGCATCAGGTTCCCTCAGCAGGGGAGGAGGAGGCCCCACTCCACCGTCTGTCTGCCTTCCCGGCCTCCCTCAGATGTGATGGATCGCCCCGGCGGAGGAAGCTAAGTGCTTGCAGACAAAAAGCCCTTTTATCGTCCTCGGGTGGGCCACTGGCATGACAAGCAGATAACTCAGCCACAGGAGGAAGGCTCCCCATTAGGCCGGAGACGGAGACGCCGATGGACGGGGGACAGAGAGGCAGAGGAGGAGGAGGCTGGAAACAACAGCCCAGGCCAGGCCGCTTTCCTTCCAACTTCAAAGTCCCATGAGCCTAGGCAGAAAGCCCTGCTGAGTTCATCACTTTGTGGGGGACCGCCACCATCCCACTCCTCCTTCCACCTCCAAATCCCACTCCTCTTTCCCCCCTCCCTCCAAGTCCCACTCCTCCTTCCCCCTCCCTAACCCAAATCCCACTCCTCTTTCCCCCCTCCCTCCAAGTCCCACTCCTCCTTCCCCTCCTCCCTCCAAATCCCACTCCTCCTTCCCCTCCTCCCTCCAAATCCCACTCCTCCTCCCCCCACCTCCAAATCCCACTCCTCCTTCTCCCTCCCTCCAAATCCCAATCCTCCTTCCCCTGCTCCCTCCAAGACAAAACCTGGTTGTGAGGCCCAGGGCTTAGGGCCCAAGGCCCAGCCCCAGGAAGCAGATGACCTGCAGGGCTGATCTTCCCTCCTGCCCAGTGGGGGGCCCCCAAAGGCTCAGGACGAAGTAAAGAGGCCTCCTCCAGGAAAACTCCCCCAAGGTAACTCAGAATCGCGCAACCCGGGAGGCCCATTCCAAGCTGCCTCGGTGCTTTGGCAGGGCTGTTCCCTCAGCCTGGGTCACCCTTCCCCCAGATACCTACATGCTCCCTTCCTCCCCTACTTCAGGTCTTTGCTCAAAGGCCACCTTCTCAGCGAGGCCTACCCTGACCCCCACTTTGAAACTGCAACCCCCAGCCCACCCACACGCTCCCCAGACCCCTTCACCACTTGTTCCTCAGCCTGGTGCTCACCACCAAGAGACCCGCTAAGCGTCGGACTTACTGACTTTTGGTCATGGTCTGTCTCCCCGCAGGGAGGACTGGGTGCTTGGCCGTCTTGTCCACAGGTCTATCCCCAGCACCCACAACAGAGCCTGGCACACAGTAGGTGCTTTAGAAAGAGCCATTCCATAAACGAATAGTCATGTACTGCTTAACCAGGGGGACACGTTCTGAGAAACGCACGGGAGCTGGTGCCGTGGCTGTGGGAGCACGATGGGGGTGGACTTGCACAAACCTAGACCTCAGTGCCGGCGGTACACCCAGGTTGTGTGGTGTCATCCAAGCTCGTCCAACCCCGGCCCAGGATGCCTTTGAATGTGGCCTGACACACATTTGTAAACTTTCTGAAAACATTATGAGACCTTTTTGTGATTTTTTTTTTTTTTTTTAGCTCATCAGCTATCATTAGTGCTAGTGTATTTTCTGGGTGGCCCAAGACAATTCTTCTTCCAATGTGGCCCAGGGAAGCCAAAAGATTGGACAACCCTGGTGTAGCCGACGGTTCCCAGGCTACCACCTGTACGGCGTGTGGCTGGACTGACTCCCACAGGCAGCTAGAACCCAGTGGTACACTAGATATCCAAACACAGAAAAGGAACAGTACAAATGTGGTATTCTCTGGGCTTGGTGGCTCACACCTGTCATCCCAGCACTTTGGGAGGCCGAGGCAGGAGGATCACTTGAGGTCAGGAGTTCGAGACCAGCCTGGCGAACATGGCGAAACCCCATCTCTACTACAAATACAAAAATTAGCCAGGCGTGGTGGCGCACGCCTGTAATCCCAGCTACTAAGGAGGCTGAGGCAGGAGAATAGCTTGAACCTGGAGGCAGAGGTTGTAGTGAGCCGAGATCACACCACTGCACTCCAGCCTGGGCAACCAAGCAAGACTCTGTCTCAAAAAAAAAAAAAAAATGTGGTATAATCTTATGGGACCACTGTCATATATGCGGTCCATCGTTGACCAGAATGTCGTTATGCAGCACATGACTGTATTTGGAACAAGAATGAAATCTCCCGACAACAGCCTGTCATGAGCCAGAACACGCTGTGTGCCCGCCATGTGCCCCAGCCTCCATGCGCAGGAGCCCTGCAATGCCCTCAGCGACCATCTGCCTGGCTGGGAAATGAGCACTCGGGGAGAAACTTGCTGCATTCCCTGGGAAGGGTGAGAAGGTGTTCTTTGCTTCTGGCTCTTTGCTTCCAGCTGAAAGATCTGGGACAGGTGACCAACCTGTGCCTCAGTTTCCCCACTTGTAAAATGAGGCACCACCTATTCTGGAGTGTTGCTGTGAGGGTCACAAAATGGGGTGACCTGTGAAAAGCACGACCTGTGATTATGACTCACCAGGCACCTTCTCGGGCCAGGCACTGCTCTCTATGAGCATTAATCACCGCGGCAAAACCCTATAAGGGGAAACTGTTATTGCCTCCCCGCCCAGTCTACAGATGGAGAAACAGAGATACAGAGAGATAAAGCAACCTGGCCCCGGTGCCCAGCACAGAAGTAGCAGTGATAAGACCAGGACCCAGGCCACCTCTTTGCCTGCTGGGCACGGGGACCACAGTGGTGGTTCAGCCTCAGGGCTTCCTCCAGCACCCAACACCCGAACACCTGGGCCCATCGACAGGCCCCACCCTGGCCAAACCTGCGGGCCCACCGCCAAAGCACAAAAGCAATGTGACCAAGAACCCCGGAGCCCGGGGAAGCCCACCCTCCTGACACTGACACTGTCAGGGACCCTCCCACCTCTCAGGTGTCATCAAAAAATCACTGCACCAACTCAGCCAGGAAACGGCCCATCAGTGGGGGACCCCGCAAACTGCCCTAGTTGCTCCCTGCCCTGGACGGCTCTGATGTGCCAGACCCCACACGCCCCCCGAGGCCCCCACCACACACTCCAGGCCGAACCTGGCTCCGAGTAATTCCAGACCCACTTCCCGTAAGAAGGTCCAGGCAGGATGAACCTTCTGGGGACACCAAGTGAAGACAGACATGAACCTACCAGAAACTGCCTCCAGCGAGGCTGTGTCCTCAAAGACTCAGGGAGACCTGCGGAGAAAACACGGGTTTTGTTAGTTGACATCGCATGTACGCAGTTTGGCATGACGACACCGACATGCAGGAAAAAAGACCGTGTCTGCCGTCAGGGCCCATGTGTCGTAAGCACTGGGCCAAGTATTTCTCCATGAGAACCCTGTGAGGCAGGTACTGCTACCTATTTGACAGAGAGGGAGACTGACGCTCAGACAATCAAATCTCATGCCCAGGTTCTCAGAGCCGGGAAGTGACGGAGCTGTGATTCAATCCCAGATGTGTGGATTTAAAGGCATCCCACACCCTGGCAAGACCACCGAGGGGCCCCGGGCCACACGGCTAGGCTACTGGGAAACTGCCCCATTAACTACCCAGAGGACCCCACAAACAGGCAGATGGGTCGACGGACACCTGAAGGACGGGGTCCGGGGGTGGGGGTGTCTACTATAATCATGCAAGAATTTATTTTTGTTTGTTTGGTATTTTGGAGTGTTTTTGTTTTTGTTTTTGTTTTGGATACAGTCTCGCTCTGTCACTCAGGCTGGGGTGCAATCACGGCTCCCTGCAGCCCCAACCCTAAGGCGATCCTCCCACCTAAGCCTGCTAAGTAGCTGGGACTATGGGCACGTGCCACCATGCCCGGCTAATTTTTGTATTTTTTTGTAGAGACAGGGTCTCACCATGTTGCCCAGGCTGGTTTCAAACTCCTGAGCTCAAGCAATCCTCCTGCCTTGGCCTCCCAAAATGCTGGGATTACAGGTGCGAGCCACTGTGCCCAGCCTCATTTAAGAATTTCTGAGTTACCATACAAAGTCAAAAGTAGTGCAATGATAGCTAGTACCCAGAATACAGAGGGGACACCCACAAATCAATATGAGCCAGTCAGTCCAACAGCAGACAGGCAAAAGACAACATAGACGCTTCACCAAAGAGTATATACACATGGCCAATAAGACACGAAAAGATGCCCAACGTCATCAGTCCTTAAGAGAGGGCAATTAAAACCACGAAAGACCACTGCTCACCCATAGGGATGGCAAACATGAGACAGACAACATCAAGTGCTGGTGAGAACAAGGAGCACCTGGAACCCTCACCCGTTGCCGACGGGATGCAAAATGGAGCAACTACTTTGCAAAAACAGTTTGGCTATTTCTTATAGTTAAACACACGCTTGCCACATGACTCAGTAATTCAACTCCTAGGACTTTATCAGACAGACATGAAAACAGCCACAGAGACTCGCGCACAAATGTTCACTGAAGCTTTATGCACAATCGCAGAACAACTGAAAACAACCCAACGGTCCATCGACAGGTGAACGGATAAACAAACAGTGGTACATCCATGCCATATGACTCTGCAATCAAGAGGAACCAAGTGCAGACACACAGGACCACAGGGAGGAATCTGAGACTCAGGCTGTGTCCAAGAAGCCAGATTCAAGGCTGCAGACTCTATGGTTCCACGATAGGATTCTGGGGAAGACAAAACAACTTTCACATTTGTAAAGAGGCCTGCAGAGGTAGTCAAATACAACAAAAAGAATGTGATTCCCACAAAGTTAGGACGCCAATCACCTCTAGGGAGAAGGCAGCCCATGTCTACAAGGTGACCCCTTTATAATTGTTCGCTAATCTGCACTGAGGGGTTTATACATTCTTTATCGTGTTAACTTCTGCATGAAAAGAACAAGTAAAAAATAGTACAGAGGGCAGAGCACTGGACAGTCAGTCTCAATGGACCTCTGGGAAACCCCTTCTCCACCTCGTGCCAAAGCTGAGGGATCGGGCACTGGTGAGGCCAGGGCTGCCCCCTCCCACAAGGGAGCAGCTGTGTGCAGTGCTCAAGCTCTGAAGCCAGGCTCCCCAGGTTCCAATCTGGCCTCTACCCTCTCCTAGCTGTGCAACTTGGAACAAGCAACTTCACCTCTCTGAGTCTCAGATTCCCCATCTCTAAAATGGAAACGATCATTTTAAAAATGCTGACCCCACAGGAATGTTGTGAGTGTAAAGTGCCCTCAGTGCCAGTGTGTGCCACTCCAGTGTGTGCCACTCCAGTGTGTGCCACTTCGAGTGCTCAGTTCTTGCTGGACATGACTCCTACCCCCACCCAGGGGCTGGCAGCCAAGTTCCGAGAGGCCAGCCCTCTCCAGTGCCTGGCAGGCCCTCAGGCCCCAAGGAGGGAGCCTTTGAAAGGGCAGCTGCGGGCAGCTCACAGGGGGACAAGCCAGCCACTTCTTTCCTGCCCTTTTTTCTTTTTTAAGCGTTTTTTTCACTATGATGCCCCCAGGCTTGGCACTTGGTCCTGCCATCTGCATCAGCTCCAGAGACAGGCCCTGCAGGAAGGCTGGAAACAGGGAGGGCCCGGGCACATCTTCACAGCCGCCCTCCCCAGCTCCCGGAAGCCTCGGTGGCCAGCCACCTGCAGCACGTCCCGTCACAGGCTAGGGCAGAGCCAGGCCTGGCAGGCGCTCTCCCTGGGCACCAAGGAGCTCTCAACCTCCACCTGGGAGAGACAGCTGGGAGATCAGACCCCATCTTCTCCTAACCTGCTCCCAATCCCAGCCAGCTCAGCCTGCAATCCCCAACAGACAGAGTCCCAGGGTGTCCCGGTGGCATGGGGTCAAGGCCAGTGGGGGCTGGCCCCAAGGTCACATTGTCCAGAGGGAAACAGAGAATCTCCCAGCAGTAATGGAGTGACACATAGGTCCAAAGAGGGGTTCCCAATTTAGAAAACTCAGCAGGGACTTCCCAGGACAGGCAACCTGTCACACTGGCCAGAATCCAGGGAGATGACTGAGGGGCCAAGGGGGGTAGCGAGGACTGGGCTGAGGTGGGAAGGAACCCAGGGCCCTGGCTGGAGCAGAGCCAGGGGGAGAGGAAGAGAGAGGAGGGCTGGAGGCAGCAGGGGCGGGTCACGCAGGGTTCTGCAGATGGGTTTTATCTCCAGAGCAGAGAACCTTAGGAGGGTTACGCAAGCTGCAGAGGGGCAAGGTCCCACTCCAAAGTGGAGATGCATCTGGCCGTGAAGCGCGGGTGAGGGCAGAAGCCACAGCCAAGGGAGAGGCCACTGTGCCAGTCCAGGAGAGCGATGTGGCGGGCGGCCAGGCTGGGCGCAGCGAGGTGGGAGAGGGGCCGGCATGGAGAGCATCGTGCATTAGAGTCCGAAAGGCAGGCAAGGGATGGTGAGAATCAAGAGGCCCGCTCCTCCTCTCCGACCCTGGGCAGAGCTAGTAGGGGAGAGAAGGAGAGGGTGACAACATCCACTTCCTGCACAGGACCCTTTCAGGGGCGCAGCTATCCCGTGTCCCTGGCCAGGAAACTGCTGCTCTGAGGGAGGAGTCACCCAAGGCCACGTGGCAAGGAAGGGAGTGAGCCGGGATCCAAACCCAGGACCAAGTGCTTGGGCCATGGGGAGCCAGGGCACCAGGGCACAGGGCTGGCAGCGTGGGGTGGAGGCTGCTCCAGCCCAGGCTGCTCGCGAGCGGCCAGGGCATGTGGGCCACAGTGTGGACCGAGCCCCACGCCTCCCCGACAGAGCCGCCCCCGTCAGGGCTTCCTGGGCCGGGCGTCTCCCAGCTCAGCCCCGCAGCAGCGGGTCTCACTCACTGTGTCACGCTCCCCTGTGCTCACACCCACCACTCACTCGCTCAAGGCCACAGTCGCACTTGCTCACTCTGCTGCACTCACATTCACACTCATTCACACTCGTGCACACCCGGTTCACACTCACCGGCTCGGGGCCACCCACACACATTCCAGCTCAGGCCCAGGCCCACTGGCCGGCTCCGCGGGCCCTCCCCGCACGGCATCCCACCCGCTCCTTCATGCTCACTGTCCCCCAGCAAGCTCCCACGCTCCCCCTCACCCTCCCAGGCAGGCTGGGGGAACCCGGACACCCCCCATTCCTCTGAAACCACCGGCTCAGTCCACCCGCAGCTGGAAGAAGGGCCGGGCCTCCATCCTCGCACCCCTGGGGCTGCCCAGGCTAGTCTCCCGGCAAAGCGGATGCACGGGGAGAGCAAGGACCAGTTCCAAGGCTCCCCTCTGCCAAGCCCACCGTGACCACTCCTGGCCCACAGGCTGAGACTTGCCCCCACCTGCCAGCACCCCCCTTGTCAGCTCCCAAACAAGCCCACCTCCTGGCGTTGGCTTTTACCCTCAACTCTACCAAACGCACCCTCACCCTGCTCTCCACCCTGCTGGAACCAGAACAAGCACCATCTTTTCCTCCTCCAGGAAGCCCGCCTGGCTCACCCCAGCCACAAAGGCCAACCTGACTCGTCCATTCGCCACACCCAGAGATGGGAAGCTACCACCCACGGCCACACAGCTGCAAGAGGCAGAGCCAGCTGACATTCAAACCCAGAGGCAGCTTCGACCTGCCTCGACCAGGACACCATCAACCTTCAGCTGCTCAACAAACAGAGGGGAGAGACCCCCGTTACCTGCCAGGTACAGGGGCATGACTGCGAACACAAAAGCTGAGGGTCTTAGGGGCCAAAGTCACACACACCCACACCCAAACACCCTCCGGTACACCCATAAGTGAGCAAGGTGATTGCAAAGAGTGGCCCCTGGAGTGACGGACATAAACCATGGCGACCCTGCAGTGGTGGGAGGGAGGGCAGGGAGGGCCCCCTGCAGGAGGAGACACTGGAGCCAAGCACAGAGGGCCGAGGAACAGGTGTCCATGAGGAAGGAAAAAAGAGCACTCCAGGCAGAAGGCACAGCCTGTGCAAAGGCCCAGGGGCAAGAACCAGCTCAGAGGGTTAGAGAAGCTGGGGCAGCCAGAGGGCTGGGGAGTGGAGAACTGGAGAGGGTTGGGGAGTAGAGCTGGAGGGGGATGGAGGTGGAGAGCTGGAGGGGGATGGGGAGTGGAGCTGGAGGGGGATGGGAGTGGAGATGGGGGGATGGGGGTGGAGATGGAGGGGGATGGGAGGAGGATATGCAGGGGCATGGGGATTGAAGAGCTGGAGGGGGATAGGGTGGAGAACTGGAGGGGGGTGGGAGGTGGAGAGCTGGAGGGGGGTGGGGAGTGGAGCTGGAGGGGGATGGGGAGTGGAGAGCTGGAGGGGGAGGGGGTGGAGAGTTGGAGGGGGATGGGGAGTAGAGAGCTGGAGGGGGAGGGGGTGGAGAGTTGGAGGGGGATGGGGAGTGGAGAGCTGGAAGGGGATGGGGGCTGTGTTCCTGGCCACAGGAGGGGGGCCACGTGCTCCAGTGGAACACATAACTGAGTAGGAACAGTGTGGGGCAGGGCCAGCGAGGACACCTTTGGGTCAATCCCTGAGGGCTCCATGGAGGCATCGACCTCTTGCCCTCCCAGACCCAGCCTCAGCCTCTTCCTGCATGGAGGGTCAGAACTGTGGGGCTCCAGCCTCAATGCTGGGCAAGGGCTTGGTGTCTGGACTCTGGAGCCTTTCCCACCAGAACCTGCAGCAGCCACAGGAACAGGGCGGGCCATTGCCTCGGGGCTCCTGTGCCTCCAGGACCCATGATTACTCAAGCCCAGGGCTCAGTATAAATCCTCCCTCTCAGCCCAGCCTCCCCTGACCAGTGGCCACACCGGCCACAACAGCCACACCCTTGGCAGGGCCACATGAGGGACATCTTCCAGAAGGGAGAAGGACGGGTGTTGATCGAGCACCCACAGTGCCCACAGAGATGGACGAGGTGGGCGACAGCAGCCCAGGCTCCACTCCAGGCCACCTCTGCCCTGGGCACCGAGGCCAAGACCCTCAGCGCCCGTCCCAGGCCCTAGGAACCTGCCAGGCCAGCATGAGCCAGCCTCGGGGCATGCTCCGCAGAAGCTCTAAACTGGACCCCGCAGACCCACAGATCAGACCCTGGCCCCCAAGGGGCAGGCATGACTCCCCGAAGCCTTCCCTGCAGGCTGGAGTTTGGGGACTTCCAGCACAGCACAACTCAGGTGCCGTGAGACATGGAGGCGGCTCACCGCCCTCCCAGGGCCGGCCGGGGTCCACCGGATACATCTTCCCACACAGGGTGAACAAGGAGCCTCCCCTGTCTCCTGCAGTGGTGTCACCTGGTCCCCGTCCCTGTGGTAGCCAGCAGTCCAGACAGCCAGAGCGGGAGGGAGGCAGGCTCCGCAGCCCTTCCATTGAGAAGCCGCCGGGATATGTTTTCCTTCTCCAGTGACAGCCGAGGCAGCCCGCCCCGCGCCAGCCCTCCTGGAAGCTGCAGAGGCAGCCACCCAGAGTTCACCAAGGTCTCAGTCCCCACTGGACTGCAACAGCCAAGGGCAGGTGGGTGGGCGAAGATGGGGGTCACAGCCTCTCTCCCTCCCATCCCTCCTCCACCAGCTAGGGCATGGGCCACCAGACCAAGGCCAAGGGGGCTGGCAGCATGGATGTGAGTGATCAGGGCCTGCAGTGGGACCAGTAGGGAGGTGGGGATGGGCCGCAGCCCCGTCCAGAGGGGGACTGAGGAGCAACCCCGTGCCCTGCCCAGGAACGCGCCCCAGCCCCAGGGCCACCTGTCTGCTCCCAACAAGGAAGGCTGCGCTGACACCGAGCACAGCGACTGGGGAGGAGCCGCTGCAAAAAACCATGACAACGATCATCACAATAATAACAGCCCTCACTTCCTGCCAAGCCACGTGCATCTCCACTGTCCGGACCCTGTTTCAGGGGTGGGGAAACAGATCCACACGGGGTTACCTGCCCCAGGTCACACAGCCAGCGAGGGGCGGGGAGACGGGACCCCGGGCATCTGACCCTCTGCCCTCGGCCACTCCATTCTCCACCCCGACAGCGCCGTGGATTTAGCAGGGACTAGGCTTCCCAGAAACCTCGCCGCCCCTCTCCTCGCTGCGGGGTGTGGGGCCGCCATCAGAGACAGCAGCCGGCAGGAGCAATTAGAGGCCAGGAAGGAGCCGGGGTATCGACCGCTTTCGGGAGGGAAGGGGGACGCGGGCTCTGTCGGGGTGGCAGCAGCCTGGCTCATGGCCAAGCACGGGCCACGACAGGGCAGGGAGCGCAGCCCAGGCCGGGAGGCCGCGGAGGCCCCACGCGGCAGCACGGAAAGGCCAGCTGTCCGTCCACCTGTCTGTCCAGCCCCCTCACCCTCACGGGCACCGACAGCCCCTCGGGGCCTGAAGCTCAGGGTTTCACTGCCTCCGCACAATGCTAAGCCCCTTACGATGATTAACTCCTTTAATTCTTAACAACCGCCCCACATCCTCCCCCTGTGCAGATGGAGGCAGTGAGGCAAGAACGCCCTCCCAGAGAGTTCCCAGGACTGGGATCCACACTCAGCGTCAGCCAGCACCAGCGATGCCGCCTCTGCCCGGCACCCCCTGCCCGGGGAGCCCCAGCGGGGAGGGAGATGAATGGAAAGGGTGCACTGGAGACTGCTGGATGAGATGGAAGCTTCGGGAAACCTCTCTATGCCCCGCAGTGACCCTGTCTGTAAAAGAGGAACATCACAACACCTGCCTCACAGTATGCTGTAGATGAACTCAGGTTTAGCCCCACAGATAGGCAGAGCAAGTACCCCAAAATGTCAGCTGCTGGCTTCTCCCAGAGAGGCTGCCTGGCCTGGGGACCCCTGAATCTGCAGCTGAACAGAAAAACCACCGCGGACTCTCCCCAGCCTCTGCCCCGGGCTGCCCGCCCAGGAGCAGGGTCTGGCCTTTAGAAGCTCCCTGGAGGGCGGGGGCACCATCCAGGAGCAATTAATTGCTGGGTCAAGAGATGGTGAAAGAGATTTGTCACGAGGGCCTGGGGATATTCAGGGTGGGAGGGTGGCCCACACTGATTCAGTTGCCCCACCTTCCACCTCACAAGCAGGCTCTGCCCCCACTCAAACCCCCAGGACATCCTCCTCTGCCTCCACACCCGCCCGGACCTAGGGTAGGTCAGGGATGCAGCCCCAGCACCCGTGACCTGCTCCCAGGAGGGACCTGCTTCCACCATTCAGCCGGTGCCCACACGCAGGAGGGGACAGCCAGGCACAAGTGGGGCTGACATACAGAGTCCCTGGGGGGCCCTCAAATGGGGCTGAGACCCAGATCAAATCCCTGAGCCATCTCATCTTGGCAGGAGACTGCGACCCCTGTGTGTGCTGCTCAACTTCTCAGAGGCAGTTTCCTCACAGTGAAACGGAGGCAATTATATTAGGTGGCTAAAATCAGGCTGGCTCCAGCTGCAGCCCTAGTGCTGTCATTTTTTAAAGCCTGAGGAAGGTGCCTTGCTTCTCGGAACCTCAGTGTGCCCATCTGTAAAACAGGGATGATGCCAGGGGCTACTCTGAAGAGAAATTTACAACCTGGCACCCAGCAGTGCTCAGTTGAAGCTCACCATTGGGGTTCACCAGGCCACCTCCCCAGGGCCCCTTGCCAGCCTGCAACCCTACTGAGACACCAATGTCCCCAGCACCTCGAACACCCAGAAGCGGGGCCCAGGGGGAGGGAGCAGAGTCTCGGAGGGCCATGATGAGAGGACTGGATAAGAGCCCACCTTCCCTGCCTCCCACCTCCACAGCAGGCCCAGGGGAAACATAGGCTTTGGTGACCACCAGGCTGGGGCCAGAGGCCAGTGACAACAGAAGCACCCAGAGACAAGGCAGCCCCTGACCCAGATCTTCCATGGGCAGGGCTCTGCAGGAGCCTCTGGTCTGGAGGGGTCCGAGGCACAGATTTCCCCATGAGTCCCCATCAGCTTTCAGCCCCTGGTGTCCACACCCAATCCCTCCACACCAACCCACCGACACACGGGGCCCCTCGAAGGCCCCACCACACAGATGGGAAAACCAAGGCCCAAGGACGCCAGGCAAGGGCAGCTCAGCCCGGGATCTTTCTCATGTACCAGTGAGCTCAGCTCAGCCCGGCAGGCGTTCAGAAGCCCAAGTGGCCCGGCTGGGGTCAGGGCCCTGAGTCAGAGCAAGAAACGCAGCAGAAACTGAAACAGCCCAGTGGCCCCACACACTCCAGAGTGAGCCATGCTGCTTCCCTGCGCCGCCCCGTGCTGGGAAGTTCCTGCTTCTGTGGTCAGGGTGAGGGTGGGGGTGGGGGACGAGTGGTGTGGAACAGCCTTTCAGCCTGGGGACCCTCTCTGGGCCCAGCAGATGAGCAAAGTTCCATGCACACAGGCAGAGCTGTGAACTGGCCCCACCTCAGAGTCTCCGTGTCACCCAGGACACATGCAAAGCCACACATTACCTGGGGCAGCAGTTCAGGGGTATGCATAGGTGAAGCACAGACAGGCAGGAGAGACCCATCCCAGGCACAGGCTGTTTCTGCTCCCTGGCAGGGCTCAGCCTGCAGCAAGGCCACAGAGCACAGGACTCGCGATCTCAGGATAGGGTCTGAGACCCGGGTTCAAAACCCAGCTGCACTGCTTTCTAGCTCTGTGACCCTGGGCACGTGGCTTAACCCTTCTGAGCCTGCCTGTTTCCTCGCCGTAAAATAGAAACTCAGCTCACAGGGCTGA
Source organism: Pan paniscus (assembly GCF_029289425.2). Classification (NCBI taxonomy): domain Eukaryota; kingdom Metazoa; phylum Chordata; class Mammalia; order Primates; family Hominidae; genus Pan; species Pan paniscus. The sequence goes on from NC_073259.2 coordinate 132,626,984, forward strand.
CTCAGAGGCTCAGTGAGCGAATGCCTGCCTACAATAAGAGTGAATGCCCAGCATACAGTAAGGGCTTAATAAATATGTACAGCAGTTCCTGCTTAGCCACGGCAGCTTTCCACAGTTTCAGTATGGTGGTCTGAAAACAAACAGAAAATTCCACAAATAAACAACTCGTAAGTTTTTGGGTTTTGGGTTTTTGTTTTGTTTTGTTTTTCTCACTCTGTTATATAGGCTGGAGTGCAGTGGTGTGATCTCAGCTCACTGCAGCCTCCGCCTCCACCTCCTGGGTTCAAGTGATTCTCCTGCCTCAGCCTCCTGAGTAACTGGGATTACAGGCACTCGCCACCACGCCTGGCTAAATTTTGTTGTATTTTTAGTAGAGACGGGGTTTCACCATGTTGGCCAGGCTGGTCTCGAACTCCTGGCTTCAAGAGATCCACCCACCTTGGCTTCCCGAAGTGCTGGGGTTACAGGCATGAGCCACCACACCTGGCCTGTCCTATTTTATTATTAGTTATGGTTGTTAATCTCTCACTGTGCCTAATTTGTAAAGAAAACCTTGTCAGAGGTCTGTATGTGTAGGAACAGATGGAGTGTATATAGGGTTCCATACTGTCTGCAGCTTCAGGCATCCACTGGGGGTCTTAGAATATATCCCCCAAGATGAAGGGGGGACTACTCCATCTTTTTTAGTTCCCACATTTTTCAAATGGAGATGAAATTCACATTACATAAAATTAACCACTATAAAGTAGGCAGCTCTGACATTTAGGACATTCCCAGTACTGTGCGACCATCACCTCTATCTAATTCCAAAACATTTTCATCACTCTAAAAGGAGACCCCATCAACATGGCATAGGTTCTCCCCAGGTCCCCTCCTTCCAGCCTCTGGCAACCACCAATCTGCTTTCTGTCTCCACGGGTTTGCCTGTTCTGGGCATTTCATGAAAGTGGAATCGTACACTATGTGGCCTTGTGTGTCTGGCTTCTTTCACTCAGCATCATGGTTTCAAGGTTCACCCGCAGTGTAGCATGCATCCGTACTTCATTCCTTTTCATGGCTGAATAATATTCCATTGTATGGAGAGACCAATCATATATTTTTATATGAGAAAAGTGTGTTATAAAGAATACATATTCATATATATAACAACATATATATAAATACACATACAGAATGAGATATAATTCTAAAACTTGTAAGGTTATAAAATAACCATAAGAACTATGATGATGTGGAATCTGGTGAACGAGCCAGCTGGTGGGAGAGAGGGGCCTGGGGTGCCCCAGGCCAGGCAGGTCCCCTCCTGTGTGACCTCTCCTCCACTCTAACTCTCCTCCACATCACATCAGGCCTCCTAAACGTGCACTGAGCTGGGACCTGAATGGCAGCAAGGAGCCAGCTGTGTCAATATGCAAGGAACAGCATTCCAGGTGGGGGGAACAACAAACGCGAAGGCCCAGAGGCAGATGCGGTCGGTGAGGGATGAGGAGCTCCCGGGTGGCCTCTGAATTTATTCTCAGAGCAGTGGGAAGACAATGGAGAGTGTGGGGCCAGAGTCTCATGGTCCTTCTGATGGGATCCCTCTGGCTGCAACTCAGAGACCAGACAGGTGTGACCAGAGTGGACTGGGGACCCGGAAGAGGCTACTGCAGTCGTCCAAGCCAGATGGCGACAGAGTGGGGGTCCATCATGGTGCCTGGTCTGCCATTCTTTTCTTTTTGTCATTATTATTGATATGAAAACAGAGGGTCTCGATGGCAATGCTGTTCCCCCCCAAACATAGTTACTGTTTATTATTATTCCATCTCACAATAACAGCATATTATCTTTACTGTTCCTGTTATTTTTTTCTGTGCTGTTAGGGCGGGGCGGGGGGTCTCCATGGCAGGATCCCCACCCCAGGGATGTTTTTGGCTGCCCCATGACTGGCTCATGGCCTTTGGGACAGTCCCACTCCATAAAAGTCACCCTCCCTACACAATTTTCAAATGACCTGGCCATTCAAAAAAACCTGCCAGAACCAGTCCAAATACTAGCTGTTTCTTAAATGTCACTCTCCTCTCCCCCGAGCACTGCAGGGCTCTGATCTGCTTTCTTGCGAATCCATGCTTACTCATTCTGAGTGGGAGCCAGCCACTCCTCCCTCTCGTTTCCCTGCTTCCCCTTACCCGACGGTTGGGGCACTGCACAGATTTTTGCTGTTGTTGTTAATTCTGTGTCGAGTCTAGTCTGTATTAAGGAGGAATTTCATTGCCCAGGAGTAGAGGGGATTTTCCAAGTCTATGGGGTAAATATTGTCAGGGTGGTTGGGATGCAGTGTGGCGCTGAGCCAGGGAGCTAACCTCTCTGAGCCTTCGTTGCTTGCCTGGCAATGATGATGGTTGCTGGGTCACGAGATCACCGAGAGGATCAGATGAATTCACGTGGCATGTGCCGCACTGAGACAGGCAGGCACGCAGCTGAGGGGCTGGCGGTGGGAGGGGCAGGGCCGCGGCTGGAGGATAAAATCCCACACTCCCCGCTTGGCCGGGTGGCCCACTGCCCGTCTGGCTTTTGAGGAGATAAGCCGCCTGCTCAGGTTCACGTTCGGGATCAAATGAACCCACTTAATCCCCCTAGGGATCTCTGCTGAGCTGGCTCCTTGGGGGCCTGGGGAGGAAGGCAACTGAGCCCCCTGCAGTAGAAACCCCCACCCGCGAGGCCAGGCACAGAGAAGGTGCCAAGGGCTTCTGCCCCAGCGCCGGGGCACAGCAGGCTGAGGGAGCCCCAGGACAGAAGCGGTCACACATCATGGGCTCATCATCACAGCCACAGTGACTCCTGACTCCCCACTGCAACCCAGAAGGTAAATGCTATTATGAACACCCTTCTCCAGATGGGGAAACCGAGGCCCAGAAAGAAAACAGCGCGCCTGAAGGTGACAGAGCGCCTCGCCATATTACCAGCAACCCCTCAAGATAACCTTATCACGTTTCACAGAGGGAGAGAGGGCGGCAGGAACGGGGCCTTGAGTCACCACCCTATCCCACTGGGAAGGCAGGGGTGGATGGGCAGAGTGTCACGCCTGCCTAGGGGAAGTACACGCTAGGTACTTATGGGAAGTATGTGAATGAACAAAATCTACATGCTGGGCGCAAGCTCCGAGGAAAACTCCTTCGCAGGACCTTTCTCCCCTCCTGAGGTCCCTCTCTAAGATCCTGTATCGCACGGGTCTGGCGGGAGTGACTGTGACCCCCAGAGGACAGCAGGCAATGTCTGGAGGCATTTCTGGCGGTAGCAAAGGGGGCTGAGGTGCTACTGGGGTCTGGTGGGTGGAAGCAGGGGTGCTGCTAAGCATCCCGCAGTGCCCAGAGCAGCCCCTGCAACAGAGAATGACCCAGCCCCCCAAAACCCGAACAGTGCCCAGGCTGAGAACCCTGCCGTTCTTACCAAATGCATGAGAGCGTCAGTTGGGCACCTACTGTGTGCAGGGCCTCCCTGCAGGACACATTCAAGACGACGAGGTCACGGGGCTCAGAGAGGCAAGGCTTCCTGCCCCACCTAATGGAAGGAAGGCAGAGGCGGGACCTGAACCCAGGTCCCACTGACTCACAGCCCCACCCCAGCTGCCAAATACCTGCCCCATCCTTCAGGAGTCTAACCTACTGGGTCTAGAGTGGGGGCTCCACAATCTGTATATTTCATAGCTCCTTCCCCCAGCAGCCACTGACAGGGGGAGGATGGTGAACGGGGGGGGGGGGGGAGGACAGCTCTGTTCCTTTTCATCAGAAACTACATTGGCCAGGAGGCTGGCAGTCTCTCTCTGGGGGGTAGGAACGTGGTTGTATTTTTTATGTGCAAGCTTTTCCTTCCTGATTTTCCAGCTTATAGAGAACACATTTGTTCTGCTTCCAAAAACCAAAAACAGTCTTTTATGTAAAGCAGCTGCCAAACCACATGCCCAGCCTGGCCCTGGGTGGCTCCACTAGGACCTGGCAGGGGGGCCCACACCTCCATGGAGAGAGGGCTGACCCAGCAAAGCCCCCGTGGAGCACCCCTGGCATCACCAGGAGAAGCCCAGAGCTGGCAAATCCACTGGCCACAGCACCCGGGCACCCAGAGGTGCTCTCTAGAAAGTCCCCGGCAGCCCCTTCCCATGGCAAGCACCAAGTAGCTTTCTCCAGGAAACACACCAAGCTCATGTCACATCCCCATGACAAAATACTACAAGAAGTTAAAATTAGCCAACTGGATCAAAGCTGGTTTGCACCAGCACATGGTGAAAACCTGTAATCATACAGATAAAAATAATGATAGCTAATGCCACGGTTCTGGATGCTGTGTCTATTACCCTTCTAATTCTCAAAACAACCCTAGAAGGTGAGGACTGCTTAGGTCCTCATTTTACATATTAGGAAACTGAGGCAGAGTCATGTGATAAGGTGCATGAGAACACAGTGTCTGGAACCACTCAGATCTGCCGCTTGTCTAGCCGAGAAAACGACTGCACTGAATTATATACAAAGCTGTCAATACTCGACCACTTTTGACCTACAAAACTAGCAGTCATACGGCTCCCCCAGTAGCAAACAGGAGAGCAGCGCGCACAGATCCACGTGTCCACAGACAAGGCAGGTTCCCAGGCCGTGCAGCGATACACAGAGGCTCGTGGAAAAGCCCAGGCCCCAGTGAGAGGCGGTGGCCTCCAGGAAGGGGGCTCCCGTGACTTGAAAGTCACCTGTCATTTTTTTCTCTTTTAACAAAAGCCACCTTAGCTTACAGTCCCGAGTTTGGTGTCCTGGGCTAAGGCTCGGCCGGCCTGGTCTCCCTCTCTCCTCTCTCCCCTGGCCGCCTCTTTGCCCCCAAGACCCCACATAGTCTGTGACAAGCCAGTGGTCCTCCTCGGGGTCTGGGACCTGGAGTCTCTTCCAGCAGCCCAGGAGAACCTCTCCCCACTAAGGATTGAGTTTCACTTAATTGTAGGCTTCAGGTTTCTGCATGCAGGCCCAGAGGCCTGGGGGCAGGAGGCGCGGGCCGTTTTCTTCCTCTTTTTAATAAGCTGGAAGGCAGCCGCATGTGCCCTGCTGTTCTGAGAATCCGGAACACCCGCCCCTTGGGAAAGGCTGCGGCTCCAAGAGCCCACATGGGAGACCCAGCCGGGAGCAATCAACTGTGGCTTGTCATGGGACATGCTGGGGACTTATTTTTTTTCTGGTCAACCATTGGGACCAGGTACTCCAACTGGATTTAAGGGATTTAAAAAAAAGAAAAAGTAAAAAGGGGCTGGGTGCAGTGGCTCACACCTGTAACCACAGCACTCTGGGAGGCCAAGGCAGGAGGATCTCCTGAGCTCAGGAGTTCAAGACCAGCCCGGGCAACATAATGACACCTCATCTCTACTAAAAATCAAAACAATTAGCAGAGCATGGTGACATGTGCCTGTAGTCCCAGCTACTCAGGAGGCTGAGATGGGAGGATTGCTTGAGCCTGGGAGGTCGAGGCTGCAGTGAGCTGCGAATGGAGCTGGACTCCAGCTTGGGCAACAGAGCAAGACCCTGTCTCAAAAAAAAACCACTAAAGAAGAGAAAAGAATAAAGAAAGCACAAATGTCTCTCTGCCTCTGTGTGTTTCTTTGACATTTTGCTTTTCACTAGCACAGCCCTTTACCGTTTGCAGGTTTCTCTCTTCACTCTGTGCTCTTCAGCCACAGCCCCCAGGTCAAGGTCAAGAAACTGAGGGGTCACTTAATTCCAAGGTCACCAATGGTAGGAACGCAGCCATTGTCTCCATGACCACATCACCCACGGCCCTGTTCCCGGTTGCTGGTTCACAGGGAAATCACAGGCTCTGTGGGGGCAGCAAGCATCCTCTGTAACGATGACCACAAATTCGGTGACTTAAAACAGCACAAGTTTTTTGGGGGGGTTAGGAGGTTTTTTGGTTTTTTGAGACAGGGTCTCACTTGGTCACCCGGGCTGGAGTGCAGTGGCATGATCACAGCTCACTGCAGCCTCCAACTCCAGAGCTCAAGTGACCCTCCCATCTCAGTCCCCTGATTAGCTGGGACCACAGGTACCATGCCCAGCTAGTTTTCTGTGTTTTTTATAGAGACAGGGGGTCCCACTGTGTTCCCCAGGCTGGTCTTGAACTCCTGGCCTCAAGCGATCCTCCCACCTCGGCCTCACAAAGCGCTGGGGATTACAGGCGTGAGCCACCGTGCCCAGCCAGCATAAGTTTATTACCTTACAGTTTTGGAGATCCAAGGTCTGAAATGGATCTAACAGAGCTAAATTCAAGGTGTCGGCAGGCTGCATCCAGTCTGGAGACTCTAGGGGAGAACCTGTCCATCACCCTTTATGGCTTCTAGCGGCTGCCTGCACTCCTTGGCTAATGGCCCCTTCTCCAACCTCAAAGCCAGCAACGCAGCATCTTCAAATCTCTCTGACCTCCTGCCTCCTTCTTATAAAGACCACTGTGATTATATCGAGCCCGGGCAGATAATCTAGGATAATCTCCCAACTCAAGGTCAGCTGGTTAGCAGCCTTAATTCCATCTGCCACCTTAAATCCCCTTTGCAGCATAAAATAATATATTCACAGCTTCTGGGAATTAGGACATCATGCGGGGGACCATTACTCAGCTTAACACAGGCTTCAAAAACAAAAATCTTTAGGCCTCTAGGGAACTCCCAAGGCCCCATCCCACAGATTCTGAACTCCCAACAGGCGATTCCCCAGGGTCCACGTGCCTCAGTCTCTCCACTGCTACACAGCATGGGTGAGCATGACCAGTGCCAGCACCTGTACGTGAATACACGTCCCCAGCAGTGCAGAGTCCAGCATCTGATGAAAACGTGATCAGACAGAGCCCTGTGGACTAACACTAGAGACTTCCCTCTCTAGATTAACAACAAAGAACTTATCAATACTTTTGAGCAACGTTTTTTTTCTGACCAGTCACAAATGGCCCGATCGTACAGCCCATGCTCTAGTAAGATCCATAAGAAATCCCCCCACTGCTGAAACCTACGCTTCCTCACGTCCCTGCATGCCAGGTTGCAGAAGGCTTTGCAGGGTACAGCTGAGCTGCTGCGGGGCACCCACGGGAGGAGACGTCCAAGAGCCCGAGCTGCATGCGCCCCCACTCCGCAGCTGGTGTCCCTCAAAATGGGGAGTGGGGGAGCTGGGGAACCAGAGGCCACCCAAAGCTGCTCAGGATGTCCTTGGCATGGTCAGCACCCTCCCCCGCAGCTCCTGGTGACTACGCTCTCACAAACCCCCACTCAGGAGCCAGGGCCCCGGGGCAGGCCAAAAAGGAACAGGGTGAGCCCTGCCCCATAAGCACATAATGGCGTGAGCAGCGTGAACCCTCCTGATGCTTAAAGATGACCGAGGGCACGACAAAACGCCTTCCTTGCTTCAAAGCCCTTTTGCGTCTCTTTCCTGCCAGAGGTGCCGCGAGGTGGCATCACTCCCATTTCACAGGTCCCAGAGACGCTGTGCAAAAAATCACACAGCAATCCGGCAGTGGGGATGGGTGTCCAAGGCCCCGTGCCCTCCCCATGGCCCACCTCCCAGTCTGGGGCCCTCCAGGCAGTTCCACATCGTCATGGCCCTCCAGCATCCCACCACCCAGCTGGGCATCCAGACAGGGAATATCTCCTCTGGGAAGCTCCCCTCCCCAGGTTCCCTCGGTGCCCCCTCCCACTCAACTCCCCTCTCTCCAAGGCAAAAGCCAGGCGCCCCCTTCTCAATGTCAAACCTCATGCTGCGCCCTCCACACCTCCAAGCACCCAAAGGCACTCCTTACAGCACCGCGAGCACAGAGGCGGCCTGGACCCACGGACGGGGGCTGTGACACAGAGAGGGCAGCGAGAGCCTGAAGGTCACACAGCAAACCAGAGAGCGCACACCCGATGCGCAGCACGCTTCCACCACCACGTTCCCACTGAGGGCCGCACAGTTCCGGGAGGTGCCGCTGCGGCAAGGGGGCAGCGCCCAGGGCCCAGGTGCCGGGAGATGCAGCTTCCTGCCCGCCGCTACAGCTGCTATTTATAGCTGAGCAGGGAGAAGCCAAGACAGACAGGGTCAGCTTCCTGCACAGCAGAGCTGGCCGCAGCCTGGGAGCCTTCGAGGGTGACCCAGAGGGGAATGGGCTGGGTCAGGGCAGAGACGTGGGCTTTGATGTCCAGGATTGGGCACGTGGTGGACCCAGGACTGTCCCTGGTCACTCCTGAGGACCACAGTCCAGGGGAAAGGGATGAAAGCACACAATGGGCCCTGCCCATGACAGCTGCCCACCAAGCAAGGAGCTTAGGAGCTGTGTGTCCTGAGCCAATGATATCACCACTCTGTGCCTCAGTGTCCCCATCTGTAAACAGGGAAACTAATAGTTCTGGCCACACCGGGTTATTGTGAAGCTTAGATGAGCTAACCCATGTGGTGCCAAGCGAGCTTGCCTGCATCCTACCAGCTCAGGGCCCTCTCTGGAGCACCCTCACCTCTGCCCCTCCCTGCTCAGACACCAGACAGCAACGCTGGGGCAGGGGGCACCCCTGCACCAGGACACCTGCAGAAGCAGCTCTCCCTACTATACCCTCCAGTGTGTGCACAGCTCACAAAGCCCAGGGAACCCGAGCAAGTGGCAGGCACGGGGGCATCCCGACCCAGCCCCAGGGCACAGACAGCTGTGACAATGTCCACAGGATGTATACATGCACGGGTGTCATCGCCACAGCAGTCCCCCCAGGCGTCCACTCCCCTACGCACCAGGGACTGCAGTTACCCCCATTCTACAGATGCGGAAACGAGCACAAAGTGACAGAAACAACTCTGCTGAAGAAACACAGAGGGGCCCCCCACCGTTCCCAGAGTTCACCAGGGTCTCCTATCTTGCCAAACAGCAGACAAGTCTTGCTGGCCCCGGGAATCCGCCCAGAAAGCTGCAGTGGGTTTGGATCCCCCAGAACTTGGTTCCTTGGGGAGAGGAGCAAGGGCCAGGAAGGATCCGTCTCGGGCCACCCATCCATGGGAACTCGGGTTTAAAGTCCCTCACCGGTCCCTGGGGTCGCCTGGTTGTGATGCCCCAACTTCCTCCAAAAATTGGCAAAGGGAACACCCACACGGCAAAGTGAAAACAGTAAGCACTGGCCCAGCCCACATGGAAAGCTTCTCTGTGCTCCCAGCGTCAGGCAATAAGCACCTTCAGGTAGGACCTCCCATAACGCTCAAGACAACCTCGAGAGACGAGGAATCTGATTATGCCCATTTTATAGATGGTGAAATGGAGGCGTGAAGGCTGAATTAGGCAAAACGTGGTTCTCCCACACCCTGGCCACTCTGGGCCTCTCTGTGGGCTTATGTTCACCTGTGGAGCTCAGAGGCCAAGCTCAGTGCTAGCAAGGGATGGTCACGGCCACCAAGGGAGGGACAGAGAGGGAATGGCCACAGGCTCAGTGACCTGGAGGCTCTGCGGGAGCAGGAGGGGGCCACAGGTGAGGGAGGGTACAGGTGTCAGGCACAGGGATGGATGGACAACCTGGGACTCCCAACGGGCACCAGGGCACGAGGCAAGGCCATGCCCAGCCAGAGCCCAACACTCAACACATCTACGAGGCACCCACGGTGTGCCCAGCACTGCTCTAGAACCTGGGACACAGACAGACGTCTCCACCCTTGTGGAACGTCCATTCTCGCAGGGATGACAGACAACAGCAAGATGACAAACGTGTGAAACCATCATCTATCAGAAGGTGGCACACTGGGAAACAACCGAGGGAGGGAGGGGGGAGGGTGCAATTTTCAATATGAAAATATCAGGCCAGGCGTGGTGGCTCACACCTGTAATCCCAGCACTTTGGGAGGCCGAGGCAGGTGGATCACCTGAGGTCAGGAGTTTGAGACCAGCCTGGCCAACATGGCAAAACCCCATCTCTACTAATAATACAAAAATTAGCCATGTGCGCCTATAGTCCCAGTTACTCAGGAGGCTGAGGCAGGAGAATCGCTTTAACTCAGGAGGCAGAGGTTGCAGTGCATGGAGATCACGCCACTGTACTTCCAGCCTGGGCAACAGAGCAAGACTCTTTGTCTCAAAAAAAAAAAAAAAAAAATCCGAGAAAAATGGCAAAGGAATGAGACGAGGCCTGCGGATACCAGGGAAGAGTGCTCCAGCAGGGTGAGTGCAAAGGCCCCGTGGCGGAAGCTGCCTGGTGCATTTCAGGAGAAACAGTGAGGCTGGTGTGGCTGAGACAGAGCGGGCAAGGGGAGCAGGTCGCAGAGGACGGCCCACGCCGGGGCAGAGGGTAGAGCCTCACAGCCCAGGTAGGGAATCAGCTTTCGGAGCAGCAGCGGGACTGTCCTGCCCTGGGTTTTACAGGCCTCCCCCTGGCTGCCACGTGGGGGATGGGTCTCAGGGTGACCAGTGAAGAGCCAGCTGTGATGGGAGCTGTGTTCCCTTCCTAGAACTGCTGTAAACAAAGCTCCACACGCCGGGGACTTAAAACAACCCACTGTTACTTTGTCACAGTTCGGGAGGCCAGAGGTTCAAAATCAAGGTGTTGGCAGGGGTGGTTCCTTCTGGAGGCTCTGCAGGGGAGTCTGTCCTGAGCCTTCCTCCCAGCAGTCCCTGGCACTTCTTGGCTTCCAGCCACATCGCTCCAGCCTCTGCCTCCATTATCGCACGGCCTTCTCCTCTGTGTCTTTTTGTCCTCTTCTAAGGACACGGGCCACTGGATTTAGGGCCCACCCTGCTCCGGGATGACCTCTTAATTAAACGCATCCACAAAGACCTTGTTTCCAAGTAAGGTCACAGCCTGAGGTTCCAGGAGGGACGTGAATGGGTGGGAAGGTGGCACAGGCACCGTCCAACAACATGCAGCAGCCTAGGCCAGGGGACGATAGTGGCAGAGGATGCGAAAATAAAAATATCCAGGAGGGTGGCAGATGGCGTGGGTGGGCGGGATGGCAGGTTAAAGCAGGTGTCTCCCAACTTCTCCCGCTTGCCTTCCTCCCCTGGTTTACCCAGCAGTGGGCATCACCCAGGAGCCACCACCACACAGAATTCCTCGCAAATCCTGACCCTGTGGACCTGGCCAAGCCCCCAGGACCCAGGAAAGGCCCCCTGACTCCTGCCAGGCTCCAGAGGGCGACATCCCCTGCAGGCCCCCATGCTGACAGGCCTGGCCCAGCCTAGGGAAAAGCCCAGGCCAGGGCCTGGAGCTGCATCCGGCCCCAACCCCACCCGGCAGGCTCTCCTCTTTAGCTTCAGGAGCAGGGCTGGCACCAGGCAGGTTCCCATGGTCACCGAGACACTATAGCCACACTGGGGCCCATGCTCCCTGATGGTCTCAGCAGGTACCGCAGAGTTCAATGTGAGGACAAACAGAGTCTGGGCTTCTGGGACTAATGACTTAAGAGCATCCCCAGACAGATCCCCTGGGTCACAAAGAAAAATCAACTCTCCCACCCACCCCGCCTCCAGACCTGGCCCAAGGTCTCCCCAGCCCCACCACAGAATTGTGGGGAGTGGGCCAAGGGGAAGCCACAGGTGGGCAGATGGGGGGCGTGCAGGCCTCCTTGGCGGTAAGAAGGATTCTGATTTTTGTTCAAGAAATGGTGGGAAGCCCTGCAGGCTGATGAGGTCAAGTCACTCTAGCTGCTGTGGCTCCACTGGGCTGCCTGCAGAGAGGGGATGGTGGGTACAGGATGACAGCCAGAGAGCAGGCAGGAGGCGGCTGCAGTCCCAGGTGGGCTGTCGAGAGGTGGCTGGGACCATGTCTCTCATTCCAGAAGGACACCCAGAACAGGGGCCTGGGGGATGCGGGGGTCAATGGTCCACTTTTGCATAGGTGGGATCCAAGGTCCCTTTGGGACATCCCTGAGCAATGGCAAGGAGACTGCTGGGTCCACCTCCCTGACCCTGGGGTCAGTGCCGTGGGCCCACGAGTCACAGTCAGGAGGGAGAGGGGCTACGACAAGGTCTGCAGGGACAATTGCACCCCAACGGGCCCCTGAATGCCCTTCACTTCACAGCCTGTGAGCCACGTGTCACTCATCACCCCATTTCACCGCCAGGCAAACTGAGGAACTCCGCGTGGAGCCTTTATTATTGCCCAAGGCCATGTCACTCAGACCTGTGGGTCCCCCCAGATCCACTCATCAGCCCTAAAATGCAAATATAGGCCACGGAAAACCAAGTGAACCCTGGCAGACAAGAGGCGGAGAGGGCCTCCGGACCCCAGAAAAGACTGACCCCCAGGAGCCACCCGGCCTGCAGGCACATACGCACAGACACATGCAGGCCAGTGGTGACTGGTCACCCGGGTCTGGTCCAATTCCACCTCCAACAGCCCACCCTTTGACTTACCTTTCCCCCCACTTCCTTTCCAGATGCAAAGAAAGGCCAGCAGGAGAAGCGGGGGACCTGAAGCATCAGCCACAAGTCCAGGTTGGAACCAGATGGCCCAGAGGTCCCTTGGCTTCAGACGCACTTGCAATATTGCCTCCAAAACAATCCCGATGTCTCCGGGTACCACAGTGCTGAGCCCCCCACCTCCAGGGCATTCCCTCAGGCCAAGCAGTTCTCGAGGGCCCCATCCGGTTCTCAAATGGGACATCTTTCACCATCCAAGTCACTCACTGTCATCTTCCCAAGTCGGACCCCAAAACCGTGCTCAGTTCTCACCCAGGGTCTGACCTTGGTTAAGACACTCCACAGGGCCAGCCTTTGGTTTCCTCCTATGGAATGCTGGTGCAGGGGATGGTGCATGAAAGCATCTTGCAGCAAGTGTTTTCCTTTGCTTGGCTCCTGCCTGATCCATTCTGCCCCTCAAGAACTGAGACAACTCTCAGGAATGTGTAAGGTAAGATAAAAATCAGAGAGCAAGCTCAGGGCAAAGGGAAAAAAAATGAGAGACAAACAAATCCAAAATCAGGATGAAGTAGATAAAGCCAAAACATAAACCAGTGATTGCAGAAAGCAGGCTGCAAAATTTGGCTCTGAGCTTCCTAGTAGCCAAAGCAAAGAGGGAAACAAGATGGATTACGGCTTTGGAAAATTGTGAAAACGATGCAGTGCCACAGAGTAGGTGCTACAGCAACTATATACCACTCTAAAGTCATCAATTAAGAGGCCAAAAAATTGTGCCAAAAATCAGGCCAAGTGCTTGCTGCCTTAACCATCCCCTCTTTCCTACTGCATTCTACAACAGCAAATTATAACCATGAGCATCAGCGTAACTCAGCAAGAACAGGAGCCCAGGCTAGAAGGAGGGGTTTTAGGGCCTACCTGGAATGACCTTCAAACTCACACCCCTCTCTGGGCCGCAGTTTCCTCAACAGGGAAACCGTGCAAGGCTACACTGAGGTTCAAAACAGTGAGGTAGTATATTAGGGATCAGCAAATATCTTCTGTAAAGGGCCAGAGAGTAAATATTTTAGGCTCTGTAGGCCTTCCAGCCTCTGTCACAACTACTCAACTTTGCAAACGCTGTACCCAAAAGCAGCCACAGACAACATGTAAATGAGTGAGCGTGGCTGCATTCCAACAAAACTTTATTTATGGACACCGAAATTTGCATTTCATATGATTTCACATGTCATAAAATATTATTCTTCTTTCGATTTTTTTCAACCATTAAAAAATGGAGAAACCATTCTCAGCTTGTGCACCATACAGAAACAGGTGGTGGGCTGGCCGGATTTGGCCCAAGGGCCATAGTTTGCCAACTCTTGCTTTCTACGTTCCACAGTCGGCTCCGAATCATATTATCACGTAGGATGTGACTATGACGGCGAAAATCAAACCTGAATATATGGCGTGATACCACTTGCATGTTTGTTTTTAAAGGGAATGCACACATACAGTCCATTTAAGGCCGACATATGCCAAGAGCATCTCGGAGGAAACTCAGGCGCGGGAAGCTGTGACTGCCTCGGGGAACAGAAACTGGGAGGCCAGGAACCGAGGGAGACTTTTACGCAATGTGTTAATTTTCTTTTTTACAAGTCAATGCATTTTCTTTCATTTAAAAAATAAGCTTTTATAAAGCCCAAAGCAACTGGCAGAGTTTTGAATGCATTACTTTTTGTTTTTCTACATTCTCCCCAAGAAGTATAAAAAGCAACATTATCCCCAAAAATGTTCATCAAAGAAGTCCATGATGTATTAAGTCATATCATAACAAAATAAGTATGATCCCACTTAGAGAAAGCAGATAGGTGTCTTCTGCAGGTATCTGCTTGTGCAGACAGATACCAACAAGGGTGCTAACCTAGGATTCCTCCGGGTCCGGCTGGGTCAGCCCCCATGAACCTGCACAAAGGTTTTTCCACATGAGCTCAGCCCCAGGAGGTAAGAACTGCCCACACTTCGCAGGGACCTGGAGCTGTCTCCTGCTCCAGGAGAAGTGACAGCTAAGGAAGGATGTGGGAAGACGGGCTCCGTATAGTAGGAGTCACTATGGCTGCACTGCCCCGTAGGGTCAGTGGCCACCAGCCACAAGTGGCTACTCAAATTTATTAAAAGTAAAAACTAAAATTTCATCCCCCGGTTGTGGCACTGGCCTCACTTCAAGCCGTGACTGCCTTGGGGAACAGAAACCAGGAGGGCCAGAATGGAAGGAGACTCCCCCAACAGCTTTGGGCAGTTTTAAAACCCAATGCCCCACGTGGCTCTTGGTTATGGTACTAGCATATCTAGAACATTCTCACCACTTCAGAAAGTTCTATTGGACAGCGCTACCCCAGAGGCTGGTGGGAGAGGAAGTCGGGGAAGAGAGAGTGAGATGTGGGAAGAGGAGGGAGACAGACGGCAGGGAGAACGGACCAGCCCAGAGAGCACACCAGGCTAGGTTTGGGAAAAAGGACCGCTGAAAGGGGAAGACCCTCCAGGATGGCACCACGCAGAGAAAACACGCATGAAAAGGGAAAAAAATCAGGCCAGACGCAGTGGCTCACGCCTAGAATCACAGTGCTTTGGGAGGCTGAGGCGGGAGGATCACTTGAGCCCAGGAGTTCAAGAGCAGCCTGGGCAACATAGAGAGACGCCATCTCTACAAAAAATTTTAAAATTAGCCAGTCATGGTGGTGTACACCTGTCGTCTCAGCTATTTGGGAGGCTGAGGCGGGAGGTTAATTTGAGCCCAGGAGTTCATGGCTGTAATGAGCTGTGATGGTACCACTGCACTCCAGCCTTGGTGACAGAGCAAGACCCTACCTCAGAAAAAAAGTTGGGGTGCAGGTGGGGCATTGGGGAAGGAATCAGATACCAAGAGCCCAGGCCCTGCTCCGAAACACAGAATATGATTTCATCACCCAACCCTGTGCCGTCGGGTTAAGTAGCCATTAGCCACAGCCACAGGTGGCTGTTTAAATTTAAGTAAATTAAAATTAAATAAAATGACCAGTTCAGCTGCTCAGTGGCAGGGACCCACTTTTCAAGTGCTCCCGAGTGACAGGCACCTAGTGGCTAAGGCACGGGACAGCGCAGCCCCATCATCTCCCATCACCGTAGGAGTTCCCAGACAGCCCGTCTCAGGCTACCCTCTAAGGCGGGCATTATTTTCTTTCCCTCCCTTTTAAGAATCAAGAAACCAAGGCCAGAAGGTCAGAGGCTTCACTCAAGTTCTTAACAAATGGAAGCACGATTCAAACCCTGCTCCTTTTTTCAGAAACCAGGAGCAGAGGGGAAGCTCAGCCCTCCCCCAGGGGGCCTCCCCCACCCCGTCCTCCCCACAGCCTTCGCCCACTCTCCGGGCTGCGCATGACCTCCAAGCACTCCAAGTGCCTGACAGACACTAAGTGATTAAAGACTAATGGAAAACCTCAACCGTCAAGGGCAGAGGGAGGGAGCTGAGCACATTTGTGAAACACCAACGACCAACGGGAAAGGAGCCCACCGTCTCCAAAGGGCAACAAGCCAAAGCCTGGGGCTCTGGAAAAGAGACGGGTCCATTAGAGGATCTTTCCCAGCAGCTTTTAAGAGGGAGGAATGGTTGATATCCGAGCAGCCTGTAGGTGAGGACCCGGGTTTACACAAGGAATTCTATAACGAAGTCTTTGCTCTCCAACAGGATAAGCCAAAATGGAAACTGCAGCTCCTGTGTGTCGCAGGACACACAGGAGCTCATTATATCTCACAACCACAAAGTCAGAAGCAGCAGCAGCACCCCCATTTTAGAGATGAGCAAACTGAGGCTCACAATAGGTAAGTAACTCATTCACAGCTTGAAGCTGCAGAGCTGAACAGCAAACCCAATATTCATGCCCTTTGCCCCTAAAGGCTCTCCAGTATGGCACAGGTGGCCGGCAATGTGCCCATTTTGCAGATGAGGGCACCCAAACCCTGAGAGCAAGGGGCACTCACTTGGGCCCACTGCTTGTAAATGGCCAAGCTGGAACTTCCAATGCTAAATCGGCGGCTCTCTCGGGGATGGCAGATGAAACACTCCGAGATTGTCCTCTAATATCTGGTTAGGACAATTCTCTCTAGATTTATAAACCAAAAGCTCCTTCCTCAAGGCTAGCTGGAGCCAAGTGGGCAGGGCAGTGTGGAAGTGTCCAGGCTCAGAAGCCTCACTCCGCTCCAAAATAGACATGATAATAACAATGATGCTAAGTTCATTCATCATAAGCACAGGTCCCTCCGCTGTGCAACCTCAGGCGAGCCTGGACCTGTGCCCTCATCTGTAAAATGGGAATGAAGCCGCCATCTGCCCCAGGGCCTCACTGAGCAGAAGCCCTCCGGCTACACAGTACCCGAGGGCAACACGCCCAGCCTATGGGCACTCCAGGCCACAGAACTCTGCCGCTGCAGCTTTCTGGAGCACCATGCTAAATAATTCAAAACCATGTTTTCATTTCAAAACAAACACAG
Organism: Pan paniscus; assembly: GCF_029289425.2. NCBI lineage: Eukaryota > Metazoa > Chordata > Mammalia > Primates > Hominidae > Pan > Pan paniscus. Next base: position 132,643,838 of record NC_073259.2, read on the forward strand.
CAGTGTCGCCAAGGCGAATGCCAAATTTGCATGAATGTTTAAGATAAAATGAGACCTCAAAGAAATGCCAGGCCCTATCCTTCTCCCTAAACCCTGGGGAGAATGAGTTCTCAGTCTCCTGCCCCACCTGGGGCAAAGATCCGTAGGTGCTGCTCAAAGAAGAAACATCATTTCTTTCTTCATATCCTCTACGGCAGCTTTGCAAAGCAGGTCTGCAGTAAATGCCTGCTGCACTAACATGACCGTGAATAATCCCAGGTCTTAATTCGTAGTTCCACATCCAAGCTGTGTGACCTTGGGCAAGTTACTTAACCTCTCTGTGCCTCAAGTTCACCATCTATAAAATAAGATAATAAAAGCACCAACTCATAGAGGCGTTATGAAGAGTAAACAAGCAGATTTGCGTAGAGCACAGTTCCTGGCACACAGTAGGTGTTGGTTCTTATTACTATTGTATGATCCACAGCCTTTCCCAGCATGGAGGCTGAGAGTTCGCCGGATGGGTTGTAAAGTCAGTTCCCTGGCTCCAAGCTCCCTCAAAAGATGCCCAGCTGGCCTTTCCCAAGCATCACTTCCCTGGGGACCACACGCACCCACCTAGGGACACAGACCTTCTGTCACCCTTGGCCTGGGCCTAAAAAACCTGGCTCTCCCCAGGCAGCAGCCCAAGCTTGGGGCCCTCCTTGCCCCTCCCCTGGGCACCTCAGGCAGGAGTTACCAGCTCCCACCGGCAGTTCCCCAGTCTCAGAAGTGTCACCTGGGGAGGCTGCTGTTTAGCGTTTGAGATGTGAAGAGGAAACAGGGAAGGGAAAACACACACACACAAATAAAAGCTCTCAACCCCCGCCACCCCACCCCCGGCCCACGGTCAGAGGCAGCATTTGTGGGGCTTTTCAGTTCAGACAGCGGCAGGAGGAGGGGCTGAGAGCCTGTCTCCTCTGCCTTAAAATCTCCCTTCCCACAGACAGGACCCCAGGAGAACCCTCCGGCTGGGTTCTGCGTAGGTACCACCCCCGCCTCCCATCTCCGAGTGAAGCACCAACTTCTCCACCCACACTCTCAGATGGGGGTTGGGAACACAGAACTATGAATGCGCCCCCTCTCAGCCAGGGGGAAACGGGGCCAGGCAGCCTCCACATCCAGCATGAATGGCAGACGCTGGGGGCCAGGACTCCTGGGGCTGCCTTCCAACTCCCTCGGTGGGTGTCTGCGCTGCCAGCGCCCCCTGCCCCCCACCCCCAGGCCCCGAGAACAATCAAGCCGTCCCCAGCCCAGGGCTTCCATGCAGTAAATTCGTGTTTGCAGAGCTCTGGGAAATCTTTAGGAGGTGGCATGAGTATTATTAATTGGGGAAAAAGAACAGATTATGCCAAATAAATCCTTCCCACGTAACCAAACCCTCTCCGAGAGGGGGAGGAGGAGAGCGCAGCCCCAGGAGGGCTCTCCATCCCTTACCAGGGCCTGACAGCCACATTACCATTTACATGGATTTATCAATAGTATTGATCCCCAGCAGCGTAAATAGCTCAGTGGGAAGAGGCCAGGGCTGGGGCCTGCTGCGCTCCCGCCCCCATGTCTGGGCACCGGCACCACAGACTCCCCCGGCACCCGCTGGCGGTGGCAGCAGTGAATTTCCAAGCAGGGACATGGCAGGCGGCTCAGGGAAGCCAGACAGAGCCCGGGATGCCCTGGCAGCCGCGCTGCCGACTCGCCAGTCACCGCTGGCTCCACCCCCCCCCCCCCCTTCATTGCTCTGCTGGGCCTGACTCAGTCTTTGCATCTGTTCAATGGGCGGGGGCACCTGCCCTTCTCCATCCTCTCCGGACAAGCAGAGGGGAGTGGGAAAAGGCCCCCTCCCTCCCCCAGATCCCCCCACTGTCCACCCCCAGGCAAAGGTAAGGTGGCCCCTTTTCACAGGGCTTCCAGACCACGTTGGATTAAAGGCCCAATCTTAGAACCCAGGAATAATAATACCGACACAGTAGTCATAGTAACACATACAAGTACCGAGGGATTCTTATGGCCGGACGGTCAGCTCTCACAACCACTCTGTGAACTCAGTACCATTTTGACCCTCATTTTGCAGATGGGAAACCTGACAGGCACAGAGAAGTTAAGCATCTGTCCAGGGTCACACTGCCAGGAAAGTGGCAAAGGTCAGATTCAAACCCCAGGAGCTGAGGTGCAGAGTGGGCCATCCCACCTCACTGCTGCTTGCCATTTCTCGGCCCCTCCTCAGCACCCCCAAAGAGGCCACCCACGAGGTACACAGCCTGCCCCGGGTCGCCCTCCCGGCGCAGTCTGGCCCGGAGAGCCCCTTATATCAAAGCTGCCGCAGGGACCCAGATCTGGCTGAAAAGGGGCAAAGTCAAGGCCACCGGTAACACATCCCAACGCGCCCAGAACTCCCCCACCCCGCCCACAGGGTCCTCCCCTTATCCCCTCCTCCCCTCTTCCCTCCCTCACACATCCTTCCTCCAAATCTGCAAAAAGGGAAAAATAATAATAATCATAATAAAACCAGTTCTCACCAACGGGGGAGAGGAGGAGGGGGAGGAAGGGAGGAGGCTGAGCCGACAGAACAGATCCGCCCCCGCTGCCTGCACCAGACCCTCGGAGAGCCGGAGCGCGCGACAGGCGGCGGGAGGACACTCGCTTCCAAAAAAATAAACCTACAATGTAAAAATAACGCCGGGCGCCCCACGCTAATTGGGCCCGGGCGACAGCAGCTCCCAGGTACAGCGTGTCTCTCCCTCCCGCCCGCCGTGCCCTCCCGCCCTCGGCTTGCTCCTCCTGCAAGTGTCTGGGGCGGGGAGGGCGTACCCCACGGGTGCCCTCACTCCCCGCAGGCCTCTGAGGAAGCTGCCCTCTAGACAAGGGCCTGGGTCTTCCCAGTCGTGCCCAAGTGGGATCAGCTCTGAATTCCAACTTCGCAAAGTAGTGGCATCCCAAGTATCCGCACAGCCCGGGGGAGGGACTAGGAGGCGGCCCAATGAGACGTCACCAGCCACGGGAGGCAGGCCCAGACACCAGGAACACCGGCCCGCGGGGGAGGGGGACCAGGGGCGACTCTCCCGAGGGACCCCGCCCAGCGCCCCGTGGCCCCACGCCCAGGAGGGACAAGGCTGGCTCTCCCCCTCGGCTGGTGAGAGACCCTCATGCGCCCCTCCACAACAGCCAGGCCAGGGAGCTAGGGGTACCATCTCCAAGGGCTTTCAAACCCGCGCTGCCCGATGGAAAACAAGGCGCAGTGTCGCCCCCCCAGGTCCGGGGCTGCACCGGGGACAAGGGACGCCTGGCGGCCAAGTCCCCAGAGCCGGCGCACACTGTGGGGGGCCGCTCTGTGCATTTCCAGCGCGCCCCCCGCCCACCCCAACGCCACTTCCCTCCTTCCCGCCCCCTCGCTAGGGAGCTGGAGTTCCCCTAAGTTCCCCGGCGCCCCCGAGCACGCGGGCCGCAGTGTCGGCGAGGCGCCTCGCTCCCCAGCAGGCCACCCCCCGAGAGCGCCAACTCGGGAGTGCAGGGGCCCCGCCAACTCCGCCGCGTGCGCCGCCCGATCCTCCCCGGATCCCCCGGAAGCGCGCTCCGCGCCTCCCCCCGCCCTCCGCGGGGACCCTCGGCCCCAACTCACCTCGCGGAGGTGGCAGCGGTGGCGCCCGGGCTTGGGGCGCGCTCGGGCCGCCGGGGCGCTCAGGCAAGTGGCGGTGCCGATCGGGCTGGGGGCGCGCAGCAGGCCCGGCCTGGGGTCGGGACGCGATCCTCCCGCCGCCGCCTCCTAGGGCGCCGGCCCTGGGTCGCCGGCCCGCAAGTTGGCGCGCATCGCGGAGCGCAGGGTGCGGGCGCAGGGCTCGGGCGGGGCGCCGGCGGACGCGGGGCTCCGGTGCGGCCCGGCCTGCCCGCGGCTCCGCGCTCCCCGGCGGCCGCGGCGGCGGTGGCGGCGGCGGCGGGAGGGGGAGGAGGGGGCGGGGCGGGAGCCCGGGAGGCGGTGGCTCGGCCTCCCTGCTCCCGGCTCCCCGCCCGCAGCGACGCGCCCCGGCCCGGCCCCCTCTGGCTCCTTAAAGGGCCCGCGCCGCCTCTCCAGGCCCTGCGCGTCCCCACTCGCGCGCGCACGCCGCCACACACACAGACACGGACGCACACACTTGGGCGCGACGCCGAGTTTCTTTTTGGCAGCTCCCCGAGGAGGAAGGAGGGGGGAAGCGCCTCCCAGCCTTCCCCTCCCTCTTCTCCTGCGGGCCCGGGGGCCCTCCTCCTCCTCTCCAGCCCCAGTACCTCACTGGAATCGCGTTTCAGCTATTAAATTATAACTCTGGAGTGGCCGCTGGATGGGGAGGGGGCGCGCAGGGAGGGCCCTACACAGGGCCTTTTAGGAGCACGCACAGTGGGGCACTTGGGGACGGGAGCAGACAGTAGCGCAGAGCCCTCTCCAGGCAGGAACACGCTGGGCCTCCCCAGACCCGAGACCCAGCCCGGGCGAACACACTGCAGACTCACCACCCACCACGGACCGGAGATATCAGATCTCACACAGACAAATACTGGGACACCCACGCGAGTTCACAGCACCCCGGAGGACACAGACGCTAGAATGCCAGTTTCCTGAGGGCAGAGATTTCTATTTTGTTCACTGCCCTATCGCAGTAGGGACTCACGAATGTGTTGAGTGAAGTCCCACTTGGGGACATTCAGGGACACAAATGCGGAGACAATGCAACGAGCCTGTATCCCCCCGCCCCCCGCCCCACACACACACAGACACACACATCCCAGAGCGTGACCCTGGGAGCCACACACGCCCGGCCTGCACAAGCACGCAGTCACAGACGGCACACATGTGCTCGCTCCCCCACGCACAGGCAGACACTCTCCGCTCCAGCAGGAACCTGGCCCCGCTGGCCGCCCTGACAACCCAGTGTCCTCATTTACCCCCTCCTCCCACCCCCTCCAGGTTTGCCCTCTCCAACCAGGGGCGATCTCTTTGAACAGCAGAGGGCACTGGGAGCCCCGGGCCTGGAGCCTCCCTCCCTCCCTCCTCTTCTGCTTTCTCCTAAGATGTTGGAGAGTTTGAATTTTTTTTTTTTTTCAGTTCAACTTTCCTTTTTTGGAGTGACGTCTCAGCAGATTCAGTTCTGCCATCTGGCAACATCTGAGAACCCCCAGGGAGAGCGGGGAATGGCTGCGGTGGGGAGGCAGCCGCGTGGTTTCCAGAGGCCGGCGGGCCTCCCGCCTCCGCCAGGATGCTGGGGTTGCCGGGCTCCCCTGCAGCCAGGTCCTTCTCTGCCCCCTCGGGCTTTTAATTATGAGCTTTTGGGGGGCTGGCGGGAGCCTCTGGGGCTGACAATGTCTGGCAAAAGGGAAGTGGGTGTGGAGGGGAGCAGTTTGCAGACTGAAACAGGAGGGGTCATAGGTCAGTGCCCCCCCCACCTCCTTGTTTGGGCCCGACCAGCTCCAGTTCTGCCCAGCCAGTCGGTCCGAATCCACAGGCAAAAAGCTGGAGCCGCAGAAGGAAGGCCTGATCCCCCACCTCCCCCACCAAGGGTCTTGGAGAGGGAAGCGGGGGCGGGGGAGCTCCTCTGCCAGCCCCAGGCCGCCTGGCAGCCCTCCTCTGTCACCTGAAAACCCTCTGGGAATTTGCATTTCCATGAGATTCAGCTCTATTTGAAGCTGGAGGAGGGACATTTGGGGTGTCTTCAGGGGTTCTCCCAGCTTCTGCCCTCGAGGGCTCCCTGCAGGCTTAGGAGCGGGGAAAGCAGGGGGTCTGTCAGCTTTGTAATGTCCCAAGCGTCACCTAGAAACCCCTCACAGGAAGCCTTATCAACTCAAGCGCCAATGGCCTCTGGCCCGACCATGTCACAGATGGCAAGACTGAGGCCAGGAGAAGGGCAGCGTTTATCCCGAAAGGGATTGGCCCCTTCCCGTCTGCTCCTGTTTCCTGGCTGAATTGGGTTATTAATCTCACCCTCACAGACGGCGGGGAGTAACACCAGCACTGAGTGAGCACTTACCCTGGGGGAAGCAAGGGTCCTGGTCACAAGTAGGGAAACAGGCCTGGAGAGATGAAGAACCCGACTTGCCAGCCTCCAGCAGCAGCCCGTGATTCCAAATGAGTGCTGGAAATCTGGACTCTGGGGAGGTCTCAGCTGAGCCCGCCCCTTCCCCCAATCGCAGACCGGCACCCTAGTTTGCTACTCTGTTTCTACTGGGCTCTGAGTGACAGTCCATGAGCAACTAATGGGAACAGCACCTTTAAAAAGCGGCCAAAGAACACTGCACACAAACAGCCTTCCCGGGGGGGTCCCCTGGACTGTGAGTTAGTAACAGTAACAGCTAAGAGCTTCCCAAACATCTCAATTGCCTTTGTGAGGGAAAGACTTTCAACATACCCATTTTACAGGAAGGGAGAGGGAGACTCAGTTGGGAAGTCACCAGGGACACTGGGAAGCATGTTGTATGTGTCCCAGGCCAGGCTGCAGCTGGCTGGAGCATGCTGTATATACATCCAGGGGGCTCCCGTCCAGTTGGCGCCAAATTCTGCCCCTTGGGCTTTGTCTCTACCATCTCCGGCCCAATCTTTCAACCATTCCTTCCTAAAGACTCCCTCCAATCCTTCAACCATTCCTTCCTAAAGACTCCCTCCAATCCTTCAACCATTCCTTTCTAAGTACCTGGCAAAATAGTCCAGCTCATCCCCGCCTCAACACCTTTGCACTTGCTGTTCCGTCTGCCTGAGACTGTCATCTTCTATCTTCAGGTCCCAGCTCCTTAGAGACTCCCTTGCAGCAGAGCGCAGTGGCTCATGCCTGTAATCTCAGCACTTTGGGAGGCCGAGGTGGGTGGATCACCTGAGGTCGGGAGTTCGAGACCAGCTTGACCAACATGGAGAAACCCTGTCTCTACCAAAAATACAAAATCAGCCAGGTGTGGTGGCACATGCCTGTAATCCCAGCTACTCGGGAGGCTGAGGCAGGAGAATCGCTTGAACCCAGGAGGCAGAGGTTGCAGTGAGCTGAGATCATGCCATTGCACTCCAGCCTGGGCAAAAAGAGCGAAACTCTGTCTCAAAAAATAAATAAATAAAGAGAGAGAGTCCCTCACTGACCCTGTATCTGAAGAAACCACCAAGGCCCTCACTAACTCAACATCCTATTCATTTTTGTCACCATTTATCACCACCTGAAACTATCCTGGGCATTTGTCACTGATATATATTGTCTTTGGTCACCAGAATGTCAGTTCCATGAGAGCAAAGACCTTTCTGGCCAGCTCACTGCTGTATCCTCAGCACATAGTGGGCACTCAATTCAAATGTGTTGCGACTGAATTAACACATGAATGAATGAATGCACCAACAGAGGGGGAAGGAGGCAGGTGTTGACCCTGGAAAAATCTAGAAACAAGTGGGAATGGCTGATCCTGTATCTGTGTTTTCCAGCACTTGCTCCTTGGGCATATTTTAGGATCAACCCTTTACCTTTCCACTGGTCCCAACCTCTGGGTAGATGGGACTCCCAGGAGCTTGAGGTTGCAGTGAGCTGTGATCACACCATTGCACTCCAGCCTGGATGACAGAGCAAGACCCTGTCTCTAAAATATGTTTTATTTGGGCCAGGCGCAGTGGCTCATGGTGTAATCCCAGCACTTTGGGAGGCCAAGGCGGGCAAATCACCTGAGGTCAGGAGTTGGAGACCAGCCTGGCCAACATGGTAAAACCCCATGTCTACTAAAAATACAAAAATTAGCCGGGTGTGGTGATGCATGCCTGTAATCCCAGCTACTCGGGAGGCTGAGGCAGGAGAATTGCTTGAACCCTGGAGGCGGAGGTTGCGGTGAGCCAAGATCATGCCTCTGCACTCCAGCCTGGGCAACAGAGTGAGACTCCATCAAAAAAAACAAAAACAAAAAGTTTTATTTGTTAGCCTGACACCCAAGTGATGCCCATTCAGGCTAATCAAGTTCACATGGTCAACCATGGTATCAGATCAAATTCCAGCCACTCCTGGAAAAAATTCCCCACCTTCAAGGTGGGCCTGGAGGAACAAGGCATCTATAGGGTGAGGACTCATGCTGGGGGACATGGTGCCCTGAGCAGCTTTGACCCTGGCTACCCCAAGAGCCCTGGACTAGCCACTGGATCGCACCCAAGGGGCCTATGTCACACTATCTATCAGTAACAACCCAAAAGACACCCAAGTGAGCATCCCTGGAGCCAAGCCTCGCACGCACACCTAGAACTGTGTCTGTGTAGAAAAAGCTTATCTATGTTTTTCTTACTTTTGATGTGCTTTGAAGCAGAAGTTGCAAACTGGGCGGATCACCTGAGGTCAGGAGTTCGAGCCCAGCCTGGCCAACATGGTGAAAACTTGTCTCTACTGAAAATACAAAAATTACCCGGGCATGGTGGTGCATGCCTGAATTCCAGCTACTCAGGAGGCTAAGGCAGGAGAATGGCTTGAACCCAGGAGGCGGAGCTTGTGGTGAGCCGAGATCATGCTACTGCACTCCAGCCTGGGCGACAGAGTGAGACTCCATCTCAAAAAAAGAAAAAAAGAAAAGCCCACAGGGCCTGGCAGAACAGCCAGCCCAGAACTGGAGGAGAGGGTGAGATATGCCCGGGCAGGGCCCTCGGCACACCCTGCACCTGTCCCAAGGCGTTTTTATATTATTTTTTAGAGATAGGGTCTCGCTCTGTCACCCAGGCTGGAGTGCAACGGTGTGATCACAGTTCACTGCAACCTTGAGCTCCTGGGCTCAAGTGATCCTCCTGCCTTGGCCTCCCAAAGTGTTGGGATTAGGCTCTGCCACCCTTCTTTAAAACACAAGAGCCACGGCCGGGCACGGTGGCTCACGCCTGTAATCCCAGCACTTTGGGAGACCGAGGCGGGCGGATCACGAGGTCAGGAAATCGAGACCATCCTGGCTAACATGGTGAAACCCCGTCTCTACTAAAAATACAAAAAATTAGCTGGGCGTGGTGGTGGGTGCCTGTAGTCCCAGCTACTCAGGAGGCTGAGGCAGGAGAATGGCGTGAACCCGGGAGGCGGAGCTTGCAGTTAGCTGAGATCGCGCCACTGCACTCCAGCCTGGGCGACAGAGCGAGACTCCATCTCAAAAAAAAAAAAAAAAACACAAGAGCCACCAAACCAAATACTAAATGCCTCTGCAGGGAAGAGGGTGGACGATCACTTGGAGCAGGCCTGTTTGTGACCCTTGCAAAGCGTCAGTTCCCCAAACCAGTTTTCCACTCAGCTGTGGGTGATTCCCACCCAACATGGAAGGATCAGTAGGGGTGGGGAGTCAGAACCTTCCTCAATGGTAAAGGGACCCTCTTCCAAAAATGTAGGCAGCAAGGTGCACTGAAGGCCCTGACTTCACCACAACGCAATACATCAATGGAGCAAAATTGCACATTGTTGACACTGCCACCTCAAGAGCCCTGGGCTGGCTGTCACAGAGCACAGGCAAGGGGCCTGTGTTACACTGTCAGCGACAACCCAAAAGACACCCAAATGAAGAGCGTGCCTGGGGCCAAGCTATGCAGGAGGAGGAGAAGCCTGGTTTCAGTGACGGCATCACAGTTTTTTGTTTTTTTGCTTTTTGTTTTTTGTTTTTGAAATGGAGTCTCACTCTGTCACCCAGGCTGGAGTGCAGTGGCACAATCTCGGCTCACTGCAACCTCTGCCTCCCGGGTTCAAGCGATTCCTCTGCCTCAGCCTCCCCGGTAGCTGGGACTACAGGCCCGTGCCACCACACCTGGCTAATTTTTGTATTTTTAGTAGAGATGGGGTTTCACTATGTTGGCCAGGCTGGTCTCAAACTCCTGACCTCAGGTGATCCACCCACCTCGGCTTCCCAAAGTGCTGAGATTACAGGCATGAGCCACAGTGTCTGGCCCACAGTTTTATTCAATATGTAGTTATTAAGCACCTACTGTTGCCGGGCATGGTGGGATTAAGCAGTGAAGGAGACCACCCTTTGTAGCCACAGGTAGTTGGCGCTCGAAAAAGTAAGTTATCATCAACCTCATGTGCTAAGCAAGGACCCTCCCTGGACATAAGGAGTCGGGCCTTGAAGTCAGCCCTTTAAAGGCTAAGAAAACAAGAAAAACACCCTGGCACTCAAAGCAAAGTGAACGTTCAGAACATGGGGGATTGGCGGGGGACAGGGTCTCTTGGCCCTCGTCCTTTCTGCACAGAGGCCCTTCTGATCTCACAGTCCTGCAGAAACCTCACTGAGGATGTCGCTCAGAGTCCCCAGCCAGCCCCCACTTACCCTTGCTGCAAGAAACTGCAATGTCACCCCCGGCTTCCTCTGCTCCTTCAGTTAAGACACTGTTTACATTTCAGAAAGAATGGAGCTGGGAACAAACTCAGGCCCCCCTCTGATAGGCCCGATGATCTCTGAAGATCAACAGCTCGCTTTCTCCCAGGGGTTCCCCCTCATTTCTGGGGTGTTGTCCCACCAGGGCATCTGCTTGAGTCTTTGCTCTCAGGCACCGTGGGTGGGAGCACAGGAGGGCCCCATCAAGGGGAGCGATCCAGCGAGGATGACATGGTCCCTGCAGTCTTGCTCTCCTGAATGGCCGTGGTGGGGCTGGCTAGGTGGATCCTGCCATCTCTCCAATGGGACAGCCCGCAGCTGTGAACAAGCCTGAGAATAAGCTGTACCTTCTGTTCCCGTGGGGGCAGACCTCCCAGATACATTGTTTAGCGCAAAAGCACGTGCAGTGCTGGGTGTGCAGTGTGGTACCTTTTGTGCAGAAAAGCGGGGAGGGGTAAGTGTGCTTAGGCTGCCGGGCTATGCATGATACTTTTTGGCATATATTAATGGGGTACAAGTGCAATGTTGCTACATTGTTATATTGCACTGTGGTGAAGGCAAAGTGTTAGGATGCACCCATCACGGGAGCCATGCGCCTTGTGTCCACCAAGCAACCTCCCGCCATCTAACCCCCTCCCATGTCCCCACGCCTCTCAGTCTCCAATTCCATCATTCCACACTCTGCTTCCATGTGTACACATTATTTAGCTCCCACTTGTAAGTGAAAACATGCAGTATTTGTTGTTTTTTTTTTTTTTTTTTTTTTGAGACAGAATCTCGCTCTGTCACTCAGGCTGGAAGTTCAGTGGCGTGATCTTGGCTCACTACAACCTCCACCTTCCAGGTTCAAGTGATTCTCCTGCCTCAGCCTCCCAAGTAGCTGGGATACCACCATGCCCAGCTAATTTTTGTATTTTTAGTAGAGACGGGTTTCACCATATTGGCCAGGCTGGTCTCTAACTCCTGGCCTCAACCAATCTGCCCGCCTTGGCCTCCAAAAGTGCCTGGGATTCCAGGCATGGCCCACTGCGCCCGGCCAGTATTTGTCTTTCTGTGTCTGAGTCGTTTCGCTTAGGATAATGGACTCCAGTTCTATCCACATTGCTGCAAAAGACAGGATTTCATTCTTTCTTATAACTAAATAGTGATCCATGGTGTATAGGTACCACACTTTCTTTATTCAATCCTTCATTGATGGACACTTAGATTGATTCCATATCTTATATGCATGAAGACTTCTGCAAGGAGATTAATTCAGGCATGCCCACTGTGTGCGAGGCACCACACTAGGTGTGTGAGATATAGCAGTGAATGAGATAGGCAGTCTCTGCCTCCATGGAGCTGACATTCTAAAGAGAGGGATGCATAATTAAAACTCAATAAATACATCATTCCCTGGACGAGAAGGTGGTAAGTTCTCTGCAAGAAATAAATCCAGAAAGGAAGGCCGGGCACTGTGACTCACTCCTGGAATCCCAGCACCTTGGGAGGCCAAGGTGGGTGGATCACCTGAGGTCAGGAGTTCGAGACCAGCCCGGCCAACATGGTGAAACCACCTCTCTACCAAAAATACAAAAATTAGCTGGGCATGGTAGTAGGCCCCTGAAATCCCAGCTACTTGGGAGGCTGAGGAAGGTGAATCGCTTGAACCCGGGAGGCAGAGGTTGCAGTGAGCCGCGATCGCACCACTGCACTCCAGCCTGGGTGACAGAGCGAGACTCAGTCTCAAAAAGATAATGAATAAATCAGGAAAGGAAGGTAGTGTGTACAGGTGTGGGAGGTCAGGGAAGTATCTGGGAGAAAGCACAACAGGCAGAGGGAACCACCAGTGCAAAGGCCCTGGGGTGGGAATGTGCCTGGTGTATTCCTGAAACAGCAAAGAGCCCCGTGTGAGAACAGTGGATGGAGTGGGCAGTTCAGGGAGGGACATATGGCAGGAGCCAGGGAGAGGTTGGGGAGGACACAGGACAAATTGACAGCAGAGGTTGCCTCTGGGTGGGGGCTGGGGGAGGATGTGACAAGGGCAGGTGCAGGGGACGCCCTGGGAAATGGGGGTTGAGGCAGAGGGTCACTTGCTCTGACCATGTCTGTGTGAAATGTTTACAGATGGAAAATGCTTTCTTGCTTTGTTTTTCAGCTTGGACATCTGGTTTTGGACATCCCTGCATGCACTTCTGGAGTCTTTCGAGATTCAAGGAGGTCTCCTTTCCAGCATCTTTGCCCCACATTTTCTCCTTCTCAGCCTCCCTGAGAATGTTAGGAATTAGCCCCTGGGTGGCCTCACCTCCTGCTTGGGCCTGGAAAGTCAACCCCTGCCCCTTCCCTTCTTCCCAGGGCACAGACGTGCAGGGACACACACACAGATGGTGAAAGAGTCTGCACTGCAGCGGTGACTGTTGCTGCATCCAACTCTAAAGCAGCCCTGGCCCAAACCGCCCCGCTCAGACCCGGGCCAAGGGGAGATCAGACCCCAAAGGCCTGTCCACAGTGGGTGCGACCTGCGGTCTTAGAACTGAGCTTGTTTGTCCCTCCTGGGTTCCCTCTGGCTTCTGCCTGTCCGAGCCAGTCATACTGGATCTCTCATTTTAAAAATGAATGCTGCTGGTCCCCCTGGCTCAGAAGGGTCCTCCAGGCCTCTCTGGTGCCTGCCAGAATTATTGTAAGCCCAGCATTGCACGTGAAAAGTTGACAGGGCTCTAAAATCCCAGGGGAAGGTCCCTCTAGCAAGTTAAAGTGGAAAGGATCCACAGATTCGAATCCGACAGATCTGGGTTCACCTCCAAACTTGGCTATCTCATTGAATCACTCAACAAACACGTTTTCTGTTGGTCCTGGGGTCCCACAGTGAACAAGACTCAACACGGAGGCAGCTCTCTGGAGGGCAGAGTGGGAGACACCTGGCTGGGCCTGCTGCATGTGTCTCCCACTCTTCCTGGTCCGTCTTCCTGAACAGCAGAAGCCAACGACCATGTTTCCAGGATCCCTTGCAGCTAGGGCTCTGTATGGATTCTGGGTCCAGCAACCCATTTATCACACTCAAATTCAGGACCAAGTCCATCAGGTGGAGAGAGGGTCTGCAGCAGCCACTGGGGCGGGTGGACTGCAGCAGGGGGTCAGACACTATGGGGACAGAGTCTCATTTGGAAGGTGGCTTCCCACCTGGGGTGGGGCAGCAGCTCCCTGGTAGCCCAGGCCTGTGACATCGCTGAGCATCCTACCAGGAGGCTCCACCTCAACTGCTCAGGCCCCGTAGCACCCTGCGGGAAGCCCTCCAAACACCCAGGGCAGATCCTCTTCCCTGCAAGATTGAGGGAGTCACGAATCACACAAGCAAAGGAAGGAAGCATCATCAAGGCTGGCGAAGGGGGCCCAAAAGGATAGGGGCCAGGAGTGCCGGAGAGCACGGGGAGGACCGGTTTGAGATTAGGTGATCCTGGAGGGTCTCCCTGAGGAGGTGACATTTAAGACGGAGGCGGCCGGGGGTGAGGGAACAGCATTCTAGGTGGGAGAAACAGCAGATGCAAAGGCCACACCATGGGAAGTGACTCGATGTGTCTGAAGAACGGATAGAACACTGGTGTGGCTGGAGCGTGAGGAGGGGCAAGTCACTTGATCTCTTTGAGCCTCAGTTTTCCTCATCTGTAAAATGGGGCTGGACTCCCTCCCTGGCTGAAAGCACAAGAAATCAAATTAATATGTAATGGCATGCTGTTGTTTCAGGTGGTGTTGAGAGGAGAGTAAAGCAGAGGGTGGCTGGGGAAGGCCTCTTGGGGGAGGTGACAATGGGGCACAGACATGAATGAAAGACAGTGCCAGCCACGAGGATGTCCACAGAAAGGACATTTGGGGCAGGGGGCGTGGCAAGTGCAAAGGCCCTCAGGTAGGATGCACAAGCTCGGCAAACACGCATGTCCCTCGCAAGCCACAACACAGAGCCCACCCTTCCCCTGCAAGCACTGGGAGACCCTGATGGGTTTCAGCAGGACCGTGGTCAGGTCTGGGGCGTGTTTAGAATGGGGATCCCTGAGAGGCAGGGAGGCCGGGTGGGAGGTCTCATGGCAATGAGAAATAACAAGTGCCAAGACAGGGGCAGTGCAGGGGGTGGAGGAAATGGGCGCTGTGGAGGGTCAGCAGGTGAGATGTAGGGAATCCAGTGCCCCAGGCCTCAGGAGGAGAGGCCTGCAGGGGCGGGGCCGAGACAAGCCTGGGCAGGGAGAAGGGAAGGGAGCCCGTCTGTGCCTGTAGCCTGGGCAGGGAGAAGGGAAGGGAGCCTGTCTGTGCCTGGAAACCAATTTGCTCTGGCAGCGCTGTGGAAGAAAAATTCCATGCATGTCCCCGCGAGCCCTTCGAAGCTCTTCGTGGAAAGGCACACACTGCAGTCTTGGGGTGCATCCTGCTCTTAGGGCCTCTGGGGGCCAAGTCAAGCCGATGAAGGGTGCGCGATGTGGGGGGATCAGGCCTGGGAGGCTCCAACGCAGCCTCTCCAAAGCCACCCATCCCATGATCTTTCCTACCTTCCCCATACCTCAGTTTCCTTTCTGTTATATGGGTGTCCTGTGAGCCCTTCCTCACGGGGTGGCCGTTAGAATGAAACGGGATCCTGGGTGTAAAGCCTTGGCACAGTGCCAGGCCATATAGATGTCAGCCGCAAGGGGAGGTGTGGGCGTGGGCCGGGAGAAACCCGGGAAGACTTCCTGGCAAAGGCAGAACTGGTGCTGAGACTGGCTAATCACTGCAAAGGCTGCCTGGGCTATTCCAACCTGCCCAGTTCATGCTCAGACTTCTGGAATCTGCAAGAACCTTTGGAAGGAGACACGATTATCAGCCCCATGGTATTACTCTCCTGTCGCTGCTGTAACGAATTAAGCCAAACGTGGTGGATGAAAACAGTACAGATTCATTACCTTACAGTTCTGGAGGTCAGCAGTCTGAAGTGGCTCCTGGAGAGATGGAATCAAGGTGCTAGCAGGGCTGTGTTCCTCTTGGAGGATCTGAGGGAGAATCTATTTCCTCACCTTTTCCAGCTGCCAGAGGCTGGTGGCCTCGCCTCACTCCAATCTCTTCTTCCATCACTGCATCTCCTCCCCAACTCTGACCTCCTGACTCCCTCTCACAAGGAAGCTTGTGATTACACTGGGCCCACCCGGATAATCCAGGATCATCTCCCATCTCAAAATCCTTTACTTAATCACCTCTGCAAAGCCCCTTTGCCATGTAAGGTAGCAGATTCACAGATTCTAGAAATTAGGATGGGGACATCTCTGGAGCTATTATTCCACCCAGCAGATCTGTCTCATGCATAAGAAAACAAAGGTGAGAAGCGAGAGGGAAAGCTTGAGATCACCTGACTCAAGAGGGGAGCGTTGGCTTCGAACCCAGTCTGTCCAACTTCAAAGCCTGCAGTTGCCGTCATTTCAGGATTCCCACTTTTCCCGTGCGTATTGTCTGAACCTGCATTTGGGGCTCCAGCCACTGCCTCATCAGTTCATCTTAATTGAGCACCTATTATGTACCAGGTAATGTTCCAGGCACCAGGGATACAGTGGTCACCAAGCCAGGAGAACTTCCCTGTCTGCACAACGCTCATAGTCACTCAATCACATCCATTATGAGGCAAGTCACAGAAACCTCAGCTCAAATCGACTTAAGCAATGAGGTCATTTATCATTTAACATAGCAAGAAATTAGGAGGAAGGGTGGTTCTGGGTTTGGTTAGATTGAGTGCCATTGTCACGGATCTCCCGGTTCTTTCCATCTTTCTGGTTTCCTCCCCTCAGATTGGTTCTCATCCCAAATTTCCTCATGACCACAAAATAGCTGCCACTGCTCCAGCTAATATATCCAGGCACAACATTCAGTGCATGAAGAACAAGAGCCCTTTCCCCAAAGCCCACTGCAGCCCTTCACTCATATCTCATTGGCCAGGATTGGGTCCCTTGCCACAGCTTGACTAGTCTCTGGCAAAGGAAACAGAATCACATCAATGGCCTGGGACCAATCTGGATAGTCCCCTAGAGCTAAAGATGTGTCCCGATTTCCTGAGTCCCCTGGAGAGGCACAGGTCTCTCACTGAAATCAGGGTTCCCACAGCAAGAAAGAAGGGAATAATCACTTGGGCAGTAAATGGCCTGGGTTCAAATCCTAGCTCTGCCATATTCCCTATGAGTAGCTCTCTGGGCTTCAGTTTCCCTATCTGTAAAATGGGTATAGTAGCAGGACCTGGTTCTTGGGGTTGTGGTGAGAATAAAATGAGTCAATGTGTGCAAAGCCCAGTGTGTGCAAAGCCGAGCTGTCAACAAAGCTCAGCTGTCATTATCTTTCCTAGGATCTTTCTCTGAGGGCAGGGCCCACAGTATGAATTCTCCTTCAATTGCCTGGACTGTAGAAGACTTTCGGTAGTTTCCCTCCACACCAAAAGGAAAATCTGCTCACAATGACCTCATTCCAAGAACTCCGTCCTAAAGGCTGGTTGGGGGAAGACTCAAGTGAGCCCTCTGCTCAGTGTCAATGGGGAGTTCCCATAGGTGGCCCAGGAAGGATGTGCCGAGAACAACAATAGTTTGGAAGTGTTCACTATGAGTTGGTGCTGGGCTAAGTGCTTGACACAAGGAACCTCTCTCAGCCCTGTCCTGTCAGCCGCCATCAACAGTGAGGAAACAGAGACTCAGGAAAATAGAGCAGCGTGGCCTGAGTTACCCAGAGCAGGAGTGGAGGAAGCAAATAGGATCTGAACCCAGGTCTGGTGGGCCCCAAGGTTCAGCTCATGGATGGGTTCATGCGCCCCACATGAGGATTTAAACATCAGCCTATAGTAGGTGAACATATATGGCCTCTCCCACATACCGATGGCCAAGAAGCACACAAAAAGATGTCCAGCTGCATTACTTATTAGAGAAATGCGAATCAAAACCCCGATGAGATAGCACCTCATGCCCACTAGGAAGGCTTTAATTCTTTTTATTTATTTATTTATTTATTTATTTGAGAAGGAGTCTCGATCTGTCACCAGGTTGGAGTGCAATGGTGTGATCTCGGCTCACTGCAACCTCTGCCTCCCAGGTTCAAGAGTCTTCTGCCTCAGCCTCCCGAGTAGCTGGGACTACAGGCGTGTGCCACCATGCCCAGCTAATTTTTGTATTTTTAGTAGAGACGGGGTTTCACCATGTTGGCCAGGATGGTCTCAATCTCTTGACCTTGTGATCTGCCCACCTTAGCTTCCCAAAGTGCTGGGGTTACAGGCGTGAGCCACCGCACCCAGCTTAATTCTTTTTAAAAAGGGAAAATAACAAGTGTTGGTGAAGATGTGGAGAAACTGGAACCTTTGTGCATTTCTGGTGGGATTGTAAAATGGTACAGCCACTGTGGGAATAAGTGTGGCTGCTCTTTGAAAATTGAAACATAGAATCATCATATCCAGGAACTCCACTCCTCCTGGGTATATATCCAAGAGAACTGATAGCAGGGCCTCAAACAATTACTCATACCTCAAGGATCATGGCAGCATTATTCACCATGGCGGAAGGGAAATGTCCATGGAAGAATGAATGGATACACAAATTGGAGTCCAGCCAAACACAAAGGCCACACCCCGCATGATTCCATGTACATGAAATGTGCAGAATAGGTGAACCCATAGAGACAGAAAGGAGATTCACGGCTACCAGCGGCTGGGGATGAGGGAGTGACTGTTCATGGGCATGAGGGCATTTTGGGGAAGTGACAGTGTTCTGGAACTAGATAGCGGTGGTGTTTGCATGGCATCGTGAAGGTACCTAACGTCAGCGAACAGAATACTTTAAAATGGTAAAATGGCTGATTTTATATTATGTATATTTACCACAATTTAAAAGGAAGGAAGGAGGGAAGGCAGGCAGGCAGGCAGGAGAAGGAGGTAGGAGGGAGGGAAAGAGGGAGGGAGGAAGGAAGAAAGGGAGGGAGGGAGGGAGGAGGGAGGGAAGAAGGAAGGAAGGAGAAGGGAAGGGAAGGAAGGAAGGAGAAGGGAAAGGAAGGGAAAGTAGAAGGAGGTAGGAGGGAGGGAGGGAGGGAGGAAGGAAGGAGGCTTCTTTTGCAGAAATCAGGATCTGGCCACGCTGGGTCTTTCGCTGATCACAGCGGCCCCTGTCCAGCATTCCTGGCCCCAGTAAGCTTCTGGCGTTTCCAAAGGTGGCAGGAGACTGGGCAGCCGACATAGCAGGAGGGAACATCGCACTCTGCCCTCCCCATCCCAAGCCCTCTGGCCTGGCCCTGCCCACAGGGTAAAGAGGGAAGTTCCAGGCTGGTGCTGCTGCTGCTGTGGCTGCCATCCCTTGTCCCTAAGTCTGGGCCCCAGGCCCTGGGTACAGCTCCCTTCCTCACCCTGCCAGGGCCCATGACCTCCTTCCGTCCTTTCAGGATTTTGCAGGAAGTGGAAGAGGCGTGTAGAAGGTGCCAAAGGACAGACAGGAAGCCAAGTGAGTCTCCCTCAGGGACAGGGGAGAGAGACTGCCCTGAAGGCTAAATGGGGAGGGGTGACCGAGGCCTGATGTGGATCCTGCCCTGGGGAGCTGCTGTGGGGGCCTGGGGTTCCCGCTGCGCCCGGCTTGGATGAATGCACAGCTGGAGGCGTGAACTCAGATTTCCCTCCCATCTCCCTGGGCTCCCTCTCAGCCTCTCTGCCTGCTTCTTGGGCATCTTCCCACCCTCGAAAGGTGGCACCCCCAGGGCTCAGGTGCTGTTCCTGACTCCTGTCTGTGCACAGGCGTCCGTCCGTGTCTGCATCCATCCTGGAGCTTAAGTCAAGGGGATGGATGACTTTAGAACCCCAGTTGCAGCCCAGGCTCCTCTCGGGAACTCCAGACTCCAGATCCAACCACGGACAGGCCCACTTGCCTTGTCTGGTCAACAGGTGATGTGAACTCACCATGACCCAAACCACCTCTGCCCCCTCATGGCCTTCCCTGTCTCAGGGGAGGGCAGCTCCATCCTTCCTGACAATCAGGCCCAGAACCTGGAGCCGGGGTGGGGGTGGGGGGTCTGGGGAGGGGGCTTCGGTCACTCCAGGGAGGACATGGGCCAGTGGTGGGCCCTGAGAGGGGCTAGAGAAGGCCAGGCCATTGGCGCATCAGGGGACGCAGGGACAGTGCAGGAGAGTCCTCGCCAGGCTCCAGGCCCCACCATGAGGCCTCTGTAAGCCATCTTCTCACTTTCTTGGATGCACATGAGTTTTTAATTTTGATGTGGTCCAATTTCCCTATTTCTTCTGTATGGTGGATGTTGTTGATTCTGTTTCGGAAATGAGGGAACTCAGGGTCAGAAAGGCAAAGGGACTTGCCGGGCGCGGTGGCTCACGCCTGTAATCCCAGCACTTTGGGAGGCCGAAGCGGGCGGATCACGAGGTCAGGAGATCGAGACCATCCTGGCTAACACGGTGAAACCCCGTCTCTACTAAAAATACAAAAAATTAGCAGGGTGTGGTGGCGGGCGCCTGTAGTCCCAGCTACTCGGGAAGCTGAGGCAGGAGAATGGCGTGAACCCGGGAGGCGGAGCCTGCAGTGAGCCGAGATAGCGCCACTGCACTCCAGGCTGGGCGACAGAGCGAGATTTCGTCTCAAAAAAAAAAAGAAAGAAAGAAAAAGAAAGGCAAGGGGACTTTTTCTGGGATCACGAAGCTCAAAAGTAATCCAGTTGGGATTAGAACCCACATTTGTCCGTAAAACCCGAGACACCAGGAGCATCAGTGAAGGTGCTTTGGGCTGTAGGTGACAGGAAAACCCAGCCCACATTGCTTTAGCAATGAGACCTAGCGGCTCCCCATCAGGAATATCAGGGGCAGGGGGCTCCAGGCTGGCGGACCCAGCAGCTCAGTGACACCATCAAGGACCCAGGTTCTTTCCTCCTCTTTGATCTGCCATCTTCAGTGCTGACCCCACCTGTAGGCCGGGGGGCAAGAGGGAGGAGCATTTTCCGGAGTCACCTTCAGATAGTGCATCCATGAAATAACAGAGACCCTCCCGGACCATGGGTGTCCCCACGAGAAAAATTTATTCAGATGTCCTGCCCAGAAGATTTTCCCCACATCTTATTGGCCTGAATTGAGTCACATGCCCACGCCTGAACCAATCCCAGCACAGGGAGGATGGCTCACTCTCAGACCAATCAGGGTCCTCCCTGGAGTCCGTGGTGGCTCAGGGAGGCTCCCAGCAGGGTGAGAGAGGCCGAAACCCAACAAAATCAGGGTCTCTCCTGATTATCCCCTCCCCCAGTCTTTCCAGAAGTGCAACAGCCACACTCCTGGTAGCACCTGAGGTGATTGTCAGTGACGAACTTTTTCATAGGTTTTGGATGAATCCTTTTAATAGTCATTAGTTTTTATCATAGTTATTCTGTTGGTGCAAAAGTAATGGCAGCTTTTGCAATTCCTTTTTTTTTTTTTTTTTTTTTGAGACCAAATCTCACTCTGTTACCCAAGCTGAAGTGCAAGGGCGAGATCTTGGCTCACTGCAACCTCCAGCTCCTGGGTTCAAGTGATTCTCCTGCCTCAGCCTCCCGCCTTAGCCTCCCGAGTAACTGGAATTACAGGTGCCTGCCACCACGCCCGGCTAAGTTTTGTATTTTTGTAGAGACGGGGTTTCACTATGTTGGCCAGGCTGGTCTTGAACCCCTGACTTCAGGTAATCTGCCCTCCTCAACCTCCCAAAATGCTGGGATTACAGGCGTGAGCCACCGTGCCCGGCCGCAATTACTTTTAATGGCAAAAACCGCAATTACTTTTGCACCAACCTTAATATTATAATCTTTTATTTGTGGCAAGTGATACTGATTTTCCTTTTTCTCTCTCTCTTTCTTCCTTCCTTCCTTTCTTTTTTTTCTTTCTCTCTCTCTCCCCCCCCCTCCCTCCCTACCTCTCTCTTTCTCTCTCTCTCTTTCTTTCCTTTCTTTCTTTCCAGGGCTTCATTCTGTCACCCAGGCTGGAGTGCTGTGGCGCCACCATAGCTCCCTGCAACCTCAATCTGCTGGGCCCGTCATCCTCCTGCCTCAGCCTCCTGAGTAGCTGTGACTACAGACGCACGCCTGCAGGCCTGGCTGATTAAAAAAAATTTTTTTGTAGAGATAGTGTTGCCCAGGCTATTCTCGAACTCCTGGGCTCAAGTGATCCTCCTGCCTCGGCCTCCCCAAGTGTTAAGATTATAGGCATGAGCCACTGTGCTTAGCCTAATTTATCTTTAATGATAGCTATATAATTTCCTTTTAAAAATAAGTTTAGGGCAAACAAAGATAAATCCTCACTCACTCACTTGGGAGTGTGAAATGGTCGAACCACTTCGGAAAACTGTATCTACTATATCTGAACATATGCCCACTCAATGACCCGCCAATTTCAATCCCATAATGCTAGCACTTTGGGAGGCCGAGGTGGGCACGTTGCTTGAGTCCAAGAGCTCGAAAACAGTCTAAACAACATGGCAGAACCCCGTCCCTACAAAAAATACAAAAAATTAGCTGGGCACCTGTAGTCCTAGCTACTCAGGAGGCTGAGGTGAGAGGATCAGTTGAGCCAGGAGGTTGAGGCCGCAGTGAGCCATGATCGTGCCACTGCAATCCAGCCTGGATGACAGAGCAAGACTTTGTCTAAAAACAAACAAACAACAACAACAACAACAAAAACCATGGGCAACGGGGTGGGCACAGGGTTACTCAGAACACTCCAGAATACAGACTCCCCAGATGCCCATCAACATAGCTGGAGAGGCCGGATTCGGTGGCTCACGCCTGTAATCCCAGTGCTTTGGGAGGCTGAGGCGGGCGTATCACTTGAGCTCAGGAGTTGGAGACCAGCCTGGCCAACATGGAGAAACCCTGTCTCTACTAAAAATACAAAAATTAGCCGGGCGTTGTGGCGCGCACGTGTAATCTCAGCTACACAGTGGGGAGGCTGAGGCAGGAGAATCACTTGAACCCTGGAGGCGGAGGTTGAGATAGCACCGCTGCACTCCAGCCTGGGTGACGGAGCGAGACTCCATCTCAAAAATAAATAAATAAATAAAAATAAATAAAATAGATGGATAAATAAATTGTGGTTCTTTACACCATGGAATCCTATTCAGCAATGAAAAAGAACAAACAACCTCTGCTATAACAACATGGATGAAGTAGCCACAAGAGTCTAAACTGTAAGAACCCATGGATCTAAATCCCAAAGCAGGCAAAACTGATCTGCAGTTAGAAGTCTTGCTGGGCAGGTTAGCTGGGCACGGTGGCTCACACCTGTAATCCCAGCACTTTTTGAGGCCGAAGCCAGCAGATCACCTGAGGTCAGGAGTTTGAGACCAGCCTGGCCAACATGGCGAAACCTCGTCTCTACTAAAAACATAAAAATTAGCCAGGTGTGGTAGTGGGCACCTGTAGTCCCAGCTACTCAGAAGGCTGAGGCAGGGAGAATTGCTTGAACCTGGGAGGCGGCGGAGGTTGCAGTAAGCGGGGATCCCACCACTGCACTCCACCCTGGGTGACAGAGCAAGATCCAGTCTCAAAAAAAAAAAATGAAGTCAGGCTAGTACTGACCCTTCAGGGTTAGTGACTAAAAAGGGGTCTGGGTTAGGGGATCTTAAGGGGACATCTGGGAATGTTGTGTTTCTTGAATTGAGTCCTGGTCACACACGTGTGATCGTTTCATGAAAATCCTTTAAGCCATTCACTTCAGACCTGTACACTTTTCTGTATGCATACCATACTTTAATAAAAACTGTTTTAAAGTGAAGTGATTTTAAGAAAAATGCTAGCCAAGCAACAGACCCGGCAGTGCACAGGTGTGTGGACATGCGAAGGGGCTTCAGGAGTGACTGGAATCGGGACGCTGCCTATCCAGTCATTCTTGTCATGCCTATTTTTGGTGGTTGGAATCGCATGAGCAGCAAACACCTGTTGTTGATTTTGCAGACTCAGAAGAGGCATGGAGAGCAGGTGCAGCAGAGAGAGCACTGTTTGCTTAGAGATGATTTCATAGAGTGCTGGATGGAAAGAAATCTGTCCTCAGTTGCTGGGGTGGCCTCTTGACACCCCCGCTCTTCGGAACAGCCTGGAGAAGACCCCACCCAGTCTCAGCAAATATGAGGTGTGTCTATCCTGCCACTCTCCACCCCAGGAGCAGGCATTGGTAATCCATCCCATCACTCTTGTCCACTGATTCCAGATAAAGCCTTTAATTCTTTGCAACAGAGTGTCGAAGGCAATTGATGCCAAAGGTTGAAGCTATTACGGTTTTGTTTTGTTTTTTTCTGAGACAGGGTCTCACTCTGTTGTCCAGGCTGGAGTACAGTGGCACCATCTCAGCTCACTGCAACCTCTGCCTCCTGGGCTCAAGCAATTCTCCTGCCTCAGCCTCCCAAGTAACTGAGACTACGGGCATGTGCCACCACCGCTGGCTAATTTTTATGTTTTTAGTAGAGACAGGGTTTTGCTATGTTGCCCAGGCTGGTTTTGAACTCTTGGACTCAAGCAATCCTCCCTCCTCAGCCTCCCCAGGTGCTGGGATTACAGGTGTGAGCCGCCACACCCAGCAGCAGCTAGTAATTGATGACACTTGCTTTACATTCCAGACCTAGATGTCTTCCCCTGCCTTCATTGGGAGGGTGCTGAGCCACGGGTCCCACCTCTGCCAAAGGCACACCTAGGAGACTCCTCATGTCCAGCTGAGAAGAGGGGGACACCTCCTGTCTGAGACTGCAGCTCACACTGCTGCATGCTTCCTGGACACCATCTCTCTGACCTTGGTCGCATCTGCCTAGCCTGCAGCTGCCTTCTCTGACCTCCAGCTCTTCCTCTCTTTCTCCCCTCGGTAATACCAAAGTCTCAAGAACACAGCCCTCACTTCTAGACAGAAAGGCCTCACCAGGACCCACCTGTGTGGCCCAGGTGTGACCTCATGTACAAACACATCTCCCAAAATCACCATCTCGTCATCATGGATCCTAGCACTATCCATGAGTTAACTCTCACTTCTGTGTTAATGGGGGGGTGCAGCACATTTTGGTGCAGATTCATTGTGGCTTTGGGGTGCCATTTGGGACTCTCCCCCATGCACAATGTGTGCCTATCTCATCAAATTAAATTAGGCTTGTTTTGGCCTGGCCAGTGTCCATTCCTTCTTTTCCGGATAATAGCATCTCAGTTTTCCATGGGGCACATTTCCTCTCCCACACACTAAATGAAATCATATCTGACATGACTTGTATGGAGGATATGACCCAACCCAGCAGAAACATAGTGACTGGCTCAAGGGTGGCCATAAGATCCAGCTGGGCTGATCAGAGTTGGCCCGGACAACTGAGCTATCAGTCATGAGGTGACCCCTTTCTGCTGTTACCAAAGTGATAAGAGGTCATCTAAGAGCTGTTGGGACCATCTTTCCTCCATTTGAGGAAATCCAGCCCTAGAATGGAGCCAACACCAGGAAAAGCAGATCCAACATACAACAGGATACAGGTTCCCAATGATGTCATTTAAGCGCCTGGATCCAGCCATGCCTGAAACCATAAACTGCCAGACATTTCTACTTAAGACTATTTGAATTGGATTCATTTCCCCTGCCACCAAAAGATGCTTGATTAATACAAGTTATTAAGATAAGTCTGAGCAGCCTACAAATAGGCAAACAATTATTAGGGGAAATTACCTAGGACATGTGGGATAGGAGTAATATTGCTGGATAATGCAGATGCTAGCAACACAAGGCAAATAATTGAAGAATTGATCACAGTTCCCACTCTAAAGATACTGAAACCACAATCCTACTTCTCTTTCAGGAGGGCAGGGTCCTAAGTGGCCATCCGGTCTACCAGGGTGGTCTCCCCATGAAAACAGGAAATTGACATTAGTCGGCCTGGGGAAGTTTAGTGAACCTGTGTTAGCTTCTCGTGATAAGCATATTTTCTTCTAAACAGCCACAAGCCATCTGTGTAATGCTCTGTTCCAGAATTCTGCGAAGATCTCTTGCTGTCAGACATACCCCATCTGGGGTTTCCAGGATCCATATCATTTTCCCTTTTGGAAAATTGGGGCCCTTGCCCATCTTCAGGCTTTACTTACTTTCCAGCAATTTCTCCTGGGTCCTCTTTCACTGTCTCCTGGCCAACCATGAATTCAATTCTCTCTTTAGAACGTCTCTTCCTCCCGTGGGATTTGAAAGAACATTTGTCCTCAGCGGCAAAGGCAGGGCTTCATCAAAGACGAGTGACTCAGTGCTTTTCCTGCTGTCTGGCCACATGATCCACATGCCCGCAAAGGGGACGTGTCTTGAACATGTCATGATTTCCCCTGAATTTCTTATGTTATTCTTTTAAAATTCACCTGGGGAACTTACTCCTTTTTTTTTTTTTTTTTTTGAGACAGTGGCTCTCTCAGTCACCCAGGCTGGTGTGCAGTGCAGTGGTGCCATCCTAGCTCACTGCAGCCTTGACCTTCTGGGTTTTGAGTGATCCTCCCACCTCAGCCTCCCAAATAACTGGGACCACAGCACCTGCTACCATACCTGGCTCATTTTAAATTTTTTTTGTAGAGACAGGGTCTCACTATGATGCCCAGGCTGGTCTGCAATCCTTGGGCTCAAGTGAACCTCCCATCCTGGCCTCCCAAAGTGCTGGGATTACAACTGTGAGCCACTGCACCTGGCCCTTATTCCATTTTTAAGGTAATACATGCATATGATAAAATCAGCCCCAGGAGACCCAAACAATATACAATAAACAAAGTCTCCCTTCCCGATCTCCAGCTCCCAGTTCCCATCACCAAGGACAGCCATAGTTATCAATTTTTCCTTCCAGAGATACTTTGTGCATATAACGGGATACGTGTATGTACATATATGTGTTTGTATACATACATGTACTGCCTTTTTGTGTGTGCCTGTGTGGTATAATACACATAACATAAAATTTATCATTAGTGACATCTAGTACATTCACAACCATTGCCATATCTAGTTTTAGAACTTTTTTTTTTAGACAGTCTCGCTCTGTTGCCCGGGCTGGAGTGCAGTGGTGTGATCTTGGCTCACTGCAACCTCCACCTTCCGAGTTCAAGTGATTTTTGTGCCTCAGTCTCCCGAGCAGCTAGGACTACAGGCGAATGCCAGCACACCGGGCTAATTTTTATATTTTTTGTAGAGACGGGGTTTCACCATGTTGTCTAGCCTAGTCTCAATCTCCTGACCTCAAGCCATCCACCTGCCTCGGCCTCCCAAAGTGCTGGGATTACAGGCATAAGCCACTGCGCCCCGGCCTAAAACACTTTCATTACTCAAGAAGGAAACCTGTACCCATTACGCAGCATCTCCACGTCTCCCTCAGCCCCTCTCCAGCCCCCGGCAATCACCAGTCTACTTTCAGTCTCTATGGATTTGTCTATTCTGTACATTTTGTATAAATGGATTCATAGAATATTTGTTTTTCTATAAGTGGCTTCCTTCGTTTAGCATAATATTTTCAAGGTTCATCTGTGTTGTAGCTTGCATCGGGGCTTGATTCCTTGTTATGGCTAAAAAATATCCCATCGTATGGATAGACCACACTTTGTTGACCCATTCATCTGTTGATGGACATTTGGGTTGTTCCCACCTTTTGGCTATTGTGAACGGTGTTGCTATGAACATTTATGTGCAAGTATTTGTTTGAGTACCTGTGTTCAATTCTTCTGGGTATAGCCCCAGGAGCGGAATTGCTGGGTCATGGGGTCATTCTGTGTTAACATTTTGAGGAGCCACCGTGCTGTTTTCCACAGTGGCTGCACCATTTATATTCCTACCAGCAATGCATGAAGGTTGCAATTTCTCCGCATCCTCACCAACACTTGTTATTTTTTGTTTTTTCAAATTATTATTATAACCATCCTTCCTAATGGGTATGAAGTGGTATCTCATTGTAGTTCAATTTGCCTTTTCCTGACAACAAATGATATCTACCTTTTTTACACAAACGCAACCTACTAAACACCCCATTTTACCTCTTGAATATTCACTAAGCAATCAGTATTGGAGCTCGTTCTACATCAGTTTATGTAGAATCCACATTTTTTTTTTGAGACCATTGTAGTCCCCTGGATGGATAGACCCTAACTCACCAGCCAGCCCTGGACTGATGGTGATGCAGCATGCACCCGTCTTCTCGTCCCTCTCAATGCTGTAGTAACTATCTCTGTCTTTGTGCACATTCCCCTGATCTGCATTTCTTTCCAAAAGTCAAGGGCAGTCCCCTCTTTGATAATTTCCATCTGCCAGAGGCCTTCATCTCAGTCTCCATGGTTGGCGATAAGAACACGGCCACCACCCCACACAACAAACATCCCTGACATTTCTTTATCTCTCTTCCTTTCCTTCCTTTCCTTCTCTTTCTTTCTTTCTTTTCTTTCTTTCTTTGTTTCTTTCTTTCTTTCTTTCTTTCTTTCTTTCTTTCTTTCTTTTTCTCTTTCTTTCGCTCTCTCTCTTTCTGTCTTTCTCTCTTTCTTTTCTTGACTGAGTCTTGCTCTGTCGCCCAGGCTGGAGTACAGTGGGGCGATCTCACTCACTGCAGCCTCCACCTCCCAGGTTCAAGTGATTCTCCTGCCTCAGCCTCCCGAGTAGCTGGGATTACAGGCATCCACTGCCACACCCAGCTAATTTTTGTATTTTTAGTAGAGACGGTGCCCTGAAAAATCTCAGAGCAACTCAGCTGTGCCGCAGAGCAAGCCAGCACCAGCCCTGCCATACCCATGTTGGCCACGCTGGTCTCGAACTCCTGGCCTCAAGTGATCCACCGCCTCAGCCTCCCAAAGTGCTGGGATTACAGTATGAGCCACCGCACCCAGCCCATCCCTGACATTTCTGGGCCCTCACTCTCTTCCAGGCACTTAGGCTTCCTGCTTTATTCCATTCACTTCCCCAAATGATTCTTCGAGGTAACTTTTCTTCCCGTCTTTCAGGGAGCAGTCCCTTGGCCAAAGTTTCTCAGGGCTGGTGGGGGTAGCAGGATTCAGCCCTGGCTTCTGGCTTGGCCCGACTCCGAGGCCGTGTCCTCTGCCTCTGGACCCTGCTCTCTTGCTTGGGAATTTGGGGTGTCTGCAATCGGGTGACCCATCATTCCCACTTTGCCCAGGACTGAGGGTCTTCCCAGGATACAGAACCTCAATGCTAAATCCTGGGAAGTCCCAGGCAATCAGGATAAGTTGGTCACCATGGTCTGGAAGGCCTAGCTTTTGTGTTGGGGATGGCTCACCCTGAGTCATTTCTGCCATCCGGACTTCCTCTGTTGGCAAAAGTCCCAGCCCAAGGACCTTGGTGGGACTTGAACTTCCCACCTTGGCCTCCTGTTCCCTCCCCACACTCTGACCTGCACAACCTCTGCCCCCAGTCTCCCCTCCCCTTCCACACAGCCCCAGCAGGGCACCAGAACCAGCAGCCCCCGCCAAAGGCCCGGCCGTCAGCAAAGAGAACATGCATCCAGGCCAAACCACCAAAGCTACTGAGTCAAAAAAATGGAGAAAAACTCCACCTCCCATCTCCTCGGGCACCTCAATTTTCTGCAGTTCCTCCTGCGTCTGTCACACATTTCGGGATGGAAGAAAGCACACAGCGGCCAGGAGTTCAAAGGTATCTGTCTGGGCATTTGTGCCAGGGCAAAGTGACCAGGCAACTCAGCTCTGCCGCAGAGCAAGCCGGCACCAGCCCTACCACACCCGTAATAATTCACAGTTCCTCACTCAGATGCCACTTGGGGCTCCAACTTGGCCTCTCCTCACACCTCTGATCCTCCAGCGCCATAATTAGCTTCTTACCACCCACCTTGTGCTAACAACCTTCCCCTTTATTACTGCGAAAGACATTCAAGAAAACGCATAGACCACAGCCCGTCATCCATTTGTAACCTTGAGTATTTATTTTTTTTCAGGGCACCCAGCGAAGATGTAAGTCAAGAGAATTCTCACCCCCATCCCTCATCACTCTCACTCTTCCGAGACAAGTATCACGATGTGGTGGCTGACAGAGCTTCCCTTTTTGAAGGGCAGGGTCTCAGTTCTGCTGGCTCTCAGGCCAGAAGAAGCTGAGGGCGCTGAGTGGGCAGAAGGGGCCCCAGGAAGCCCCTCAGAGGATGGGAAGTGGTGGGGGACAGGGCCACAGGGCTTGCTGTGACCCGGTATGACCTCCTTTTCCTCTTGTCCTGACCAGGACAACCGTGTTCAGAGGTGGGTTCATCTGGTGGACCGGGCTTGCGGCAGATCCTGCTGTTTCTCCACCCACCCACCTTTCCCTCTCCTTGTTTCCGAAGGAGAGCCTGCCTCTCGCCCCGAGGTTGAACATTCCAGCTCCGTGCTCTCCCCGGCAGGAAGCCCCAATTCTGCCCTGCACTGGTTGCCTGGACACCCTCATACCCAGCTGAGCCTGCACCCCCCGGGCCTGGCCCACTCTGCTGCTGTGTCTTGCACCCTTGACTTCCTTTGAGGGTTGACTCTGGACCCTTAAGCCTCCTCCTTCCTTGCCTGGAGTTTACCCACCTAGGCCGGCCGCCTGGCAAGGACCGGCTGGTGCAGGGCCTGAAAGCCTGGCCCTCGCCTCAAGGTGGGACTGTCTGGGCTGTCACTGATGCCCCAGAGCTCCCGAGGGATCCTTTGCCTGGCTTCTTCCCGTCGTCCCCGTCCTGTTTCCCCACTCTCTTCCTGCCTGTCCCAGACTGCTACCTTCCTAATAAATGGCTTGTACAGAAATCCTTGCCTCAGGCTCTGCCTATGAGGAGCCTGACCACACGCGTTCTCTGTGTGGAGAGACCTCCCAGGACCTCTTTTTGTTCCATGGGACCTAACAGGAGTCTGGGGAAGGTTTTTCTCTCCCTGATTAAAGAGTGAGGCATGCAGGGAAGGTTTTCCCACTTCTTTTTCCAGCCTCAAACACAATCAGATGAAGCAGCTGGCCCCAGTGGCCATTTTGGATGAGGAGGGAACATGGCCAATGACACCAGAGGGAAGGGTCTTGGTCTTTGCTGACGGCCTCAAGCAGCCAATCCTGCAGCTGCCTACGCACAGACCTTTGTCTGTGTGAGATGATGGTGATGATGCTGCTGATGCTGATGACAATGATGATGATGACGATTGAGACAGGGTCTCACTCTGTTGCCCAGGCAGGAGGGTAGCAATGCAACCATAACTCACGGCAGCCTAAACCTCTTGGTCTCAAGTGATCCTCCTACCTCAGCCTCCTGAGTAGCTGAGACCACAGGTGGCATGTGCCACCACACTGGGCTAATTTTGATAGAGATGGGGTCTTGCTATATTGCCCAGACTGGTCTCAAATGTGGGCTCAAGTGATGCTCCCACCTTGGCCTCCCAAAGTGCTGGGGTTACAGGCACGAGCCACGTGCCTGGCCCTTTGTAAGATTACAATGAATCCTTCTTTGGAATCTTCTGATCAGAAAGTTGTGTCTTACTGTGGAACCTCCCTTCCCTGCAAGGCATGGGGGCGTTTGACCAGCCTCTCAGGCCTGGCCCCTTCCTCCTGGCTGAATTTGATTTGGAGCAGATGTTCACCCTCATTCTGGCCAACGACATGTGAAAGACATCTCCTGAGGCCTCCTGGCGAAAACATCTTTGTTCTGTACAGATCCAATCCTGGGTGTGTGACGGCCGCCTCCCCAAGGAGAATGCCACCACTCAGCCTTTGCACAGATGGAGGCAGAGCCCGGCCACCATGTCCAGGACCCGCTGGGCCCGGGCTTCTTGCCGTGTGTGCCAATCATCTGCCTATCAGCAAAGCCTATTCGATTCGGGTTTTCCGTGACTCCCAACCAAGGCATTTTAGCTGATAAGTGAGGGAGACGCTGGGTGCCCCTCTGGACCCTTGGGGGAAACACAAAGATGAATGGGAATTTTTCACCCTTTAGAGCTTGCTATGTGGCAGCCACTATCGAGCACTTCATATTCATTGCTGTTCATCTTTACAACAGCCCTGTAAGGTTGGATGAAACAACCCCCTTAATAGCTGTGGAGACGAAGGCCCAGAGAGGGTAAGTCACTTGCCCAGGGTCACACAGCTTGTGAGTGGCTGACCCCAGAAGCCAGATTCTCAACTGCAAGCCCTGCCTCTGGGGAGCTTCTGGCCTTGCATAAGAGACAAGCACACAGAGTAGGATGGAGGGCTCGGAGGAGGGGCTGGGAAGGAGGCAGGGAGATGGCATGGGACGAGCTCCAGGCCCAGAGTCAGAAGGGCTTGCATTGCTCACTGTGTGACCTTGAGCAAGTGGCTTTGCCTCTCTGTGAGACAGCTTCCTCTTGAGTGAAATAGACCAGTGGTGCCTACTGAGCAGGTATGTCAAACAAGAAGCCACAGCTGGAGGCGCTCTGCAAGCTGTCAAGGGCTATGCACAGGTCAGCAGCACCCATCATCGCAGGCCTCCATTGGGAGGCTGAGGCGGGAGGATTGCTTGAGCCTGGGTAACATAGCGAGACCCCCATCTCTATAAACAATTTAAAAACTTTGCTGGGTATGGTGGCGCACACCTGTAATCCCAGCTACTCAGGAGGGTAAGGTGGGAGGAAAGAAGAAAGGGAGAGAGGGAGGGAGGGAGGGCTGGCCATGGCTTCCACTCCTCCATGACCCTGGGAGAGAAGCCCTCAGGTCTGACATGGCTCCTCTTGGTCTTGTCAGCTTTCACAAGGGCTGAGCAACTCCTGCTGGATGGTTTTGCTTATTACTATCATATTTTAAGCATCCCCCAAGGAACCAAGGATTGCATCCTGATCACTTCATGCACCTGCCTCCAAGGTTTACCAAAGGTCTACTCTGCCAGAACAGCCTTGGATACATGTTTAAAGCAACCACACATTACTGATGGCCCCTGCCTCTAATGCACCCCTTCCCTCCACAGATGTGACCACCATCCTGAGATTCCAGTGTAAATTTCCTTCCAGTGGGTGAGGTTTTGCTCCATTTGAATGCATCCATTCACAATCTATAGCATCATTTCACATGTTTTAAAACCTGACCTAAATGGTATACTATTGCATGAATTATTTTGTAATTGGAATTTTCTGTCTGTTACTTTTCTGTTGTTTTTGCAGCAAGCCACGTTGATAAGCATGGATCAAGTTCATTCATCTCCACTGCTGTATTATATTCCATTAGCTGAGCAAGCCACAATTCATTTATTCACCCACCTATTGATGGGCATGTGGATCGTGCTCAATTTTTCCCAATTACGAGCAAGGCTGCAATGAAAACTCTTATGCACGCCTCTTTAGGCACTTGCTGGAGAATTCTCTTGAACTCAATGTTCCTTTTCCTAACAAATGTTTGAAATATCTCTTCTACTATCCTAGAATGTGATTCGTGACTGATAGGAGTTACTTATACATTGTACTGCCAAAAAATATACACACCACACACACACACACACACACACACACAAACACACACACTATGATCATCTGTAATGTTAAAGAAAGTCATTCGTAACAAAATAATATAATAATATGTACTGGCTGGGCACATGATGCAGCCAGCCAGGATGCTGGCTGCATCCTCCCAGCACTATGGGAGGCCCAGGAGGGAGGATCACTTGAGACCAGGAGTTTGAGACCAGCCTGGCCAGTATAGTGAGACTCATCTTTACAAAAAAATTTAAAAATTAGCTGGGTGGGGTGGTGCACACTTGCAGTCCCAGCTACTTGGGAGGCTGAGGTGGGTGGATTACTTGAGCATGGGAGGTCAAGGCTGTAGTAAGCCATGATCACGCCACTATACTCCAGCCTGGGTGACAGAGCAAGAACCTGTCTCAAAATTATAATATATATTTCTGTAAGTATATGCTCAAATGCAACTATTCTGGATAACGAGTAGTCATCAGATGTTTGCACCTCTGAATAGAATTACCATGAGTGGCACAGGTAATGTGCAGACTGGCACAGGTGAGTGTTGTTGGCGGTTCATTGGTGATATGATTTGCCCAAATGGTGCCCAGCTCTTGGCATAGCTCTGAGCAAAACTGAGTACATTCCTCCCTCAATTTACACATTCATTCTATTCCTGGAAAACCCAGCGCTCAACAAATACCTTGTCAAAAAATATTTTCAGTTTATTTATGCAACTGAGTTAGGTTGTAGATCTGGCTTATTACAGTGTCTTCACCAAAAAATGATGAGTGGAGATTTGAAAAATGGCATAAGGGATAAGACCATGTTTTATTTTAGGGGAAGTTTAGCACCCCTATCCTTCAGCCACTATAAGCCCTCAGTGCCCCTGGTGATTGCAAAAACTAAAAGCATCCCACATATTCACAAAATGCCCCTGCTGAGGGCAAAGTTCAGTGCAGCATGCAATTGCTGGACTGTGGTCCCCATGTTCCTCACATATCCTAAGTCCAGGCTCACGAGGCAGAGTTGAGGAGCTGCTTCTGGGGGCTACAAACTCAGGGTCCAGGAGAGTTTCCTAGAGCCCAGTGGAGAGCACAGTATTGGTGACAATGGCCAGAAAGAGCCTATGCTTCGCCCTCCTCTGGAGAAACTACTAACCTGTGCCAACCCCAGCCAGACCCTCAGGGCCTGGGAGCTGGACCGCACTTTATAGGACGGGGCCATATTCAAGGAGCTTTGGATGGAGGGCTGTTTTGTGAAGCAGAAATGAGTAGTACACAGGCATTTTTCGGAGTCTTTTTTTAAAATTGGGTTTTGATTTGCATTTCCCTAATGATTGAGCTTTTTTTCATACGCTTGTTGGCTGCATGTGTATCTTTTTTTTTGAGAAGGGTCTGTTCATGTCCTTTGCCCATTTTTTAGTGGGGTTGTTTGGTTTTTTGCTTGCTGATTTGTTTAAGCCCCTTATAGATTCTGGATATTAGATCTTTGTCAGATGCATACTTTGTGAATATTTTCTCTCATTCTGTAGGTTGTCTGCTTACTCTGTTGATGGTTTCTTTTGCTGTGCAGAAACTCTTTAGTTTAATTAGGTCCTACTTGCCAATTATTGTTTGTGTTGCAATTTGAGTCTTCATCAAAGACTTTTGAGGCCAGGTGCGGTGGCCCACACCTGTAATCCTAGCACTTTGGGAGGCCGAGGCCAGCAGATCACTTGGGGCCAGGAGTTTGAGACCAGCCTGGCCAACATGGCGAAACCCAGTCTCTACTGAAAATACAAAAATTAGCTGCGTGTGGTGGTGCATGCCTGTAATCCCAGCTACTTGGGAGGCTGAGGCATGAGAATCACTTGAATCCAGGAGGTGGAGTTTGCAGTGAGCTGAGATTGCACCACTGCACTCTAGCCTGTGTGACAGAGCAAGGCTCTGTCTCAAAAAAAAAAAAAAAGACTTTTGAAGTCTTTGTCATGAAGTCTTTGCCAAGGCCGATGTCCACAGTGGTATTTCCTGGGTTTCCTTCTAGGGTTTTTATAGGTTTAGGTTTTGCAGAATGGCTATTATTAAAAAGTAAAAAAATAACAGATGTTGGCAAGGATACAGAGAAAAGGGAACACTTATACACTGCTGGTGGGAATGTAAATTATTTCAGCTACTGTGGAAAGCAGTGTGATTTCTCAAAGAATTTAAAATAGAACTACCATTCAACCCAGCAATCCCATTACTGGGTATATACCCAAAGGAATATAAATTGTTCTACTGTACAGACACGTGCCTGTGTATGCTCGTCACAGCACCATTCACAATCACAGACATGGAATCAACCTACATGCCCATCAATGGTAGACTGGGTAAAGAAAATGTGGCACATATACACCATGGAATACCACGCAGCCATAAAAAAGAACAAAATCATGTCCTTTGCAGCAACATGGATGGAGCTGGAGGCCATTATGCTAAGCGAATTAATGTAGGAACAGAAAACCAAACACTGCATGTTCTCACCTGTAAGTAGGGACTAACATTGAGTACACATGGATACAAAGACAGGAACAACTGACACCGTGGCCTACTTGAGGATGTAGGGCAGGAGGAGGGTGAGGATCAAAAAACTACCTATCGGGTTCTGGGCTTATTACCTGGGTCACAAAATTATCTGTACACCAAACCCTGAGACACACAATTTACCCATGTAACAAACCTGCACATGTACCCCTTGAACCTAAAATAAAAGTTGGAAAGAAAAAGAAAAATCGTCTAGCCTGTATAAAGAAAAACACACGAGTCCCTAGTATATGTGTGGCTTGATGAATTGTTAGAGTTGTGTAATCCCCACCGTAGTCATGATGTGAGCCATTTCTAGCACCCCAGGAGGCTCCCTCCTGCCCCGTGTGGTCTACCCTGCCCTTGCCACAACTCCCAGTGACTGATTTCTCATCTGATTTCTCTCTTGATAGCTTAGATTTGTTTGTCTTAGAACGTCACAGAATTGGAACCACCATTGGACTGTTAGGTAGTATGCATTGCTTTAGATCTGGCTTATTTCAGCCAGCATGATGTTTTTGAGATGCATCAAAAACATAATGAATCACTAGTTCATCACAATAAACTACTGATATGTGTTGCACATATCAGTAGTTCATTACTTCTGATTGCTGAGCAGTATTCTGTGGTATTTGCCACAGTGTGGTTATTCATTCACCATTGATGGGAATGTGGGCTGTTTCCAGTTTGGGCACTCATGAGTAACGCTGCTATGAACTTTTGCATCTAAGTCTCTGTGTGAGGATATGTTTCCCTTTCTCTTGGATATAGACCTGGGAGGTGAATAGCCGGGTCACGTTATAAGTGTTTGTTTAACATTATAAGAAACTACCAAACAGCTTTCTAGGCTGGCTTTGTCATTTTGCATCCCACCAGCAGTGTGTGGGATTTGCAGTTGCCCTTCATCCTCACCAGCGCTTAGTATTACCAGCCTTTCTAACGCCAGCCTCTCTCATTGGTGTGTTGTGCCTTCTCGCTGTGCTTTTACTTTCCTTGAGGGATAATGAGATTGACATGCCTGGATTTTAGGGGTGACAAGCTCCCCGCCTCATCAGGCTTCTCAGCTGAATCTCTTTAATGCAAGCCTCAGAGGGAGACTTCAGCCCACCCTGGGCTTGGGATGACAAAGCCTTCCTGCTCAGCAAGCCCCCTGAGGCCAGAGGGGAGTCTCTCCTGGCAGCTGGGGCCTGGGCCAGTATACCCCCGACAGCGGTAAGATGGAGGAGGCCAGAGGCTGGGGTCTTGCACTGACCCAGGAACCCCATCCCCTGCAGTGGAGAGGTGTCATAGTAAGTAGCTTGTGCTTGGGGACCAGCCCTAGGATGGAGTACCCACTGCCATTCCCAAGCATGGGACTTTGGGCAAAGAACTTTCTCTCCGACCTCAGTTTCCTCATCTGTAGACTAGGGATAATAATAGAACCCATCTCACTGGGACGTGGTGCAAAGCATCTACCCTGCTGTGTGGTGCTGAGAGAGTGCTCAAGACATGGAAGCCACATGAATTCCACTCCCTCAACAGATAGCAGCATACCTCTCTGAATATACGGTGAGCTCTCTGAACCCCTGAAAGTTTCCCTCAGAAAAACAGGAGTAACCTGATATTTCAGTCCTTACGAAGCTTCTTTTCTCTTGATTCTTTCTCATTAACTTATTTATTATTATTATTATTTTGGGGGTTGGGGGGACAGGGTCTCACTTTTTTGCCCAGGCTGGAGTGCAGTGGCATGATCCTGGCTAAGTGCAGCCTTATCCACCCGGGCTCAAGCAGTCCTCTCCCTCAGCCTCCTGAGTGGTTGGGACTCCAGGTGCATGCCACTACCCCTGGCTAATTTTTGTATTTTTTGTAGAGACAGGGTTTCACCATGTTGTCCAGGCTGGTCTCAAACTCCTGACCTCAAGACATCCGCCCACCTCAGCCTCCCAAAGTGCTGGGATTACAGGTGTGAGCCAACACACCTGGGCCCTATTTTTATTTAAAAAACACATCAAAGCCTGGTTTAGAACAACTTAAACAAGCATCGAATCCCTTGGAGGGCTTATGAAAAGGGACACTGCTGGGCCCCTCTCCCGAGTGTCCGATTCAGCAGGTTTGGGGTGGGGCTGAAAATCTCATTTCTAGCAAGTTCCCAGGCACAGTTGATGTTGCTAACTCAGGGACCACACTTTGGGAACAACTGGTTTGTCATATCAAAATTAAGCCTCATGGGTCTCAGCCTGCCTAGATGATTTTTAGAAATACAGATGTCCCCCTCTAAGATTTTTGAGTCTGCTGATTTAGGGGTGAAACCTAGAACCATCTATGTATGTTAAAATCTCCCCCAGGTGATTCTAAATACGGTCAGGTGAGAATGCCAGCCTTATCCCGAAACAATCTCAAACTACGCGGCCTAAGATTCCTATAAGTCTCATCTCGGAATCTTTTTTTTTTTTTTTTTTTTTTTTTTTGAGACAGAGTTTCGCTGTGTCGCCAGGCTGGAGTGCAGTGGTGTGATCTCGGCTCACTGCAACCTCCACCTCCCGGGTTCAAGCGATTCTCCTGCCTCAGCCTCCTAAGTAGCTGGGATTACAGGCATGTGCCACCACACCTGGCTAATTTTTGTATTTTTAGTAGAGACGGGGTTTCACCATGTTTGCCAGGACGGTCTCAATCTCCTGACCTCATGATCTGCCCGCCTTGGCCTCCCAAAGTGTTAGGATTACAGGCATGAGCCACCGCGCCCGGCCTCGGAATCATTTATACAGAGACAGTCAAGAAATGTCATCAGATTTAGCCATTATTCCAGGGGTATGACTTTGCATTCATAAGTATTGGATATCACTCTAAACAACCCTTTTAAAGATCGCTTTAAAAAGTAACACAGTACGTGGTTACTTGCTGGAACTCATCAATAATATACACCCACAAAACAAATGAAACAACCAATGTCCTAATTTATGCAAAAGGATATTTGCGGTCTGGGATAAAATTTCCAGTAGCTGCGTCATAGGCAGATTCAAAAAATGCCATGTCTCCAAAGTTCTAGACATGAGGGGAACAGATGGGGCCCACCAAATGCTGTTTGATGACTCAAAGACACCGTGTCAAAGACACAGGCGGCGAGTTGGGAGAACATGATTTTATGAATGTAAGAATGGAACACAAAGAAATGTATCTTAATGTGCTGTGTTACTTATGTCATATGTGACTTTCTTTTTTTTTTTTCTTTTTTTGAGACGGAGTCTTGCTCTGTTGCCCAGGCTGGAGTGCAGTGGCATGATCTCAATCTTGGTTCACTGCAACCTCTGCCTCCCAGGTTCAAGTGATCCTCGTGCCTCAGCCTCCCGAGTAGCTGGGATGACAGGCACGCACCACCACGCCCAGCTAATTTTTGTATTTTTAGTAGACATGGGGTTTCGCCATGTTGGCCAGGCTGGTCTCAAACACCTGACCTCAAGCAATCTGCCAGCCTCAGCCTCCGAAAGTGCTGGGATTACAGGCATGAGCCACTGCGCCCAGCTACATGTGACTTTTTAATTCATTGTTTTTTACAGACAGGGTCTGGTTGTGTTGCCCAGGCTGGAGTGCAGTGAAGATCTTAGCTCTATGAAACCTCAACCTCCTGTGCTCAGGCAGCCTTCCCACCTTAGCCTCTCCGGTATCTGAAACCACAGGTGCACACTGTCACTACGCCTGCTTTTTTTTTTTTTTTTTTGGTAGAGATAGGAGGCTCCCTATGTTGCCCAATTTTGTACTCCTGGCCTCAAGCAATCCTCCCACCTCAGCCTCCCAAAGTGCTGGGACTACCTGCATGAACCACTGTGCCCAGCCAACATATGACTTTAAATAGCCATAAACAGGCATGTGTAACTCTACCACTAATATAAATGTGCAAGTGAACTTTGGACTATTTATACGCCCCCACCCAAAGTTTATATGTAAGTTTACCAAAAACATTGAGGGAAGTCCCTTCCCACTGGTGAAATGAGGGAGCTGACTAACATTTGGGGATACCTCACAGTTTTGGCAGCACAAAGATAAGCAAGACAGAAGAGGTCTCTGCCTCCAGGAAGCTGACGTTAGAGGGAGAGAGACAGTGAATACAAAATATGATGCTGAGGGCCACAAGGAAAGATGGAGCCGAAGGAAGAGGATGAAGGAGCACCAGGGAGGGGCTGCAACATGGGGACATTTGCAATATTCGGACAGAGACCAGAATAAGGAGAGGAGCTGAGCCTGTGAGTGTCTTGGGGCAGAGAAGACTTGGTAGCAGGAACTGCATGTACGGAGGTTCCGAGGTCAGAACAAGCTTGCAACGTCCAGGAAACGACAAGGAGTCTCGTGAGGCCAGACCACACTGGGAGATGGGGACAGTGGCGGTGGCCAGGTCTCAGAGGGCCTGGGAGGCCGGAGAGGGAGGTGGGTTTTATTTATTCCCATGGATCTGGTGTGGTCCCTTTGGGCTCGGTGGGAGGTAACTGCTCATCATTCTACATCTGGGACCTCTGTCCACAGCTGGGTCCCATGTGCCCCTCCAGCATTCTCAGGGCCTCCAGGAGGGAAGTGTTAATGCTTCCCCTTCTCCGTCTGCCTCTTACCCTTCTGTCTCCACTGATGAGCAGCCAGGGCAGGGAGGGACCACAGCAGGCCCCAGAGGATGAGGGCGTGTCTTCCCAGTGCCATCTGCACAACACAACTCAATTCTGGGAATGAGCATTTATTCAGCACCTCTTGGATGCAAGGCACTGACCGCAGCTTGACACCACAGCCAGCCAGGCACTCAACACTGCTTGCTGAGGCCAAAGTGAAGATCCCCGCAACAATCGTCTTGTATTTTTTTCAGCTCAGTTTCCTGAGCCTGCCACACCGAGGGCCCCACAGTCGGAAACCACGTTTGGTTCGAAGCTCTCCTGTTCTCATCTGGAAATTCTTCATCATTTTTGAGCATGGGACCCTGTGTTTCCATTCTGCACCAGGCCCTGCAAATTACCTAGGGGCCTTGGGCGGGGGCTCCATTCTAGATGCACACTCAGGGGCTCTGGCAGCTGGTGGGGACTGGAAATGGGGCCTCCATTCAAGTCCCAGGTGCTGCGGCCTGCAGGCCACCCCAGTCTTGGCCAGAGGCCCTGAAAACAGTCAGGCCCCCTCTGCGGCCTGCGGAAGAACCTCTGCAGACACCGGCGCTGCTCGCAGCAGACAGCCGTGAGGAAATGTCTGGTTTTGATTAAATGTCCAGAGCCACTCATTAACTTGCACAGACAGACTCAGAAGCCACTCGCTCTAAAACCCGCCCGCCACGGCAGCCCATCCTGCAGGCCCTTCTGTGCCACCTGCAGTTCCTGCTGGAAACTAGGAGCCCCTGGTTTGGGGGCCATGGGCCCTGAGGCAGGGGGATGGCCAGGGTCACCCAGCCCAGTGGCCTGAGTCCTCCAAAGTGTGTACCTCTCATCATCCACGGTGTGAGGGTTTCCCTGCCCTGCTGTCTCCACTCTCAACTGGGTTCAGGGGCTGTGGTCTTCCTGGTACAATTACAAAGCATCTAAGAGGGCCTCATTCCCACAGCACTGTTCCCTGCCTTGGCCTCTGTCTCTGAAATTCCACCATCAGGGCCGGTCCTTTTACTGTACTTTGGGTGAAATTTATAGCTGGAACTGCTTTGCATTTATCATGACAGTGTTTGCAGTGATTTATTTACAAGTCTGTCTCCTCCCCAGGCCACAGCTCTTGAAGGCAAAGTCCATGCCCCATACATTCATTCTTCAAAAATCTGTTCCTGGGTGCCCACCGTGTGCCTGGCATCAGCGGGCACGAAGAATCTCACTGTCTTTTGATCCCTAACACTAGGAACAGGGCCTCCCCTGGCTGGGACCCTCTGCATATTTGCTGAACGAATGAATATGTAAGCAAATGAAGAGTATTGCTCACATTTCTTGAGCACTTACTATAGGTGCCAGGCTCTGTTTTAATCAATTTGTGTGTATTTCCTTGTTTCACTCTCCCAACACCCTTGAGTTGGGTGTTGCTGTTATCCCCATTTTACAGAGAAGGAGACTTTGGCACTCAGTAAGGACACGTAACCAAGAGGGCTAACAAGAAGCATGCACAGATACACAGGCATCCCCGCAAGCCAGAAACCAGCACATTCACAGGCAGGCAGAGCTCAGAGCCAAATTAGTCAAATATCTTGAAATGATGTTTATTTCTCCTCTAGTTCTCGAGTTCTAATGACTGTTTATTCTTATAAACATCTAATTTGTGTGCTCAGCCTCCCAGTTAGAGTGCAGTGCCAAGTGGCTCGGGCGTTTGCTCTTTGGTCGGATATCATACCCCTGCTCCTTGCTTTTCTTTTAAGACTCTTCAGACCCTGGGTATCTTGTTGGCATCTCACAGGTGGGAGGTGCTTTCCTCTACAGCCTCTGGTGCCTCGCCAGGCCAGCTGGAGGCCAAATGGAAGAGTGTGAGGGTTGCCTGCAAAGATGGCTGCCAGCAGTGCTCCCCCTCCCTGCAGGGGCCTGCAACCTCTCCCATGGGAGGTGGAGTCTGTGTCCCCACCCCTTGAAAGTGGGCAGGCTCTGTGAATCCTTTGACCCCCGGGATGCTGTGGAGGTGACTCCCTGCAGTTCTGGATTAAGCCTTAAGAGACCTGGCGACTTCTATTTTCTCTCTCTTGGAATCCAGCTGGCCCGCAAAGTAGCTCAGGCCAGGTTCTAGAAGAAGGAGAGACCGCAGGGACAGAGTGAAGCCTGGGAGATGAGTTACAAGGGGAGAGAGAAGAGTGTACCCAGCTCCAGTGCTAAACAATGTGGGTGACGCCGTGCTGGGCCATCCAGCCCCAGCTGAGCCCCCCAGATAACACACGTGGGGTGGGGACCACCACGATGCCTGATCCTGCCCAAATTGCAGAATTCTGAGCAAATAAGTGGCGGCTGTTGTTTTAAGTGGCTAAGTTTGGGGCTGGTTTGTTAAGCAGTGAAGGCAGCTGGAGTTAGAGTGGCTCCAGAGGTCAGGAAACAGGGGAGAGGCGTGCCTGGCCCCTGCTTCTGCTCCTGCCTTGCTTTGAGGGGCAGGGGGCAGGTGTCAGCCCTACAAATAGCATCTCCCCTCTTCCCTCCTCTTCCCCACCCCCTGGGAGTAACCTGCTTGTTTTCCCAACAGGTGTTAAAATAACGACCTTTGGGCTAAAAAGGAAGCTGTGTGTGTGAGTGATAAGAGGGTCTGGCTGCCTGAACCGGAGGGAGGGAGCGAGGGAAGTGAGGTGGGGACGGAGGTCGTGGGGAGAGTTGGCAATTTGCGGGGAGAAGGCTTTCAGCTGGACTGGGGCGGATCAGGGCTTCTTTCTCCCCATGTCCTACAGAACTCGGCTTCACTCTTTTCTTCATGAGGAAGGTTTGCAGGAAGAAAGGGCCCAAGAGCCACAGCCGTCCCCTGCCTGGGTGCTCACCGTTTGCCTGTGCGGTCCTCCCCTTCACTCGGCCTGGGGTGCTGTCTCCCTGCTGTCCTGGGTTAAATTGTGTGCTCTCCAAAAAGATACGTGGAAATCTCAACTCCCAAACCTTAGAATGTGACCTGATTTGGAAACAGGGTCATGGCAGATGTAATTGGTTAAGATGAGGTCTTGCTAGAGTAGAGCAGGCCCTAAATCCAGTATGACCGGTGCCCTTATAAAAAGAGGACAGAGACACATGGGAAGGTCACGTGATGACGGCGGTGCTGGGAGATGCAGCCACAAGCCAAGGCATGCCAGGGATTGCTGGCTGCTGCGAGAGGCTGGGAGCGGGGCGAGGAAAGAGCCCACCGGAGTTCAGAGGGTGCATGGCCCTGCCCAGAACTTGATCTTGGACTTCTGGCCTCCAGAACGGTGAGGGAATAAAACGTCTGTTTTTTGAAGCCACCCAGTTTGTGACGCCCAGTTACAGCAGCCTAAGGACACGAATATATCCCTGTTGTGCCCAGGCCTAGTCACTGTGGACTTCAGCAAGTGCTGTTCACTTCACCTTCAAAACAGAGTATTTCCCAAATCTGCCCTTCTCAGGCCAGGCGCGGCGGCTCACGCCTGTAATCCCAGAGCTTTGGGAGGCCAAGGCGGGCAGATCACTTGAGGTTGGGTGTTTGAGACCAGCCTGGGCAACATGGTGAAACCCTGTCTCTACTAAAAATACAAAAATTAGCCGATGTCGTGGCGGGCGCCTGCAATCCCAGCTACTCAGGAGGCTGGGGCAGGAGAATCGCTTGAAACTGGGAGGCAGAGGTTGGAATGAGCTGAAATCATGCCACTGCACTTCAGTCTGGGCAACAGAGCGA
The DNA here is from genome assembly GCF_029289425.2 of Pan paniscus. Taxonomy (NCBI): domain Eukaryota; kingdom Metazoa; phylum Chordata; class Mammalia; order Primates; family Hominidae; genus Pan; species Pan paniscus. Next base: position 132,687,319 of record NC_073259.2, read on the forward strand.
GACTCTGTCTCAAAAAAACATAGTGAAACAAAACCAAATCTGCCCTCCTCTACTCTTCCAGGGAACACCCTGGTCAGAGCCCCTGCCCTCCCTTGCCTGGACGGTTGCAGGTGCCCCCGCCGACCCCCACAGTTCTCCCAACTCACTATGCCCCCCTCCCCCCAGCAGCCAGAGGGGTCCTTTCAAAACCTACATCAGGCCAGTCCCCATGCCCCTAAAGGTATCCTATCCTGCTCCAATTCCAATAAAACCCCAATTCCTTTGAAGAAGGCCCCCATGACCTGGCCCCTTCCAGCCCCTGTGATCTCTCTCCCACCACGTCGCTCCAGCCTACTGCTTCTCAAACACACCAAAAACAGTCCCACCTCAGGGCCTTGGCACGTACGGGTCCCCTGGCCTGGAACCCTCCTCCACACATCTCCACATGGCTCCAACTGTCTCTTTATTCATGTCTTTGCTCAAATGTCACCCTCAAAGACACCTTCCCTTATCACCTGTAATGAAATCACCACACATCACCTTCCTCGCCCACCCCACATCATCTCCCTCCGCCCGCTTTGGAAGATGATCTTGTCCGTGGCAGAGTTGCCTTACAACCCACACCCTTCTCACAGGCTCTCTTTGAAGCAGCTGTTCCATTTCTAGGAAGCGATTCTACAGAGGTGCTGGCCTGGGGCGCAGACGCACGGACAGGCCAGGATGTGCCTGGTAGGGTCACTACTGCAGCAAAAGCCGAAAGCCAAGCTCCGTGTCCATCGCGAAGGCACTGGGCATGTGGCTATGCAGCCGTGACAAAGGATGAAGCCATCCCGTGGCCAGGGCGCAGACTGACCTCCCAGATCTACGTTTCATGTGGCGTTTCTGCCGTGTATTTTTAAACCCGGGGATAAATGTATGCGTAGTAAAGGTCGTGAGGTCATTTGTCTTTGGTGTCTAGCTCGACAGATTTTGAAAAAATTGACCCTTTTAAAAAGCAAACTTTATTTTTCAGAACAGCTTTAGACTCATAAAAAGATTGTGAAGACCGAACAGTCACCCCATACTCCACGCCTAGTTTACCCTACTGTTAGCATCGGACATTAGTATGATACATTGTTTAGAATTTTGTGGGGGAGGAGACAGTGTCTTGCTCTGTTACCCAAGCTGGAGTGCAGTGGTGCAAACATGGCTCACTGCAGCCTCAACCTCCCAGGCTCAAGCAACACTCCTGCTTCAGCCTCCCAAATAACTGGGACTGCAGGTGCACGCCACCATGCCTCGCTAATTCTTTTTGTTGTTGTTAGAGATAGGGTTTCGTTCTGTTGCCTAAAATGGTCTGGAACTCCTGGGTTCAAGGGATCCTCCAGCCTTGGCCTCCCAAAGTGCTGGTATTACAGGCGTGAGTCACTGCACCTGGCCCATTTTTCACAATTAAGGAACCAGTGTGGATACATTAGTATCAACTGACATCTGCCTGTTTCAATCTCATTTCTTCCCCAGGGCCCCAGGTGGCATCTGTCTTTGGCCTTCTCGAGGCTCCTCCGAGCCTCTGGGCTGGATAGTTTCTCAGACTCACCTTGGTTTTGATTTGATGACCTTGACAGTTTCGAGGCACGTGACCTTGACAGTTTCGAGGCTTGCTGGTCAGGGAGCTGCAGGATGCGCCTGCATTGGGATTGGTCTGATGTTTTGCTCATGATGAGACTGGGGTGACGGTTTGAGAGAATTTTTCAAGCCAAGTGGGTGCAGGAGACCCAGGAAGGCCCCTCCCGCTGATCTTTTGAGGAATATGTATTTCTATCTGTGCATTTCTGCTTGTGTGTTCCTAAGCCACTCCCTGGAAGGACACACAGACACTGGGAACTGAAGATGCTTCTGGGGCGGGCACGCGGGCCCCTGAAGACAAAGTCGGAGAGATGCATGCTTTGCAATGTGTGCCCCGTTGGTACCGATTGAAAAAGTTATTTAACTACACGTATACGAGACTGAACTGTGTGTGTACATTTTAAAATAAAACAAAACGTGCTTCCTGTTCTGCGGCCTCTGCCCCTCCCCTCGGCAGCCCTGAGGCTTGGCCAGGGTCCAGGAGGAAGGCGCGGGGAACAGGTTGGCCCAGTCAGCTGGCTGGGACTTCAAAGGAAAGCGCCGCTGGGGCCCACCTGGGGCGAGCCGAGCACCTCCCACAGAGGGAAGGAAATGCCAGCCCCGGGGCGACCTCAGAACATCTGCAGGGACAAGGGTGTGTCAGGCCACCTGGGCAAGCGCTTTACCTCTCTGTGCCTTGGTTTGCTCATCTGGGAATTGGGGATGTTGAGAGCACCTGAGTCCCAGCACTGCTGTGAGGGTGAACGTGATCCTGAACGCCAAGGGCTTGGCTAGGCTTTTCACACGTGCTCTTCACACCGAGAATACAATCAAGCCCCACACCCACCCCCAGCCCGCAGAGTCCTATGTGAGCAGCCCCTGTCCACTTCTCAGACCCCATCTCTCTCCCCGGCTTCCTCCCGACCCAGGTCCAGCCACACTGGGCTCCGAGCTATTCCCACCCCAGGACCGTTGCACCAGCTGTGCCCACCACGAGAGCATTTCCCCCGGACACCCATGTGGCTTCCTGGCAGGTCCTTTTGGCTGGGTCACAACCCAATCCCCTACTGAACTGGACATTTCACCACCTGCGTTCTTGAACCCTGACGAGGTTTAAGGCAGATATGGGCACAGGCAGATAAGGGGCGTAGGTGCATGGGGGGTGTGTAAGGGCCTGCCTGGGAGGCTAGCCTCAGAGGCTCCGGGAGACGAATTTTCTCTTCTTGAGGGAGCCCCTGGGGGTGGGAAGGTCCCTGGTCCTTCAGTCCCGAAACTCGGTTGTAGAGTGGGTGAGAAGGACAGGGTGGGCAGAGGGATAGGACTGGGGTCCCGTAGGATGGAGGGGAAGACCCCAGACAGGGGGCCCCAAGCTAAATCTAGCAGAGGGGCCCAGACCCTGACAACATAAGGTCACAGCCAGCTACCCAGGGCCCACCATGGAGTCCCCACTCCCCTCTTACCAGCTCAACCTCTCTACAAACCTCAGTTTCCCTCCTCTGTGCCTGGAACAGCTGTTGCAGGCGCTGTGAGGCAGGGATGGGGGGATTGAGGAAGGTCCTCGAGGCTGGGAAGTTGAGGCTGGCAGCCGAGACAACTGAGGCGTGAGGAGCACAGCTCTGTGCCCAGGCAGCTGCAGGAAAACACCCCGAAGGGCCATTTGCGGGGAGCCCCCAGTCTGTCTAAGTGACAGATGTTGTTCCGAGAAGAGCCTCTCTCTACCCAGGATGCTGAGTTCCACAGGATGCCTGCAGCAGGGCTGGCCTGGGAGGTTGTGCAGATTCAGCATTGCACAATTTTGGGGACCCAAGGTTCCAGAGAGGCTTCCTGGAAGGGGGGCTCAGGATGAGCCATTTGGCCCCCCCTTTGTCTCCCTTCTACCTGAAAGCTCAGTTGGAACAATGCCAGCCTCGCAAGGCTGACTTGATGCCGCGAAGCGATGCTGAGTTAGTGCTGCCGTTGCTGAGACTAACAGCTGAGTAAAAAAAAGAAAAAGGAAAAAGGCAGAATTTTTTAAAAGCTGCCATCAGCACAGGGCGCCCAAGCTGCCCCTGCCTCGCCGTGACCTTTGGAGGGATGGACGCACGGCCATAAGCATCACGTGGGGCCACGGTTCGGACTGACGCCAGCCTCCTGAGTGAATCCCGGCACTGCCACTTCCCGGGTGTGTGGCCCCAGGTAAGTCAGATAACCTCTGTGGTCTCAGTTTCTCTTTGCATAAAATGGGATTAATAACAGAACTTGCCTCTCCATGGTTCATGTTGGGGCCCCTGCTCTCCAGGTCTGTGGGGTGCATCTGGCTGTGTCTATGTGAGTGCAAATCTGCTAGTGTCTGGGAAGGTGCATGTGAGTTTGGGCACGCCCAGGCCATCCCATCTCCTCTCTTCCGGGCAGGCTGGAAGGCTGCCTGGAAGTGGTGGCAGTAGCCAGTTTTTCTGTGGTTCCCAGGAATATGTTGTGTTTGGCTGGGCCAAACAAAGCCAAGGCACTGTCACCTGCCCGCGGTGGGGATTAGGGACCTTCCATGATTTCCAATCTATTTGATTCCTGTGGTTTTGATCACATATAGCAAGGGTTTGTGCCCAAAATGCATACAAATCTGTTTGGTTCTGGGCTTTGGGCAGCGAGCTGTGCAAACTGCTCAGCAGGTACCAAGTGCTGTGCAAGTGTTGGCTGTGGTGACCCCCCCTGTGCCAAGTGCTGTGCAAGTGTTGGCATGGTGACCTCCTTGGGAGGCTGCAGGTTGGGCTGTGCCTAGTGCCCACTGGGTGTTCCCTGATGTCTGGCAGCTTCCACCACACTGGCCCTGGCTGCCGGGCAATCTCCCCTCTGCCTCGGGTACCGGCTGGCTGTCTTTCCCTGGGCCTCTCTCTAGGTGTTTGATGGTTGTAAACTCTTTGCAGAACATTAAAGCAAATGGGAGCAGCCCAAACCCCACCAGGAAAGAGACAGGCCCTCCCAGCACCATCCCAGCGCCATCCCAGCGCCACCCCAGCGCCACCTCAGCACTACCCCAGCGTGGTGCCGCCCACACTGCCCCTGGGGCCTGCCTCTGGGAGGCATGGGGTCTCCTGTGTGTCGGTGAGCTCCAGAACATTCATGTCCAGGCCTGGGGGCCAAGGGCGGGGGGGGTCCCAGAGGGTGCCTTGGACTCTCCGAGGTGCTGGGGAGGTCCTGTATCCCCTTCCACAGGCAGGTGACAGTGCCACAGCCTTGGCCTGAAACAGCCCAGCTCCAGTGAAATAGGTCCCTGAGAACCATGGGACAACTGGCTGCTGCCTCCTCCTCCAGGCAGTCCTCCAGCATGCCTGATGGAGAAGGAAAGGGTGAGGCAGCCTGGGCGTGCCCAAACTCACACGCACCCTTATACACAACTGTTACACTCACATACCCTCATAGACACTTGCAGAATGGTACAAACTCACACAGACACACCCACACACACCCCCTCACATTCACACATATAGGTTCACAATCACACTCCGTTACAGACACACACGCAGAGTGATACACATCTTTGGAAACACACTCCAGGCAGAGACACACTCACTCTTACACACACATACAGACACCTTCGGACAGATGCTCACGCATAAGACCAACTCACACCCAGAGACACATGCTCCCCTGAGCACACACAGCCCACACTCACACCCACTCACAGTCACTGAGACAGACTGTCCTGCTGACACCCAGGGTGGGTTGCCAGATCTAGCAAATAAAGACATAAGCCCCTTGGCTGACTCTGACAAATGATTCTTCAGTGTAAGTACATCCCGTGCAGTATCTGGGTGCCCTGCATTTTATCTGCAAGCCCAGCTCAGGGGCACTGGCGCAGATTCACACTCAGACACCCACAGACTCGCTCTGCTCTGGCAGCCACACAGACATCGCCCTGTGCAGGAACTTAGCACCCAGAAAGCCCTGCCTTCTGACTCCCAGCCCCTCCCCAAGCCCAGGACAGCAACATTCTCTTCACCCGTTCCTGCTTACGAAAATAGCCCATGATGGGGAGAATGGGGCTCCCCGAGACCTGGGCGTGCTCCCAGTGGAAGAGGTATCCCTGAAAGTCGCCTCGCCAGTTGGTTATAAGAGCACCCATTTTCCAGGTAAGAAAACCAAGACTCGGATGATGATGCAGCCTGTCTGAGCCACACAAAGCAAGGCCATGTTCTTTCCCCAGCTTCCACCATGGAAACCATTTGGGAGAAAGGACCAGGTTGTTTTTGGAGGGCCCCACTGAATAGCATGGGCTCAGGGTTGGGGCCTCTTTTTATTGATAGGTAAATTTCAGAAGCAGAATTGCCTGCAGAGTTCTGAAAGTTATCCAAGCCTCACTCCTGGCAATTCTGATTCAGAGCAAGGCCAAGAAATGTGCATTTATAAAAACCACACTAGAAGATTCTGATGCATGCTCCTGGTTAAGAGCCACTGTTCTATCCTCAGCAGAAAGCTCTAGCTCAAGGACAGAAAATCCACAGCACATGTACCCACACTCCTTACCCATGCCCATGGCAGACATCACTAATCAATCACGATCATCTTTCTCGTCAAACTCAGGCCCAGCCTCAGAATCCCTCCCAGCTCAGGGCTCTAGGGAGCCAGTAAGTGGAGTGGTTTCTATCCTGGTACTAATCAGCAGATTTACGATTTCATCATTGTGTCGACTCATGAGCTTCTGGACAATGTTACTTGGCAAGGTCCCTCCCTGCCTTCACTTTTTCCAAAAACCAAACGTAGTAACAATATAGTAACAGCTAACATTTCCTGCTGGGTTAGTATGCACCAGGCATGGGGCCAAGTGTTTTACATGCACTATTGCATGCAATCTCCCCAGTGCTGCATTGTAGTAAAATCATCATTACCTTGATGTGACAGAGGAGGAAAGTCAGGCATGGGGCAGTCAAAGAACTTGGACCAGGTCACACAGCTAGGGAGTGGTTGAGCAGGGATTTGACTGCACCCTGCAGTGGGATGACCCTCAGTCCTCCTGGCTTTTGACCCATGTCCAAAACCCTCCTGCAGTCCTGCCCTTTGTGGGTCTGTGGGCCCCTTCCCATCTGGGTCCCATATTCCTGACTCACCCACATCCTTGCTGTGTGAGTCCCGGTCCTTTCCGGAGTACCCTTGGAGATCCCTGGCCCCAAGCACTTGTGACTTTAAGAATGTTCTTGGGCCAGGCATGGTGGCTCATGCCTGTAACCCCAGCACTTTGGGAGGCTGAGGCAGGTGGATTGCTTCAGCCCAGGAGTTTGAGCCCAGCCTGGGCAGCATAGTAAGACCCTCATTGCCTCAGTCTCCCCATTTGTGCAATGGGCGTGAATCAAAGGGGTATGAATGCGGCCAGAACTACACAGGCACAGAGCAGATGCCTCCAGCGATGCACCAAAAAACTTTTTTAAAAATTAGCTGGACATGGTGGTGCACACTTGTTGTCCTAGCTGCTCAGGAGGCTGAGACAGGAGGATTGCTTGAGGCCAGAAGTTCCAGGCTGCAGTGAGCTATGAGGGTCCACTGGGTGGCACTTGTCTGAGGTGACACAGCCCAGGAGGGATGAAGCCAGGGTTTTGCCCAGGGCCACCTGCTCAAAAGCCCATGTTCCTTCCACCTGCTGTGGCTGCTCCATTGGGAGCACTCAGGAGGTACAGCTGCGTCCCACATCACCAAACTGTAGCCGCTTCAAACAATGTACATTAACTCTCTCACCATCTTTGGGGGCCAGGAGTCCAGGCATGGCTTTGCTGGGTCCTCTGCTCAGCATCTCACCAGGCTACAACCAAGGTGCGGGTGGAGCTGTGTTCTCATCTGGAGGCCTGACTGGGGAGGGATCTACTTCCACGCTCCCTCACTTCCTCAAGCTAATGGCAGAATTCATTTTCTTGCAGCTGTAGGATTCAGGGCAGCTTGCTTCTTGAAGGCCAGTGGGCAGGGAGGGGGTGGGATGGAGAGAAACAGAGAGAGAGAGAGAGATCCACCTCCTGTTTCTCACCTCTGGACTCTCAAAGGGCTCCCCTGATTAGGGCAGGCCCACTATGGATCATCTCCCTTTTGATTAACACAAAGGCAACCAATTAGGGATCTTGCTGCCATATGTAAATTCCCTTCATTTTGCCATATTCTATTGGTTAGCAGCAAGTTACAGGTTTCACTGACATCCAAAGGGAGAACATTACATAAGGGTGGGGGTTATTGGGGGTCATCTTAGAATTCTACCTCTCAAAGGGAGTGAATGTTCTGATCAAGCAATGTTTAACTAGCAATTTGCATTTGGGGTGCTTTTTTTAAAAAAAATTGTCGTAAAATCTACATCACATGAAATTTACCATTTTAACCATTTTTAAGGGTACAGTTCAGTGGCATTAAGGACATTCACGTTATTGTGCAACCACCACTACTGTCCACCTCCAGAAGCTTCTCATCTTCCAGCTGAACTCTGTCCCCATGAAACACTAACTCCTATGCCCCCTTCCCCCAGGCCCTGGCAGCCCCTCTTCTCTTTCTGTGTCTAGGAATCTGACTGCTCCAAGGTGCCTCGCATAAGTGGGATCACAGGGTCTCTGTCCTTTGTGTCTGGCTTCTTTCACTCGGCGCAGTGTCTTCCAGGTGGACCCGTGCCGTGGCCTGTGTCAGAAAGCTCTTCTTTCTTCAGGCCAAACCCTACTCCAGTGCAAGATTAGCCCAAACCTTGTCTATCCATCATCCATCGGTGAATTTGTTACAGGAAAGGGGTCCTGATCCAGACCCCAAGAGACGGTTCTTGGATCTCACACAAGAAAGAATTCAGGGCGAGTCCATTGAGTAAAGTGAAAGAAAGTTTATTAAGAAAGTAAAGAAATAGGCCGGGCGCGGTGGCTCACGCCTGTAATCCCAGCACTTTGGGAGGCCAAGGCAGGCAGATCACAAGCTCGGGAGATCGAGACCATCCTGGCTAACACGGTGAAACCCCGTCTCTACCAAAAATACAAAAAATTAGCCGGGCGTGGTGGCGGGCGCCTGTAGTCCCAGCTACTCGGGAGGCTGAGGCAGGAGAATGGCGTGAACCCGGGAAGTGGAGCTTGGAATGAGCCGACATTGCACCACTGCACTCCAGCCTGGGCGACAGAGCGAGACTCCGTCATAAAAAAAAAAAAAGAAAAAAAAGGAATAAAAGATTGGCTACTCCACAGACAGAGCAGCCCCGAGAGCTGCTGGAAGCCCATTTTTATGGTTCTTTCTTTCTTTTCTTTTCTTTTTTTTTTTTGAGACTGGGTCTCGCTCTTGTTGCCCAGGCTGGAGTACAATGGCTCGATCTTGGCTCACTGCAACCTCTGCCTCCCGGGTTCAAGCGATTCTCCTGCCTCAGCCTCCCAAGTAGCTGGGATTACAGGCGCCTGCCACCACGCCCGGCTAATTTTGTATTTTTAGTAGAGATGGGGTTTCACCATGTTGGTCAGGCTGGTCTTGAACTCCTGATCGCAAGTGATCCACCCGTCTCGGCTTCCCAAAGTGCTGGGATTACAGGTGTGAGCCACCAAGCCCGGCCTTATGGTTATTTATTGATGGTATGCTAAACAAGGGGTGGATTATTCATGCCTCCCCTTTTTGGCCCATATAGGGTAACTCCCTGAAGTTGAAACTGGCATTGGTGGGAGTGTAGCAGTGAGGACGACCAGAGGTCACTCTCGTGGCCATCTTGGTTTTGGTGGGTTTCCACTGGCTTCTTTACCGCAACCTGTTTTATCAGCAAGGTCTTTATGACCTGTATCTTGCGCTGACCTCCTGTCTCATCCCATGCCTTGGAATGGCTCAACTATCTGGGAATGCAGCCCAGTAGGTTTCAGCCTCATTTTACCTAGCTACATTCAAGATGGAGTTGCTCTGGTTCAAACACCTCTGACACATCCTTGGGTAGTTTTCACATCAGGATATTGAATGATGCTGCTATAACCATCGGTGCACAGATAGCTGCTTGCATCCAGGGCTGCTGTCAGATTTTGGCTGGGGACCGTAGCCAGGCCGTTGCTGACGGTGCGGGAACATCAATAAGCGGGCGGATGTGTGCTGCTCCTCACACTTTCATTCTCAAGGATGATTCCTTGTCTGTTTCATGAAAGTCATTGATTTGTTCAAAGGAGATCTGTTGAGCCCCGTTTCCCCTTTTGAAATGCAGTTTGTGAAACTGAAATGCAGTTATCCGGGCAAGGGCAGCCCTTGTCGAATGGGAAGCAGAGCTTACTTCTCCCTTGCTTCAATCCTTCCTGTCCCTTCCCTTTGCTCTTAGAACAAAATCTAGACACCCCTGGCAGCCTGCGTAGCCCTGCGTGTCGGCCTCCGCCCTCCCCTCCCGCCTCACCCCTACTCACACTTCTACCCCTCCACATCTGCCCTCTCGTTCCTTGAACACGCCAAGCCCATTCCAGCCCTGGGGCCTTTGCACACGCAGCTCCTCTGCCCGCCTTGCTCATCCCCCTGGTTTGCTCATGGCTGCTTTCTCAGAAAGCGCTTCCCAGCACCCCCTGCCCCCGGGGCTAAAGTCACAGTCACCTCTTGCAGTCCCTCCTTAGCCCTCACCTGGGTTTCATGACTGCATAGCACCGCTCACAAATGCAATTCTCATGTCCCTCTCCTCGATGACAGGGAGCACAGGGGCCGTGCCTCTGGTGCCCTACTCTCACTCCAGTACCAGGCCTTTAGTTGGAGGTCAGTGGCTGTTGGTTGAATGAATAAGTGATCCCCTAATATGAGGTTGCAAGGGAGGTATTAAGATCTGCATGTTTCAGATAGAGACACTGAGGCTCAGGGTCACAGCAAGTAAACAGAGGCTCCAGCGTTGAAACCCGGGTCACCTGCCCTCTCCCAACCCAGCGCTGTCTTGGGGAACAGGGTGAAGCTCAGGAGGAGCCCCCCAACCCCGGCGTGCCCCCATTTTGCCTCCTCAGGAGGCCCTGCAGCTGGCCTTTCCTGGGAGGCGCAGAGCCCACAGAGCCCAACTCTGGTGGCAGAATTAGCCTGTCCTCGGGCTGCGCTGGCTCCGGTCCCAGCGAGGTGGTGACTGTCACTCTCCATAGGAGAGGACGCCTCTCGCCATGGCAACGGGGACGTCACCAGGGACGTGTTTGCCGGAGCACAAAAGGGGGTGTCGGGGAAACACCCGCACTCTGGCGGCAGAAACACAGTGCACGGCCTCACTCCCCGTCTGGGGATGGCTGCTGGGAGGTGACCGAGCCTCCCTAGGCAGCCGGGGCCCTCCTCAGCCCTCGTGCTTGCCTTCCAAAGAGCTGTGGCTGTTTTCTCCGCTCCCCTGCAGTGGAGAAGGAAGAGGGCACATCGCTGGAGGCATCTTGTCTGTGCCTATGCAGTTCTGACTGCGTTTGTGCCCCTTCGATTCACGCCCATTGCACAAATGGGGACACTGAGGCAATGAGAGGCGAGGAGACTTGCCCAAGACCTGCAGGCTCCGTCAGGGGCAGGGTCACCGGTGCGGCTTCAGAGGCAGGGCTGGCTGGGGTTGGAATCCCTGCCTTCCCACTCATCAGCTCTGTGTCCTTGGGCAAGTCACTGTCGCCTCTGAGCCTCAGTGTTCTCATCCGTAAAATAGGGACAATGACAGTTTCCAGGGCCATCATTCACCTTTTTTTTTGTTAAGTATGCCATCCAGGTGTTTTCAGGATATTCAGAAAAACGTGATTCATTGGGATATTGCGCAACCATCACCACTACCTAATTCCAGAGCATTTCCATCACCCCCAAAGGAAACCCCACACGCATTAACAGTCACCTCCCGTTCCCGTTCCCACCTCCCCCAGCCCCTGGCAACCACCAACCCACATTCTGTCTCTATGAATTTGCGTATTCTGAACATTTCATATAAATAGAACGTACACGAGACCTTTTGTGTCTGACTTCTTTCACCTGCGTCGTTCTCGAGGTTCATCCGTGCCGTAGCGTGAGCCAGGGCTGCGTTCCACCTTATGGCTGAATCATACTCCACCCCACGGACGGACCACATCGTGTTTAACCATCATTAGCTGATGGACGCCTGGGTTGCTTCCACCTGTTGGCTCTTGAGAACAATGCTGCTGTGAACATGTGTGCTGTGAGTTTCTGGGTGGACGTATGTTCCCATTTCTCTTAGGCAGACTCTCTGGAGTGAAATGGCTGGATCACACGGTAGGTCTAGGTTAAACTTTTTAAGAAACCGCTGAACTGGCCAGGCACAGTGGCTCCCGCCTGTAATCCCAGCACTTTGGGAGGCTGAGGTGGGTGGATCATTTGGGGTCAGGAGTTCAAGACCAACCTGGCCAACATGGTGAAACCCCATCTCTACTAAAAGTACAAAAATTAGCTGGGCGGTAGTGGGGCACACCTGTAATCCCAGCTACTCAGTGAGGCTGAGGGAGGAGAAACGCTTGAGCCTGGGAGGCAGAGGTTGCAGTGAGCCGAGATTACGCCACTGGGTAACAGAGTGAGACCCTGTCTCAAAAAAAAAAAAAAAAAAGAAAGAAAGAAGGAAAGAAGAAAGAAAGAGAGAGAGAGAAAGAAAGAGAGAGAGAGAGAGAGAAAGAAAGAGAGAAGAAAGAAAGAAAGAAAGAAAGAAAGAAAGAAAGAAAGAAAGAAAGAAAGAAAGAAAGAAAAAGAGACTGCTGAACTGTTTTCCAAATCTTGCATCCCCGAGACAGGGGATGAGAGTTCCAGTTGCTCAATATTTTTGCCAATACAATACCCAGCACACCATCGTCGCACACCACCGTCGTTCCATCAGAGAAGATGCTTTTGAAGATGCTGAAAGTCATTAAAGACCCCATACATGATTCCCGGCAGCCCACAGATGGATGCAACTCAAGTATCCAGTGACAGACTATGGGTAAACAAAAGGTGGTGTATCCATACAATGGAATACGATGCAGCCTTGAAAAAGGAAGGATATTCTGACACGGGCCACAACATGGATGAGCCTTGAGGACACTGTGCTGAGTGAAATAAGCCAGCCACAAAGGGACAAATACTGTATGATTCAATTTATGTACAGGTTGGACTAGTCCAACCTTAGAATAGTCAAATCCACAGATACAGAAAGTAGAATGGTGGGAGCCAGGGGCTGGCAGGAGCCAGGTGGAGAGTTGGTGTTTAATGGAGACAGAGTTTCAGTTTGGGAAGATGAAAAAATTCTGGAAATGGATGGTAGTGGTTGCACAACAATGTGACTGTCCTTAATGCGACCAACCTGTATACTTACAAATTGTTAAAATGGTAAATTTTATGATATATATTTTTTATCACAATAAGAAAATGTAGCATCCTTTATTTTCCACTCCAGCGAACTGTTGTTTAGTTCAAATCCCGTCTACCATGTAGTGGGAACCACATTGCACCCTCTGGGCCTGAGTAATCGGGGGAAGGCCTGTGATCCACTTCTGGCCAGAAACGTGAGGGAAGAATGCTGGTGGCTCCTGGGAAAAAGGTCTCACTAGAAAATGAGAAGGTTACAGGAAGAGAGGTTTGGTCCCTTTTGCCTCCTTCCCACCTCACCTTCCTTCCTGCCTTTGGATGTCATTGTGGGAGGAAGTGATGTCTGCAGCTGTGGCAGCCATCGTGCCACCATGAGGAGAAGGCTAAGAGAATTGCAGAGATGCCAGCCCTGTATCCTGACGCTGAGGAACTAGTGAACCCACCTGGGCACTGCCTGCTTCTCAATGTCCTCCAAAATAAACAATGAAGGACCTTATGCTTTAAGCCACTGTGAGCCAACGTTTTTGTTACTTGTAGCCAAGTGCCTCCCTAATGGATTCAATACACTCCTGCTTCTACGGATCTGGTGGTATAGGGTTTGGGACAAGAGCTTTTTTTTTTTTCTTCTTTGAGATAGGGCATCACTCTTTCACCCTGGCTGGAGTGCACTGGCGCAGTCACAGCTCCCTGCAGCCTCAGACTCCTGGACTCCAGCAGTCCTCCCGCCTCGGCCTCTCAAGTAGCCAGGACCACAGGCACACCACCATGCCTGGCCAATTTTTAAAAATTTTTCTATAAAGACAGGGTCTCGCTATGTTGCCCAGGCTGATATTACATTCCAGGCCTTAAGCAATCCTCCTGCCTCAGGCTCTCAAAGTGCTGAGATTACAGGTGTGAGCCATTATGCCCAGCCAGGACAAGAGGCTTTGGATCCACCACGCCTGGGCTTGTATCTCAGCTCCTGATAGCTATGTGGCTATGAGTAAATTGGTCCACCCCTCTGGGCCACAGGTTTGCTAACTGCCAGATGAAGACAGTAGTGCTATGTGCTTTGTAAAGTAGACGGTGTGAGGCTGAATGCGTTATGGGATGTATGCATGTGCCTGGTACACAGTAAGAGATTAATTACACAGTAAGAGATTAACCAGTCTCTTCCATGGGACTCAGGATGACGCTTTTGCTGGGGAACGGTGAATCAACGGCCTGCTGCGGGCTCTGTCTGGGTGGAGGCTGGCTGGCCCTGCCACAGTCCCAGGGTCTGTGCCGCTTTCCCAGCTGACTGATGCAGAGGCTGCAGAGGCCTTGGGCTGCCGTCTGGGGAAGAGACATTGATCCAAGGTTGATTTGGGATTTTATTTTCCCTTCCCCTTCAACAAAAGCACGGAGTGTTTCCTTCAAGCAGGCTCATCAGTTCTCAGCCCAGGCACAGCCTTCCAGCTGGAGAGGAGTCAAGCATTCCTCTTTGCTGAGTTCAAGGTTGGCCCCTCTGTGCCGCCAGCACTCAGGATCCCCTGGAATGAACCCGAGTCGCAGCATTGCAGGAAGGCTGTGGTATGCGGGAGGGAGGCCGCCCTGCCAAGAGGACAAGCGGAGGCGGGATTTGGGCAGGATCACCTACCGAGGTGCCCACTACCCTCAGGAATCGAAGATCAAACAGACAAGACAACCTTGCCGGTGGCCAGCAGCCTAGGGTCCCCTGAGGATGTGCGGGGCAGGGGTTGGCAACTTCGATCACATTAGTAAGGCTGAGCTCATCTCCCAACTGTCCGGAAACTGGGCCACCAATCTTAAATCCATTCCCCAGGCACCTCACTGAGGCCCAGAGAGATTTGGGGAGGATCTTGGAGGCAGTCGCAGTGCCCCCACAGAAGTGGGAAGTCCCAGTGGCCTGCTCCGTGGAATCAGGGCAAGTTGGCTCCTTGGCGAGATGGCAAAGCCCTGTGGCAATGAGGACTGTGGGCCCCACCCCACCTTGTCCACCTGGCCTTCCTCAGTCTCTTCCACCCCCACCCCCAGTCCAGCCACTCTGTGCCGTCTTCTCTTAGGGCTTCTAAGACCAACATCCCTTTCACTCTATCCTCCAGGATGTGATTCTGAGCAACGTTTCCGCCCTAAGGAGTGGGGGCCTCTGCTTCTTGTTTAAATAATAAAGTCAAATCCTAATGCAATATGGGAAAAAACAAGGTTGTGGGAAATCCTGGGGCCCCCAGAGAATGGGGAGGTGTGGCAGGGCCCCCACAGTGGAGGGTATTGAATGCCGAGCAGAAGCCCCTGGACTGAGTTGGGAGGTAGTGGAGAGCCATGCACAAGCTCCAAGTTGGGCTTGTACCCTCTGCTCCAGGCACACAGGCTTCCTATGACCCTCAGACATGCCTGCTCGGGTCCTGCCTCAGGGCCTTTGCACCCGTACCTGCTCAGGTCCTGCCTCAGGGCCTTTGCACCTGCTCCTGCTCGGGTCCTGCCTTAGGACCTTTGCACCTGCACCTGCACCTGCTAGGGTCCTGCTAGGGTCCTGCCTCAGGGCCTTTGCACCTGCAGTTCTCGGGGCCTGACATGCTCTTCCCCAGCTCTTGGCTTGGCTCCAGTGACAGGATCACCTCCTCAAACAGGGCATCCTCAGCAGCCTTTCTAAAGCGGCCCCACCCTTCTCCTCTCTTCCTTATCATCTCAGTTGACAGAGTTCACGTCGCCTCTCACTGCCTGGGATGGCCTTGCCTGTCTGTCTGTGGCCTGTCTCCTTTCTGTTATAGCCCAGCTCCTGGGACAATAAGATGAACAAATGAAGGAGTGAATGAATGATGGAGCTGGGTTTGGGGGTTAATCACAGCAACATGCATGGCAATGTCTGGAGCCTGCAGGATGCCCTCCTATTCACTCCCTGGGGGCCACTCCCCTGCAGCCCCAGTGTCTGCCTCTGCCCACACTCCAGCTGGGAGGCTCGCCGATGGCCCTGTGCCGGGAACTCCCGTTTCTGAGCCGGTACAGCAGCAAACTCTGTAGCGGTGCTCCCTGCCAGGTGCAGGCAGGAGCTGCAGGGACGCTTCTGAAGGGGCAGGAGGTCAGGATGGGAGGCAGGCACGCTCTTAGCTTCCCACTGGAGAACATTTCAGGGAAGCGACTTTTTGCCTGGAATGCCAAGGGCAGCCTCTTGTCCAGGGCACCGTGGGTCATTGTGCAGTGTGAGGTGAGGCCCTGGGGCTGCCTTCAACACCAGCCAGACCCCTCGCCAGGCAGGACACGAGAGAAGGCTGTGGGCTGGAAGGCTTAGCTAAGAAGTTCACTGAGAGGAATCTTCAGAGCTGGAGGGATGACACAGAAGTCCCCAGTGGTCAGCAGGTGGCCATGGGAAGGACCCAGGCCTGGAGGAGAGGTGGGACGGGGGTGGTCTAAGTCCCTTGTAACAGATGGCATTTTCCAGAGACAGCCTCTGCAATTTCTCCCATCCCACAAGATATTCTTCCCATGTGACCTTTACCTCCCACTGCTGGAGAGTGGGGTTTATGTTCTCTCCCTCCTGAATCTGAGCATGTTCATGACTCACTCACAACTAATAGAATGTGGCAGAAGAGACGCTGCGTGGCCTCCAAGGCTAGGTCACAGAAGGTGATGCAGGTGCCTTCGTGCTATAGCCCTGAGATGCTATGTAAGCATCTGACTGCCCAGGGCCGCCATGTTGTGAGGAAGTCCAAGTAGCCCGAAAGGGGGCTGTGGGTTGGTGTTGTGGCAGACAGTCCAGATACGTCCCAGCCCCCAGCCAGCTCCAACTGCCAAACAGGCACTTCCAGAAGGCCCTGGCATCCTGGAACAGAGACAAGACATCTGTGCTGTGCCTTGTGTGATTCTGAGCCATAGGATCTGTGAGCGTAATACGATGGCTGCTGGGCGCCCTAACGTTTTGAGGGATTCCTTACACAGCACAAGTACCCTGGCAACCGTGGCTCCACCTCCGGCCAGGCGTTCTCACTGGGCTCCCTGTCTTCCTCTGCCCACCCGGCCAGCAAGTCAGGCCCTCCTCTGTTGAGAACTCCTTAGTGTCAGCCTGGCTTTGCTGCTTTCCCCAGGGGTAGGAAATGAGCCTTTCATCGAATTTCGTAACATGGCTCTTTGCTGCCCTCTCACCCACCTGGTGAGAGAATGAAATCTCAGAGAGGTTCCAAGAGGCCACCTTCTCTGCCCAAGGTTGAAATGACCAGAGTAGACTTAAGCCTTCTAGAATGTATGGTAAGGGCTTCTGTGGCCTTTTGTTGTTGCTGGTCTTTGCTGATGACAATCACAGCCGCAATGAGCATGCAGCAGCAGCAATGACATAGACCTTCCGCTGTGGCAGCTGCTGGCTAAGCAGTTCGCATGCACCTCATCTGCCTACGCTCATGGTCCACGCTGATGTGGTTCTTGGAGGCAATCCCTTACCAAGCGTAGGCAAGGGAGCCTGCAATAGTCAGGATAGGCCAGGTTATACTGTGGTAACAAACAACCCGGCGATTTCAACAGCTCAGCACACACAGGTTTCTTGTCACTCACACTGCATGTCCATTGTAGGTAAGCCTGGGCTCTGCTCCATGTTGTCCTCACAGCAGGACCCAGCCACCTGGCCAGTCACCCAGTCACTGGCCACTGTGACAGAAGGAAAGAGAGCTCTGGAAAGTCTTGCACTGGCCAGTGTGTGCCCAGCCTGGATCCATCACTTCCACTCACACTCATGCAGTGCCCCCTACCCACCAAGGGTCGGGAAGTGCCTGGAAAAGGAGAACTGGAACATTGATGAACAGCTCTGTGACGGTCTGCCAAGGCACAGTGGCTGCTACCTGGCTCCAGCATCCCCAAGGCCTCAGCCAGTTGTTCCTCCCTCCCCACTCCCTGGCCCCGCCCGGCTCTGCCATTTTCCCCTGGGGCACTAGGAGGGAGGGGCACTCACCTTCACAGAACCCACCTGTGGTAGGCAGACTAACAGCCCCCCAAAGATATCCACATCCCACTCCCCAGAACCTGAGAACATGTTACCATCCACGGTGCAGTGCACTGCCAGGGCCACCGTGACAAAGCACCATAGACAGGGGTTGGGGTTAGAGCAGGCGGAGAATGCTAAACAACCGAAACGCCTTCTGAGTCTAGAGGTCTAAGATCAAGGTGTCAGCAGGGTTGGTTCACTCCAAGGCCTCTCTCCTTGGCTTGCAGATGGCTGTCTTCTCCCTGTGTCTTCACACGGACTTTTCTGGGTATGGCTATGCCCTAATCTCCTCTTCTTATAAGGACACCAAAGCAGGGCATGATGGCACATGCCTGTAATCCCAGCACTTTGGGAGGCTGAAGTGGGAGGATCACTTGAGCCCAAAAGTTCAAGACTAGCCTGGATAACATAGCAAGATCCCATCTCTTTAAATTTTTTTTTTTAAATTAGATGTGGTAGTGTGTGCTTATAGTCCCCAGCTATTCAGGAGGCTGAGGTAGGAGGATTGCTTGAACCCAGGAGTTCAAGGCTGCAGTGAGTTGTGATGGTGCCACTGCACTCCAGGCTGGGCCATGGAGTGAGATCTTGACTCAAAAAAAAAAAAAGGACACCAGGCCTATTGGATTAGGGCTCAACCTAACGAACCCATTTTAACCTAATCACCTCTTTAGAGACTTGGTCCTCGAATACAGTCCCATTGTGAGAGACTGGGGCGTGAGAGCTTTAGGATGTGAGTTTGGGGTGGGAAATACAATTCAATCCATGGTGAAGGGGCTCCTGCAGAGGGGATGAAGTTATGGATTTTGCAATGGGGAGATTATCTTGGATGATCGAGGGGTCCATTGTCATCGCAAAGATCTTATAAGAGGGAGGCAGGAGGGTTAGAGTAGGAGAAGGTGGAAGAGAAGAAGAAGAGATGGTGGAAACAGAGGTCAGGGCAATTCCGCCACCAGCCAAGGAGTGTGGCAGCCTCTAGAAGTTGCAAGAGGAAAGAAATGAAGCCTCCTCTGGACCCTCCAGAAGGAACCAGCCCTGCCAGTGCCCTGACCTCATCTCCGTAAGATCCACTGGGACCTTCTGCCCTCCAGAACGGGGAGATAACAATATTGCGTTGCTTTAAGCCTCCATGTTTGTGGTGATTTGTTCAGCAGCAATAGGAAATCGACACGTCATCCAAATGCCCTCCTTTACAGAAAGCTTCTGAACCCGCTCTTGCCTCGGTTGGCAAACTTCTGCCCTCCACACTCCTCCTCCTCTGGGATGGGTGGGGACAACTCCTTCACTGGGGTCAGGCTGCCCCAAAGCCTGTCTCCTGGACTTGGAGGTTTCTCCCTCCAACCTCGGCACCCCCCAAGGGCCAGAGGCCACCACCTCGAGCAGCCAGCGGGTAAGAGCCAGCCTGCAGGGTGGATACTAAATACAATAGGTCTGTGACCA
Organism: Pan paniscus; assembly: GCF_029289425.2. Lineage (NCBI taxonomy): Eukaryota > Metazoa > Chordata > Mammalia > Primates > Hominidae > Pan > Pan paniscus. The sequence continues at coordinate 132,706,472 of NC_073259.2, forward strand.
CACACGGCCCCACCCCCAGGGGCCCAGGCCCCGCTGACCTTCCCACCCCGGGGCACACCCAGCTGCTTCCTCAAAGCCACAGCCCTTTCCTCCAGCCCAGCCTTTGCCCTGGCCCTTTCCTCTTCTGCTCCTGACGTGCCTGACCCATCCAGCAAGTTCCAGCTCAGAAATCTCTCGGGGAGCCTGGTCCAGCCCCGTTCCATCCACCCCGCCCTGCCGGCTTCATTTCATTTCATGCACTCAGCAGATGGGCACACAGCTCTCCTCTGTTCTCCTCTGGAAGGCACAGGCACAGCCCTCACCTCAGGACCTCCGGAAGCTGACAATTGGTCGGCAGGAGCAGGGTGGGGGGTTGGGTGGGAGCCTGTGACATGTTTTAATGAAGTGTAGACATTTTAAATATACAATTCAAAGACTTTTTAAAAAATCTTATGTACATATGTTTTTAGAGACAGGGTCTCACGCTGTGGCCCAGGCTGGAGTACAGTGACACCATCATAACTCACTGCAGCCTCGAACGCCTGAGCTAAAGCAATCCTCCCGCCTCAGCCTCCCAGCCTCTCAAGCAGCTGGCAGTGCAGACGTGCACCACCGTACTCAGCTAATTTAAATTTTTTTTTTTTTTTTTAGAGATGGGATCTTGCCGTGTTGCCCAGGCTGGTCTCAAACTTTTGGGCTAACGCAATTCTCCCACCTCAGGCTCCCAAGGCATTGAAATCACAGGCATGAGCCACCGCACCCAGCCATGGGACTTCTGATGAAACTGTATCATGCAGCCATCACCCCCATCGACACGGAGGACTCTTCCCTCATCCCAAAGCTGCTTTCCCAGCCAATCGCTCCCACCCCCGCCCCCGATTGGCCTGACAATGTGAGGGGCGCTTTATCTTTTCAGGAGTTTGCTCTTGATGGAATCCTGTGCTGTGAACTCTCTAGGCCTGGCTTCCTTCCCTTTGCACAGGGCTGAGCAAAATACAGCCCCCCCCCGGGGCCAGATCTGGCCTGTTGCCTGGTTTGTAGGACCTGCAGGCCAAGAATGGTTTTTACTTTTGTTTTTGTATTTTAAAAAATAATAGACTTTTTTTAAAATACAGTTTTTTGTTTACAGAAAAATTGAGTAGACAGTATAGAGAATTCCACATGCACACACACTCAATTCCCACCACCCCCACCCGGTACACAGTTTTCCCTGTTATTCATATCTTGTATTCGTGTGGTACACTTGTTACAATTAAGGAATCAATATTGACACAGCACTATGAACTATAGTCCCTAGTTTACATTGGGGGTCACTCTTGGAGTTGTAGGGTTCTATAGGTTTTAAGAACCGTACCGGCCGGGTGCAGTGGCTCATGCCTGTAATCCCAGCACTTTGGGAGGCCGAGGCGGGCAGATCACGAGGTCAGGAGTTCAAGACCTGCTTGACCAACATAGTGAAACCCCTTCTCTACTAAAAATACAAAACTTAGCCAGGTGTGGTGGCGGGCACCTGTAATTCCAGCTACTCGGGAGGCTGAGGCAAGAGAATCACTTGAACCCGGGAGGCAGAGGTTGCAATGAGCTGGGACCATGCCACTGCACTCCAGCCTGGGCAACAGAGTGAGCGTCTGTCTCAAAAAAAAAAAAAAAGAAAAAAAGAAAAAGAAATGTACCATGACGTAGTCCCCATTGTAGCATCATGCAGAGATTCACTGCCCTAAAAGTCCCCTGGGCTCCATCTTTTCATCCCTCTTTCCCTCTCCCCAGTCCCCTGGCAGCCACTGATCTTTCTACTGTCTCTATAGTTTTGCCTTTTCCAGAATGTCATATAGTTGGAATCATAGCATGCAGCCTTTCAGAACGGCCTCTTTCACTTAGTAATATGCATTTAAGTTTCTTCCATGTCTTTTTGGGGCTTGATAGCTCACATCTTTTTAGCACTGAGTAATAGTCCACTCTCTGGATGTGCTGCAGTTTGTTTATTCATTCACCTTTTTTTAAAAAAAAATTTTATTTATGCATTTATTTTTGAGAGAGAGTCTCGCTCTGTCACCCAGGCTAGAATGCAATGGCACGATCTCGGCTCACTTCAACCTCCGCCTTCTGGGTTCAAGCGATTCTCCTGCCTCAGCCTCCAAGGAGCTGGGATTACAAGTGGGTACCACCACTCCCAGTTAATTTTTGTATTTTTAGTAGAGGCGGGGTTTCACCACGTTGCCCAGGCTGGTTTCAAACTTCTGGCCTGAAGGGATCCACCGCCTCGGCCTCCCAAAGTGCTGGGATTACAGGCATGAGCCATGGGGCCTCAACCCTATTCACCTATTAAAGAGCATCTGGGTGGCTCCCAGTTTAGGGTGTTTATGACTGTAGCTGCTATGAACATTCATGTGCAGGTTTTTGCATGGACGTAAGTTTTCAAATCACTTGAGTAAACACCTGGAAGTGTGATTGCTGGATAGTCCGCTAAGACTGTGGTTAGCTCTCTGAGAAACCAGCAAACTGTCTTCCACAGTTGTTTAACCATTCTGCATTCCCACCAGCAGTGAGGGAGCGTTCCTGGGCGTTTGCATTTTATAGTGGTTGAAAAAAACAAAAGAAGAATATTTCATGACACACAAAAATTATATGAGATGTGACTTTTAGTGTCCATAAATAGTTTCGTTTGTTTTTTTTTTTTTTTTTTGAGACAAGGTCTCACTTTGGCACCCAAACTGGAGTGCAGTGGTGTGAACATGGCTTACTGCAGCCTCGACCTCCTGGGCTCAAGCAGTCTTACCTTAGGCTCCTGAAGAGCTGGGACTATAGGCACGTGCCACCATGCCTGGCTAATTTTTGTATTTTTTTGTAGAGACAGGGTCTCTATGTTACCCAGGCTGGTCTCAAACTCCTGGCTCAAGCAATCCTCCCACCTTGGCCTCCCAAAGTGCTGGGATCATAGGCGTATGTTGCTGCCCCTGGCCATAAATAAAGTTTTATTAGGACACAGCCATGCTCATTCACCTATGTATTGGGTATGGCTTCTTTCATGCTACACAGATAGAGTTGAGAGGCTGAAAAAGAGACTGGAGGCCCGCAAAGCCAAAGAAGTTTGACCCAGCCCTTTGTTTTTTCGGGGTTTTTTTTGTTTGTGACAGAGTCTTGCTCTGTCACCCAGGCTGGGGTGCAGTGGCACGATTTCGGCTCACTACAACCTCTGCCTCCCGGGTTCAAGCGATTCTGTTGCCTCAGCCTCCCAAGTAGCTGGGATTACAGGCGCCTGCCACCATGCCTGGCTAATTTTTGTATTTTTAGTAGAGACGGGGTTTCACCATGTTGGCCAGGCTGGTCTTGAACTCCTGACCTCAAGTGATCCACCCGCCTCAACCTCCGAAAGTGTTGGAATTACAGGCATGAGCCACCGTGCCCCGGGCTGACCCAGCCCTTTGGATAGAAGAGCCGCGCCAGCCCCTGCCTCAGCATGGTGGCTCTGGGAGTCATCCACGGCGCTGTGTGTATCAATAGGTTATCCCTTTCTAGTGCTGAGTGGGACTCCATGGCATGACTACATAACAATTTATCTGTTCAGCTGACGGACATTTGGACTGTTCCCGGTTTTTAGCTATTATGAATAAAGCTACTACGAGCGTTTGTCTGCTGGAATATGTAGGCCACATGCCTTTGCTTCTCTTGGGTGAATACCTAGGAGTGGAATTGCTAGGTCAGAACGTGCCACGTTGCACTTTGTGTCGTATTATCACGTCTCAGGATACTATTTCTAACCAATGCCCTTTTATCCCAGGAATTATTTGCCCCTTCCCCGTGCCTTCTGCCAAACTAGACTGTGTGCCATCCAATGCCCAGGGGAGGAAAAGTAGGAGAGAAAAGCGTAACAAATGTTACTCAGTTTCAGAAGCCAGCGCTTTCGGATTCCAAGAATCTGGGCTTTTGAGCTGCAAAACCTCAGCCAGGAAGAGTTCCAGATATCAATTTTATGGCAAAAACAATAGATTTGGGGGTGGGGGGAAGGAATACGTATAACGATGAAAGAGCCAGACTGCAAACCCAGGAGGAGATGATGGCTTTCCTGGGCTGGGTGACAGAAGCAGGCTGTGGGCAGAGACCACTTGCCTCCATCAGAATCCGCTCTCCTTTCCTTTGGGAAAACAGCAAGACAGTTTCCCAGCCTCCTGTGCAGTCAGCAGTGGCCATGGGGCCAAGCTCTGGGCAATGGAAGTTGAGTGAAGTGACGTGGGCCCCTCTCAGGCCTGACCCTCCAAGACTCCCCTGTGTGCTCCTGGGTCCCTTTCTTTTCCACCAAGTGGAAGCTGTTGCAGCATTGAAGCTCTGGGGCACCGTGGACCCCAGGATGGCAGGAACCCTCCTCTACCCAAATGCCCACGCTGACCATGAACCGTTCTACAGGGAAGAGACTCTGTTGTGTAAAGCTGCTAGAGTGAGCCTCTGTACATCAAGGTACTGAACCTAAATCTCACTGGGTCAGATGGGAAACGTTGAGAGGGTGTAGCCACGTTTTGCTTCCAGCACTTATAGCTCTGTGGGAATGTGAGAGGCGTGTGAACCAGAGCAACTCCATCTTGAACAGGGGCCGGGTAAAATGAGGCCGAGACCTACTGGGCTGCATTCCCAGACAGTGAAGGCATTCTAAGTCACAGGATAAGACAGGAGGTCAGGACAAGATACAGGTCATAAAGACCTTGCTGATAAAACAGTTTGCGGTAAAGAAGCCAGTAGAAACCCACCAAAACCAAGATGACCACGAGAGTGACCTCTGGGCGTCCTCACTGCTACACTCCCATCAGCGCCATGACAGTTTACAAATGCCATGGCAACGTCAGGAATTTACCCTATATGGTCTACAAAGGGGAGGCATGAATAATCCACCCCTTGTTTACCATATCGTCAAGAAATCACCATAAAAATGGGCAACCGGAGGGGCGCGGTGGCTCAGGCCTGTAATCCAAGCACTTTGGGAGGCCGAGGCAGGCGGATCACGAGGTCAGGAGGTCGAGACCATCCTGGCTAACACAGTGAAACCCCGTCTCTACTAAAAATACAAAAAATTAGCCGGGCGTGGTGGCGGGCTCCTGTAGTCCCAGCTACTCGGGAGGCTGAGGCAGGAGAATGGCGTGAAGCCGGGGGCTGGAGCTTGCAGTGAGCCGAGATCGCACTGTTGCACTCCAGCCTGGGTGGCAGAGCAAGACTCTGTCTCAAAAAAAAAAAAAGAAAGAAAAAGAAAGAAAGGTATAAAATAGATTGTGCTGGCTCAGTCTAACACATCAAGGGCTGGATTTGCCTACGAGCCCCCAGTTTGTAACCTCTCTCCATTTATTTAATTAGTAAGCATTTACTGGGCACTTACTGTGTGCCACACACAATTCTAGGCCCTGGACAACACAGATAAGGCACCTGGAAAATGGGTAGAGGGAGAGGAATTCCCCAGCAGGGACTCCCCAGGGACAGATGTGATGGGAGGTCTCGGCCGTGGGGCGCCCCTCTGCTGTGCGGCCCCCACACCACCCTGGGCTGGTGGACAGGACTTCAGGGCCCTTTTGTTCTCACCCAGCCTGTCTGTACTGTGCAAACCTCCGTCTCCTGGAGCTAAGGGGCTGCCTGGGCAGCCCAGAAGCCTCTACACCTTTCCAAAGATGTACTGGGAAAAACTTTCCCTTGCTATTGCTCAGAATCGTTCAACTCCCAGCCGCTCGCTAATTACTATGCCCTTGAGCAAAAATGTTAATCTAAAAAACATAAAATTATAATGACTTACTTGACATAATTGGAACAAACAAGATGAGCAGGCAGGCGGCAAGCAGCAGGGGCTCCGGCATCAGCCCCCCAGCACCTTGCCAGCCTGGGGGCAGGGGACCCACCTGGGTGGGGGCGGGGGCAGGGTCCCCCTGGCCGGCGAGACTCATGGCCTTGTCAGGGGGCTGAGCGGTTCAGTTTGGTCTGCTCTGGCTTTGACTGAGGACTCATCCTAGATCTTGGCGTGGGGACAGCCAGCCTGGGTGGGCATCCTGCCTCCTATTGTGGGTTCCCAGGACAGTGACTTCCCTCTCTGTTCGCCCATTCCCTCGTCCATGAAATGGGGCTAACAGCGTGTCCAGCACCTAGAGTTCTCCACGTCACCTGCTTGTAAATGCTGAGCTTAACACACAGCAAGCGCTCAGCAAACAATTACTGCCGTGAGTGAAGCGAATCTCCTCCAGGCCCATCTGAGGTGGGAGGAGAGAGGCCGGGGAGAGGGAGGATACGCTTCCAGCACACCCTGGTCCTTCCTCCCTCTCCTCTCTTTGCACAGGCCTGTCCCATGCCCAGCTTTAGCCATTAAGTCCTTACTTGAGGGGAGGCCTCCACACTGCCTGCCTGACTGGCTGGGCATCCAGTGAGTTGGATTCCAGAGATCCTGGAGCCTGCATGGAGGAGGAGGACGCAGAGGCTGGGGATCACATGATAAGAGATGCCCAGGAGACTTCATGAACGAACCGCCCAGCCCTTCTTGTCTCAGTAGATAAGATGGTGGGTGAGTGGGGCCCGCTCAGGGCTCAGGCATGCATCCCCAGAACCCGTGCCCATACCCCGAGAGCTCACACGCCCACACCCAGACCTGTGTGCTTATGCACACACCCCAGAGCCTATGCACACACTTCCAGAGCTCACACACACACAGAAACACACACACCCAGACCTGTGCACACCCCCCCAGAGCTCATACACACCCACCCCGACCTGTACATACCCCCAGAGCTCATGCACACCCCCCCAGAGCTCTCACACACACACTCAGACCTGTGCATACATCCCAGAGTCCATTCGCATAACGCTAGGGCTCACACATACACCCCCAGAACCCATGCACACCCCAGATCTTGGCACACACCATAGAGCCCACACAACACACTCAGACCTGTGTGCTTATGCACACCCCTCGGAGCTCACACACACACACAGACCTGTGTACACATCCTGACTTCTACACACATTTTCAGACCTGTGCACGCACCCCAGAGCCCAGGCATACACCCCAGAGCCCAAGAACACACCCCCGAGAGCTATGCACACACCCCAGAACTCACACACACCCCAGAGCCCAGGCACACACCCCAGAGAACTATGCACACACCTCAGAGCTCACACACACCCCAGAGCCCAGGCACACACCCCAGAGAACTATGCACACACCCCAGAGCCCAGGCACACACCCCCGAGAACTATGCACACACCCCAGGGCGCACACACAACCCAGAGCCGATGCACACACCCCAGAGAACTCTGCACACACCTCAGAGCTCACACACACCCCAGAGCCCAGGCACACACCCCAGAGAACTATGCACACACCCCAGAGCCCAGGCACACACCCCAGAGAACTATGCACACACCCCAGAGCCCAGGCACACACTCCAAAGAACTATGCACACACCCTAGAGCCCAGGCACACACCCCAGAGAACTATACGCACACCCTAGAGCCTCTTGTGGTTGCCCTTTGCCTGGAGCTCTCTGATTGGATAGTTGTAACAGTATGTTTTGGGCTGCAAGTAACAGAAAACTTAACTCAAAAATGGCTTTAACCAGGGGTCAACAAACTGCTGCTTACGGTCTGGCTCCTTGTTTTTGTTAATGAAGGTCTATAGGAATGCAGTTACGCCCACCCATTTCTATTGGCGATGGCTGCTTTCATGCCACAACGGCAAGTTGAGTCATTGCAATAGAGACCATGTGATCTGGAAAGCCTAAAATTATATTTAATGTCTGCCCTTTATAGAAAATTTTCACCAACCTCTGGCTTAAGCAATAAGGAAGACGTATTACTTCATATGATGAATGCTCAGAATGAAAGTGGCGCATTCGTTATCTCTGACTACACAACAAATCACCCCCAAACTTGGAGGATTAAAGCAACAAGAATCATTCTCTACCTCACGGTTTCTGGGGGTAAGATCTCGGGAGTGGCTCCCCAGGGCGGTTTGAGCTCTGAATCTCTTGGAGGGTGCAGTCAGAGGGGCTGGTGGCTGGCAGTGTCATCTGGCTGCCGTCTTCATTTACAGTCTGACACCTGGGCTGGGCAGACTCAAACAGCTGGTCCTCCTCGGGCGTCGCTCTCCTGCTTGTGTGTTCATTTCAGCATGGTGGCTTCAGGAAAGCCAGACGTCTTTCCTGCAGTTCATGGGGGGGGGGGTCCCCTGAGTGTGTCCCAAGAGAGATCCAAGGAGAGGCCATATCCCTTTTTTTTTTTTGAGACAGAGTCTCACTCACTCTGTCGCCCAGGCTGGAGAGCAGTGGTGCAATCCCGGATCACTGCAACCTCCGCCTCTCAGCCCAAGTGATTCTCCTGCCTCAGCCTCTGAGGTAGCTGGGATTACAGGCGTGTGCCACCACATCTGGCTAATTTTTGTATTTTTATTAGAGACAAGGTTTCACTCTGTTGGCCAGGCTGATCTCGAACTCCTAACCTCAAGTGATCTGCCCGCCTCGGCCTCCCAAAGTACTGGGATTACAGGCGTGAGCCACCGCGCCCGGCCATATCACTTTTAATGACCAAGCCTCAGAACTCATGCAGCCACTTCCACCACACCCAGTGGTTGAGGTCATCACAAAAGTCCATCCGGGTTCAAGCGGAGGGGACCAAGACCCACCTTTTGAGTGCTTCAACCTCACCAGGAATCCAGGATCCTTCCACCTTTCTGCTCTGCGGACTTTGCTCTGTGTCCCGTGGTTACAAAATGGCTGTTGCCAATTCGACATTTTAGGCAGACACAGCAATGTCCGGTGGAAGAAGAGAGAACTGCCATGATCTTTTATCTCTCGTTTGTCTCCAGTATTTTTACTGAAATACAAAACACAGGCTGGGCGCGGTGGCTCACACCTGTAATCCCAGCACTTTGGGAGGTCAAGGCGGGTGGATCACTTGAGTTCAGGAGTTCAAGACCAGCCTGGCCAACGTAGTGAAACCCCATCTCTACTAAAAATACAAAAATTAGCCGGATGTGGTGGCACATGCCTGTAGTCTTAGCTACTCGGAAGGCTGAGGCAGGAGAATTACTTGAACCAGGGAGGCAGAGGTTGTAGTGAGATGAGATCAAGCCACTGCACTCCAGCCTGGGCGACAGAGTGAGATTCCACCTCAAAAAAAAAAAAAAAAGTGCATAGATCATAAGTGCACAGAGCAATGCATTTCCAAAGGTGAGCATGTCCGTGTAGCCAACACCCAGATGAACATGACCAGAGGAGAAGCACCCAGAAACCCCTCTGCTCCCCCTCAGCCACTACCTTTTCCACGATGGCCGAATCTTGGCGGTCTATGCTTTTGATAGAAATGGAATGCTACACACGTGTGCTTGTGTGCCTAGCTTTTCTTGCTGGTGTGCCTACCTGCTTTTCTTGCCTGCACTACATTACGAGCTTACTCATAAAAACACTATGCAGTCGAGTATAGCTGCAGGTAGCTCTTTTTCATTGCCATATAACGTTTCATTGTGAGATAGAATGATTTATTTAACCATTCTCCTGTTGATAGACATCTGGGTTGTTTGGCAATTATGATGAGCGCTGTGGTTAATGTCCTCCTAGTGGGTGTCTTATTTTAGACATATAAATGCACTGGCTGTATCACAAGGAATGAAATTGCAGGGTCAAAGTGTAGGCAAAGTTCAGATGTAGTAGGAACTTCCTAACTGTTTCCAAAGTGGTTGACAATGTCCCTGGCTCCAAGCTTGGAAGCCCAGCCCCCGATGCTGGGACACTCACATTGTGCCCAGTCTCCTGCCCCAGGGTCAGTGAACCACCCCCACCTGCTGCTTTCTGCCTTCTGTGGCCCTGAGATGGCAATTCCAAGATGGGCTGTCAATACCAAACCTTGTCACCTCCCAAGACAACAGGGCTGTCAATGACATCTCAACAACGGAATTTCTAACTTGCAGGTTTTAAAAGGGGGTTAGCTTTTAGGACCATAAAAATGTGCTTATTGCAAAATATTGGAAAAACTTACAAGTTTAAAGAAGAAAATAAAAATAAAGATCTGTCCCCTCATTCTGGTCCAACAACCTCCACTTGTAACCACTCAAGGGGTCCACCTTGCCCGCTGCCTAGACAGAGCCAATTCATCAACATGGGGGAATTGCAATAGAGAAAGAGTAATTCATGCAGAGCCGGCTGTGAGGGAGACCAGAGTTTTACTATTACTCAAATCAGTCTCCCCAAGCCATTCAGGGAGCAGAGCTTTTAAGGATAACTTTGTGAGTGGGGAGAAGCCAGTGAGCCAGGAGTGCTGATTGGTCAGGGATGAAATCATAGGGAGTCGAAGCTGTCTTCTTGAGCTGAGTCAGTTCCTGGGTGGGGGCCACAAGATCAGAGGAGCCAATTTATCAATCTGGGTGGTGCCAGCTGATCCATCAAGTGCAGGGTCTGCAAAATATCTCAAGCACTGACCTTAGGAGCATTTAGGGAGGGTCAGAATCTTGTAGCCTCCAGCTGCATGACTCCTAAACCATAATTTCTAAGCCTGTGGCTAATGTGAGTCCTATAAAGGCAATCTAGTCCCCAGGCAAGAAGGAGGCTGCTTTAGGAAAGGGTTGTTATGTTGTCTTTGTTTCAACTATAAACTAAGTTTCTCCCAAAGTTAGTTCAGCCTAAGCCCAGGAATGAACAAGGACAGCTTGGAGGTTAGAAGCAAGATGGAGTTTGTTTAGTTAGATCTCTCTCACTGTCTCAGTCATAATTCCGCAAAGGCGGTTTCACGTGACATTTTAGTGTATTTCCTTCCCATGTTTTTTCTCCTCGCATATATAGACACATGATTGCAGCTAACTTGTATAACATATGATACTCCAGGCACTACTTTTTTTAACCCATTCAATTTATATCAACTCATTTATTTTTTCATAACACTCCATTCAAATGACTACTATCATTATTATTGTTATTAATTTTTTTTGAGACAGGGTCTTGCTGCTACCCAGGCTTGAGTGCAGTGGTGAGATCTCGGCTCACTGCAACCTCCACCTCCTGGTTCAAACGATTCTTCTGCCTCAGCTTCCCAAGTAGCTGGGATTACAGGCGTGTGCCACCACACCCGGCTAATTTTTGTACTTGTAGTAGAGATTGGGTTTCACCATGTTGGTCTGGCTGGTCTTGAACTCCTGGCCTCAAGTGATCATCCACCTTGGCCTCCCAAAGTACTGGGATTATAGGTGTGAGCCACTATGCCTGGCCCAAATGGCTACTGTTATTATCCTCACTTTACAGATGAGGAAAAAGAGGCTCAGAGAGGTGAGGTGACTTGCCTAAGGTCACACAGCTCTAGAGCAATGATTTTGCTTTTAACAACTGCACTGTATGTCTCCCCAGTCTTGTTCTTATTTACCTGGAATCAGGAGGATGGAGAATAGCGTTGATCATGGGTTTGGGAGTCACAGCTTTAGAGCCTGGGAGGCCCCCAGCTCCCTGGATCCCTAGGGTCAGGCTCCGAAGGGCGCTTCCTGCTCTCTGTTCACACGTCTGACTCTGGGGGCCTAGCCCCAGGACACTGATCATGGGGAACCACCTGACCTCCTCACCACCCCCACCCCTGTCTCAGCGCCCCAGCAAGAAAGGAGTCAGGTTGGGCGTTCTCCTGTCCACAGCCAGGTGCCTTCCAGCTCAGCGGCTGAAGATAAAAATCTATTAGCTGCCAAGAGGATTGCTGGGAAAAGCCAAGCCGTGATTCATAGGGTAATAAATAGAAAGACAGTCCCGGCCCCGGGGCTGCATCTTCCTTGCATGCTGATCCCGCATCTGTGGCACTTCCCAGCCACCCCAGGGGGACGCTGGCACCTGAGGTAGGCTGTGGCAGGCTCACTCCTGTGCAGCAAGGGCTGGCCTCCCGGAAACCAGGGGGAGTCTCCAGAGCATGTACAGGAGACCTGCCCCACCCAGCACACACGCTCCTTCACTCCCAGGTCAGCATCCTGGGGCCTCCGTGTCCTTGTCTGGACAATGGGTGTAAAAAGCCACATTTCATCACAACGAAGCCAGCACTGATGTCAGCTGCACCATGTTTTGTCCTGTTATGGTCTTAATGTTGGTGTCCCCAACATATGTTGAAATCCCAACTCCTAAGTTGATGGGTTTAGGAGATGGCGCCTTTGTGGGGGTGATTCAGTCACGAGGGTGGAGGCTTCATGAGTGGGATTAGTGCCGTCATAACAGAGGCTCTCACGAGACCCCCGTCCCTTTCACCGCGTGAGGACACAGTGGGAAGACGGCCATCCATAAGCCGGAAAACGAGCCCTTCCCGGACACCCAATCTGCCTTGATCTTGGACTTCCCATCCTCCAAAACTGCGACAAATAAATTTCTACTGTTCATAAGCCACTCAATCTATGGTATTTTGTTGTAGTGACCTCCAGGACGTCCCTAGGAGTTGGCGCTGCCAACTGGTGTTTAAAAGAATTAAGACAGAAGCGAAGGATGAGGAAGAGCCAGCCAAGCAGACATCTGGGGGGAAGGTGTGCCAGGCTAGGGGGACAGCAAGGGCAAAGTCCTGCGGCAGAAACAAGTCAGTGGGTCTGAAGAACAGAGGGAAAGCTATTGGGAACGGAGCAGAGGGGATAGAAGAGAGGTCCGCGATAAGATGGAGGGGTGGGTGGGGCCTTGAAAGTCATGGTAATGCATGCAGATTTCTTCTAGAAGCAACGAGAGCCTCTGGAAATTGAAGGCAAGGCTGCGCATTGTCTGACGGATGATGGCCAGTGTTGCTTTGACTGTCCTCTGGGGATCTGACTGCAGGAGGCAAGGGCAGCACCAACTCCTAGGGGCGTCCTGGAGGTCGCTGTCATCACGCTGGGCCTGTGGTGAGTGCTCAGCCCATGATGGTCAGGGTGGATATTGCTGTGATATCATTGTTGCCAACAGGCCCTTTCCATATGCCAGCAGAGGCTCATCCCAAATCTCATCCCCCAAAGCTCAGAATCCGGGAAAAGTAAGATACTTTAATTCCTCCAAGTAAGGGGGCCCAGGTCCGAGACCCAAAGAAGACTCTGGGACCTCAGGGGAGGAGGGGGTCAGCTGGGACCGCCCTCCACTAACACCCCTTCCCACACCTTGGAATGCACCTCGGGCCCAGAAGGACTAACTGAGTTGACATCCCCAATTCACCCCAGGCCTTCTCTCAACGCCCTAGAAAAGCTACCCATCTGTCTGCCAAAATCTCTGCATCTCCCCAACCAGGCAACTCCCAACCCATTTACCAACTGGAAAGGATCCTTGGCCCCCAGCTACTGTTCCCTGCTCAGAACTCTCAGTGAATCTTGGCTGCAACTGCCACCTACTTGACGTCTGTGAGTGAATATTCCATGTCGCCCCCACTGAGTTTCCCCAGGTCAGAGACTGCTGAAACTTGCAGGGAACTCTGAGATGGCCAAGCTCAGGGTTGGCGAATGCATAGCACTTTCCCTGCCTACACCTAGGCAGACATCAGAAATCAATCCCAGCTCTCTCTCCCATTGAGCTTGAGCATTGCCTGAGAATCCTCAGCCTAGACCTTCGTGCAATCTAGGAATTGGCACAGGATTAAAGCTCCTGGCTGTGCCCAGTCTAGCACAAAGCCCTCATTTCGTAAGTGGGGAAACTGACGCGCAGTAACAGGAAGGGACTAAAATTCAGGCCCCTTGACTTCCAGCCAACAGTCTCTTTCCTCGAGGGCAAAGGGACATCTATCATTTATGTTCTCCCTGCGGGATGTGGTGAAGAGGTAGTGTACAACAGAGATTTGTTCAACGAATAACAAGAATGAAACAAACAAAAAACAAGGAAAGAAAGAAGAGAGTTTAAGATGCAATAGGTAAAAACTGGCTCGGGTGTGAGAAAGAAACCCATGACATCGTGTTGCTAGACGTTTAGAAAAGTTGCTAAGGGAAATTTTTAGAGTGTCTTTCCTTGCAGAACTTTAAAAATAGTCCTGAAAAAAAAAAGTAGTCCTGATTAAGTGCCCATCTGCCTGGGAGCCTCCTGCGGAATGCTGGGTGTGTTATTCACTCATAGTTGACAAGTGTTTGTTGAACATCAACTATATGCTGAGCATAAATCAGTCATTGAATTAAAAAGCAAAAATAACAGCTAGAATCTGTATCTCTCTGAGTTAGAGATCTTTGGCTGCAAGCAACAGAAACCAAGTCCAAAACTCAAGCACAAAGGGGGTTTGGGGAAGGAAAGAGGATGACTCACAAAAATGACAGAACAGCTCAACTCGGCTCGCCTGGGCACTGCCTGTGGCATGAATCATCTCCCTGCTATTTCTTCATATTTTCCCAGATTCAAAATCTGGGTAAGAGAGGCTGCTGGCCTCACTTGGGTCAACTCTTGATCAGGAGAAGGTGGAGCTCCTTGATTGGCAGCTCTTTGTTTTAGCCCAGGTTACCTGGAGCACAGAGGCTGAGGCAGGGTTTCCTGGCTAATGCTATTCTGATGGGGTGCAAGCTTAGGACGGCAAGAATGAGAGCAAAGGGACAAACAAGGTGACGGGCCTCTGAGATGGTCATGGCATCACATCAAGCACAGCTGGACAGTGGGTCACATGAGACTGTGCTAGCTTCCATCCACCTCCTACGTCTCATGGGTCAGAGCTCTGGGAAAGCCAGAGCCAACATTCCACAGCACAGAGCTTCATCTGCTCCAGAAGGGAGAGGGAAACAGCACCTCCATGGGCTGGGTCAAACCAAGCCTGGGAACTAAATGACTGCACGGCTCCTTCTTGGTGGGTGTATTAGTTATCCACTGCCACGTAACAAAATATCCTAAAACCAACCATAAATATATGTGATCTCACACAGTTTCTGTGGGTCAGAGATTGGAGAGCAGCTTAGCTGGGTGGCTCTGCTCTAGGGTCTCTCACGAGGGTACAATCAGGGTATCAGCTGGGGCTGCAGTCACCTCAAGGCTTTATTGAGGCAGAGACACCCATTTCCAAGATGGCGCACACATGTGGCTGCTGGTGGGTGTATTCATCAGCTCGGGCTGCTGTCACAAAAGACCACAGGCTGTGTGGCTTCAACAATAGACATTTATTTTCTCACACTTCTGGAGGCTGAAAACTCCAAGATCAAGGGTTAGCAGGTTTGGTTTTCCCTTCTGGGGCCACGAATGTGTTCTGGAGCTAGCTCGCGATGATCTGGAAGTCCCCAAGCACACGGTGGAGGCACTTAATGTCACTGAGCTGTGCACTTTCAGATGGTTACGATGGAGAATTTTATATCATGTATATTTTCACACACACACACACACACACACACAATCTGTGTCAGGGGTTTGGGGATCATGTCTCAGCTCTGCCACTAAATGAGTTTGTCTTTGAGAAAGTGACTTTCTCTCCCTGGCCTTGGTTTCTCTCCTCCCACTCTCCAATCTTCTGATGGGCCTCCCATTGGCCAAACCCAACCAGGAGCCAGAGAACAACAGGATCAGGGTCAGTCCCTGGGGGTCACAGATCTGGCGGACAAGATTGGAGAGTGGCTTGGACAAGCAAGCTTACGGGGGAACCACCATGTTACCCTAGAAATAACAGGCCAAGAAGAGAAGCGACATCTTCTGGTGTTTGATTTGCTTGCCTCTGGCTAAGTGCCTGTCTCCTTAGCCCCTAGCTCCCTCTTTGCCCAGAGAGAGGCTTCCTGCAAAGTGCTGAGCCAGCGCCACCCCGCCAGATGCCAACAGGAATTTCTTAAGCATATGTGCCACACCAGCTCCATTCTCAGCACCACACCCACTGCCAGCGCCTGCAGTCCTTGTCTTGGCTTCTGGCTGTGCAGGGGAGGGTCCCAGCACTGCCTGTTCCCCCCAGGGAGGCTCCAGCCCATCTCGGTTAAACCTCATCTTACCAACCTTTGGGTCTTAAGGCTCTTCACTTGGGATCCAGCACAAGTCAGTCAGTAATTCATTCAACAAACCTTCACAGTGCAAAGTGCCCAAGATGTAGGGGTGTTGGGCAGAAGGGAGGTTCCAGCCTTTGAGGAGCTCCCAGTTCTGCAAGCAGGACAGAGAAGCAAATGCCCCATCCCAGGCAGAGCAACAATATTTAAAAATACATAATTAGCATTGGGTGCTCACGGTGGCTCACAATTGTAATCTCAGCACTTTGGGAGGCCAAGGCAGGAGAGCGTGAGGCCAGAAGTTTGAGACCAGCCTGGGTAACATAGCAAAACCCTGTCTCTACTAAAACAAACAAACACACAAGCTCAGCTGGGCATGGTGGTGCATGCCTGTGGTCCCAGCTACTCGGGGGCCTGAGGTAGGAGGCTCACTTGAGCCCAGGAGGGCAAGCCTGCAGTGAGCCGAGATCGTGCCGCTGCACTCCAGGCCGGGCGGCAGAGCAAGACCCTATCTCTAACAATAAAAATAAAAAATAATAGTTCAAGTTGAGGCTCCCTGAGTGCCTGTTGTACACCAGGCTCCTTACCTGTGTCAGCCCCCTTCATTCTGGGGATGGTACAGTTGTCACACCCACTGCTGTGGTCTGAATGTTCGGGGTGCAGCAAAAATGCACATGTTGGAGCCTAGCACCCAACATGATATTAATATTAGTAGTATCAAGAGGGGCCTTTGGGGGAATGATTAAATCATCAGTGCTCTGCCCTCACAAATGGGATCAGGGCTCTTACAAAAGAGGTTGAAGGGCCAGGCGTGGTGGCAGGTGCCTATAAGCCCAGCTACTTGGGAGGCTAAGGCAGGAGAATCATTTGAACCTTTGGGGGCAGAGTTTGCAGTGAGCCAAGATCATGCCACTGCACTCCAGCCCGGGCAAAAACAGCTAAATTCCATCTCAAAAAAAAAGAGGATGGAAAGAGAGCCCTAGTCTCCTTGCCTTTCTGCCTTCCACCATGTGAGGACACAGGAAGTGCCATCTATGAAGCAAAGAGTGGCCCTCACCAGACACAGAACCTGCTGGCACCTAGAACTTGGCCTCGCCAGCCTCCAGAACTGTGAGGAATACATTTCCATTATTTCTAAATTACCCAGCCTAAGATACTTTGTGATCGAAGCCAGAATGGACCAACACGCTCACTTTACAGATGAAGAGACCAAGGCACAGAGAGGATAAGTAACCTGCTCAACGCCATATTGCCAAGCAATGGCAGTGCCAGGGTTCCAACCCAGGACCTGGGCTCCCGACCTGTGCTCACCAGCACGATCTGGTGCTGCCGTGGTGATTCCAGCGATGGGGGAAACCACAAGAGGAGGAGACCCGTGCCCGACGGATGGGCAAAAATTAGAGGCCAACACCATCAAGAGCTGGCGGCACTGCAGAGAACCGGGGGTTCTTGCTGAACCTGCTCTGCCATTTTGGACATCCGTGCAATATTAGGTACTAAAACTGAAGATCATCCTATCCCGTGAGCCAGCAATCCCACTCCTTGCCATATATTCCCCAGAGAAATGAAATCATATGCCCACATCAAGATGAATTCTCATGGCCGCTTTATCCATAGCAGCCAGGAACTGGAAAAAGAATAAAAAGACCAACAACCCACGGATGTCCATCCACAGGTGAAAAGATGAACAAATCACAGGACAGCCGTAAGACGGAGCCTCGGCAATTAAAGGAAACACAGGACTGATACACACACGTGTGTGGATCTCATGCGAACAAAAAGCCAGACGTGGTGCAGTGGCTCAAGCCTGTAAGCCCAGCACTTTGAGAGGCTGAGGTAGGCCAGCACTTTGAGAGGCTGAGATAGGACGATCGCTTAAGCCCAGGAGTTTGAGACCAGCCCGGACGACACAGCAAGATCCCATCTCTACAAAAAATACAAAAATTAGCCAGGCATCACGGCACAGGCCTGTGGTCCCAGCTATTTGGGAGGCCGAGGCAGGAGGATGGCTTAAGCCCAGGAGTTCGAGACTGCAGTGAGCTGTGATTGTGCCACTGCACTCCAGCCTGGGCAACAGAGTGAGACCCTGTATCTAAAACAAAATAAAGTAATAAAAAGAAGAATGCACCATTTGATTCCTTTTTTTTTTTTTTTTTTTTTGAGATGGAGTCTCACTTTGTTGCCCAGCCTAGAGTGCAGTGGCATGATCTCAGCTCACTGCAACCTCCACGACCTCCTTCAAGTGATTCTCCTGCTTCAGCCTCCTGAGTAGCTGGGATTACAGGCATGTGTCACCACATCCAGCTAATTTTTGTATTTTTAGTAGAGATGGGGTTTCACCATGTTGGCCAGGCTGGTCTTGAACTCTTGACCTCAGGTGATCCACCTGCATTGGCCTCCCAAAGTGCTAGGATTACAGGCGTGAGCCACCGTGCCTGGCCTGATTCCATTTTTTTATTCCTAGAAGAGGCAAAACTAGTCCGTAGTGTTAGGGGTGCACGCTTGGGTGGAAAACCTCTAAGGAGAGGCAGGGAAGGGGCTACCACAAGGGGCAGGGGCTTGGTTGGCCCTTGGGGAGGAGGGGAAGGGTAGCTGGGAAGGGGCACATAGGTGGGGGGTACAGGGAGGATCTCAAGGGGGCCATGTTCTACTTCTTGCCCTGGGCGCTGGGAATGGGGGCTAGCTTCATGCATATGCTTTCCACTGACACTGGTGCACTTTGCTCTGTGTGCTCTATTTTAGAAGCAGAAACCCAGGGGCTTTGGCCCTTGGCATTCATTAGGCAATTGGCCTTTTTTTTTTTTTTTTTTTTTGAGAGAGGGTCTCACTCTGTCACCCAGGCTGGAGTGCAGTGGCGCAATCTCAGCTCACTGCAACCTCCATCTCCTGGGTTCAAGCAATTCTCCTGCCTCAACCTCTCAAGTAGCTGGGATTTCAGGCATCTGCCACCACACCTGGCTAATTTTTGTATTTTTGGTAGAGATGGGGTTTCGCCATGTTGGCCAGGCTGGTCTCGAACTTCTGGCCTCAAGCAATCCACCTGCCTCAGCCTCCCAAAGTGCTGGGATTATAGGTGTGAGCCACTGTGCCCAGTTACGGAACTTTTTAATTGAGTCCTTACTATGTGCAGGTGCTGAGGCTAAGGTATTAGGGACACAGGGAGAGCAAAAAAGATATGACCTCCATCCCCAAGGGCCTCATGGACAAGCAGGACAGATGGACGTTAAACAGATAAACACACATGATTGCAGATTGCTTCACGACAGCTGCTCCAAGTCAGTGAGGGAGCTTTGGGACGGCCCGCACATTCTCCTTACAGGGAGATCTGTTTGAATGGGTCAAAGAGAAATAGTGGCCAATGCTTCTCTCTCCTCCCCCACGATTGTATATTCTATATACTTTTCTTAATTCCATTCTTATCAGCAGCTCTGTGAGGAAGATATTATCTCTATTCCCATTTTACAGATGGAACTGAAGCAGAGAAAGCTCACGTCGCTTGTCCAAAGTTACTCAGTTCAAGTGGCAGAGCTGGGATTTGAACCTAGGTAGTCCAGCTCCAAAAGCCCTAAGCCTGACTCTCGTCTGCCCCAGAGGGAGTGGCCTGGGGAGGCTGAAATGAATAGGATGCACGAGGCCAGTGTCACGGACTGGACGTGACCCCCAAGACGTCTAGTTGAAATCCCAGCCCCCACACGAGTGTTATTAGGATGGAGGCTTTGGGGAGGTGATTGGGTTAAAGTCATGAGGGCGGAGCCTCCGGGATGGGCTTAGTGTCCTTATAAGATCCAGCACCTCCACTCTCTCTAGGGGCACGCACTGGTGAAAGGTGGGGGGAGCACACAGGGAAAGGTGCCATTTGCAAGCCGGGAAGCGGGCCCTCACCAGAATCCAGCGTTTTTGGTATCCTGATCTCACACTTCGAGCCTCCAGAACCATGAGAAATAAACGTCTGTTGTTTGAGCCTCCCAGCTGATGGTATTTTACCACAGCAGCCCAAGCTAAGACAGCCAGGAAAGCAGGGACTAGCAGGGAACAGCACTGCCCTGGAGGGACCGGCATGTACTAAGGCCCAAGCTGCAAGCAGCGCGGTGGGGGAGGGAAGGGGCTAAAGACTGAGCACAGTGCAGGATGTGGGGCTGGGGGGGAGGGGGCGGCAGACAGGGGTCCCCACCCAGCCCCAGGGGGGCCAAATGCGGAGCTTTGAAGCTGCCCTTGATCCTAGCCCCACTGCAAGTCAGGTGTCATGAGAGTTCCTTGGCCGTTGCCGGCATGAAATGGAGTCATATGTAGTTGATTCTCACCTGCATGGAATTCTTTCCCCTTCTCCTTTAAGTCCTAAGGAACAGGCTTCAAACCACGGTGTCGTGAAAAACCTAATTGCAATCGTGCTGGCCTACGAGGCCCCCAAACCTCCTGCTTCCTAGAACATCTGTGGGTGCACACAGAGCCCTTCCTGCAACTTGCCTTGGGCGCTTCCCTAGTCTCCAGGGCCTCCGGAGGGGCCCCGCCTCCCAGAATCGGGGTGTCTACCTCGCCCACCCCAGTCGCCCGCCTGTGGAGGGAGCAGCAGCTTCACGTTCACACCCCAAACTCCACAACCCCTAATTAGACACAGGCACCGCGCGAGCGGAGATGGTGGGTGAGGTTCCTGTTTAGTGAAAGTGTCATTTCATTTCTCTCCCTGCTTTTGAAACTCGCTGCTGGTAACACAGATCGGAAAAAAGAGAACGCCCACAGAAACCCGAGCGCGGGGGCAGGGTGGGCGCGAAGCAGCGAGTACACACACACACACGCCGCGTGCTCACGTGGCTGGGCTCCCCACGCAGACACACACCGCTCCCCTGCCTGGGCGGAGAGCCGGGGCCCAGGAGCCAGACATCCCGGATTCAAATCCTGCCTCATGCAAGGGGATTGGCCACTCTCGGCCTGCAGTTCCCCAACTGTACAGTAAGGAGGACTATTTAGAATGCCCCCTCCCCCCAACTCTTCTACCTGGCTCTGTGTCCCCTGGGGCTGACCCACATAGGCTGCGTCAACAGACTCCGACCTGCCGGCCTCTGGCTGAGGTTGACCAATGGGAATCACCGGCAGCAGATGAAGGGCAGACAGGAGGAAGTAGGGGCAGTCATCCCCCGGCTCTTGCCCACCAGGGCTGAGGTTTGGGAGTGGCTGTGTCCCTCTCCTGACATCACAGCTCCTTTGGGCAGCGCTTTTTTATTTTTCTTTTTGAGGCAGGGTGTCACTCTGTAGCCCAGGCTGGAGAGCAGTGGTGCCATCATAGCTCACTGCAGCCTCAACCTCCCAGGTTCAAGCAGCCTTCTCACCTCAGCCTCCCCAGTAGCTGGGACCACAGGTGCACACCACCACACTTGGCTAATTTTTTGATTTTTTTGTAGAAACGGTATCTTGATATGTTGCCCAGGCTTGTCTCGAACTCCTGGGCTCAAGCGATCCTCCCACCTTGGCCTCCCAAAAGTGCTGGGATTACAGGCGTGAGCCACTGTGCCTGGCCTAGCCTGTTCTTGCAACTGCCTGTATCAGTCTTCTGTTGCTGCTGTAACAAATGGCCACAGACACAGTGGCTTCAGGACACACATTTATCATCTCCCAGCTCTGGAGGGCAGAAGCCCTACATGGGTCTCACTGGGTTAAAATCAAGGCATCAGCAGGTGTGCTCCCTCTGGAAGCTCTAGGGAAGAACCCGTTTCTTGCCTTTTCTGGCTTCTGGGGGACACCTGCCCTCCTTGGATTATGGTCCCTTCCTCTGACTTCAAGGCTGGCAGTGTAGCATCTTCAAATCTCTCTGACTCTGACCTCCTCCTTCCACTATTAAGGACCCCGGTGATGACACTGAGCCTACCTAGGTAATCCAGGATAATCTCATCTCAGGGCCAGCTGATTAGCAATCTCAATCCATCTGCCTCCCTATTTCCCCTTGCCATGTAATCTGACATAGTTGCAGGTTCCAGAAATTAGGATGTGGACATCTCTACAGACCATTATCCTGCCTCCCACCTGACCTTCACTGGTTCTAGGCTCTATCCACTCTCCTGCTCCTTCAGGATTAGGACTACTAAGGGGGTCCCATGGTGCCACCCCCTCGGTGCCACACCCCCGCTACTGTTTCCATAAATCCCACCCACCCCCCTATAATCATCCCTTCATTTCATCACCTCAATGGCCCCCATTTGAGCTGTCACCTGCAGGGACCTAATTAGTGCAGATAGTGAGATACTTGCCTTTTCCAGCTGAGGAATAAAGGACACATCACACATACCTGTCAGCCCCTCAGGCTGGTGCCTGGCACACGGCAAATGCTCAGCCACCTTTACAATCATAGTGTTTTATTTCTCTCACTAGATGCAGGCCCCCTTGAAAGTGGGAACTATGTACTGTTCTCTCATTTTTACTAGCCTTTGGCCTAGCTGCTGACAAAGAATTTCCAATCAATTATTCATTCAACAAACATTTATCGAGCCCCAGCTAGACTCTGAGAGACAGAAATGAGATGATCTGACACCAACAACAAACAAACTTGCCTTCAGGAAGCTTCAAATCTAGTGAGGGAGACAACAGTTATACCAGTCATCATATAAACACACAATTACAAGATCACATCTCCTCCCAGATTCTCATGGAGGGCCTCCTCTGGACCAGCCAAGGCACTGGGCTTATCAGGAGTACAGAAGTGAGGGAGGTATAATCCCTGCCCTCAAGATGTTGATAATCCCGTAAGGAAACAATTGGTGAAACAATCCTATAAGGAAACAGTAAGTCCTACGCAGCCAGGACAATAGCAGCCAGCACTAGGCAGTGTCCACGGGTTTGTGCAGGCAAGCCTCACTTCAGTGAGGCAGTGGAGAGTGAACTCAGCAGGCCTGGGTTGTCCAAACCCTGCACATTCCAAAGAAAAGAATGGACCTTGATCAGCTCTGGACATAACCTTCACACCCTTGGAATATCATGCCTGATATGAGTGTCTTTGTATCTGGGCCAGGGGCAACACCACGTGGTTGATGCTAACAACCTGATTATATTGAATGCCTGTTTTCATTTGCCTGGGGCCCTGAGCCACACAGAATATTTGACCACTGTAGGGGCTGGAGAGTGAGTAACTGAGGTCAGCTACGTGGACGCTCCATGCCTATGTGCCTGACCCCCAATAAAAACCCTGGACACTGAGGCTCAGGCGAGCTTCTCTGGTTGGCAATTCTTTGTGTGTGTCATCACACAGTTTCTGGAAGAGATAAGTGCTGTTCATGCAACTCTGCTGGGAGAAGATAGCTGGGAGCTTGTGCCTGGCTTCTCCTAGCCTCTGCCCTGCACACCTTTTCCCTGTGCTGATTCCTGTCTGTGTCCTTTTGCTGTAATAAATCATGGCTACAAGTATGACAGCTTTCTGAGTTCTGTGAGTCCTTCCAGCAAGTCCCTGAACCTGAGGGTGGCTTGGGGGACCCGTGACACAGACCCTATAAGGCCCCTATATATAGTTTTTGAGACAAGGTCTCACTCTGTCACCCAGGCTGGAGTGCTGCAGTACAATCACAGCTCACTGAAGCCTCAACCTCCTGGGCTTAGGTGATTCTCTCACCTCAGCCTCCCAAGTAGCTGGGACTACAGGTGCATGCCCCACATCTGGCTAAGTTTTGTATTTTTTTGTAGAAACGGGGTTTCACCATGTTGCCCAAGCTGGTCTCAAACTCCTAGGCTAAAGCAATCGACCCACCTTGGCCTCCCAAAGCTCTGGGATTACAGGCATGAGCCACCATGCCCAGTCCCCTATGAGACCCCTATTTTACAATCAGGGAAATCAAGGCTGGGAGCAGTGGCTCATGCTTATAATCCCAGCACTTTGGGAGGCCAAGGTGGGGGGATCACGAGGTCAGGAGTTTGAGACCAGCCTGGACAACACAGTGAAACCCCATCTTTACTAAAAATGCAAAAATCAGCTGGGCATGGTGGCAGGCACCTGTAGTCCCAGCTACTCAGGCGGCTGAGGCAGGAGAATCACTTGAACCCAGGAGTTGGAGGTTGCAGTGAGCCAAGATCGTGCCATTGTACTCCAGCCTGGGTGACAGAGCGAGACTCCATCTCAAAAAAACAAAAATGAAAACAAACAAACAAACAAACAAAAAATCTGGGAAATCAAAGCCAAATGGTTTAAATGATGGCCCCACAGTCACATAGGAAGCAGCAGAGCTGGGGTTTGAATTCAGGTAGCCAGGCTTGCAGTCTGGCCTTGCCATGCCACTGGGTGCTAACAGACTGTGGTCAGAAAGAAGGAGGGTCCAGTCTGCCTGAGGCATTAGGAGCCACTTGGCAGGGGTGGGAGGATTAATTTGCATAGGACCCTAAAAATCAATAGTTACACCTTTTTTTCCTAATCATAGGTGAAATAGGTATTCTGTATTGAAAAAAAGCAAGCAATAAAGAAGTTGTGTTTGGCACAAAATGGACCCCTCTCTTAATTTGAATTCCAAAGACAACTGCCACCAACAGCCTGGAGTGTGTCCTTCAGTACCTTTCTCTACACGCAAACACGTACCTGAGCTAAAGCACTATATTACTTCCTATTACTGATGTAACAAGTGATCATAAACATAGCAGCTTAAACAACACCAGTATATTCTCTTATTGTCTGGAGGTCAGAAGTCCAAGATCGATTTCGTTGAGCTAAGCAAGACGTCAGCAGGACCGGTTCCTTCTGGAGGAGAAGCATTTCTTTGTGTTTTGTGGTTTCTGGAGGCACCTGCATTCCTGCTCTCGTGAGCCCATCCTTGCATCCCTACAACCTCTTGCTTACAGAGGTCACGGCTTCTGCCTTCTGCTTTCTCCTATAGTCAAATCTCCCTCTTACAAGGACAATTATGACTATGTTTAGGACCCAGGATCATCTCCCCATCCCAAGATCTGTAACTGAATCCCATCTGTGAAGTTTCTCGTGCCATGTAAGTTTCGGGGATCAGGACATGGATGTCTTTGGGGACAGGATTCTGCCCACCCCATACCCTGCCTGCAGCCCCGCTGCTTGCCTTTCCCACCCCCTTCGTCGGCCTCTCTGTGCCAGCATGAGCGGACCTGCCTCATCCTTTCCACTGGATGAGCCCTTACACAGCAGCTGCCTATTAAAGGCAGGGCCGGCTGTGTTCACAGGGAAACGGGTCAGAGTTCTGACTCCCCTGGGAGCGGAGAGGAAGGAGCTGGCTGGTCCCTGCAGTCCAAGAGAAACTGAGAAAGAGCTCTGGAAAGGACTGAGCCTGCCTATGGCCAAAACCTCCCCTGGAGGCACTTCCAAGTTTCCCAGGTTCCCCAAGCCAGAGATGGCTGGTGCAATGTGTGAATTGACACCAAAGCTGGGACTTGGGGACAAAGGTGGCATAAAAGTGGAGGCCAGAATGCACTGGGGAAAAGCACCCTTATTTTGAGGTCATAGCCATGTACAGACCAGCGGGTGTCCAAAGGGACCTGCTTAAAACTTAATAGCTTCCTTAACCTTTACACTCACATTTCCACACTCATCCTCATGCTGCATGCACAGGTTATGCTTTGACTGCTCCTCTAGCATCCCCCTGCCCATGCACCAGGCCTGTTAATTTATATTCTTGTTACTTGGTTCGTTCTCTTGTTTGACCTTCCAGGCCCCTGTCTAACAGATGGGTTATTTTATACATCAAAATGGAGGTTCAGAGAGTCAAATTGAGGAAAGAGGTTCAGAGAGGTTAGGCAACTTGCACAAGGGCACACAGCCAGGAAGTCGCAGATCTGGTTTCGGATACACTGCCTCAGTTCCCTATCAGAGAGCTCTCTGGTGAGGACCAGAGATTAAGCTAGCATCCTAGGGAAGTCCAGATGGGAACTAGTGTCCACTGTTATTTTTCTGCTATCAGCAGAGGGTCTTGGGCTCTGGGTTTGACACCCATCTGGCTACCTCCAGATTGATCTCCAGCTGGGAGGCAGAGGTGTCCCCACCCGTCCAAGGTCACCAGGGTCATGACTGTCTAGACAAGATGTGAAATGTCCCCTTCCTCTTGGCCCCATGTTTGCCTGTGGCCTGAACTGCCTCCCGCATCTGCTGGTGAAGTCACATCCTTAGAGCCCTGGGGTGGGCACATGAGGTCATCCTGGCAGGCTCGAGCCAGCCCATGCCTGCCCCCACCCACCCCTGCAGCTGCCTGGTCCCACCCCGCAGAGGGATCAGGTTTTGGGGAGGGAAGAGGCTAAAACCAGCTCCCAGGATGGGAGACTTGGGAGCTCTGGTCAAACCATCCCTTTTCCTCTCCCATCCCAGACCTGGGGGAGAGACTGGGGTGCCATGAGGGCAGGAGTGACCAACTCCATCCAGGTTTGCCTGGGGCCATCCCAGTCTTAGCACCATGAGTCCTGTGTCCCAGGAACACCCTAGTCTGGAGCTCACGGAGGCAGCTGTGGACCCACCCATACGGGGTTGTGGAGTTTCTCTTTCATTCCTCCTGGGAAAAGGCCTGTCCACCAGCCTCACACCCTTGCAACCCACTGGTGTTTCTGCGAAGGGTGGAGTGGGGAAAAGCGTATGTGTCTGTTCGCCTGTGTAGCCTTGTACAAACACTTACACCCCAACCTCAGTTTTGTCTTCTGGAGAATGGGGATAAGGATGCTACCCTCCTGGCAGAGCTGCTGAGAGGCTTAAAGGAGGGAGAGATTGTAAGTGGCCAGCAAGGGAGAGCTTTTATAAAGAACAGCACAGAGGGGAGATGGCAGGCAAAGCAGAGTGAGTGCTGGGGACATTCTGCAAGTGGAGGTGGCCACGGGCAGGGGCGGGTGCTGGTTGTGTGCCTAGAGTGTGCCAGGCCCACACGGGCTGTGTTCTCGGTTCACCCTCAGAGCTACCTAGGAGGGAACCCATGTAGTTCATGAATGTCATTACCCCCATTTTATGGATAAGGAAACTGAGGCTCTGGGGGCAGCCAGCAAGGGGCAAAGCCCTGCCCCCACCTGGCAGCAGCTGTCTTTGCAGATAGGAGCCTGCAGTGCAGGGGACAGAAGGGACCTGTTTTTCCCGTCTGTTGCCCCGTCGTCACCCAGAGACCCAGAGGTGCTCGATGCTGGCAGCAGGAGCACCTGTGGGGCCCCAGGGCCAGGATGCCCTCCCAGACTCTGCCACCCACACCAGTGACTCCATCTTGGAGGTGGGAGCCTGTTTTCTCCTCTATAAAATGGGGATGAGGCCACTGAAGCTGTTGAAGGGAAGTTTCAGTGACCACCCGTGGCCAGCGCCGAGCCACCCAGGCTGGGGCACCCGGGGACTCCATGTGAGTGGCCAGGGTTGGAATCCTGATGATCCTGGGGACCTAGGGACACCTGCAGGGGACTGCAGCTCCCCCCCCGCCTCCCAGCTGGGTGGGGCGTCTCTCTGTGCTCCCCCCATTACGGGCCACGGGCCACATCGTTCTGAGCTGTAACTTCCTGCTTACTCCTTGCTACACGCCTGTCTCCCTCCCTGCTGGGTCGCTGCAGGCAGATGCTTATTCGGGAGCTGGAGTCCAGGCCTTCACCTCCTGGAGCCCTGTCCCCACCTTGGAGCAGTAGGGACAAAGCAGGTGTCCCCTCCCACACCATGTCCTGGACGACTCCCTAGACCAGGGATTCTCAAAGTGAGGTCCGAGACTCTTGGAGGGATCCACAGGGTCCTTCTTTTCCTTCCCTACATCTCTGTGAGGTCGGGTTTTCTTCATGTCCTTCAACCAAAATGCCAAGTCACACCAGACCGGATGCAAAAGCAGATTTGGGAATCCAGCTCTCTTCTAAGGGACTGGACATGAAAGAGGTTTGCAAAATTGTGAAACATACGATGCCACTCTCTTCTCACTATTTCTTTATGTTTGGGAAAAAAATGTTATCTTTCTTAAAATATATTACTCAACATATTAAGGAGCATAAAATTGTTCTTTTAAAATAAATGCATGTTTTGAAATTTTATCATGTTAATCTCTAATGCAGTAAATACTGATAAATAGAACCCACATAAACAAAAGCCCTTTTGGAGTCCTCAGTAATTTTTAAGGGTGTCATAGGGTCTAGGGGCCAAACAGTCTGGGAACTGCTCCCTTAAACAGCAATCTTACTTGATCCTTAAATTAAAATGGCTAACAGCAGCCGGGCACAGTGGCTCATGCCTGTAATTCCAGCACTTTGGGAGGCCAAGGCGGGCGGATGGATCACCTGAGATCAGGAGTTGGAGACCAGCCTGGCCAACATGGTGAAACCCCGTCTCTACTAAAAATACAAAAATTAGCTGGGTGTGGTGGTACACACCTGTAATCCCAGCTACTCAGGAGGCTGAGGCAGGAGAATCGCTTGAACCCGGGAGGCAGAGCTTGCAGTGAACCAAGATCGTGCCACTGCACTCCAGCCTGGGTGACAGTGAGAATCTGTCTCCAAAAAAAAAAAAAAAAAAAAAAAATTAGCAAACAGTTACTTCACACTTTCTATGCACCTGGCATTGTCTGAACCTTGTGCATGGACAGTTGTACAGAGACACACACATAGATACTATCTAACAGCACACGAACCCTCTGAGGTGGGTTTCAATCACCCCATTTTACATATGGGGAACTCAGGCTCTAAGTGGCCCCTTAACCACCAGGGGCCACTGCCTCTGGGGAAGCCCCCCCACTGGGACCCTCAAAGTCTGTTTCAGGAGTGGCTGAGATTCCAGGACAAACCACCTGGAATTCTCAAAGTTGGCCCCTACCTTGGAAAATCCCCTGAGGCTCACTGGCCCAGACTACCTTGGGGGACCCCAAACCCTGGCATGTCCTGGTCACTTGCTCTGAAGGAAGCCTGGCCACTGCTCACTCACCCACCTCCCGCCACACCAGGCCTCCGGCTTTTCCGTGCTGCTCTTCGGACACCCAAACTGTGCCAGCCTCGGGGCTTTTGCACCTGCTGTTCCCTCCCGCCGGAATGCCTTTCCTCCACATGGGGCCCATCATCGTCCCTGGCCTCTCATGTAAAATAGCAGCACCCTCTCCCACTCGTCTTCCCCTCCACCCTTTCGCTGCTATTTCCTGTGTGACACTCGACACTATGGGACATTGTGTTGTGGATGCACTGGTTCAGGGGTTTAGTGTCTGTCTCCCTGTGGAAATCTAAACCCGGTAAGAGCCCAGGCACAGCAACAGGTCCCAGCATGGTGGACTCAGTGAGTGGATGAACAGGATACGGGGACAGGAGAGTCACGCCTGGCTACAGGGACGCCCATCCACCTCCTCCAGCCTGGCTGACCGGCGCCGTGCTGGCCTGCTGCCCAGACTTGCCAGATCTTTCGATTTTTCAAAAGAAGCTGAACATCCAGATTTTTATGTAAAATCTTTTTTTTTTTTCACTAGCAACTTATTCAAATTAACAAAAAGAAAAAAACAGCTTGGTGAGCCAAACCTTATGTAGATAAACTCAGTTTGGCTAATCAGACTCGCCTTGCCTTCTAAGGGGAGGTGACATTTGAACAAGACTGGAAAGCCTTCAGAGCTAGGTGCAGGCCAAGCAGGGGAGGAGGGGAACAGGGTCGTGCCAGGCCAGCTGGGGCTGGGTTGTGGGGAGCATTTGAGAGGTCCGCACTCCGTGGACAGGCCCGTCACCCTTCCCCTTGGCTTCGGAAGTCTCCCCACCTCCCCCCGACCCCAGGCCCAGCTGGCTGCAAGCCATACACTTGAAGCATATGCGTGGAGTGTTTTGAGAAACGGAACACACAATACATCGCAAATAAGGCTGCTTCTCCGTCTGGCTGGGACACGTCTCCACGCTCCGCCAGATGGTCCCCCGCCGCCTCCCCAGCTGAGGCCGGGGCTTTGTGAGGTTGCATTCTGCGTAGAGGCTCCTCTCCATTCTGCAAGAGGCTGCTGGGAAGCTCTCTCCCCGGGGTGGCCGGGAGGATTTTTCTTGGCCCACAGACAGGAAGGCTGATTCAGCCAGGAACCTTCTTCTGCATTCAGAACCCCCACAGCTCCATCCTCCTCCATCCCCTGCCTACCACGCTCCATCCCCCGCCAGCCCCCATGACCCTGAGCCCCAGTGCGCTGGTGTTTATTGCTAATTGTTTTCAGACAGATGGTGTGGCCCAGAGTCTAATTCCCCAGGCTAGGGGGCGGGGGATGCTAGAGGAGAAGGCCGTGACCTTGACCACTTGCATTCTTGAAGAAAATGTTTGGCCCAGCCTGGGAGGCGGGGCGGTGGGCAGTGATGGCTAGGGCTTACAGAGGGGAAGTTTCAGGGCTTTGAGAAGGGAACAGGGGGGTAGGAGGAGGCTTTGAAATGTGGGAAACAACCCTGCAGCCCCAAGGGCTGATAAAGCTGGCTGGAGAATGGCCCCACCTTCAGGAAGCCCTCTGGGATTGAAGCCTGCGAGGCAGGGAGAATTCCTCCTGCAGGGTTGGATTTAGGGATGTGGGGAGTAGGGGATTTGTGGGGAGGGTGGAAGACCTCCCCACAATTTAATAAGCAGCCTCACTTTCTTTTTTTTTTTTTTTTTTTTTTGAGACAGAGTCTCGCCCTGTTGCCAGGCTAGAGTGCAGTGGCGCGATCTCGGCTCACTGCAACCTCTGACCCCCTGGTTCAACCAATTCTCCTGCCTCAGCCTACTGAGTAGCTGGGATTGCAGGCACGCACCACCAAGCCCAGCTACTTTTTGTATTGTTTGTAGAGATGGGGTTTCACCATGTTGGCCAGGATGGTCTCGATCTTCTGACCTCGTGATCCGCCTGCATTGGCCTCCCAGAGTGTTGGGATTACAGGCGTGAGCCATCGCACCCGGCCAGGAGCCTCACTTTTTAATGTAATTTCAACATGATCTGAAGGCTTACAGAGCCACCAATATTTCACTAGATCCCATGAGTCTGCCAAGCTGAATGAAGACCCCAAATTACAGATGAGAAAAAGAGGTGGCCTGTGAGGTGAGATGGCTTGCCTTAGGTCACACAGTCCACAAAGATCCATTGAGCTGTCACTCTGTGCCTGGTGGGAACACAGCCATGGCAGAGGACAGGACTGACAAAGTCCCTGTGTTCAGACTGGATAGGTTTGTACAGGTTTGTGAGAGGAGACAGACACAACTACAAAGAAATACGTTCAGAAACGGAAAGGACTAGAAAGACAAAAAACTAGGGAACAGGGTAGGCAGGGATCTCTGGAGAAGATCAGAGAGGGCTTCTTGGAGGAGGCAAGCTCAAACGTCGAGCCTTGAAGGCAGAGTTGAAACAAGCTGTGTCTACATCTCAGAACAGAGAGAAAGCCAGTGCAATGGCCCTGGGGTATGGATGAGCTTGTTGTGTCCAAGGAGGGGAAGCGTGGCCCCGGAAGCCATGATGGGGTGCATACAGAGCTGAGATTATAAAGCCCCTTCACCAATATCATTGAACACCAAATGCACCCACGACTAGAGAGCCAGCATCAGCATGATACCAAAACAGCAGGTTGCTCAACATCAGGTTATTTCAACTTGCTTTCTTTGTAAGGGTTAAAGCAGAAGGGGTTCTTTAGGCTGGCTCAGGTTGACTGGGCCCTCCTCGATTGGTTGCTGTGAATCTCCAGTCTATTAGAAAAATTGCCCCCATTTCTTCTACTTCTGCTTATTTTTTTCTTTCTTTTTTGTTTTTAGAGACAGGGTCTCTGTCACCCAGGCTGGGGTGCAGTGGCACAATCATAGCTCACTGCAGCCTCAACCTCCTTGGCTCAAGTGATCCTCCCACCTTAGCCTCCTGAATATCTGGGACTACAGGTGTGCAATGCCTCGCCTGGGTAATTTTTATTTATTTATTTATTTATTTTTTGTTTTGTAGAGATAAGGTCTCATTATGTTGCCCAGGCTGGTCTCAAACTCCTGACCTCAAGCAATCCTCCTGCCTTGGCCTCCCAAAGTGCTGGGATTACAGACACATAAGCCACTGTGCCCAGCCCAAACTACCCCCATTTCCAAGCTCAGTTTAATTACACGGCACCTGCAGGAGTGGCTCCGTTCTTGGTCTGCTGGGGCCTAGAGCAGGAACTCAGTCCAAAACAAGGGCCTCACATAAATTTTATTTACCAGCTATGGAGGAAAATAGAGCAAGGAGGGTGGGAGAAATCAGGGGGACTCAGGTGTGACCTTAAATAGGAAGGTCAGGGAAGGGCTGCTGGAAAAGCAATCGAGAAAAGGCCTGTAGGAGATGAGGAAGTGAGGCAGGCAGGAATGACGGAAGGAAGGAAGGGACTGATATGAGGTCCCTGGAGTAGCCAGATTCATAGAGAATTTCTGTCTCTGTGAATCTGGCTACTCCAGGGACCTCATATCAGTGGAATCTGACAGTATTTGTCCCTTTAAAACTGGCTTATTCTACTCGATATAATGTCTTCAAGGTTCATCCACATTGTAGCCTGTGTCAGAATGTCCTTCCTTTTTAAGGCTGAGTAATATTCCATTCTTTCTGGAAGGAAGGGCTTTCCAGAAAGAGGGAGCAACTGGTGTGCAAAGGTCCTGGGGAAGGTGTGTGCTTGGTATGTTCAAGGAGGCCAGAGCAGATGAGGCAGAGAGGGAGAGGGAGAGGAGGGGGCACTGAGCCTCGGGACACAGCAGAGGGTGAGGGAGTAGACCCCGCAGGGCATCGTGGGTTGTGGTAAGCACTGGCTTTTCCTCCAGGGACAAGGGAAATTGTTATAGGTGTTTGAGCAGAGGAGTGGCTTGTCTTGACTTAGGTCTAGCAGGATCCCTTTGGCTGCCAAGTGGAAAATCAACTGTGGGAATGAAGGCTGAGAGGCCGTCGAGGAGACTACTGCACCTGTCCAAGCCAGAGATGATGCTAGCTGGAGCCAGGGGAGGCAGCGGGCTGGAGAGAAGTTGTCACAGTCATGACAGATTTTTTTTAAATTGTAGTAAAATACACATAACATAAAATGTATCATTGTAACCCTTTTCAAGCATTCAGTTCAGTGGCATGAAGGGCCTTCACACTGTTGTGCAGCCGTCATCACCATCTGTCTGCAGAACTTTTTCATCTTCCCCAATTAAAACTGTCTCCATGAAACACAGCCCTGGCACTCACCATTCTACCTTCTGTCTCTATGAATCTGGCTACTCCAGAGACATCATATCAGTGCAAACTGACAGTATTTGTCCTTTTATGACTGGCTTATTCTACTCACTATATTGTCTTCAAGATTCATCCACATCATAGCCTGTGCCAGAATGTCCTTCCTTTTCAAGGCTGAGTAATACTCCATTGTCTGGATAGACCATATTTTGTTTAACCATCATCCATTGACGGACACTCTGGTTGTTTCCACCTTTTGGCCATTGTGAACAGTGCTGCTGTGAACACAGGTGTGCAAATATCTCTCCCAGTCCTTGAGGATGGATTTTTAAGGTATGCGCAACAAGATTCGCTTATGGCACAGATCCAGGAGTGTGAGAAAAAGAGGCGTCAGTGTGGACCGAAGTCAGCTCAGCTCCTGCCCCACCCTGTCTTGATGGGCAAAAGGCCATTCCACCTCTGACATTCTAGGACATTCTTTTGAGACATTTCATAGCATGGCCTCAGCTCCTGACCCCTCATCTCTGCCATCTCAACCTCTCAGGGACTCAACTTCCCTTCTCTTCTGCCAAGCCTCCCAGGTCAGCATCTGCCCGTCTTCATTTCTCAGACAGGCAGACCATCTCAGTCAGTGCATGCTATCAGCCTCCTCATCACTGCTGTCCCACCGCACCTCAGCAGGCTCAGATGAGTGAGACGCGAGGCTCTCGAGTGCTCTAGAACTCCGCTGAATTTCTGCTTTTAGTCCCATTCAGTGGAAACAGGGCCTTGCTTAGTCTTGAGCTTTCCCATGCTTCTTCCACCCTGCCCAGGGATTGAATCTACTTACAGCCCTCCTTGGGCCAACAGTCCCCACCGATGTCCCTGAAATGCCTATGGTCTCATCTGCCTTTAGGTCTTCGTCTGGTTCCAATGACACTGGACTCTTTTCTGCTCCCCAAACATACTGAGTGAGTGCCTCCCCCAGGGCCTTTGCACCTACCATTCTGGCCCTTGCCCCCTTTCCTCTTCGTTTTGCCACCCCTACTCACCCAGCAGTTTCCAGCTTCAACCTCCCTGCCTCGGAAACCTCCTCTATGCCTCAGGCTAAAGCCAGGCTCCCAGTCAGCTCCCCGCATGCCTCCCTGGAAACTTTCCTTTCTTGACACTTGTCCCATTAGGAAAGAGAGACAGGAGGGGGCAGTGGTTAACGCACAGACTGAAGTCAGACTGCCTGTGTCCAGATCCTGGCTCTCACTGAAGAGCAGAGTGACCTTGACCAAATCATGGAATCTCTCCCAGCCTCATTCATAAAATGAGGATAATCATGATCCCCATGCACAGGGTTGTCTGGGGATTAAATGAAATAATATACATCAAGTGCCCGGAACAGTGTCCGACGCAAAGTGTGCCATGAATAATTGTTGCTCTGTGGAATTCCTTGCTCACTGGCATCTTCCCTGCCTGGTGGTAACTCAGAGAAGAGAGGGGCTGGGTCTGCCCCGGGTGTGCGGGTATACCTGGCGTGCTCTCCAGATCTGGACCAGCAGGGTAGACGGATGGACAGATGGAAGTTCTAACTCTGAGTCCATGCAGCAACCTCCTCCTCCTCTCCTGGTGCTGGCACTACCTCCATCCAGCCCCCTCCCCACCCCTCCTGCCACTGGGGGCTCACCTGACCCAGCCCCCACCTCCCCAGCCTCCTGTACCCATTCAAGTGCAATTAAGCCAAACTTTTGATTTAAGATATTTATAAAGGCACTAAGAATGTCCTCTAATATCAGCTTATATATTTTTAATCTGCCGTTAAAGTGATTTAAAACGGAGCTCCGATGGATAGGCGTGATGAAAATTAAAAGTCTCCATCACCTTGTGTCTGGCTGCAGCGCCCCAGCCGACAAGGACGCAGTGGGGCGGAGGCCCCCCACCCCGCCGAATTAGGGGGAAACGCAGCCTTGCCAGCTCTTCTCCAGGGCTGGGGCAGCCAGGGAGACGCGGTGTCATTAAGTAGTGAGCGCAAAGGGCGGCAGTGTCTGCAGAAGGAGCCACGCGGCCATGCTTAATGAACAGTGACATCTGCTCGGCTCTTTAATTAACGAGCCCCCACGCGCTGTGGCAGGACACAGGGACCACGTCCTCTGTGCTTGCAGGAAAGAAAAAAAAAAAAGCCAGGCAGGGAGACGACTGCAAATGTGCAGAATGATTTTTTTCCTGCCTCCTTTTAGAAACTGGAGAATGGAACCTAGCTGCGACTGTTCCCTCTGCAAGGCCATTTCCCGGGACTGGGTTCCTGAGGAGCCTGGTGGGGGAAGGCGCTCTCGCCCCATGCCTGGTGTTCAACCTTTTCTTCACCCTTCTCCCACCCCCGGCCTCTTCACACACGAGTCTGAAATAAATGAAGGCAGCCAGAGTACAGGGGTCTGAGCTTCCCCCAGGCCTGGGATGAAAAGCCATGAATCAGCCCTGTGTTGAATCTCCCCATCATAAATTCACTCATCCACAACTGCATCCCAGCTTCCTCCATGACGACAGACTGCCACCCACGAAGACACCAAGCGGGGGCTGTGAGAGAGATTCCAGATCTCACACCAAGGATAAGGGCCCAGGACAAGGGCCACTAGTGGCCATCCATGGCTTAACCACTAAGACATTGCATCGTCCCGTTTCCACGCTGGAGGCAGGCTTTACAGAGAGCCAGGCTGCAGTGGGGGGATTTTGACCTGAAGACCAGAGGCCCGAGTCTCTGGCTTGTAAAATCTCAAAAAACTTGGCCCTTGTGGCTTAATGGCCCAAAGCATAGCTCTGGAAGAGTCCCACCCCCACTCCAAACACATCAGCTACAGGTTTGTTTTTTTCTAGAACTCTCTAGAGTTTTCTATAATTCAACTAAATTTCTGCTTTGTGCCCCATTCAGTGGAAACAGAACCTTGGCAAGTCCAGAGTTTTCCTACTCTTAGCCTACTCTGCCTAGGGATTGAGTCTAGCTGTGGCCTTCCTTTAAAATGAGTCTGTGGACCTTCTTAGGTCAAGGGTCACCACAGATGGCCCCAAGATGCCCATGGTCTCATCTGCCCTTAGGCCTTAGTCCAGCTCCAGCTACACTGGCCTCTCTTCTGCTCCCCAACCATACTGAGTGAGTGCTCACAGTCACAGGCATTTATTTAGCACTTACTGTATGCCTGGCTCTTTGCACAGTGGTTTATATGCAGCAGCTCTCACACCAACCCTATGAAGAAAGGACTATCACCAATCCCACTTTACAGAAGCAATTCTTCTGAGGAACACCAAGAGATAGCATAGACAAGCTCAGAGTTATGTGCCTGAAGAGTGAGATAGTTGGGGTATTTATTCACTCAATCCCCACTTGTCATCGGTTGAGGGTGTTAAACTCTCAAGCAGTCTCTCCTGAGGAGGCTTAGTGAGCACCAACAGCATCTACTCTCCTCCCTCCCTGCACATTCCTGTCTGGAATGTTCTGGAGCTTTGGCAGGCATGTTGGCACTACAGAGAAAGGTATAAGAACTGCTGAGGCCCTGACATGGCCTGGTTTCCAAAACAGCTTTTGCCAGGCTTCTTTAAATATCCAATTCTACTTGCTCATTGCTGATATGTAGGAAAGCAATTGACTTTTGTATAGTTACCTTGTATCCTGCAACCTTGCTATAATCACTTATTCATTCTAGTGTTTTTTGTCATTGTTTTGAATCTTTGGGATTTTCTAAACAGTCATGTCATCTGTGAAGAAAGACAGTTTTATTTCTTCCTTCTCAATCTGTATACCTTTTCTTACTTGTCTTATTGCATTAGCTATGATTTCCAGTATGACCTTGAAAAGGAGTGGTGAGAGTGAATGTCCTTGCCTTGTTCCTGACCTTAAGGGGAAAGAACCTAGTTTCTCACCATTAAGTGAGATGTTACCTATTGGATTATCGGAAATGTTCTTTATCAAGTTGAAGTTCCTCTTTACTCCTAGTTTGCTGGGAGTTTTTGTCGGGGATAGGTGTTGGAGTTTGCCAAACACTTTTTCTGCATCTATGGATGTGACTGTATGATTTTTAGCCAGGTTTCTTTTTAGAGGAGGAAAACAAAACTCCCATTTTGTTCAGGCCACTGATAGTTAAGCTTTCTGCAACTTGCAGGTAACAGGCATCCCTAACGGATATGAGGAGCTACAGGAAGGAAGGAAATGGATGATATGGGTCTGGGCTGCCTTTTCAATAAATGTCCTTGTGACTGAAATGTTGGGTACGTTAGTCTCCCCTGGCTGCCGTAACAAAGTACCACAAATGGGGCAGCTTACACAACAGAAATGTATTCTCTCACAGTTCTGCAGGCCAGAAGTCTGAGATCAAAGGGCCAGCAGGGTTGGTTCATTCTGTGGGAATCTGTTCCTGGCCTCTTCCCTAGCTTCTGGTGCTTCGCTGGCAATCTTTCGCATCCCTTGGCTGGTGGATACGTCACCCTGATTTCTGCTTTCATGTTCCCATGGCATTCTTCCTGTGTGTGTCTGTGTCCAAATCTCCCCGCTTTAGAAGCGCTCCATATTGGATGAGGGACCCCCTTATTCCAGTACGACCTCATCTGAACTAATTCCATCTGCAGGGACCCTACTTCCCAAATAACGTTGCATTCTGAGGCACTGAGGGTGAAGTTAGGACTTCAGCACATGAATCGTGGGGGATGCAACAGGGTCTATAACATCAGTTTAGGGAAAGTTTTCTTTTTATGATCGGGAGTCTTGAGGGCACTTGTGGCCATCAGGAAGGTCTGGTTGGGAAGGAAGAAAGGAAAATCCATTGTGTGTAGTTTCTGAGGGACTGAAAAGAGTGAGAGCCCCAGCCCAGAATGACGGACCGGCCCTTCCTGGCCAACCACCGGGATGCACACAGGGTCCCTGTGTGAGGCTTTCTCCTTCCTGAGCAGCCTCCATCTCCGGGGGTGGGCCCAGGGCCGCAAGTGGAGGGGCCCCCACGCCACGTTTTGTGGCCGAGCTGAGGCTTCTGCCCTCGCAGCTGGGCTGACCTCCTGCAGGCCGGCCTCAGTCTAAACAAGGGCCGAGTGTGTTTTTCCAGGCGAGGATTGGGCTGGGGTTTGCCCGGGAGCCTGGTTCAGACAGGAGCCCTTTGAAGGCAGGATGAATTGAGACAATGTCTCCTTCCAGCTAAGGGCAGGCAGGGGCCAGAGCAGGAGCAGCCTTCCAGAAGGCCTCTTGTCCAGGGATGAGGAGGGTGTGGGAAGGGGAGCTTAGCCTCTGGGCCACCACCGGGCCTGAATGACATCGTCACCTAACAATCCAGCAACTGCGGCAGCGACGAATTCTCGCAGCCTTTGCCAAAGCAAGCCTCGTGCAGGAGCAAGTGACAGGAGGTGGTCCCAGGCGAGTATCTCTTTTATTTTTAATAATTATGCATGTATTTAATGTATACTAGAAAAATATAGTTAGCCCATCCCATTAATGTCCCAGGTTGCATTGCTTCATGCAAGGTGACATCTCAAAATTTAAAAAGGAGGTTATTGGAAACTACCTGTATGTCCATCAGAGGTAAATGGATAAGTGAATTGTGGCACATCCTTACAGTGGAAAACTACACAGCAATGAAAAAGCCCATCCTGATCCACATACCAGCATGGAGCCACAGCTATTATGTGGGCTGGTGACAGGTCCTTCTCTTAAAAGAGGGAGAGGCTGAGCTTGGGCCCAGCACGGGGACCCAGCACCAATGCTGTTTTAAGGCTCCACCCCTCCTGGCCTGTCTCTATATCAAGCCAGTTGTCCCCCAAAATGTGCCTAATCACTTCTTATCTCACTGTTGCAATTCTGGTTTGGATGACCTCACTTCTCACTTGGCTCCCCTGGCCCAGCCTATGGCCTTTTCACACACTGCCCTTCCACACTGCACAGATTCATCTTCCTAAACTGCTGCTGTGATTGAGACTCCCCCGACCCCACTGCCGTGACTCAAGCACCTTCGATGGCCCCCTATTACCCAGAAAATAACTATCAAATGCCTCAGTGTGGTATTTCACAATCCCAGGACCTTCTGAGCTGGCTTCAGTCCTATGTGGTATACCAGCAACAGCAGCAAATTGGCTATTTCCTGACTGTGTCCCACAAATTCTCTCCTCTCGATCTTCTCCTTCCACCTGGGATACCTTTTCTATAACCTCAACTCTAAAAGTCTCTTTTCCTTTGAAGGTGCAGCTTTAAATGCTACTTCCTCCTTGCTAGTGAGAATGAAACACATCTCTTCCCTCGTTTTACTACCTGTCTCTCCAAGAATGCCCTTATCATTTTTCTTGGACCATGGTGATTCGACTCCCAATCTCAGGGGATCAAGATTTTAAAATAGTCACTCAAAAAGAGCAATGCTTAACCCAGAGGAATGAGGCTCTGATGGTGACATTTTAGGCACCCATGCCTGGTAGAAGAAGGCACCATGTTGATCAGGGAGGCCTTCCCTGGAAAGCACCTACACCAAAGGCCACAGACTCCAGCAATTGGAGTCTGAGGGGAGACGCTGTGAGCTGATATCAGGGAGGTTGTCTTGGAAAAGGGATAATTGATCTGGGCCTTGAAGGTAGATGGCACTCAGGGAAGTGGCATGGTTCTGGGGAAAGAATTTAGAATTTGTGGACTCAGATAGGCCTGGGCTCAAATTCCTTTTCTGCATTTTTTTTGAGACAGGGTCTTGCTGTGTCACCCAGCCTGGAATGTAGTGGTGCAATCACAGCTCACTGCAGCCTCAAGCTCCCTAGGCTCAAGTGACTCTCCCACTTCAGCCTCCCAGGTTGCTGAAACTGCAGGCACAGGCTGCCACACCCACTTAATTTTTTTTCTTTAATTTTGTAGAGATGGGGTTTTGTCATGTTGCCCAGGCTGCTCTCAAACTCCTGGGCTCAGGCGATCCTCTTGCCTCGGCCCTGCAAAGTGCTCGGATGAGACTTTGGCTATCATAGAAGCCCCAACTCAAACTGCCTTCAACTAAAAGGAAAAGTTATTAGTTCTTGTAATGGTAAATTCCGAGGTAGTGCTGGCCTCAGGTATGGCTGAATCCAGGGGCCCAAGCAATGGCCTCAGAATGCACAGTTGTTTGTGTCCATATTGGCTTCCTCCTCAGTCATGCCCTGCCTTCACACGGAAATGGTATCCCAGCAGGCACAGCTAAACATGCTCAATCAGTCCAGATTCTCACTTCCCAACTGTTCCTGCAACAGTCCTGGGATACCTCTTACTGGACAGAATTGGATCATTCAATGACCCCTGAACCAATCACTGAGGCCAGAGGTTTGGAAAATTTGGATTGGCTGAGCCTTAGTCACATGCCCATCTCTGGACCAATGGGGAGAACCAGTTCAACACAAACCACATGGTCTGAGGTGAGTGAAGGGCTGTCTCCAAGTAAACTAGAGGGGCTGTGACCAGAAGGGGCAACTGATGTCCAGTAAAGTTACTGAACAACTGTGGGACTTTGTACAGGTACCTTAAGCATTCTGATGCCCAGACCCCTTGTTCGTAAGATGGGAAAATGACAGACTCACCCAAGGGGAGC
Source organism: Pan paniscus (assembly GCF_029289425.2). NCBI lineage: Eukaryota > Metazoa > Chordata > Mammalia > Primates > Hominidae > Pan > Pan paniscus. The sequence goes on from NC_073259.2 coordinate 132,746,860, forward strand.
TGTAGCTAGTTGTGTGATGATGTTCATGAAAACAGCTGGCATACTATAGGAGCCTAATAATGGCCCACAGCTTCAGAAGCTGGGCTGGAATTAGGGCAGAGAAGCGGGAAGGATGGAAGTGGCTGTGTTTTCCAAGATGGCTACAAATTCTTCCATCCCACAGGCTCTTTTTACAATGTGAGGTGGGCACTCCTGCTATTGGGAGCTGGGAGTTATGTCCCTCCCCTTGCCCAGGGCTGAGACTACAATGGAAGGGAAACTGGGGAACTTCTGAGACTGTTATAGGAGGTGTTATGGCTTCCTCCTGGCCCTCTTGGGACATTTTTTTTCTGGAGCACCATGTTGTAAGGAAGCCCAAGTCACACGTGGAGGCTGTGGCCCCCAGCTGAGGTTCCACCTGGCAGTCACATATCAACTATCAAATAGTGACTGCCAGACATGTGGGTTGAGATAACCTCAGCCCCAGTCCCCGTGTGACTGCAACCACATGAGAGGCCCCACACCAGAACCGCCTAGCTGAGCCCAGTCAACATCGGAACCATGACATAACAATAAAATCATTGCTATTGTTTCATGCTGCTAAGTTTTGGGGTAACTCCTTACACAGCAACAGATACCTGGAAAGGGGAACATGGAAGGATTGTATGCAGAGGCTATGATGGGAGGTTATGGTGGCCTGATTTCATCACAGGATCTGTCTCCAGATCTCACTGGTTCACAAGCTGGGTAATCCCAGTGTGTACAAAAGAGAAAAAGAAGAGGCTGTGCCTGAGCTCCCTGAGCCACACACAGCCCTGTGCCCACAGCCCTGTCCAGAAGTGGACTCATTCACACCATCAGGCCCCGGCTGTGAATTTCCCAGGACAAAGGGGTAGCCCCACAGCTGTCGGGGCAAACCTCCTTCGATGCTCTCCAACAGCTCAGGCCAGCCCATTTCTCACTGACTTGTGGATGGAACGTGTCACCTTCAGAGGAAGGGGGCAAAATAAACCTTTGAAGGTGAGCTTGCTAAATGCTTGCGTAGTGAGGCCCCTGCATCTCCTTTTGCCGAGACTGGGGGAGGCTGAATGGCACCAGGCCCTGTCTCTCAGCCCTGCTCAGCCCCATCCCTCTAGTTCAGTCCTGTGGGACCGCCCGATCCTTGTGCAGCCCAGCTACACCAGCAGGTCGCCGAATGTGGATTGTATCCGGGTGGCATCTACACAGATCAGAAGGTAGTTCAGATAATGGGATCCTTTGAAGCAGACGATGAAACATTCCACTCCAGACCTCAAAAGCCCAGGTGGCTGCCTGCCCCAGGCATTCAGGTGTCACTGCGCGGCTCCTGCCCCACCTCCTTGAACCACCCATGGGAACAGCCTCTGCCTTTTCCTTGCTGAACTGCTATTTGCTCACTTTAAAAACAACTACTCACTTTCTCTGTAGGCAAATAAATGGACGTAAAGAGGAAAGCTCAGATCACCCCCTAATCGGAAAGCCGATATCACTTACCGGAAGAGTAGGTGATGGTGAAAGTGAACACAGAGAAACAAAAGGTGTCACCCAAGTCTGCTTTCTGTCCTGCTGCCTGAGGAAGGTTTTCAATGGAAACCGTTTCCGGCTGTTGTGAAGGAAGCTCTGCCAACCTTACTCAGCGAGGTGTCAAAGACATCTCAGCACCCGTGGAGAGTTTCTCCCTGGAGTTGGCAGAAGAATAGAAAAATAAAAAAAGGAGTGGTTTTCTTGCTGTTTCATATTATTTAATGCTGTGCCTACATCCATTCCAGGTCTTCCCAACCACTTGAGGGAAACCCCAAATTATGATGATAGCAAATGCTTGCACAGGGCTTGGGTACCTCCAAGAGCATTATACGCACTACCTCATTTAATCCTTATGGTAGATACTGTTATCAGTATCACATGGGGCACAGAGAAGTAGTGCATCTGAGGTCACACAGCCAGTGAGTGGTGAAGCTGGGATTTGAACCCAGTTCTCTAGCTTGAGTCTGTGCTCCTAACCATGCAGCATGCTGCCATCTGAGAAGCACAGGTTTACACCCATCAGGCTCTGGATAACTGCCCAGAGTCTCTGTCCTAGAGTGAAAAATGCCCCCCGCCCACAGTTTATGTCACTCCCCGGTACCTACGAATGTGACCTCCGGAAATAGGGTCCTTGCAGACGTGATCAACTGAAGATGAAGTCATAGTGGATTAGAGTGGATCCTCATAAGAAGGAGGAAGTTTGGACAGAGACATGCAGGGAAAAGCCACGTGACCACAGAGGCAGAGATTAGAGTGTGGTAGCCACAGCTAAGGACTGCCAAGGATGCTGGCAACCACCAGAAGCTGGAAGGGGCCGGGAAGTATCCTCCCCAACAGCCTTCAGAGAGAGTATGGCCCTGCTGCCACCCAAACGTTGAGGGAACACGATTCCTATTGTTTTTAGCCACAAAGTTTAGGATGCTTTGTTCCAGCAGTGGCGGAAAACTAACAGTCTTCTTGGCCTGTGTTTGGGGGCACATGTCTCCCACAGGAACAAGTGCCCCCTGGGAAGGGGTCTGGAGTTAGCTGAACTGTAGGAAGTCTGTTGTTTTTTCTTAGAAAAGCTGAATTTTCACCTTTCCCCATCTGCTCAGAGATCTGCAGAAACAGCCTTACCTTCCCATTGGCTTCTGTTGCTGTGTCACTTTGGCCAAGTGTCTTAACCTCTCTCTGATTCTCATAGTGGATTTTGCAAGCACATAGACGGTATGAGTTTGTTCTCACACTGCTATAAAGATATGCCTGAGACTGGGTAACTTATAAAGGAAAGAGGTTCAATTGACTCACAGTTCTGCATGGCTGGGGAGGACTCAGGAAACTTACAGTCATGGCAGAAGGCAAAGGGGAAGCATGAAACCTTCCTCACGAGGCGGCAGAAGGAGAATGAATACAGCGGGAACTACCAAACACTTATAAAACCATCAGATCTCGTGAGAACTCACTCACTCTCACGAGAACAGCATGGGGAAACTGCCCCCGTGATTCAATTACCTCCACCTGGTCTCTCTCCTGACACGTGGGGATTATGGGGATTCAAGATGAGATTTTGGCTTGGGACGCAAAGCCTAACCATATCATAGACCTAGAACACCTGCCCCTGGGAGGCAGCTGTTATATCTCCGTGGATTAAGGTTTCAGGAACTTTTATGGAATTGCCAAATGTTTTCTTTCTTTAAGCTGGGCTAAGGATATGGTTTCTAAAGCTTTTTGTGTGTGTGTGTGTGTGTGTGTGTGTCTCATCGTCATCTGAAATTCTCTTATTTATTGGTTTGTTTGTTTATAGTCTGTCTAGACCCATGTTGGCTGATGGAACTTTCTGTGATGATGGAAATATGGCTATCAAGCACTTAAAATGTGGCTGGTACCACTAAGGAACTGAATTTGTAATTTTATTTAATCTAAATGTAAACAGACACATGGATTAGTTTCCTGTAGCTGTGTAACAAATAATTTAAAAGGTAGTGGCTTAACACATTTTATTCTCTTATAGTTCTGGAGGTCACAGGTCTGCAATGGGTCACACCTAAAAGCAAGGTGTTGGCGAGGCTGCATTTATTCCTGGAGGCTCTAGGAGAGCCTCTGTTTCCTTGCCTTTTCCAGCTTCTAGAAATCTCCTGCACTCCTTGGCTTGTGGCCTCACATCACTCTGACATCTGCTTCCACAGTCACAGCTCCTCTGACTCTGACCCTCCTGCCTCCCTCTTATAAAGATCCTTGTGATGACCTTGGGCTCACCTGGATCATCCAGGAACATCTCCCATCTCAAGATTCTTAATTAAATCACATCTGTAAAGCCCCCTTTGCTGTATCAGGACACATATTCACAGGTCCCAGGGCTTAGGACCTGGACATCCTGTGGGCCATGGTTCCATCTCCCACTGCGTGGGGCTAGGGGCTACTGTATCCAACAGACAGATCCGGACTGGACTGTCATTTCCTAGGGAAACTGCTTCTGTCTTAATCGCCATTGTGCCCTGCGTCAGGCACACAGTAGGTGCTCAATTAATGTGTTCAATTAATGAAATTCGAACATTGCTTCTACAACATGTTTGCTGAACAACATGTTGGGTTTAAATTCCGAGTCTTAGCTAAACTTTGCAAAATGGAGACAGTTGTCATGCTGCCTTTAGCCTGGGCCTTGGGCACTGGTTCTGTTCCCTGTTCTGCTGTGTGACTTTAAGCAAGCCTCTGCACCTCTCCGGGCGTCAGCTTCCCCATCTGTACAAAGAGCCGGGAGGGAGGAAGCCAGACGCTGTGAACCACCTGCAAACAGCCTCGGGGGGCAGAGAAAACTGGGATGCAGAAGCCATGGGGCCGGCCCATGGGCGAGGCCTTGAGGGAGGCGAGCAGTCCACCCCAAAACTAAAAGCGTATTTCAGAAAAATGGTGTGGGAGACCAGGAGGGAGACTTTCTGAGCCACCTGGGGAAAAGAACTTGGGGGCCCGGACTGGGGTTAGAATCAGTGACTCCAATGCTCTGCCATCTGCCGGGATAGTTCTCCCAAGCCATCTCCATCTCTGACCCTACGCGTCCTTCAAGACCCAGTTCAAATGGCCCTTTCTTAAGGCAACCTTCCTTGACTCCCCCAACCCACCTCTGACCCACAGGAAGAGCTCAGGGTCTTCAGGCCTCCGCAGAAGCTGTGCCGCCCCCATCGCAGTCGAGAGATGTTAAGTGGCTTGTTCCAAGTCACACATGCCAGTGAGCGGCAGATCTGGGATGTGAACCCAGGTCATCTGGCTCCAACGTCTGTGCTCTTACTGGGCTATGTATGCACACTCACCACGCACACAACACACACACGAAACACAGGCACATCCCTAATCACACACGACACACACACAAAACACATGCACATCCCTAATCACACACGTACCTGGACACACACACACATTCATCCTAATACACACATGTACCTGCACAAACACTCATCCTAATACACACATGTACCTGCATACACACACACACACTCATCCTAATACATGTACCTGCGCACACACATCCTAATACACACATGTACCTGCACACACACACACTCATCCTAATACACACAAGTACCTGCACACACACATTCATCCTAATACACACATGTACCTGCACACACACACACATCCTAATACACACACGTACCTGCACACACACACACACTCATCCTAATACATGTACCTGCACACACACATCCTAATACACACATGTACCCGCACACACACACACTCATCCTAATACATGTACCTGCACACACACATCCTAATACACACATGTACCTGCATACACACACACTCATCCTAATACACACAAGTACCTGCACACACACACTCATCCTAATACACACAAGTACCTGCACACACACACTCATCCTAATGCACACATGTACCTGCACACACACACTCATCCTAATATACACATGTACCTGCACACACACAGTAATCCTAATGCACACATGTACCTGCACACACACACTCATCCTAATATACACATGTACCTGCACACACACAGTAATCCTAATGCACACATGTACCTGCACATTCATCCTAATACATGCATATACCTGCGTGCGCACACACACACACACTCATCCTATTACACACATGTACCTGCACACACACATCCTAATACACACATGTACCCGCACACACACACACACTCATCCTAATACATGTACCTGCACACACACATCCTAATACACACATGTACCTGCATACACACACACACTCATCCTAATACACACAAGTACCTGCACACACACACTCATCCTAATGCACACATGTACCTGCACACACACACTCATCCTAATATACACATGTACCTGCACACACACAGTAATCCTAATGCACACATGTACCTGCACATTCATCCTAATACATGCATATACCTGCGCGTGCACACACACACACACTCATCCTATTACACACATGTACCTGCACACACACATCCTAATACACACATGTACCTGCAAACACACAGCCATTCATCCTAATACACACATGCACCTCCACACACACACTCATACTAATTCACACATGTACCTGCAAACACACATCCTAATACACACATACCTGCAAACACACACACATTCATCCTAATACATGTACCTGCACACACGCACATCCTAATACACACATGTACCTGCAAACACACACACATTCATCCTAATACACACATGTACCTCCACACACACACACTCATACTAATTCACACATGTACCTGCACACACACATTCATCCTAATACATGCATGTAACTGCACACACTCATCCTGATACACACGTGTACCTGCACACACACACATTCATCCTAATACACACATGTACCTGCACACACACATTCATCCTAATACACACATATATCTACACACATACACTCATCCTAATACACGCACGTAACTGCACACACACATTCATCCTGATACACACATGTACCTGCACATGCACATGAGGTACACATCTTTAAGACATGAATATACATGCACATATACACATAGCCACACAGACGCAACACACATGCATATCCAACTACACACACCCATATGTAGATGCACACACAGACACCTCTGCATTAACACAGACTCTGTCTCACACCCATTACAGCCACACCCCACACACCCATGTGTATACACACATGGGCATACACTTGTGCATGCATATTCCTTCACACATTCATGTACACATGCATATATACATTCACCCCACACACATATACATCTATGCATGGCATATGACACATGACATATTCACACATCCTACACTTGCCCACACATCCATATACACACATATGCACACATGCACATAAGTACACACATATATACACATGACATACACACGAAACATACTCTTTTTTTGAGACAAGGTCTCACTTTGTTGCCCAGGCTGGAGTGCAGTGGCACAATCACAGCTCACCACAGCCTCGACCTCCTGGGCTCAAGCAATCCTCCCACCTCAGCCTCCTGAGTAGAGAGGACTACAGGTACACACCACCATGCCTGGCTAATTTAATGTTTGTAGAGTCTGGGTCTCGCTGTGTTGCCCAAGTTGGTCTCAAACTCCTGGCCTCAAGCAATTCTCCTGCCTTGGCCTCCCAAAGCACTGGAATTACAGGTGTGAGACACTGTGCCTGGCCCAATACTCATATTATTTTGTATGTGTGACCAGGTGACACATATGTATGCATATATGTGCACACACACACACATCTAGACCAGATGCTGGCCTCCTAGCATAAGCTTGTTCACCTGCACACACAAATATTATCTACTGGCCCAGCACACACCCACCCACAGGTGTGCACACACAGACGTGTGCGAAGACCACGCATGCACACACCTTGTGTAGGGGCTATACCTAAACGTAAAATCTGCGGAAACACCACTGGAACAGCATGCATAGGCACATAAAACATGTGTGTGTCCAAATATTCACTTGTACTATGTACTCAGTCACAAAGAGAAAACCATGTAACTGCAATATGTGAACCAGGAAATCTCCTAATTCTGTTTTCCTGTATGCATGCCCAGATATGCATGTGCACACACAAGACATGCCCAGATCCTTCTGCTCCCACTGTCTGTCCCCTATGCCCTCCCTCCCCACCCTCTCCTCTACGCACTCAGTGTGTTGGTGAGGCCTAGGGGCAGACAGCAATGCCCTCTGGTCCTGAATGACCTCAAGGAAGAGGAACGGAGCAGCTGCCTGGCCTCGCCTGCTGGGAAGGGGGACAGCAGGCAGCACAGTGGGAGTTCTGGGAGGACAGCGGAGTCCAACCCCAGCCCTGGGCTCAACCCCACCTGGCCTGACCCTGGACGCCCTGATCACACTCTTCCTGACGCTTGCCTACCATGCTGGGTGCTGGGGCCAGATGCAGACCCAACACACTCCAGGGTATGCAGAGGAGACCTGGAAGCTGGGGAAGAGTACAGGATCCTTTGCTTCACCCTGAAGCCCCCCGTCTGGCCGTGCTGAGCAGACAGGAAGATGACAGCACAGTGTAGGCTGGTGGGGGGGCGCCTGCCCGTCCAGCCTCCTACGCAGCAGATGGCCAGCCATCTGCAGGCCCCCTCCTCCTCCTCTCTCCCTCCCTCCTCCTAGCGTGGCCAGGCCTGGTGCTGGGGCGAGGCTGCTCGAGGCTGGCAGAGCGTGTTGGAGCCATGTGCTGCCTGGCAGGCAGGCAGGCGGGCAGGCAGTCAGGCAGGCTGGGAGGCTGCTGCTCCGAGAGGCATCCAAACACACAGGCAGGCACAGCCTTCTGCGCTGCCCCACTCCTCTCCCCATATTGTGGGCACCTCTGTTCTGGGAGATTCTGGGGCTTCAGGAACAGAACAATCCTTCATCCCAACATTCATTCATTCAACAAACACTAAGTGCTTACTAAGTGCTAGGCACTGGAGATACAGGAATGAACAAAACAAATATTCGTTGACCACCTACTATGGGCCAGACACATTTTCAGGAACCATGGATACAGCTGTGAGCTAAAGAAATATACATTAGATGCCTGCCCTGTGTCAGGCACTAGGCCGATGACAGCAGTGAAAGGATAAATGCTTAGTGAGCACCCACTGCATGCCAGGAGCTGGTCTGGGCACTGGGAATACAGCAGTGAACAAATTATTTGTTGAGCACCTACTGTGTGCCACACACATTTCTAGGTCCAGAGGCTAGAAGAGCAAGCAACAGCATTATTTATTACACACTTACTATGCACCAGGCTGTATGCGTTCTGGGCACTGGGGATAGAGCAGTGAATTTATTGAGCACTTAATATATACCAGACACATTTCCAGGCACTGGGGATAGAAAAGCAAGCACAGTAACTGTTGAGTACCTACTATATGCCAGGCCCTGGGTGGTGACCAAGAAAGTCACTGTCCCCATCCTCTCTCAGTCTCCTGGGTGAGCAGCAGTGACTACATGATGCCTCAGGCAGAACTAAGGCTGGGAGGGGAAGGACAGTGGCATTCTTACTGGCTTGATTATTTTAGACAGGCGCAGTCAGGGAAGGCCCCTCTGAGGAGGTGTCTTGGAACAGAGACCTGGGTGAAATGAGGAGGCCACCCTGAGGATGCTGGGGAGGAAAGATGTTCGTGGCAGCGGGAACAGCCAGGGTGAAGTTTCCAAAGGGAGAATGTGCTTGGTATGCCCTACATGGCCCAGAGGCCCCTGCCAGGGGAAGGGGAGGAAGCTGGTGGGAGATGAGGGGTGGGGTAGGACCCTGGTGAGGAGTCTGGGGAAACTGAGGCCTGGGAGGAGGCCCCAGGGGTTGCCAGTGGAGTGTGGGGGGGTGCCATGAGCACGTAATTATGACAATGGCCTTGGGTGCAGGAAGCTTTCCCTGGGCCCAGCCTCTGTCGAAGGGGGTATCAGCATTTGACCCACTGACCCTGGGACGCCAGCCCTGTAATGATGCCCATTTCACAGGCAGGAAGACAGGACACGGAGGTCAGCTCGGATGAGAAAGCAAGGCCTGGAGCCTGCCGCTGATTGGGTGCTCCTGATCCATCCGAGGGCAGGCCAGGGAGACAGGCTCTCTCAGCCCACACGGGCACCACCGCCGTGTCCCACCAGGCCACGGATGGCTGGGCTCCCTGTCAGCTCCAACTGAGCAGTGGCCTCTGAAGGCAATGTCCCCGGCCGACCCTCTGCTGGTGCCTGAAGCTGTCAGCCTTGATTCCCGGCGGGCTTAGTCACCCCATACAAGTGACATTTATTTATTCCCTCACATGGGAGCGTGGAGAGAATTAATTATTTAGCACCGAGGAAGCACTTTGAACATGAAAGTGCTGAGGAGGGCCTGACATTACAGAGAATAATGTTCCCTCCTCGCTCCGCCTGCGGCTCCGGATGGCAGAGCTGTCAACCCCCAGGGTCCCACGATGGGGGCGGAACCCCCACCAATCCGCCGTGCCAGGAGGCGGGGGAAAAAGGCTCTGAACTTAAAAATTTCCCTTCTGTAAAAGGAGGGAAGAGAGTGAAGGAAAGAAGGAGGGAGGGAGGCAGGGAGCGGTGGAGAGGGAGGAAGGGAGGAAGAAAAGGAAAGGAAACAAGACAGAGGAAGAAGGTTCCACGCACATCTTCCAGCCACTGCACACGGGTGAGCTGGAAGGCAGAGCAGAACTGAGTCACAAGGACATCATTATGGCGCAGAAAGCATTTTCTCTCCGCTATTTCCCAAGGTCTTCAAAACACGGGGGGCTGTCAACACAGACCCATTTCACAACAAGGAAACCGAGGCTCAGAGAAGAGCAGCATCTTGCTTGAGGTCGTACAGTTTGGCCACAGTAGCTGGGAACTAAATCTGTGTGTGCGCTTGTGTGTGTGTGCGGGCATGTGTGTGTGTGTGTGCGCGCAGGCATGTACGTGTGTGTGTGTGCGGGCATGTGTGTGTGTGTGTGTGCACGCAGGCATGTACGTGTGTGTGTATGCAGGCATGTGTGTGTGCGCGCGTGTGTCCGGGCATGTGTGTGCGTGTGTGTGCGCGGGCATGTATGTGCGTGTGTGTGCGCGGGCATGTATGTGCGTGTGTGTGTGCAGGCATGTGTGTGTGTGTGTGTGTCCGGGCATGTGTGTGCATGTGTGTGCCTGGGCATGTGTGTATGTGTGTGCGCGTGCACGCGCGGGCATATGTGTGCGTGCGGGCATGTGCGTGTGTGCCGGCATGTGTGTTCGTGTGTGTGTGTGTGTGTGTGTGCAGGCATTTGTGTGCGGGCATGTGTGTGCGTGTGTGTGCGCGGGCATGTATGTGCGTGTGTGTGTGCGGGCATGTGTGTGTGCGTGTGTGTGTGTGCGGGCATGTGTGTGCATGTGTGTGCCTGGGCATGTGTGTATGTGTGTGCGCGTGCGGGCATATGTGTGCGTGCGGGCATGTGCGTGTGTGCCGGCATGTGTGTTCGTGTGTGTGTGTGTGTGTGTGTGTGTGTGCAGGCATTTGTGTGGGGGCATGTGTGTGCGTGTGTGTGCGGGCGTGTGTGTGTGTGTGCGCGAACATGTGTGTGGGGGCATGTGTGTCCGTGTGTGTGTGTGTGGGCATGTGTGTGCGTGTGTGTGCGGGCATGTGTGTGCAGGCGTGTGTGTGCGGGCGTGTGTGTGCGGGCGTGTGTGGGGGCATGTGTGTGCGTGTGTGTATGTGCGCATGCTCACCTGTGTGTCAGGGGTAGCCCTGTCTGAATGCAGCTGCCAAGGTCCTCACCTTTGGCGGGACATGTCCCCAAGCCCCTGCTCCCCAGGCACCGGAATCCCCAGGGTGCATGACACTGGCCACACCACAGCAGAGGCCAGCAGAGACCCCGGGGTCAGCCCTTGACGCTGAGCCTCTCTCCCTCCTACCGCTCTGAGGATTCCCACGCTGGGGCTTCCCCCAGCCTCTCCGCCACCTCGGGACAGAGGCAGGGAGGAGAGATCTGGGTGAGGTGGGGAGCAAGGGATAGGGGTAGTAAGAAACAGTCTGGCAGGGAGTTGGAAGTTCAAAGTTTGATTTGACTCCGTATTTACCCAAAGGAAATCCAACAGGCTGGAAATAGACAGCTGGAACTGGAAGCACCCAGTTTGCCGTCCCTGCAGGTTCCACGGTCTTTGCTCCTCTCTTCAGAGAGAAAAAGGCTGGGGGATGCGCTCAAGCCCCCTGTAAGTCAGAACCAGGACACCCTAGCGGAAGAGGAGACCTGGAGGTCTCAGGGGTGTCTCCGTGCTTCCTTCTGCCCTGCGGCCCCAGCTACGTCTGATTCGCCTCCACTCACCCCGGGGGCCAGGACCATGCCTGCATTCAGTAGGCGCCCAGTGCATGCTCAGGGGACCTGAATGTTATCTGAGGGCCCCTGTAAAATGAAATACAAGAGAACTAGGGGAAGCAGAGGCCTTGCTCAGGCAGGTACATAACCTCTGGTGCCTCCATTTCCTTATCTGTAAAACAGGAGCAAAAGCGACGGAACCGCAGTATAGATGGGAGGAGCCTAGTGCTTATTCCCAAGGGGCTTAAAACAGCACCTGACCTGCGTGAAGTACTTGTTCAGTCCAAGCTATCATCTGGGCATATCCCCTGACAGATGCTTGATCTTCACAGCAACCTATGTGCAGGTCCTTGTGAGCCCATTGTACTTATTTAAGAGACAGGGTCTCTCACTCTGTGGCCCAGGCTGGAGTACAGCGCCATGATCACCGCACTGCAGTCTTGACCTTCCAGGCTCAAGCGATCCTCCCACCTCAGTCTCCCAAGTACCTGGGACTACAGGCACACACCACCACGCCCAGCTAACGTTTTTATAATTTGTAGAGACCAGGTCTTGCTGTGTTGCCCAGGCTGGTCTCAAACTCCTGGCCTCAAGCAATCCTCCTGCCTCAGCCTCCCAAAGCTGTTTTGTTATTATTACTGTTCAGATGATGACACCGAGGCCCAGATAAATGAAGTAACTTGCTCAAGGCCACCCAGCTAGAAAGTGCCTGGGCTGGATTCAACCTGTCACCCTGCCCCTGCCTCCTGGACAGACAAATGGCTTAGACAAGAGGGCAGGGGCTTTCCTGGTGGGAAGGGGCTGACCTCGAGGACTCCCAGTTCAGAATGTGGGAGTCTCTTGATGCTAATCAGGACCCCGGGGGTGGCCTTGAGGCCTCCCTGCACGGCCACCCTCAGAGAGCATAACTGAATGCTATGTGCTTTGAACCAGAAAATGCTCCCGGCTATAAATTAGGGGACCGCCCAAGGGCACAAGGCCCTGCGGCCACTTCTGCTGCCCTGGGCCAGGACGGTGGAGGCCCCACAGGCTCCTTGGACAGCTGGGAAGCCCGCTGGAGGCTGCTGCCATGGCGATGGTGCCGGCTGCCCTCACTCTGCGTGGGCCACATCCTGCCTTTCCCGGGCACGGAGTGGGCTGGGGCTCAGCCAGCCACCTCTCCCTCCTCTTCCTCCCTCCCCTGGGGTCATCTGGGGGTCCCAAGGGCTGCCCGCCCGTCTGCAGCCCAGCAGGGCAAAGCCAGCTCAAAGACACCCCTCTCTTAATAATGACAAATGCCAGCTGACATGCATTGAGCACTTAGCCCCTTACAAGTATTGGTGGCTTAACTCATAATAGGTGAAAAGACTGAGGCCCACAGAGGCAGCATTGCTTGCCCAGGGTCACAGGACTAGGCAAGAGCAAAGATGGGGTTCCAAGCTGGGATTTCTGACCCAAGAGCTCCATTGCAGAGTACAGTGCAATGGCAAAGACATGACCTCAGGAGCAAGACAAGCTGTGTGACCCTGGACAAGTTACCCAGCCTCTCTGGGCTTGGGTGTCCCCTTGGGCAAAATGGGATAAGAGTACCTGCTTCCTAGGGTCCTCAGGAGGATTCCATCTGCTAATGCATCGGGCAGGCGCTGGGTCTTAGCCTCACTGTCTCCTAGAAACGGGTCCTGGGATGAGGTTTGTAGACCCATGCTTCAGGGGAGGCTGCACAGGGGAGACAGGACAGGGCAGGGAAGGAAGCCAAGCCCAGGTGTCACTCGAGCCAATATCCCAGCCTCAGCCGGATCTGGGTCTGAGGAGCACCCAGTTCGTCCTGCCCCAAGGCAAGAGCTCAGACTCACAGTGGTCACCCAGGGGCTGTCCCAGGGAATGACAGCCACCAGGCGGGTCAGGCTCCCTGGACATGGGGCCAAAGCACCGCCAGAGCCCGGGAGCAGTGCCCAGAAGCGAGGTGAAAGTGCAGGCAGTTAGGAGCAAACTGGAGAGAAGGGACACAGAAGCGTCATTGAGAGGCCCGGAGCGTGCGGGGGTGGAATCCTGACAGTACTCCTCACACTGCCTGGGTTGCAGGTTGCTATTTTAGGGTTTATTGCCTAAAACTTCAACTCCACAACAAACCCATCTGACCAGTGGAGTTGCCCTTGTTTTACATGTGGAAGGCCAGTGGTTTGGCCAAAGCGACAGGGCTTGGGGCAGGGATCCAAATGTCTAGGCTCCAGGTCAGCTTTTCACTGCCCTTGCGGCGTGGTGGCTGCGTGCAGGGCCCGGAGGAGAGGGTGCTGACTTGCACAGGAGGCCATGAGCGGCTCCAGGGCCTGGGGCACCCGGAGCAGGTTGTAGCATTCAGGATGCCTGGGGTAGCAAGTTAGAGAAAAATCCCAATTCCAACTGCTTTCATGGTGAACATGGATTCTCCCCCGTGAGAGGAGGTCCCCGAGCAAAGGAGCTGCAGGGCTGGGTGACTCAGCAGCTCATTGGTGGCATCTGCACCAGGTGCTTCCTCCTCTCTCTTCTGCCACCCCTCAGTGTTGGGACTCCCTTCATGGCCTCAAGATGGCTGCAGCAGATCCGGTCATCACATCCCAACAGGACAGAGTGCAGTCAAAGATAAGGCAGCCATCTCTTCCCCCCTTTTTGTTTTTTGTTTGTTTGTCTGTTTTGTTTTGTTTTTGAGACAGAGTCTTGCTCTGTCGCCCAGGCTGGAGGGCAGTGGCTCGATCTCGGCTCACGGCAACCTCCACCTCCTCAGCCTCCCTGCCTTCTCCTGCCTCAGCCTCCTGAGTAGCTGGGATTACAGGTGTGCACCACCACGCCCAGCTAATTTTTATATTTTTAGTAGAGGGGGGGTTTCACCATGTTGCCCAGACTGGACTCGAACTTCTGACCTCAGGCAATCCGCTCAGCTCAACCTCCCAAAGTGCTGGGATTACAGGCGTGAGCCCCCGCACCCTGCCTGGTTCTCTCTTTTTTAAAAGCAGGTAGGCTGGGCATGGTGGCTCAGACCTGTAATCCCAGCACTTTGGGAGGCCAAGAAGGATGGATCGCTTGAACCCGGAAGTTCAAGATCAATCTGGGCAACATGGCGAAACCCCTCTCTACCAAAAGTGATACAAAAATTAGCCAGGAATGGTGCCACATACCTGTAGTCCCAGCTACTGGGGAGACCCTATCTTAGAAAAAAATAAATAAATAGGTAAGAGCAGGTAAGCATTCCCTGTAAATCCCCCAGCACAGTCCCCTCCACGCCACAGTGGCTAGGGTTAGGCCACGTGAATATCTAGGAAGGGGGATGGGGTGGCCATGACGCTTAGCCCAGGGTCAGCAAATGGTGGTTCACGGGCCCCAAACCTGTTTGTTTTTATAAATAAAGATTGATTGGTGCCCAGCCACATCCTTTTTTTTTTTTTTGAGATTGAGTCTCGCTCTTTTGCCAGGCTGGAGGGCAGTGGCGTGATCTTGGCTCACTGCAACCTCTGCCTCGTATGTTCAAGCGATTCTCCTGCCTCAGCGTCCTGAGTGGCTGGGATTACAGGCACAAACAACCATGCCCAGCTAATTTTTAATTTTTTTGTAGAGATGAGGATCTTGCTATGTTGCCAAGGCTGGTCTTGAACTCCTGGGCTCAAGCGATCCTCCTGCCTCAGCCTCCCAAGCTGCACACCCTTTTTTTTAATATCGTCTGTGGTTGCTTTTGTGTGACAAAAGCAGAACTGAGGAGTTACCGCAGAGATGCCCAAGAAGCCTAGAAGAGTGACTCGACCCTTTACAGAGAAAGAGTTTGCTGACCCCTGGCTAGACTAACCGGGATCTACCCCTGACCCGGATTGAGTCATTTCCCCTGAGGGATGAATGAACACTATGACAGTCTGTGAGCCCCGTAGAAGTGGGGGTGGGGGCTGGCCTGGCCGCTGCCAGTCGTCCTTCAAAGCTTTGCTACTCAAAGCGTAGCCCCCAGGCCAGCAGCATCCGCCGGGCACGGGAGCCAGGTCTTGGGTCCCACCCCAGACCTATGAAATCAGAACCTGCATCCTAACCAGACCCCCAGGGAACGTCACCCACTAAATGCGGCGCATTTGCTTCTCAGGCTGTTGTAACAAGGTACCACGAAGCGGGTGGCTTAAAACCACAGGTCTGGAGGCCAGAAGCCTGCAATCCAGGAGCCAGCAGGGCCCTGCTCCCTCCAAAGCCCCTGGGGCAGGATTCTTCCCTGCCTCTTCCAGCTCCTGGTGGCTCTTGCGACCCTTGGCCTTCCTGGCTTTGCAGATCGGTCGCTCCAGCCTTTCCTCTGCCTCCACGTCGTTTGTGCGTATCTCCCCTTTTCCTATGAGGGCTTCAGTCATCTTGGACGCGAGTCCACCCTGATGACCTCATCTCAACTTGATCACATCTGCAAAGATCCTATTTCCAAATAAAGTTACATCCACAGCTGCCAGGGGTTAGGACCCGGACATGTGTTTTCGGGAAACACAACACCACCTGTGACCTGTGAGTAGTCCCGACACACACCACACATGGGTGAACTGCGACATACGTGCTTGTGCTTTTGGGAAGGACAGGGCTGGGGGAGGGGCAGCTCCAGCTTCCCTGCCTTCTCAGGCTCCCAGAGCTGCCCTCCTGGGAAACAGCACGCTGGAAGCTTCATGAACATAGCTGGCCTCAGGCTGGCTCAGGGAGGTCATCTCTACCCCTCATCTCCCACCAGGCCTGAGCTGCTCCTGGGCCTCCCGGGGTGAACCATGAGTGCCCTCAGCAGGTCTGGCACTGGGTGAGGCATGTCAGGCATCCCAGGTGCCCCTCTGCACTGGCACCCTGAGAGGGCTTGCCTTCTAACATTCGGTACCCTGAGCCCAGCACTGGGGCTCAGCCCACTTCTCATCTCCAAACCCTGCTCCGGGCCTGTGCTCCCCAGCTGTGGCCAAGTGACAGGTGGGCCCAGCTCCTGCACTGGCCGCATGAACAGAAGCACCGTCTTCTCAGTGAAATTGATAAATGCCCAGCAAGTGCACCCTGAGCAAACTTCTTTGCTTTGCACATAACTGGTGCTTAAAACTCACGTGCACAGTGTACGAGGAAGTAAATGCCGGAAATCCAGATTCCCTACAGCGACTGACAAGGCCCAGCGTGATCTAGCCCACCCTCCTTACCAACCTTGTTCCCACCGTTTTCCTCCTAAACCTCTAGTTTCCAGCTCCATGCCAAGCCCACTACGGCCCCAGGGCCTTTGCACCTGCCATGCCCTCTGCTGGAAGGCTCCTCCCCACACACATGCCCATGGCTGGTTCTCTAACTCGATTTAGATTTCTGTGCAGATGATGTTACCTCTTCAGAGGTAAGCCCCACCCCCTCACCTCCTCACTTTCTATCCAATCAAACAATTTTAACAACTGCGTAGAACTCACAACTGCCTCCAATCCTCATGTTCATTTATTTATCTACCTGCCACGTCCTGAGTGTCTAGAATGGTGCCGGGCACACAGTAGGTGCGCAGTAAAAACATGCTACTGAACTGAGAGAGTCCTCTCCTCCACCCCCATCAGGCTGAGCTCTTAGTAAACACTCAGGAGCCTCCAGGCCCCTGTATTAAAGGCCTGACAAGCCTCGCCCTGCTGCGGAATTTTACAGATGGGGCTGTTTCTTTGTGTGTCAACAGAGTGCTTAATCTCTGCTCATAATGCCAGGCAGGAAGGAGCCTGCTTTGCTGAGGAACTTCTGTCTCAAAGCCGCCAGGTAACATGAGTGGGGCCTCTGGGGTCGGGAGCAGCATGTCTCCCCATCCCGGCCTTGATAAATGTCCAGGGGCCCTTCCAGCCTCCGCCAGGCAGCTGCCTCTGACCACAGCCTCCTCCGCAGAGCTGAGCTACCCACGTGTGCTCACTTCTAAACTGCAAGCCGGCCCCTGAGGGGGTGTGTGAGGAGTCAGGGTCTTAAAAACTTCCTGCATATTTTCCCTTCAGAAATAGCATCCTTAACTTTCTTTTTTTTTTTTTCCTTATTAAAAATGTACTCATGTAATCCGCGTGCACTGGCTGTGAGAAATTCCAAAATGTCTTTTGGAGAGAGATCCTTGCCCCCTGAGGCTGTCCCCATTGCACAGATGATAAGCACAGTCAACGAGGCTGGGCGCCTGTACTTCCCAAACTTTGTGGGGCCCACAGCAACCCTCTGAGGCTTTTACTTTTATCATCCCCATTCCACAGACAGGGAAACTGAGACTCAGAGAGGGACAGGGCCAGCAGCCAGCACATGTTGGAGGGAGGTCAATCCACTGTGGCTTTGAGCAGAGTGGGCGCAGGACTACTATGCCATATCCCACCTCTTTGTAGAAGAGTTCTTGATTTCATTTTTAAATTTTTGTGTTGTTGTTTCTATTTTGTACCATTTTCTGTGTATCGTTCTGTGACTTGCTTTTTTCATTTAACATGTCTGAGACATCAATTCATGCTGGACACACATAAGTCACCTCATTTTTTTTTTTTTTGAGATGGAGTCTTGCTCTGTCGCCTAGGCTGGAGTGCAATGACAGGATCTCAGCTCACTGCAACCTCTGTCTCCCAGGTTCAAGCGATTCTCCTGCCTCAGCCTCCTGAGTAGCTGGGACTACAGGCACACGCCACCATGCCTGGCTAATTTTTGTATTTTTGGTAGAGACAGGGTTTCCCCATGTTGGCCAGGCTGGTCTCGAACTTTTGACCTCAAGTGATCCGCCCTAGCCTTCCACAGTGCTGGGATTACAGGCGTGATCCACCGTGCCCAGCCAGTCACCTCATTCTTTTTAACGCCTGTTTCATAGCCCCTGACACACAGCACAGAGCCATTATAATTGTTGGAGTCAAAACGGTTCATATCTGATCATCTTGTATTCTCCGGACGTAATTCATTTTAATGTGCACTACAGTCTCGATGCGATGCAGTGAGCACTTTTGGGAAAACCAGTCGGACCTGGACTGGTTGGTCAGGAGAAGGTCTGAAGTGCCCTGTCAGGCCAAGTCTGAGACTGTGGTAGTAGAGGAAGTGAAAGCAGGCTCCAGCACTGAGGTCCAGAATGTTCCCAGCTCCAACGAGGCCATGAAGATAAAGCACTTCTTTTGTTGGCCATCTGCATATCCAAGGACTCCAGAGTATCCAACCTTCAAAGCACTGTGGCTCATTCCCTGAACAATGGTGCCAGGTAATTCACAAAGCAACCCTCTGCACACCACAGTTTGCTCCAGTCTCCAAAGCAAGTCCTACTCAGAGTCTCCCCCGAGCAGACGAAGAGAAGCCAGACCTCTCTCCACTTCAGGCAGTGGATGCTTTTGGGGGGCTGGCATAAAGGGAGTAAGGAGGGCATGAGTTTTCACAAAGTCAAAATGAAACTGCTAACAACACGGCTCTGTCTCCCAAGAGTGACTCACCCAGTGAAAACCAGAATATTGTTCCGAGTGTCAAAATCTGCAGAACAGCCTCCAGGATTTGGGTCTTATCCAGCTTAAATGAGCCAAAACACTCCTGCATCTTCCTGGGGTTCCTGGTGAAGGGCGTATTGTCTTTTCCCTTTAGCCCTTGTTTTGGAAAGCTCTGAAGAGGCACCCAGGAGGTCAGCAGACAGCAGCCTAGCCGCTTCCTTCTCCAGGACAGCATTTGGGCAGCTTTGAAATGCCTCCCAGCGCTCGCCTTCTGCAATCCCCAAACCTATGCTGCTGGCATGCTGGCTGCCACAGAGCGCAGAGAACACCAGGACCCCGGTGGGAGGCAGAAAAAATGTTCCTTAGGAGAATCATCACCCCACCTCGCGCTGGAGGGCCAGGCACGGCAGAGTTTATCATCATCAGGAGCGAGTTAACTTCGAACAGGGGAGAAATGCTTTTAGAGTAATTGTATTAGCCCTGGATTCCAGAATGCCTTTTCCATTCTTTTAAGGAACATTCTGTGCATCCTTGTGCCCTCCGTAGAGTAGGGGGAGACTGACGGGTTTGTAGGTGGAGAAAAACGTGAGACATTTTTAGCTCCCGGTTTTATTCATGAGAAAATTTGCCAGGTGATCCTGGAGCGTGACAGCTTGTCTTGTGGAGTTTGCCAGGGCGCCATGGTGCTCCTGGGTATACTCTGGGTGCATACGTGGATCCACAGTGAGCCACATGCAAATCAGGACAATTGGACCAGGGTCAGTCTTCAGCCCTGATGGGGACTGAGAGAACAGGGAGGGGAATGACAGCAGCTAACGCTTATCTAGTGCTTCCTGTGGGCTGGACGAGATCCCGAGCACTTTGCGTGTATTAACATTTAACTCGGATAATGACCCAACAAGGGAAGTACTAATATGATCTCCATTTAACAGACAGGGAAGGCGAGGCGCAGAAAGGTTAAGTAACTTGCCCAAGGTCACACAGCTAGAAAATTGCCCGCCTAGGGCACCCCAGCTCCGTGGCAGTGAAAAGATTGCAGTCGTGATAGTCAGGATGACATCACTCCCTATCCTTGCCTGATGAGTCCCCGTGGGGGATCTTGGAAGGCTTCTTACAGGAAGTGGAGACAGACTCCAAGGTGAGGTTTTCCTTGAAGGAAGCGTGGGATTCTAACTGGCAACTGGGGCAGAAACAGCATTCAGTGTGGCAGGATGGGCGGGTGCGGAGGCTGGGAGGAGGGAAAGGGGCTGCTGGTGAGAAAACTGTGGAGCCAGAACTTGGTGTGAGTGAAAATCCAGGCATACAGTCAGTGCTCAATAAATGGCAGCTTGGACATTAATTGGAGGCCAGGAGGCAGTATCTTGGCTGCTGCTTCCTGGCTGGGGTCCAGCATCCGGCATCCTCAGTGATTCCTGGGAGCCACGGCCCAGCTCCAGGGCAGGGTCCTGATTGGTCCAAGGTGATCACGCCCCTAACCAGAGATTGGTCTAGTCATGGTCATGTGACACAGTTTGACCAACTGCTGGCAAGAATCTAGGAATGCTTTTTCTCACCCTCAAAAAGCCGCTCTCCATCCAAGAAGGCCCTTGTGTGAGTTAGCTATTGCTGCATAACAAAATGCCCCCACACTTAGCCTCTGGGAACAGTGATGTACTTTCTCAGCTTCTGTGGGTCTGGAATCTCGGGGGCACTTACTGGGAGATTCTGGCGCAGGGTCTCCCTTGAAGTCTCCAGCAGTGGAAAGGTCAGCTCTGGTTGCCGTCATCTGAAGGCTCCTGTTCAGGCTTTCTCCCTCCATCTGAAAGGCTTCCGAGGTCGGCTTGCCCAGTCCCAGCCTGCTGGGCACAGAACCTTGGCTTTTTCCTGATACAAGAGTTCCAGCTCAAACATCACCTCCTCTGAGAAGCTTTCCAAGATCACCTTATAAAAAGTGGCCCCTCCCTGTCCTGCCAGTGAGTCTGCATCCTGTCCCCACATGCCTTACTGCCTCCGGGCCTGAGGTTCTCTCTCTACTGTTTGCCATTTTTCCCCCTCCTTTTATAATTTACGTCTCTGTTGGTCTCTCTACCCCCTCACTAAAATGTACATTCCGTGACAGTCCAGACCGTTGCCTGTTTTGTCGTCTGCTAGATTTCCCAGAGTTTAGCATAGTGCCTATAAGTAGTAGGTGCTCAATTAAAGATACGTCTATATTGAATGAATGCATGAATGAATAATTGAATGAGTGGATATTCAGCAGCTGTAGAAGTGGTCTAGGACATCAGGCAACACCGAAGAACCAAGGAAGAGGTTAATAACTCTCTGACGCTGTGTGTGTCTGTGTGTGTGTGTGTGTGTTTGTGTGTGTATCTGTCTTTCTCTCTCCTGTCTCTTCCTCTCTACCCCCCATCTCTCTATCTCTCCTGTTTCTTTCTGTCTCTCCCCGACACCCCCTGCCATCAGGCTTCCTGCCGCAACACACACACCCTCTTCCTCCAGCTGCCTGCATCCAGGTCCCCTCCCTAAGTTTCACTTTCAAAGCCCCCAGATTCAACCTTCTCTGCTTTGCTTCCAAACTGGCTTCTCCAGCCTCAACCCCACCTCCTCCATCCTGTGCCTGCCAGCTCTGGGAGGTCACCTACAGAACAAAAATGACACGGGATTGGGAGTCAGGCAGATCTGGCCTGTGTTGAGGCCTTCCCAGCCATATGACCTCAGGGAAGTCACCTCCTGTTCTAAGCCCCAGTTTCCTCATCTGTACAATGGCACAGTGAGACCACTCAACGTAAAGAGCGCATCGCCTCCCTGAACATGGGGTTACTTTAGGGATAGAGGGACAACGAGGTTGCCCGTGACAATCCCCCCACCTCCCATCCCCCGGAAGCCCACAGTGACTTCAGTTCTCTCAAGTTTGCCCGGGCAGCCGCCCCTCCTCTGCAGCTGCTCCCCAGAGAGTGTGAATGCTTAAACGGCCAATATTTTCCCCGGCTCAGCACAAAGCACCGTCATTGCAGGGCAGCCAGGAAGGGCTGTTAGCTTGATTGGGTTCTTTTTCATCTCCACATCAGCTGTTAAGCGGCTCAGCTCATGCAGGGGAAACTGCTTCTCGACTGCCCAGTGCTGGCGTGGGGCTTGGAGGAGTTGTTAAGAAACAGCAAGAATGTGGCCCCATTGCACACCCTCCAGAGGCCAGACTCTTGAAGCACCCCCCCTCCCAGCTCAAAGCCAGCAATAGCTCTGTATTTCCACCCCAGGCATCGATCCAGAGCCCCCTCCTCCTCCCCCTATGTGCTGATGGGTTCCCCCAACAGGACCCCCCCATTTCCTCCCAGAGCTCTCCTTTCTATTTGAGGAAGAGAATTTTTTTTCCAAAGTCCTCCTGATGTGCTGGAGGTAGGGGAACAGTTACTTTCAAACACACTGGTAACTGCGTCTGCTTCCTAAGGGAAGTGACATAACTCATTCCAATGGGAACATGAATTCCTACATCATCCCCCTCTAATAACAACAAATATAACAAGACAGGTATGGTGCTGAGTGTTTTCCACAAATGCACTCAAGTAAGCCTCAGGGCAACCCTAAGAAAAAGGCATTAGCTGCATTCCCATTTTATAGACCAGGTTACAGAGGCACAGAGAGGGTAAGTAACGTGCTTGAGGTCACACAGCCAATGAAGGGAGGGGCTGCCGTTGGAACTCAGACCTTCTGGCTCCCTGAGCCTGCTCACAAAGGGGAAGGGAAAGGTGGACAAGGTCCGAAGCCAGTTCCTCTGTGAGGCCAGGGCATGCCGAAGGAATAGGGGCCATCTCCTCAGCAGGACACCATAATGAGGCTTTGGAGATGTGAGGGGAGCCCAAGCTTGGGAGGGGCCTGGATAGGAAAGTCTGGGAACTAGAGTTTCCTGGAGAGGCTGAGAGGAAGAGACTGGAAAACAGGGAAGTTGGAGAATCTCAAAAAAAAAAAAAAAAAAAAGCGGAGCAGCGTGGTGCTGTGAAACCACTCCATTCTCCCCAAATTTTAACAAAGTTTGATGCACCCACAAATAATCCAGGCTAGGGGTAGGGGATGGGAAAGAGGAATCACAGAGAGGTGGGTAGCCAGAGATAAAAACCCAACTTTTAGAATTTTATCATTTTGGGCCAGGCATGGTGGCTCACGCCTGTAATCCCAGCACTTTGGGAGGCCAGGCAGGTGGATCACCTGAGGTCAGGAGTTTGAGACCAGCCTGGCCAGCATGGTGAAACTGCGTCTCTACTAAAAATACAAAAATTAGCTGGGCATGGCGGCACACAGCTGTAATTCCAGCTACTTGGGAGGCTGAGGCATGAGGATCGCTTGAACCCGGGAGGAGGCAGAGGCTGCAGTGAGCTGAGATCACACCATTGCACTCCAGCCTGGGTGACAGAGCAAGACTCCATCTCAAAAAAAAAAAAAAAAAGAATTTTATCATTTTGTGTAACTAAAAAGTCTAGGGGGTACTTCAGTTCAGGCATGGCTTGATTCGGGGGCTCAACAAACACCATCAGTCCTTCTGTATCTTGGTGCTGCTTTCCTCTAGACTGGGTTGTCTCTCAGGCAGGTCTGGGCACATCCCACCAGCATAGCAACTCTGCAAAGAGAGACCTTCTTTCCCAAGTGGTTCCAGCAAAAGTCTCAGGGAAGGTTCTCATTGGCCTGACCTGGTCACAGGGACTATCCCTGAACCAATTGCCATGGTAATGGGGCAGAGTCTGCCCCACCCAAACTACATGGGTGAAGAGAAGGAAAGGATTCTTCCCCAAAGGGACATGCAAGGGGACTTTCCTCCTAGAAGGAAACAGTCTGGACAGGGAGGGCCGCAGATGTCTGCTGCAGGGCTGAGTTCCCTGTCTGGGGCCATGAGGTGAGGAGAAGGGAGGAAAGCATAGTCATAGCACAGACTCCACCAGTGAAGCTGGGAAGTTCCGAGCCAGAGCTCAACACCTCAAGGGATGAAGATGCACTGCCCTGGCTGTCCACACTCACCTGTAACTACACAGAAATCCTGCCAGGGGCACTTGGCTGTCTGCAGAATGGGCGAGAAGAGAGATGCCTAGAAAATAAAGGACAGAGAGGTTGAACAGTAACCTGCCTCAACTTCTCTTTCTGTAAGATGGGTTCAAAAACAGCACCGAGCTCACAGGGCTGTGAAGAGGAAAGGGGTTGATAGCTATGAAGTGCTCAGGACGGTGGCATAGGAAACACGCAATGGACATCTAATTCTTTGCCAACGTGGCCACACAGAACTGCCGTGATCCCACTGCCGCACCTCGGCCTAGGCCTTTTCCTCTGCCACCTTCTCAATCACATCTGGTCCTCCTCCGTGAAGCCTTCCTGGAATTCCCAGTGCGCTCTGGCCAGACCCCTGGAGCCCCGCAGCCCTGGGTGTGAGCCCTGGCTCTGCTCCTCCACCCTGAGAAGGTGCCTTCACCTCTGTGAGCCAGCTTTCTCTTCTGGAAAATGTGGATAATTAAAAGCACCTGGGAGGGTACTAGTGCACTCCGAGCAACACCGAGAGGCTGTGGTTTCTCTGGAGCTGGGGTCCCCTTCCTGGCATCTCTCAGTGCCTTGGGGAAACTCTGTCTATGATGCCGAAAGACTCAGATTGGAGTACTCAAGATTCAGAGTGGGCCCAAGGTCTCCCCCAATAGGCTGTGTGACATTGAGTAAGTCACTTTCCCTCTCTGAGCCTCAGTTTCCCCGTGGTAATCCCTTCCTCACAGAGCAGTTTTGAAGCTGGCAGGAGTCTCTGATGCAGTGCCTGAGACAGGCAGATATTCCATCAATGGGCATTCTCTCTTCCCCTAGCTACCGGCACAAATGACACCTTCTCTGAGCAGTCTTCCCTGATTGCCCAGCTGCAGTGAACTCTTGGCATGGTCTCTTGCCTGCACGGTGAACTCCTTGGAAGTTCAGATCAGGCTGCTAGTGCCTTTAGGGTCTCCAGGACCTGGCGCATGTCCCTGTAAATAGTATTCTGGAGATTTTGAGATTGATGACAATGATAATGACAATTTTTAAAATGTCATTTGAGACCTCCTGGGTCTCCTTAATCTTTCTCCTGCTTTAATTTTAGTTTAACTTGACTTGAAGTTGTCTTCAGATCCTCTTTTGCAAGGATGCAAGTATAAACAAAGTCATAAATCCTGCATCTGCTCAGAGCCAGCTCTGACAGGCAAGCCTCTGTGTGCCAGTCTGAAGTGGAATCTCGCCTTCAATGATGACCCTTCAGTTCCAGCAGGGTTTCATGGCCTGTGAGGCTGTTGGCAGTGGGACACACAGATGACCACTTCTTGTCATAGTTGTGTGTTTATTTTAACTAGAAATTGCATTTGGCTGCATATATCAGAAAACCCAAATAACAGTGGCTTACCGAAATAAGAGGTTTCTGTTTCCCTCTTAACAAGACATCTGGAGGTGGCCTGTTCAAGGCTGGGAAGGTAGCCCCATCATTCCATGAATACCCAGGCCCTTTTCTACCCCTTTAATCCTCATAGTCACCTATGGTCACAAAGTGGCTGCTGTACCTCCAGCATTGCATCTAGATTCCAGGCAGGAAGAGAAAAAAGAGAATAGGGCAAAAGACCTGCACTAGCTTCTTGCACTGCCACCCACCCACCTTCACCTTTTAAAGAGCTTTTATGGAAGCCCCACCCAAGGACATCCACTTACATCTTATTGGCCAGAGCTGTGTCGTGGAGCAACCCCTACTTGCAGAGGAAGCTAGAAAAGGTGGGATTCAAACCAGGTGTACTACTATCTTGAACAAAATTAGGGTTTTATTAGTGAGGAAGGTGGGGGCAGAGTGGGTGTTGGGAAGGCATCCGGTAGCACGGACCACACATCATCCAAACCTTTGATTTTGCTGGAATTCTTACTTAGCCCAGTGGTTCTCACACTTGAGAATGTGTGCAAATCTCTTAGGGGGCTTATGAGAACACAGGGAGCTTCCCCCCAACATCAGAATGCCTGATTCAGTGAGTCCAGGGTGGGCCTGAGTTTACATCTCTAACAAGCTCCCAGGTGATGCTGAGGTTACTGGTGTGGCACCACACTTTGAGAATTGCTGGCTCTCACGGCTCAAGTTGGTACTTGAGTAAAAGCATGTGAGTTGATTTTAGAAGAAGAAAACAGTAGTTTAGATGCATTATCAGTTAGGATCCCACTAGAAAACAGAGGAGGGTATGCTGACACAGGAAATGGAGAAGCGCTAACTAATCAATTATCTGCAAAGGTGTGAGCAGGGGATAGAGAAGCCCCTCCCCTCCAGTAGCAACAGTGAGGAGCTATCACCACACTTGAAGGTAAGTTACCAGAACCTGAAGAGGGTGGCTGTAAGAGAGGACCACCCCATAGGAGCCCTATCCTTTGTTGGAGGGATGCAGCCAACCTGGGACATTGCAGAGAGGAACTGGGGCTGTAAACACCCCCTGGCCTCTTTCTCTACCTGCTTCCAACCTCTAGCTGGACACCCAAGGGCTGGAAGCCAACAGGCCTAGATGAACAGAGTGAAGATTGGGCCTGGAGTGACACACTAAAGATGTCCAGCACAGACAGAAAATATCATGACACCAGGATATCCAGGAGCAACTGTTTGGCAAACAACAATTTAAAGCAGGCAACTCAGCCAGCTCATTCATTCATTCATTCATTCATTCAATTATTCACTGGGGCACCTGCTGTGTACCAGGCACTTACTAGGTGCCAGGGATTAAGAGATGAATTAATCATGACCCCAATCCAGAGAGCTGCCATCTGCTGAGGTCCGAGGCACTCTGGTGGTGGGTAGGTGGGGTCATCTTCCCCAATCCCTGCCATAGCCCACCCAGCCAGACTCACGGTGCCTGCCACAGATCTCATCTGCTTGTCACTCAAATTCCACTGTGATTTCAACTTTCATTAAAGTTTAACTATGGGGGAAAGACTGCAAAAAAAATCACCTGCTCCATCACACATCACAATGTTTTTATGCACTAAAACAGGGGCTGCAGGAATAGGCTGACGGGATTTGGCTGGGATTAGGGACAAAATGAATCTAAACCACTGGGTGGCCGTGTGTCCCCATGGTAATACCCTGTAAACCTTTATGCATATAGATTTATATCGGCGAACTGTTGATTATGGTATTTGTTTTCCTGGGCTGCAAACAAAACCTCAGCCCTCAGCGGTCCCCTCGCTGCCACGTCAGCCGCACACAGAATGTCTCCAGGCTCCACAGCCAATAACAAAAATGATGAAGAATCTGATGCAGACGTGGATAATTGCTGTGGCTTCCTCCCGTGAATTTAAATAGCTTTCTTGAATTACTGCTTTTGACAAGATCAATAAAATTGAGCTATTGCTGTATCAGGCCTTTTGGCAGATACATAGGGAGCTAGGCTTCTGGGGCTGACTGTTCAACAGTGACCCCAGCTCTCCCAGCAGGCCGGTGAGGGGCTTGGGGGCGTGCACGGAGTGAGGCCAGGAATGGGCTAGAGGGGCCAGTGCAGGAAAAACACACGAACTTCAAGATCCTGGCCATGGCTGGATCTCACACTTGTAATGTCAGCATTTTGGGAGGCTGAGGCAGGAGGATTGCTTGAGCCCAGAAGTTCAAGACTAGCCTGGGCAACATAGTGAGACCCTGTCTCTACAAAACTTTAAAAACATTAGCTGGACATGGTGTTCCATACTCGTAGTCCTGGCTACTAGGGAGGCTAAGGCAGGAGGATCCCTTGAGCCCCAGAGGTCAAGGTTGCAGTGAGCTATGATCATGCCACTACACTGTAGCCAATGTGACAGGGCAATATCCTGTCTCTAAAAAAACAAAAACAGACCGGGCACAGTGGCTCACGTCTGTAATCCTAATATTTTGGGAGGCCGAGGCGGGTGGATCACTTGAGGTCAGGAGTTTGAGACCAGACTGGCCAACATGGCGAAAACCCGTCTCTACTAAAAATACAAAAATTAACAACTGGGCATGGCAGCGGGTGCCTGTAATCCCAGCTGCTTGGGAGGCTGAGGCAGGGGAATTGCTTGAAACCAAGAGGCGGAGGTTGCAGAGAGCCAACATCGCGCCACTGCACTCCAACCTGGGCAACAGAGTGACTCTGTCTCAAATAAATCAATAAATAATAAAAATAAATAATAAAAAACCAAAAACAAACCAAAAAACTAGCTCCCAATTGCTGTCACTTTCCCTGTATCCCTTCCTCCAAAATTAATTAAGCAAAACTTACCCATATCCTCTGCCTTCTAAAATGACAGGTGGCCAGTGAGGGAACCCAGTCCTTGCTGGGTATTAAAGGGAGGCGCTCAGCACACAGTCCCCACCTTCCAGGAAGCTCATCTGCACTATAACCGAGGCCTCCCGGACACAAAGACTCCCACCACAGGAAGTGGCTCAATGATGGGATTCACATCTCAAGACCACAGATTCCCTCTAGCAGCGTGGATTTTAGACAGTGGAAAGGTACCAAGATAGAACGCTTTTTACCAGGTAATATTCACATGACATAGAATTAACCGTTGCAGCATGTACAGTTCAGTGGTATTTAATCCATTCACCTTTATCTAGTTCCAAGCCATTTTCCTCCCCCAGCCTGTGCAGCTTTGGGCACTTGACGCTCAGCCTCTGTGAGCCTCAGTTTCCTCATCCATGCAGTGGGAACTGACTGCACCTGCCTCACAGGCTGCTGTGAAGATTATGTGGCGAAACAGGGAATGTATTTCACCCAGTGCAGGCCCTTGGGGAGTTTACTGGGGTGAATATCATCCCCGCTCTCCAAATCCATGTCCACCCTGAACCTGTGAATGTGACCTTATCTGGAAACAGGGTTTTGCAGATGGAACCAAGTTAAGATGAGGTCACACTGGAGTAGGCAAGCCCTAAAGGAAGTGACTGGTGTCCTTATAAAAACAGATGACGCAAAAGGACAGCCAGCCAGTGACGCAGCTGTGTCAAGGAAGGAAGGTCCGGGGTTGCGGGCAGCTGCTAGGAGCTGGAAGGGGCAGGAAGGCTCCTCCGCTAGAGCCTCCAGAGGAAGCACCGCCCTGTGGACACCTTGATTTCTGACTTCTGGCGTCCAGAACACTGAGAGAATGCATTTCTGTTGTTTTAAGCCACCCAGCTTGTGGCTTAATTAGTTACGCCAGCCCCAGCCAACAAATAAAGGGAGGCTTCCGCAAGTGGGAGGTGTTCTCATGGTTACTGGAGTTATTCGGCACCCTGACCGGCCAGGAAGGCAGGCTGGGGCAGAGGACCCAAGGAGGCTGAATGGCTGGGGAGAAAGCCCTGGCAGGCTCACAGGGCAGCCCCCCACTCTCCAAGTGGCAGCTCCATAGCCAGCTCCCAAGGTGCACCCCGTACTCTGTCATACCCCCAAACCGTCCCCTCCAGGTACAGGATCAGCTGGGGGCTGCCATGGCCCACGGCAGTTTCCATTGTCTGGGAACCACGCACCTTGCAGCCTCAGGCTTGTTGCTTTTGATTATATACCCCTTCTCTTCTCTCTTTTTTCATTTTTATTTTCATTTAGAGGTGGAGTCTCACTCTGTCATCCAGGCTGGAGTGCAGTGGTGCGTTCATAGCTCACTGCAGCCTTGACCTCTTGGGCTCAAGCGATCCTCCTGCCTCAGCCTCCCGAGTAGCTGGGACTGTAGGCATATGCCAACCACGCTCAGCTAATTTTTGTATATTTTTTGTAGAGATGGAGTCTCACTATGTTTGTTGCCCAGGCTGGTCTTGAACTCCTGGGCTCAAGTGAGCCTCTCACCTCAGCCTCCCAAATTGCTAGGATTACATGTGTGAGCCACTGCACCTGGCTGGAAGCATAATCTTTTAAAAAAAATTTTTTTGGAGGAATGATGGTAAGAGGGAGAGTGCTTGAGGCCTGGTTGGAGGGCAAACCGACAGAGGACGAAGCATGTGACAGTCTGGCAGATGGCAGCCCATGGACCTGGGAGCAGATCCCTGGGAGCTGTCCAAGGTGTAAGAGTGAATGGCAGATGCTGTGCTGGCCAGGACGTGCTGGATGAGGCGTCCCAGGGGCAACACAGGACCAAACCTCCCTCCAGCTTCTCAGGCCTCACAGAGGGCTCAGGTCTTGATCAAGGACCGGCTTTGGTGGGTTGGGGTTAGGGTCAGAGGTGGGCATTGAATGAGGGCCAGTCCTAAGCTAAGTTGAGGTGTAGGGCTGGGATGATGAGAGAAGACCCTTTGCGGGTCTTCAGACCTCTAGACTCAAATGCCAGGTGCAGAAGGAGAGGTGAGTCATTTTTGAGAGGAGCTGAGCACAAGTGTCACCTGCCCCTGCTGGAAGCCATTAGCTGACCTCTTTAGACACAGTTGGAGGCTCCTGGGGCAGAACACCAGAATGTCAATCAACATTATTCTCAAGAGGGGCATGGGTCACCTGAAATTAGAGAACCCCCCTGGGGAAGACTGTGCAGTGAGTGATTCCACTCAAAATCCCCTTCCAGCCCAGCCGCCCATGAATGAGAGGCTCTCCCCTGAAATGCTTGGTACTCCAGGAGCAAATACCACTAAAACTTCCTACCTGATCTCCCTCTGAGGTAGGAGGCAGGACTCAACTTGAGGCAGAGCTCAGACACTGGACCAAATTGAGGACTATCTAAAATAGGAGCAGGGCAGAAGCAACTTTCTATAAGACACACCCACCAGTGTGCCATGTCAGTTTACCATTGCCATGGCAACACCTGGACGTTATCACCCCTTTCCATGGCAATGACCTGATGACTCAAAAGTTACCACCTTTTTTCTAGAAGTGTCTGGATAACCCACCCCTTAATTGCATATCATTAGGAGTGGGTATAAAGGAGACTGCAGGGCTGCCTCTGAGCTGCTGCTCTGGGCACACTGCCCGATCTCCCAGTGCCTCTGCTGCTGCCCTGCACTGCGGCTGCAATCAAACACCACCAGCTTGCCCTTGAATTCTTTCCTGGGTGAAGCCAAGAACCCTCCCAGGCTAAGCCCTGATTCTGGGGCTTGCCTGCCCTACATCACCTTAACCCCACACTGGGGCTCTAGGAATTCCTGTTTCCATCAGCAACAGTTATTTTCCCCAGAGATCCCAAAGCAGACCAAAAGAGGCAAAGCAGTGGGGAAAAAACAAGCCCACTCCATTTGCAATGCTCTTCTGCTCATTTCCACCAGGTAAAATCCATATCAAAAGCCCCCAGGGGATGCTGGGGAGATGTGGGCTGGGGAAGAGCAGTTCAGGCTTCCCCTCCAGTGGGTTGATGCAGATAGCAGGAGGCTGATGAACCCTGCTGAGGACAGATCAAAAGATGCTATCTCATTATGGGGCTCCCAGATCATGGCAGATTACCCTTATGTCTGCTTTAGCCCATATATATATATTTAGACAGAGTCTCACTCTGTCACCCAGGCTGGAGTGCAATGGCATGGTCTTGGCTCACTGCAACCTCCACCTCCTGGGTTCAAGTGATTCTCATATTTTAACCTCCCGAGTAGCTGAGATTACAAGCATGCGCCCATATGTCCAGCTAATTTTTATGTATATATTCGTTTATTTATTTATTTTTTAAGACAGTCTCACTCTGTTGCCCAGGCTCGACTGCAGTGGCTTGATCTCGGCTCACTGCAACCTCTGTCTCCTGAGGTTCAAACAATTCTCCTGCCTCAGCCTCCCGAGTAGCTGGGATTACAGGCGCCCACCATTATGCTCAGCTAATTTTTTGTATTTTTAGTAGAGACGGGGTTTCTCCATGTTGGCCAGGCTTGTCTTGAACTCCTGACCTCATGATTCGCCCGCCTCAGCCTCCGAAAGTGCTGGGATTACAGGCATGAGCCACGGCGCCTGGCCAATTTTTGTGTTTTTAGTAGAGATGGGGTTTCACCACGTTGGCCAGGCTGGTCTCAAACTCCTGGCCTCAAGTGATCCACCCGCCTCAGCCTCCCAAAGTGTTGGGATTACAGGCGTGAGCCGCAGCACCCAGCCTGCCTTAGCCCATATTTTACATGATTGCTAAGGGTCTGGGTGTCTGGAGACGGGGTGATGCGCAGCCAGGTTAGAGACCCGCCTTTTTCAACCAAGCTCTGCTGTGCCCAAGTGCACAAGGCACCCCTCGGCCTGCATTCCCTTGGAAGTCTTTGGCCGCATAAATGTTATCACAAATCTGGGTTCCTGACGGTGGTAGATACCAGCCTGAACTATGCACGAGGCCCGACAGCTCTCAGAAGAAGGCTGGTTTGAATTTCTGAAGCCAAACCAAACACTGGCTCAAAAACATTTTCTTATTATCTCATTCCCTGACTACGGAACAATCACCCCATTGAAAAACCACAAGCCCGCCCAAGTTTTAAATTAAACCTCTTGAGTTTTCCCTGTGAGAGCAGATAAAATCCTTCCAGCTTATGTTTTAAGGAAAGAATTTGGGGTGTGTGTGTGCGTGTCTGTGTATTTCCCCTAAACCCATGTTCTTTTGTTGGGTTCCTGAGCACTCTGTTGAAATATTTCACTTGAGGACATCATTACATTTCATGGATGTTGAAGTATCCTTCCAGGAGCAGCTACTCCATGGCTGCTTGGATTTAGAATGCAGCTCTTTTGGGAAGGAAGAGATAAGTCCTCTTCCAAGAAGTAAACTTCCCAGAGTGGCCTTGAAAGGCTTAGATGAGATTCTTACAAGAGGTATTCAGTCCCCACCCACGTATTTGTTCATTAGATGCCGACCGTAGGCTCTGAAAATCCACCGTGTGAAAAATCTCAAGCTGTAGGCTGGCAAGGAGATTGAGAAGACAGAGAGGGTTTTGTTCCTCAGCTGGCGTCAGAAGAAGCCTAAGCTCTACTCTTGGCCCCACTCAGAGCAGCTGGGCTAATGCTGGCCCATGTCTTTGCCTCTCAGCATCTCAGTTGCCTTATCCCTAAAGGAGGAATGCGCATAGGGGCTCCTACTACAGAATTCCCAACAGCGAAAGCCTGAGAAGATGCTACTACTATACTGTTGTGCAGTCATTCAACAAACATTTGCTGAACACCTACTGTGTGCTGGATTCTGTTTTAGGCACTTGGGAGACAGCAGGAAACTAGACAAGCAGCATCCCTGCCTGCCTGGTGCTAACATTCTGGAAGGTGGAAAAACTCGTCTTTCGAAAGCTAGGAATCATTTCTGATTTTGTTTTGGAAGTGACGTTGGGCTTTTGATGGTGCCTGGTATGTAATAGATTGTTGATTATTTTCTCTATTTTAATGAGTGGTGAATAACCCACACCATGATGAAAGGGCTTGGAGATAGTGTGTGCTTAGGGGAGAGGCGGGATTCTGGGTGCTGGAGGTTGCTGTCCTATATACCTCCTGGGCACCGGTAATACTGGGGACCCCATGTAGCACCCTTGACCCATCTGAGACATTCCTGAGCACCCCTCCCTGAGAATAGTGAGCACAGACACCAGGCCGCCCCAGGTAGAGTCTGACCTCTGCAATCAGTGACAAAAACCAGGCTTTACAGTGAGGGCGGAGCTTAGCGACATGGAGCAGATTCTCCATTCAATCCCAGAGGGATTCTGTGCACATTGGAGTGTGTGGACAACGCTTACAAACGGAGATGTTCCATCTCAGTTCTTGAATATGAAGAACTGTGTCCTGCAAGGTTGTTGCAAGGATTGCTGAATGTAAAGGGGCTCCTGTGTGCCAGGCATGGCTGGGGGCAGGGACACAAAGGACTAGACAGGGGGTCGAAGGCTCAAAATCATATTCAAGATGAGGAAACTGAGGTTCAGAGACGCTAAGCACACTTCCAAGGTCATACAGCCAATGAGCGGGAGAGCCGGGATTTGGACCGCTGACTACCTGGTTTCCAAACCTGGTCTCCCTTCACCCCTCCTCCCCGCTCCACGCCTGCAGTCTCCAGGATGGAGAAAGTCCTTTTCACTTAGCGTTCCACTTGTGTCCTCATTAGAACTCCTACTTGCGGCCGGGCGTGGCGGCTCACGCCTGTAATCCCAGCACTTTCGGAGGCCAGAGGCAAGACAGGCAGCGTCAACAAGCAGAGCTGCTGGGGCACGGCGATAGGGACCGGAAGGGAGTGGAGTGAAGTGACCGTGACAGAGGG
This sequence comes from Pan paniscus, assembly GCF_029289425.2. Taxonomy (NCBI): domain Eukaryota; kingdom Metazoa; phylum Chordata; class Mammalia; order Primates; family Hominidae; genus Pan; species Pan paniscus. Next base: position 132,781,045 of record NC_073259.2, read on the forward strand.
AGTGCCTGCCACATCTAAAGGTCAGTTCCAACAATTGTCACATAAGAATGCAGGGCCCGGGGTCACCAGATCTGATTACTTATTTGTTTTATTAATTTTTTTTTTAGACAAGGTCTTACTCATTCTGTCGCCCAGGCTGGAATGCAGTGGCACGATCACGGCTCACTGCAGCCTCAACCTTCCAGCCTCAAGCAATCCTCCTACCTCAGCCTCCTGAGTAGCTGGGACCTCAGGCGCATGCCATCACACCTGGTTAATTTTTGTTTTGTTTTGTTTTGTTTTTTGTAGAGTCGAGGTCTCGCTATATTGCCCAGGCTGGTCTCAAACTCCTGGGTTCAAGTGATCCCTCCTGCCTCAGCCTCCCGAAGAGCTGGGATTACAGGCGTGAGCCACCATGCCCAGCCCAGATCTGATTTTTTTAACAGAGCCCAGATTTTTAATGCGAAATATCCTAACTTTTAAATGATGCCAGTTAATGTTTTAAAAAATAATGAATCTCTGTGCAAGAGCAGCTAAGCACATTTGTGGCCCACCAGTGGACAAACTCTGAGTTAGACATGGTGGCAGCTGGGGAGGGGGCTCCTGCTCTCACTGAGTTTGCAGGCTCCGGGGGAGCTGGCTGTGAGGAAGCCAGTTCTCAGCTCTGGAGTGACCATGTGTGGTGGGTTCTACAGCGGGGAAGCACTGTGGGCTGGGCAAGTGCGTTCTTCCAGGAGGAGGATTCGGCTCTGCACTGACGGCTGAGTGTGGGGTGAAGGGGAGCGGGCAGGAGGCTGGGGAAGGTCAGGCCCTGCAGAGGAAATGGCTTCAGCAAAGGCTTGGCAGAGGGACTTGGCCCCGGCCATCTGCACATCCGAAGGGCATCCAGCGTGTCCCTTGGCAACACAAGGAGCAGTTACTCCATCCCTCACTCAGTGGAAAAGAAGGGCAGCCCCTTCTTGATAACTCTGTGCCATGCTCAGGAATCGCCAGCCAGAGCGGCAGTGAGTAGAGGGCAGGTCAGGCTGGCCCGGGGTCCCTGGCCCCATGTACTGGCTGGAAACCGGAGCCTCCTTGGGGGCCTCTCTGTGCCTGCCATTATCCACTCCAGTCTTAGCTCCTAGACCCTGCCCCTGAAGGAGGGAACCTGGAAACGCACTTCAGATTCCTCGGTGCTTATGTACTGTTTGGGGCGAGGCCTGGCACATTCCAGAACAAATGGAATTAGCAGGCAGTGACGGGGGAGTAAGCTCCACAGGGAGGAGGCAGGATAGAGGCAGCAGAGGGAGGCCGCTGGCCTGGGTTTTGCTCCTCCTGGCAGGGTCTGCATGGAGCTTTGGCCCTCAGTCTTCCTCTCCCCAGCCTCTACTGTTCCAGATCACCATGGGGTCTCGGAGAGGGGCTCTTAGGAGGAAATCCTCCAGGGTCAAAGCCAAGGTTAAAGTGACTTCCGTGTGAGCATCTTCTTCCTACCCGGCACCGGTTTATGATGAACAGACAGCGAAGGCTCCATCGCAACTGGAGGTGGGTTTGGAGGCAAAGCTGGAGGGGACCCACTGTGTTCCAGCTATCCGTTTGGAACAACTGCCACTTAGGAGCCCAGAACCTTCTCTGGCAGACTCTCCATTGAGAATGTTCATATCCAGGACTGTGCATACAGTCAGTACTCAATAAATGCACTTTTTTTTCCCAAAGGGCCGGGTGTCACAGCTCATACCTGTAATCCCAGTGCTCTGGGAGGCCAAGGCAGGAGGATCACTTGAAGCCAGGAGTTCAGGACCAGCCTGGGCAACATGGCAAGACCCTGTTTCTAAAAAATAAAAATTGGGCACAGTGGCTCATGCCTGTAATCCCAGCACCTGGGAGGCTGAGGCAGGCGGATCACTTGAGGCCAGGAGTTCGAGACCAGCCTGGGCAACATGGTAAAACCCCCATCTCTACTAAAAAATACAAAAATTAGCCAGGCATGGTGGTGGGCACCTGTAATCCCAGCTACTCAGGAGGCTGAGGCAGGAGAATCCCTTGAACCCAGGGGGTGGAGGTTGCGGTGAGCTTGGATCGCGTCATGGTATTCCAACCTCGGGTGACAAGCAAGACTCTATCTCAAAAAAAATTAATTAATTAAAATTAAAATTAAAAATGTTTTTTAAGAAGAAGATTATCTGAAGAGGGACAGACTGAATCTGCTTTCTGAGGTGGCACTCCCCACCCTCCCAGCCCATGGGACCTGCACACCCTCAGCCAGTCTTTCTCCGAAGACTACTCAGAAGGAAAAATATTAATATGTTCAAACCCTAATCAAATCTGGATAATTTCACTAGAAACCTCTCCATAATTTCATCAGCGTTAAAGGATTACAATAGCAACAAATTAAACCAACGGGCATGAATTTAGTTGCTCAAGAGGAAAATGTAGCTTGATTTAGAAACGGATGTTACAGTTTATTAACCAATCTAAATTAATTCGATTTTGAGCCACTGTTAAATATACATTAGGATGTATCACCCAATAGCACAGCTGACAGGGGGAAAGAGAGGAGAGGAAGGAAAGCAAGGGAGGCTGACAGGAGCTTGTTGCCTACGCAAAAAAACAGTTTGTTAATTCTGAGGCATGGGGCTGGGTGTCCAAAATTGGAGAAGGGAGTACCAGAGAAGACTCTGAGTAGCAAGAATTACAAACTCAACTGAAGCTGCCTTAAACCAAAGGGAGGATTTATTATCTCAGTATCTGAAACTATCAGGGCAGAGGTAGCTTCAGGTACAGCTGGATCCAGGTGCTCCAGGTCAATAGGCACTGGCCTTTTCCTATTTATTAGTCTATTTTTTCCTGCGTAGACTTTACTCTCAAGCAGGATCTTCCTACCTGGAGGTAGGATGACCACCAGCAGCTCTAAGTCTTCATTCTTCTGTCCCAGCCCCTTGAAGAAAGAGAGCTTCTCTGATACTCTTGGTCCCATGCTGAATTTCAGGTGAAGCTCTTGGTGGCCTGGCCAAGGTCATGAACCACTCTGATGAGCCAGGCTTGGGCCCCTTACCCATCCTTGAGCTGGGGAGGAGGGGAGGATGGTCAGCTTGGCCTGTGGCAGGTGGTCTGAGAGCAGGAGGGAAGCTGGTACCAGCAACAGGAGAACGGATGCTGCCCACACAGGAGCAGGAACTGTGGACTCCCAGAAGGAGCAGGCCTGCACCAAGCCCCAAGAGACAGAGGGGCATGAGGGAGTCACATGGCTCGTCTGGGACTCCCTCCCAGCCAGGGACTGTTTCTACCTCCCCAGTTTTCTTATTTGATGTGATAGCTGAATAATGACATCCCCTAATGCCTAAAGGCTGAACAATGACACCCACGTTCTAACACCTGGAATCTGAGTATGTGACCTCACCTAGCAAAAGGGACTTGGCAGATGCAATTCCGTGAAGGATCTTGAGCCGGGGAGATGACCCTGGGTTATCCAGATGGGTCAGCGGAATCACACAGGGCCCTATAAAAGGGAGACAGTTCAGAGAGGACAGACGTGCTATGTTGATGATTAAGATGGAAAAAGGGGTAAAAGCCCAAGGAATGCAGGTGGCCTCAGAAGCTGGGAGAAGCAACGAACAGATCCCCCCCCTGGAGCTCCTGGAAGGAACCAGCCCTGTCAACCCTTGATTTTTAACCCCATGAGACTCATTTTGGACCTCTGACCTCCATAAGAGTAAGAGAATAAATGGGTGTTGTTTTAAGCCACTAAGTCTGTGGCAATGTGTCACAGCAACAATGAGAAACAGATACATTTGTACAAGACCATGTACCCCCCTCAGGCAGGAGGCCGACATACCATAGCGTAGGGAAAGTTTCAAGGACAACAGCGAGAAAACGATTTTTATGTTGCAACAATTTCAGATGTATTTATTTATTTTTATGTTTTTGAGACAGGGTTTCACTTTGTCACCCAGGCTAGAGTGCAGTGGCGCAATCACGGCTCACCGCAGCCTCAACCTCCTGGGCTCACATGATCCTCTCACCTCAGATCCCCAGTCAGCTGGAACTACAGACACACGCCACCATACCCAGCTAATTTTTGTATTTTTTGTAGAGATAGGGTTTCACCATGTTGCCCAGGGTGGTCTCAAAGTCCTGAGCTGAATTCCTGAGCTGAAGCGATCCACCTGCCTTAGCCTCCCAAAGTGCTAGGATTTCAGGCGTGAGCCACCGCACCCGGCCAACAATTTCAGATTTATTATGATACAGAATGCAAAACTGCTTGCATGGTTACCCTACCTCAAAGAACTCTTAGGCTTGTACAAAGACTGTTTCCAACTCTGTCTTCCCGCACAGGGGTGCCTCCAGCAAATAACTAACATAGTAGTTACTTTGTCTACTAGCAAATAACATATTCATGGGCACATGTGGTGGCCTTGCAAGTGGCCCCCTCGGGGCATGTATGGCAGGTGCCGGGCTCTGAATCACCCGCACCTGCGTTACGCCAAGCTCCCCATGGGTGCTTCCTGCCACTGAGCAAGCAGGAAGGGAAATAAAGGCAGGTCCATCCCAGCGCCATGCGGGACCCTCCGGGAGGGGATCTTGGCCTCAGGACTCCCCACTGGCCGGGGCAAAAACCTTAGAACTGTCTGCAGCCTGAAGCTCCTCCTACTCCAACTTCATTCCCTCCCTCTCTCCTGCACAGGGGCTGGCCCAGCACCACGGCTTGAAGGATCTCCCTTCCCCCTCGCCGTTCCTTTTCCCCCCAGAGCCCTTTCCCCCAGTCAGCCTCCTGCATGTCTAATCTCACCTGGGCATCTGCTTCTTGGGGTTGCAAACTGACCCAGCACCATGCGGGAATTAGAAAAAAGAGGCCCCAGGCTGGGCGCGGTGGCTCAGGCCTGTAATCCCAGCATTTGGGAACACCAAGAGTCCAGGACTCTTGAGCCCAGGACTTCAAGACCAGCCTGGGCAACAGAGCAAGACCCCATCTCTACAAAAAATTTTAAAAACTAGTTGGGTGTGGTGGCACATACCTGTAATCCCAGCTACTCGAGAGGCTGAGGCAGGAGGATCACCTGAGCCTGGGAGGTTGAGGCTGCAGCAAGCCATGATTGCACCACTGCACTCCACCTGAGTGACAGAGCAAGGCCATAAAGAAAGAGAGCAAGAAAGGAAGAGAAAAGAAAAGAAAAAAGAGCCCTTTGGGTGGATACATTATGAAAATCAGTTCTTCCAGGATGAGTAGTCAAGCATGGCCTGGGATCACCCCCACTGCCTCTTCATTGAGTGCCTTTGTACAGTGCACAACACACACACTGTGCATGGACGGTGCTGACCCCCCAGGCGGTACCTGTGACTCCTGGGCTGTAGGGGGATTTTGTGGAGACACGAGTATAAGGCAGGCCAGGAAGATCCCCCTCACTACTCAGGCCTGTGCCCGCCCCCCATATGGCTACAGTCCAGTGATGCTGCATCGTGGCCACTCCCTCTGGCTAGCCCTGGAGGTTTCTACCTTGCCCCAGGCCCCACCCAGCTCATGCTACCCCCTCACCTGCTGGGGCCCTAGGGCTTTGGAGTTCACCCCGCCCTCTGCTGACTCTGGCTGAGCAACCAACTTGCTGTGTGACCTTGGTCCAGCTGCTGCCCGTTTCTGAGCCCAGCTCTCAGGTTCTTGAAACAGGGCATACAGGCTCCTCTCCTCTTCAATGGCCCTCCAGGCTCCTGTGCTCTGACAGGCTGTGGGAAGATGGAGAGGGAGATAAAGAGAAAATAGTTCTGCTTAATTGCCTCATTAAGCGCTCCTTGTTGGGAAGCCAGAATTGGAGGCCTCCTCTGTTTCTTCGCCTGCCTGCACCCTCCCCAGCTGAATGAGGCAGCTGAATGCGGAGCAGGGAGGGTCGGGGGCTAGAGAAGGATCCTTAGGAAGGGGCAAGATTTTGGCTAAGCCCCAGCCCAGTGAGCTCACGTCTGTTTTGTAGCTTCACTAGTCAGGATTCCACTGGGCTGCATGTAACAGAACCCGGCCACACGGTGCAAACTCAGCATAGAGCACCTGCCCCTGCCCCACCTCAGGGCTCCTCAGACCTCTGGCCTCTGGGCACCCCAACACCTTTGCCATGTGTATGCCTCTGTCCTACCCCGAGTTACTTAACTTTTTCTAAGCTGGCCCAATTGGTTTTACTTCAATAAATTTACTATTAATAAGAAGAAATTTACTCCTTCTATGTCTACCAAAAGGTATATACAAGAATGTTTCTAGAAACTCCATTTGTAGTTGCCCATTACAGGAAATCCATCCAAAGATGGCTAAGTGAGCTGCGGTCTGTTCACATTGAGGGAGGTTATATGGCAACAGTAAAGAACGCAGCACAGTTACGCACATGAACGAGTCTCGTGGACACTGTGGGGAGCCACAGACGCCGGCTGCGGAAAGGCACACGCCACATGTTTCCATGTGTAGGAAATTCCAGAGAGAAATCCTTCTATAGCGAGAGAAGTCAAAATAGCAGGGAACCCCCCAGCAGGGGTGGGTGCTACTGACTGGGATGTGGCAGGGGGACGCACCTTCTGGGGAAGCCTTCTTGGGGTTGGAGATGTGCTTTATCCTGATTTGGGTAGCAGTTTCCTGGGTACACACATGGAAATCACATCAAGCTGTACATTTCAGATCAGTTCCCTTTATACTCTGAGAAATAGATGATAGATAGATAGATAGATAGATAGATAGATAGATAGATAGATATAGACAGATAGATGTTTCAGCAGAAATAAGAAAGTTAAGAAATAGGCCAGGCGCCTGTAATCCCAGAACTTTGGGAGGCCGAGGTGGGCAGATCACTTGAGGCCAGGAGTTTGAGAAGAGCCTGGCCAACATGGTGAAACCCTGTCTCTACTAAAAATATAAAAATTAGTCGGGTGTGGTGGTGCACGCCTGTAATCCCAGCTACTCAGGAGGCTGAAGCAAGAGATTAGACCCGGGAGGTGGAGGTTGCAGTGAGCCGAGATCACACCACTGCACTCCAGCCTGGGCAACAGAGCCAGACTCTGTCTCAAAAAAAACAAAAAAAAAAAGGTTAAGAAACAGAAAAGGAGGGAGGAAGGATAGGAGGAAGGGAGGGAGGGAGGGAAGGTGGAGAGGAAAGAGGGAAGGAAGGAAGGGAGGGAGGGAGGTCTCATTCACTGATGTCCTAAGTGCTGGATCCTGTGAAACAGTGGTTTCGTAGTTGTCTTGAGAGAGGAGGGCAGCTTCAGTCTTCGGTGGGAGTTTTGCTGCCTCTCTGCAGTGTTTATTGAGGACGGAGCTGAGCTAGGCATAGGCCTAACCTCTTGGCCACCCTTTGGGGCAGCTGCAACTTTTAGCAGAGGCGTCATGACTTCCTCCGAGCAACAGCTCTGAGAGTGATTAGCACGGGGCACAGCTGGGACCCAGCCACTGGGGTCCAAGCCTGTGACTGTCACCCCTGCTCCCCAACTCAGTGGTCTCCCCCAAGTACCACCTTCCTTTCATCTCGTGAATCTTTCCAAAGACTGTCCTAGTCCTAGCAGAGGGCCATGTGCTGGGCGAAGCAGACTTGCCCTAATGAAACTTTACGGTCATAGGCCCCAGATCCTCCACTGAGCTCCAGGGTGGTGGGAAGGTGGCGGAACGGCAACACACTGAGACCTTCCTCGGGAGGAGGGCTCGCCACCCCCACAGCACTGTAAGCAGAGATTGCTCTAGTCCAATCACCCACCACCCCTTCTCCCTTAGTACTAGAAACCCTGGCTTTTAGCTGGGCACTCCGGCGACAAGACTAACAATGCATTTCCCAGCCTCCCTTGCAGCTAGATATGGCCAATGCCATGCCCATATGGCCGTGCCCATACCAGCATGGAAGTAAAAGTGTCCTTAAAGGGAGGGAGAGCCATCCACTCCCAGCCCTCCTCCTTTCTGCTGGCCAGAATTCAGATGTGATGGCTGGAGCTGGAGCAGCCATTTTATTTATTTATTTATTTATTTATTTATTTATTTATTTGAGACAGAGTCTTACTCTGTTGCCCAGGCTGGAGTACAGTGGCCTGATCATAGCTCACTGCAGCCTCTACCTCCAGGGCTCAAGCAATCCTCCTGCTTCAGCCTCTTGAGTAGCTGGGACTACAGGTGTGTGCCACCACACCCAGCTAATTTTTAAACATTTTTTGTAAAGACAGTGTCTCATTATTTTGCCCAGGCTGGTCTGGAACTCCTGGGCTCAAGCGACTCTCCCACCTCCGCCTCCCAAAGCTCTGGGATTACAGGCATGAGCCACCGCGCCCTGCTGGAATGGCCGTTTTAGGCCACAAGATGGAAGTGATGACTCCCTCTGGATTTTGTCTCTCTGTGGGCAGGAAACTCATAACTTATTTAAACCACCGTTATTTTGGGTTCTGTGTCATTCACTGCCAAATGTCCTCCAAACTCATGATGGCTGCAAAGTTTCTAATCAATCAAGGATTCCTGGGACGTGGGGCAGCCTCTAAGTCACCTTGTTCTGGTTGGGAGAAAGCGGCCTTTTACAGGGTTGATACCAAGGCCGGAGCGCTGATCACAGAGGAGGTGCCTGGGCTGACAAAGGGACCCTTCTGCTTGTGTATTCTGAACATGTGTGTGTCCAAACGGTGTGATTCCAATCCCTCTTACCTTTCAAGCGTTACCCACTTTGAGGAGAAATAATCCAGATAACAAACTAGACCCCTTCAGTTATTACATCACTCCTCTTCCAAACCCACTTCCTCAATAGCTTTTAAATTAAAAGTTATTTCAAACACACAAAGTGTGCAGTTAATAATGAAACTGATTGCACATATCCAACCACCTGGATTAAACGGATATTAACATTCCGCCAAATTTCCTTGAGGTCTCTCATTCTAAAGAAACAAAAAGTCACAGGGTCGGGCATGGTGAGCACTTTGGGAGGCTGAGGCAGGAAGATCACTTTGAGGACAGGAGTTTGAAACCAGCCTGGCCAACATGGAGAAACCTTGTCTCTATTAAAAATACAAAAATTAGCCAGGCGTGGTGATGTGCACCTATAATCCCAGCTACTCGGGAGGCTGAGGCAGCAGAATCACTTGAATCTAGGAGGTGGAGGTTGCAGTGAGCCGAGGTTGCGCCATTGCACTCCATCCTGGGTGATGGAGCAAGACTCTGTCTCAAAAAAGAAAAAGGAAAAAGAAACAAAAGTTCACAGAACCAGCTAAGATTCGCCTCTTTGCACGCACACACAGCATCCGTCCCCTCCGTCCCTCCCTCCTCACTCCTGTGCATGTCCCAGTCCTTCCACAGTTGTCTTCATCAACAATAGATCATGCAGTAAAAAACCATTTTCTCGTTCTAACTGGTTAAACTCATTCTTTCAAATATTTGCTGATACCTGGTTGATGTTATCACTTCACAATTTATCTGGGACGACCAGACCCCCTGGAAGTCCCTGTGTCTTTAGGGAGATTATTTTTTACCACCAATATTGCCTAAAGACAGATGTGCTATTTTATCTTTTTCTAGCACATATTACAATAAATGTGTGACTACGGAAATTAAAAGACAAAAGTTGAACGGTGCACCAGTTAAAATTGTCCTGAGTACCACCCAGGGAACACTAACTACCAGCTGGGAACACAGCTCTAACCAGTCCTGGGAGAGCTAGGTTCTATGACCCCATCTTCCTCCACAGGTCAGCCAAACCAGAACATTCCAGACAGTTCTGAGTGTACACTGTGACCGTAATAATAAATTTTGAGCACTGATGCTCATGATATAAATATTTCTAACTTGTAAATTGTGGACATGGCTTCTACATTCCTTAGCTGTTTTCTTCTTACTCGGCTAGTCTTCTCCCTACAGGGGGATTTTTAAGCCACATGTCCATTTTGTGAGGATGACTCTTTTTAAAATCTTTTATTAAAAAATTTTTTTTCACTTTGTTGCCCAGGCTGGAGTGCAGTGGCACAATCACAGCTCACTGCAGCCTTGAACTCTTGGGTCCAAGGGATCTTCCCATCTCAGCCTCCCAAGTAGAATAGATGGGACTATAGGCACACACCACCACACCTGGCTAATTTTTTAATTTTTTGGAGAGACAAGGTCCCACTATGTTGGCCAGGCTGGTCTTGAACTCCTGGCCCCAAACAATCTTCCTGCCTCGGTCTCCCATAGTGCTGGGATTACAGGCATGAGCCATTGCACTGGGCCTGAGGGTTATTCTAGTTAACACCAGATGCCCTCGTCCTTAGAGTCGCCGGGCCAGTCAGGTTCATACTGCAATGCACTGCTATTTGCTGACAAGTACTGAGGACACCACCCCCATCCCAGGTGCTCGTGGAAGGAAAATTAACAGCAAGCACTTACTGAGCAGGAGCTATGCACTAGGGCCTGTTCTAAGCGCTTTACACCAGCTAGCTCACTTAATCCCCGCCACAGCCCAGGAGGCCATTATCCCATTTTAGGACTGAAGTTCAGAGAGGCTGAGAAACCTGGCCAAAGCCCCAGAGCTGTCAAAGACAGCTGCCAGCTCCTTGTGTCCTCACAGGGCAGAAAAAGGGCTTAGAGAGCTCTCTGGGGTCCCTTTTATAAGGGACTGGTCCCATCGTGAGAGATCTACTCTCACGACCTAACCACCCCTCAAAGGCCCCACCCTCTAAGGCCATCACATCGGGGCCAGGGTCTCAACATATGAATTTGTTGTGAGGGGTTGCACAAACATTCAGTCCATTGCACATATTGTATCAAAAACACGTAACTTTAGGCTGGGCGTGGTGGCTCACACCTGTAATCCCAGCATTTTGGGAGGCCAAGGCAGGAGGATTGCTTGAGGCCAGGGGTTCAAGCCAGCCTGGGAAACATAGTAAAACCCCCATCTCTAAAAAAAAAAAAAAAAAAAAAAAAAAATTAATTAGCTGGGAATGGTAGCACACACCTAGTCCCAGCTACTCAGGAGGCTGTGGTGGGAGGATCACTTGAATACAGGAATTCGAGGCTGCAGTGAGCTATGATCGTGCCACTGCACTCCAGCCTGGGCAACAGAGCAAGACCTTGCCTCAAAAAAAAAAAAAAAAAAAAAAGTAACTTTAATTGGCAATATCAACTGTTGATGAGGATTTAAAGGTGGGAGAGTAAATTGTTACAATCATTTTGGAAAATTGTCGCCAGCTACTGAATCTAAGAACATGACTACTCTGTGGTCCAGCAATCCCATTCCCAGATACACTCCCAAGAAAAATGGGGGTATCCGTTCATCAGAGGACATGGATAAGAACCTCTACACCACCTCGATCTGTAATAGCCCCACGCTGAAAACAATCCAAACATCCGTCAGCTCTAGAATGAAAAACAAACGACGACCTATTCATGTAATTGAAAACTGCACAGAAATTAGCAAGCACGAGCTGCAGCTTCCGGACAGCGAGAGCAACCCTCACTGGAGGATATGCAGATGAGGCCAGACACCGAGGGGTGAGAGTTCACGCACTGTGTGAGGCTCTGGAACAGCAGAGAGGGTCTGTGGGGATAGAGCCTCTATCATGGTTACCCCTGGAGGATGGGGCACAAGGGAACTCTTGGATGATAGGAACCTTCCACGTCCTGGTCTGAGTACTAACGCCAAGGTGGAAATGTGCAGACGTCTGTCACAATCCATCACTCACGGAAGATTTCTGCAGCTTACCATGCATCCATGCATTCCACGCATTGTTCCTCTGTCTTTTTTTTTTTTTTTTTTTTTTTAAAGACAGAGTTTCGCTCTGTTGCCCAGGCTGGAGTGCAGTGGCGCGATCTCGACTTACTGCAAACTCCGTCTCCAGGCTTCAAGCGATTTTCCTGCCTCAGCCTCCCAACTAGCTGGGATTACAGGCGTCCGTCACCATGCCTGGCTAAATTTTGTATTTCTAATAGAGACGGGGTTTTGCCATGTTGGCCAGGCTGGTCTAGTACTCCTGGCCTCAGGTGATCCACCCTCCTCAGCCTCCCAAAGTGCTAGGCTTACAGGCGTGAGCCACCTCGCCCAGCACGTAGATTTTTTCTCAATGTGTAACTTTGGCAGCTAGGGTCTCCGTCAGTGTGTTGAGTTGCTCGCATTAAGAGGGGCGTGAATTAGCTGGGTGCGGTAGCTCAAGCCTGTAGTCCCAGCACTTTGGGAGGCTGACAGGTGGGAAGATCACTTGAGGTCAGGAGTTCAAGACCAGCCTGGGCAACATAGTGAGACCCCTGTCCCTACAAAAAAAAATTAATTAATTAGCTGGGCATAGCGGCACGAACCTGTGGTCCCAGCTACTTGAGAGGCTGAGGATAGCTTGAACCCAGGAGTTCGAGGCTGCTGTGAGCTACGATCATGCCACTGCACTCCAGGCAGGGTGACAGTGAGACCCTGTATCTAAAAAATTAAAATTAAAAAAAAAATTTTTTTTGAAACAGAATCTCCCTCTGTCACCCAGGCTGGAGTGCAGTGTTGCGATCTCAGCTCACTGCCATGTCTGCCTCCCGGGTTCAAGTGATTCTTCTGTCTCAGCCTCCTGAGTAGCGAGATTACAGGCGTTCGCCACCAATGCCCAGCTAATTTTTGTATTTTTAGTAGAGATGGGGTTTCACCATGTTAGCCAGGATGAACTCAAACTCCTAACCTCAAGTGATCTGCCTGCCTCAACCTCCCAAAGTGCTGGGGTTTAAAATTATTTTTTATTATAAAAAAGAGGGGCACGAGAGAAGGGACGCAATTGTGGAAACTGCACACTTAGGTCCTCACCCTCACTAGTTGAGCGCAATGGCCTGGCCATTGGCTGGGTATCGAAGTTTCTCTCTCTCCAAAGACGCAGAGTCGAATTAGTGTGAGTGACATGTGTTTGACAGGTGTCCAGCTCATCATGTAGACAGGCCAAGCCTTCCGGCTGGGAAGTGCTAGGCGTGGGGCAGCTCTGCACCCCTGTCTCTGCTCTGCCACTCGCAAGCTCTGTGACCTTGGAGAATTCACTCAACGTTCCTGAGCCTCCATTTCCTTCTCTGTAGAATGGGGATGACAGCAGCAGTGACATCACAGTTTCGGCGAGAATTCCAAGAGACCGTGTGTGCGCACGTGCTAGTCATTCATCCCATGCATATTTATTGAGCCTGACTGTGTATCAGGAAGGGTGGGTCCAGCCGTGAGCAAAACAGGCACAGCCCCAGGCCTTGGGTGCTTTCTAGGGGGAAGCAGACAAGAAACCCAAGAAGTCAGCACATGCCGGGGGTGTCAGAAGGTGAGAAGTACTGGGGGTAGCAAAGCAGGGAAGGCAGGAGGAACGGGGAGATGCAGGGCACTCCTGGCACCACCCGGATTCCCCTGCTGGCCCCCTTCCACCCTGAGCACCACCGGGGGTGACTGCCTTCATCCAAGTGGGAGTGTCTCCCAGGCCACAGCCAGTGACCAAAACAGACTGACACAGGGAGCAGGACGGAGGGGAGGGCAGAAGCCTGGCCCCCTGAGAGGAAGGACTAGGAAAGATTCTGGTGCACAGGCATTCACAGCAGCACCAGTCACAATGGCCAAAAGGTAGGAACAGCCCAAGTGCCCATCAGGAGATGACAAATAACACAAGGGGCGCCTCCATGCAGGGGATATTGTTGAGCCGTGAAGAGGAATGACACTCCTGTGAACTCAACTTGCTCTGAAAAGTAAAGTCTATTCAAAATGAAAGTGCAGCGGGAAGGAAGGAAATTCTGACTCAGGCTCTAACGTAAATGAACTTTGAAGACACGATGCTAAGTGAAAGTAGCCAGATGCATGATTCCGGTTAAATAAAGTGCCTAGAGCAGGCGGATTCACAGAGACAGACAGTAGGTTAGCGCTTACCAGGGGCTGGGGGATGGGAATGACAGTTATTGCTTAATGGGGACAGAGTCTGCTTGGGGTGATGAAAACCTTTCGGAACGAGAGAGTGGTGATGGTCAAGCAACACTGTGAATGTCCTTAATGCCACTGAATTGTACCTTTAAAAATGGCTAAAGTGGTACATTTTATGTTATGTGTATTTTACCACAATTGAAAATAAAGCAAGGCTGGATGCAGTGGCTCACGCCTGTAATCCTGGCAGTTTGGGAGGCCAAAGCAGGAAGATTGCTTGAGGCCAGGAGTTAAAGACCAGCCTGGGCAACATAGTGAGACCTAGTCTCTACAAAAAATAAAAAAATTAGCCAGGCACAGTGGTACACTCCTGTAGTCCCAACTACTCAGGAGGCTGAGGCAGGAGAATCGCTTGATCCTTGGAGGTGGAGGCTGTAGTGAGCTGTGATGGTGCCATTGCACTCCAGCCTGGGCAAGAGAGTGAAACCCTGTCTCAAAAATAAAGCAAAAAACAAAAAACAACACACACACACACACACACACACATCCTGACCCACCTGGCTACAGATGGGACAAACCCTGGTGGAGTTCACATATCAGAGCCCCCCGTGGGTCTAGGCTGAGGCCGCCCTCCCTCCCTCTCCTGTAAAAACCTCTCTCTCTGGCTCTGCTTCTGGGGCCCTGGATCTAGGTCAGGAGGGCTGTGATTTAAAACAAGGTGCCAGGGAGGCCTGGTTGTGGCGGTGAATCCTGAAAGGGAGCCATCAGCAACTTAATGAGAAATAGACGAAACCCTGTTCTCAGCCGGGCGCGGTGGCTCACACCTGTAATCCCGGCACTTTGAGAGGCCAAGGCAGGTGGATCACTTGAGATCAGGAGTTTGAGACCAGCCTGGCAGATGTGGTGAAATCCTGTCTCTACTAAAGATACAAAAATTAGCTGGGTGTAGTGGCACGTTTTTGTAATCCCAGCTACCCAGGAGGCTGAGGCACGAGAATCACTTGAACCCGGGAGGCGGCGTTTGCAGTGAGCCAAGATCATGCTACTGCACTCCAGCCTGGGCAACAAGAGCGAGACTCCGTCTCAAAATAAATAAATAAATAAAATAAAAAAAGAAAGAAAGAAATCCTGTTCCTGAGACAAAGAAAGAAAGAAGGAAAGAAAGAGAGAGAGAAAAAGAAAGAAAGGAAAGAAAGGAAAGGAAAGGGAAAGAAAGAAAAAGAAAGAAAGAAAGAGATCCTGTTCCTGAGACAAGGGGACCGAGGTGCAGAGAGGAGCTTTGCCTGGGCCACATTTGTACAGGGTGACGGCACAGGGGGCACGCGAGGCACAGACTGCAACTCCTGCCTCCCTGTCCCCTTCTTTCCACACGGCAGGCTTGGGCTGGCTGCTTAGGGTTAGAGGCAGAAGCCTCTTTTGCAGGGACCTTCAGAAGTGGCAGAGGATCTGGTTTGAGAGACAACGGACAGGAACAAATGGCTGGAATATTGAGCCTCAGGACATTCCTGCTCTGTGGGCCCTGCCCTGAAGGCCTTGGCTTATTAAATCCATAGATAGCCCACGCCTAACGGGAGCTCTGACCTCACAGATTGCGGCCACCGCGGCCACCATGATCTCGCCTGCTGCTCAGCGTTTGCCTGGGAGCTACCAGGCTCATGTTGCACCCACAGAAGCTGGGAGCCGATTGCAGGGCCCGGCTGGGCGTGGCGGGAAGTCGAATTTTCTTGGTGTCTAGAGAGTGAGTAGTGAGCAGAGGTGTCTCAAGACACACAACTCCAGGTTTCATTCTCTGCCCTCGATGCCAGAATAATCACTGTGTACACACAGTGTGGGATCCCAAACGGTGCTGTGTCCCCTGCTCAAAGGGCTGATGACAGGGATGTTGCATTGAAATAATTATGGCTTCCGCCTGTGAAGAGGTGGGAGGGGAGGAAGAGAGAAGATCCCATTTAATTATTTACAGTAAACAGCAGGAGTCGGTAAAGAGAACAATCTGCTTTCTTGCAGAGACAAAGCAGCCACCCTTGACTAGGGGGTCTGCAGTGGCTCCAGGAAGACCCCGGCTTCTTCACCACTAGGAACAAGACTCTTGGTCAGAAGAGGCCAAGAGAGAGACATAGACCCTGTTCTACCGAGGGCTGCCGAGGGGGTGGCTGGAGGCTTCGGGGTGTCCCGTAGAATAGTAGAGTGTGGACTGTAAAGGTTGCCACAATGTCTCAAATATCGGCCTCTCTAACCTACTGCTGCTGCTGTTGACAGGAGGAAGCAGGGAGAAGGGAGCACTGTGTCTTGAGCACTTCCCGTGTGCCCAGCACAGTGCTGGGGGCTTTATTGGATGTCTTTTATGGAGCTCCAGCTGTATGCTCAAACATTCCATAGTTATCTATTGAGCACCTACTATGTGCTGCTTGACAACCAACCACAGAACCAAGATGTGTACAACAATCACTATGTACTTGGCTGATGTGTTAGCAGGGCGGCTGGCGCTGGCTGATCTAGGCTGGCTCGCCCGCCAGGCTCTGCTGACTTCACCTGGATTCACCCGGCTGCTGCAGGTCGGCTGATCTAGGTGTGGCTCAGCCCCACACATCTCTCATCCACTCTGTGGGACCAGTGGCCACTCAGCACATTCTCCTTATGGCAAAGGAGGAGGAGCAAAAAAGCAAACATAGTCAATGGAGGTCCCTAGACACCCATGCTCAGACCTGGCACACACTCATGTCAGCTTCGTGCTTTTGGTTAAAGCCAAAGTCAAGGAGTAGAAAAACAAACTTCACCGCCACAATGGGAGGAACTGAGAGGGTGCAAACACAGGGCAGGAGGAAGGATGAGGTCAATTCTGCAATACGGAGCCCTCACGTACTGCATTCCAATGGGTGCCACTTGCCCGAAGAGGCCATTGTTTATTAGACGCCAGGTGTGGGCACTTGTTCACACATTCTGCTAATGTGCACTGAGCACCTCCCAGCACTGCAGAACTGGCACCTGGTAAGTTACAAAACCAGATGAGTCCCGGCCCTCCTGGCTCCCACAGGGTGTGTCGGGGGAGGGACTCGAGACGTGGTGTCATGCACATGAATGTCAGCTGTGCCCAGTGGCCTGAACAGGAGTTGCTTGTGCTGTGGGTGCCTGTAACAGAAGGCCGCACCCAGTCTTGGGGGTGAGGGAGCTTCCCCAAGGACATGAGGATGACGATGGAGCTGGCATTTGAGGGACAAGTGGTAACACTCTCGTGGAGAGAAGGAAAAAGCATCCTAGGCCGAGGGCTCAGCAGGTGCGAAGGCCATGTGGTGAGAGGTTTGCTTGCAGAGGTGAAGAAGGTAGGGGGCTTAGGGGGCAGTTGTGACATAAGCAATGGACCCTGAGCACCAACCCCAGTCATCACCGCCACTGGCCCCATGTGCACGGCAATTGGAGCTTTCCAGCTTTAAGGGCCTGCAACCATGACCAAGGCCTTAAACAGAGAAGACACGGCTCTGAAATAGAAAAGCCAATGGCAAAATCAAAATTGATAGGTGTCATGGAACACTAGGCAACCAAAAAAAGAATGAAACCATGTCCTTTGCAGGAACATGGATGGAGCTGGAGGCCATTATCCCTTGCAAACTAATGCAGGAATAGAAAACCAAATACTGCATGTTCTCACTTATAAGTGGGAGCTAAATGATGAGAACACATGGACACACAGAGGGGAACAACAGACACCGGGCCCTACCTGAAGATGGAGGACAGGAGGAGGGAGAGGAGCAGGAAAAATAACTAATGGGTACTAGGCTTAGTGCCCAGGTATTAAGTACTATGGTACTAAGTACCTTAGTATCTAGGTTGGTGCAAAAATAATTGTGGTTTTTGCACTGTTTAAATTTGCCATTTGGTATTGGAATACATTCTTAAATAAATGTGGTTTTTATATATCATTTTAATGCACGTTTCTAGCTTTCCTTGGGTAATGACTTATTATTACTTGCTGTTTATATTTCTTTTAGACTATGGAAATGATGTTAGACAAAAAGCAAATTTGAGTGATTTTCTTACTCGAGTTCAAAATGGGTCATAAAGCAGCAGAGACAACGCGCAACATCAACAACACGTTTAGCCCTGGAACTGCTAACGAACATACAGTACAGTGGTGTAATTACAATTACATCTGAGAAGTATGCTCAGCAGATCGATGAGACACATTGAAAACTGCAGCGCCTGCAGCTGGCATTGGCCAACAGAAAGGGCCCAATTCTTCTCCACGACAACGCCTGACTGCACGTCACACAACCAGCGCTTCAAAAGTTGAACTAATTGGGCTACGAAGTTTTGCCTCATCTGCCATATTCACTTGACCTCTCCCCAACCGACTACCACTTCTTCAAGCATCTCGACAACTTTTTGCAGGGAAAACGCTTCCACAACCAGCAGGATGCAGAAAGCGCTTTCCAAGAGTTCATCGAATCCCAAAGCACAGATTTTTACACTACAGGAATAAATGAACATTTCTTCTTGGCAAAAATGACTTGATTGTAATTGTTCTTATTTTGATTAATAAAGATGTGTCTGAGCCTAGTTATAATGATTTAAAATTCATGGTCCAAAACCGCAATTACTTTTGCACCAGCCTGCAACCTGTACAACAAACCCCCATGACACAAGTCTACCTACGTAACAAACCTGCGCATGCGCCCCTGAACTTAAAATAAAAGTTAAAAAAAAAAAAAAAGACTAGAGAGGAGCCTATATTTCCACTGAAAGGAAGGAGAGGTTGGGGAATAGGAATAATTCTGCACAGGAACAAGAAAGCGAATGCAAGGAAATTTTCAGACCAGTCTCTTTGCCCGAGTCTTTAAAAGTTTTTGTTAGGGGTCATGAAGTTTGAAATGTGTCTTAAGGAGGGATGGATTACTTGGAATAAATTGCCTCTATGAGACAGTGTGATATGATGTGATATGAGGGACTGTGGAGTCACGTGGGGTGGGGGTAGGAGGAGGAGGAGGATTAAAATCTGCACACGGAGTACAGTGTACACAACTAGGGAGACGGGAGCACTAAAAGCTCAGACTTCACCACTGTACAATTCATCCATGTAATCAAAATCCACGTGTACCCCAAAAGCTCCTGAAATTAAAAAGCAAATTCACAGGTGTCAACTTAGCGACAGAACCTGACATTTTGTTGACAAGTTGACTGCAACGTAGAGCATCTCCTGGAGGATCTGCTTTTACGGCGTAGCGATGGCAGGGCTTCTGCTTCTGGAAGGTGGAGCAGGTGCATTCACGCCCTTCTCTGTCTTCCTCCAACGACATAAACTAAAAGCTGTAAGCATGGCAGATGCTTGATCCGCCCCTCCTCCCATGTGAGATGCTGCCTCGAGAGCTGCACAAAGACCCCTCTGTGAAGCCCCTTAGCGATCCCACAAGGAAAATAGCACGACCATCCTGTTCTACAGATGGGGCAACTTGAGGCTCAGAGAGGCCAGGCGACTTGCCCAGTGTCACACACAGTCTGCCATTGGTTGTAGAGTCAGGATGTGAACCCAAGTTTGTCTCACTCAGAGCCCGCACTCTGAGCTGCCTGCCTCTGCTTCTCGGATTCCAGCCTTGGTTTTGTGTGAGTCCCGGGCACACTGTAGGTGCTGAACTCATTGCTGAATGCACACATCCAGCAGATGTTTAGTGAGCACCTACTGTGTGCCAGGCAGTGTTCTAGGCACTGCGGATACAGGAGGGAGCAAGACAGACAGTAACCTTGCCCCCATGATGCTGGTATTTAAGTAGCAGAAGAAAACATGCAATAAATATTGATACACACGCACTATGCCAGACACTGGTAAGTGCTAAGGTCAGAAAATGACGCAGGGGCAGTGGGGATGGGATGCAAGGGGGTGCAATATTAAGTGGAGTGGCAGGGAAGGCCTCGCTGAGAAAGGAGTCATTGCACCTGAAACAGGGAAGGTTACGAGCAATGGGGCATCTAGGGGAGAGGGAACAGGCAACGCAGAGGTCTGGAGGCCGGACCACGCCTGTAGCGACTTTGAGGAACTGCAAGGAAGCCAGCATGGCTGATGCTAAGTGCGCAAAGAGGTCAATGGTGGGAGATGAGGACACAGAGGACAGATGCTCCAGGAGGGCCAGAGTGTGTGCGGCTTTGAGGCCACAGAAGGACTTGGTGTTTACTCTGGGGGAAGTGGGAGCCACGGCAGGCGTTTGAGCAGAGAAGCAGCCTCCTCTGACTTGGGATTTAACAGGATCCCTCTGGCTGCCGTGTGAGGAATAGCCTCAGTGGGGTTAGGGTGGCAGCTGGGAGACCAGGGACCTGGACTACTGCACCTGTCCAGGCGAGCAATGATGGCAGCTGGAACCTGGTTGGGGTGGGGAGAGGTGGAGGTGGTGAGAAGTCCGCAGATTCTGGATGTATTTGGAAGAGAAAAATAGCAGGATTTGCTGATGAGTCAGACACGGGCAGGAGAGAAAAAAAGCAGTCGGATGACTCTGAGGTGTTTAGTCCAGCAACAGGGAGATGAGGTTACCATTCCCAGAGAAGCAGGCAGTGGAGGAGCAGGCCTGAGGTCGATGTTAAACATGATGGTAAGTTCGAGATGCCCGTGAGCCATCTGCAACCCAAGCAGGTTTTTCTCTAAGGACACAGCAGCAGAAAATATAACACACTGTCTGGCTTGAGCTTCTGAAAATCCTCACTCCTCAGGTTTGTTCTCCTCCAGGGATAAAACCAGCCAACCAGATCTTTCTCTGCCATCTCTCCTGAGCACGGCGAGCCTCCAACTGGGTTGGCTTCAATCCTCGGGGAAGCTGGCGCCATAAATCACCCGGCAATGATCCCAGGGGCCTCTGAGGACATCTCCCGGTATGAGGCTCAGACAATAGAAGGGGATTTGGATGAGCTCACCCAGCGGCAGGCACATTAGATTTGCCATAAATTATTACAAGGTTAACAGGAAATCACACAGTGATCTCAGCTGAGCTGTGGAAGGAACAAGGGGAGGGTGCTGGGGGCCCTCACAGCGCCACATACTCAAAGCCATCACCCTGCTCTGCAGTCAGGGTGGTGTGTGTGTCCCAGAACAGATCATCAAACAGTCCTAGCATGAATGAGAAATGGGAAGGTTTTCTTGAGGACATCAGATGTCCTTGCTTAGCAGCTTAAAAGCTGTGTGTCCTTGAGCAAGTTACCTAACCTCTCTGGGCCTCAATTTTCTCATCTGAAAAATGTGGATAATACTTGTTCCTAACACAGCTGGTGAGGATAGCGATTTGCTCCAATTTCCCCCAAACATTTGCTCACTTTCCTGTTCTCTTTCCCAGCACACAAAGAATTGCATGTTCTCCAGCCCTTGAATTGAGGTGCAGTCACGTGTCTTGGTGCAGTGTGTGAAACCCGGATGGAACAGATATGTTTTAAGAGCCAGTGCGCAATTCACCACGATTCACTTCATTCACTTCCCTTCCTACAACTATTGCAGTTTGCCAAGAGTAGAGCGATCTGTGCCACCCATGAGGGACAAGACATAAACTGTGATTATTGTTTGTTAAGCTGGAATTTGGGGGTCATTTGTTAATGCAGCAAGACCTAATCTCTCCTGACTGAGGCCAGATTAAATGAGTTAATACATCTAAAATCCTTAGAGTACTGTCTGACACATGGCAGCCACCACAGACTGTTAGCTTTTATTATTGTTTAAACAATCATAAGACAAAATCAGCAAACCTGGACATGGAGTAGCAGATAGACTCCAGGGAGGCCCCAGTGGCCTCTGCCTCCTGGTGTTCATGCCCTTATTAATCTCCTCCCCTTGATTGTGGACTAGACCCACATGAGGCTTTCTTCTTGCAAAGGTGATGGAATGTCACTTGCAGGACCTACAATCATAGTGTCTGTCTTGCTAGGAGGCTCTCTCCCTTGCTGGCTCTGATGAAGTGAGTGGGTATGTGGGAAGACCCACATAACAGAGAACTGGGGGTGGCCGCCAGCCAATGACCAGCTAAGAATAGAGGGGGCAGCCTCTGGCCCAAAGCCAGCAAGAATCTGAGCCCTACAGCCCCACAGTGAGGGTAACCAACTCATTCCAGCCTGCCTGGGCTTTTTCAGCTTTAGCACTGGAGAGTCCCACATCCCTGGAAATTCCCTCCTGGTCTATCCAGGACTATCCTAGTTTTAGGGTTGAAAGGTTGGCATCCCTGGAGCCCCTCAGTCCTGAGCAAACTGGAATGGTTGGTGTATTCGATGGCTAGGACTGCCGTGACAAGTGCCACAGACTAGGCGGCTTACCGAACAGACGTTTATTTGCTCACAGTTCTAGAGGCTGGAAGCCCTGGATCAAGGCGTGGGCAGTGTTCTTTTCTTCTGAAGTCTCTCTCCTCAGCTTGCCGATGGCCATCTTCTCTCCGTGTCTTTACGTGGTCTTTCCTGTGTATGTCCTAATCTTATTTGATAGAATAGTCATAGCAGATTTGGGCCCACCCTAATAACTTTGTTTTAACTTAATTACTTCTTCAAAGACCTATTCCTAAATACAGTCACATTCTGAGGTACTGGGGCATAGGACTTCAACAAAGGAATTTTAGAGGGGGCACAGTTCGGCCCATAAGAACTGGTTCCCCTAATTGACAGCAACAAGAACCTGAATTCTGCTAGCAACCATGTGAGCTTGAAGCAGATCCCTCCCTGGTCAAGCCTTCAGATAAGACCCAGTCCAGCTAACACTTTAATGGCAGCCTTGCAGAGGAACCAGCTAAGCCATGTGAGGCTCCTGACCCACAGAAATTGCTACATAATAAATGGGTATCCCAGCTACTCGGGAGACTGAGGCAGGAGAATCGCTTGAACCAGGGAGTCGGTGGTTGCAGTGAGCCAAGATCACGCCACTGCACTCCAGCCTGGTGACAGAGCAAGACTCCGTCTCAATAAATAAATAAATAAATAAATAAATAAATAAATAAATAAAACTGGGTATCATTTTAAGCTGCTAACTTTGTGACATTTTGTTACATAGCAATGGGTAATGAATGCCTTGAGTCATATCTGTGCACTTGCCCAACCTTGCCCATAGCTTTCTGCTGATCCCTGGCACAGAACCTTCTGTTTCCATAGTCACATGATGGTCTTCTGGGAGAACTGGAAGGACCAATATTACTCTGTAGATTCCTCTTCTGTTTCACCCAATAACTCACTCTTCTGGGTTCTTCACTCTTCCCTCATGTGGTATAACTTTGTTTTTGTCAAAATACTTTTATACACTTTACGAATCAATCCATTTATTGTTGGGTTCTGACAACATCCCCAGTACGACTGGGTCTTTAAAGTGTTGAGTTTTTATCTTCTTTCCAGCCACACAGGATAACCATTCCCTCCTAACTGCAAATGGCAAGGGTGAGGGTTACAGAGGTGATGTCGTCAAGTGTATTTGACTCCAGGCTCTGAGAACCTGCAGTCATCTTCCCTAATCCAGGATGCCCAGCAGCATACTCACTGATGCACACAGATGCTCTATGAAAAAGATTCCATGAAAAACTGCATGTTCACACCTCTGCTTGTAAATGCACAATGCACATTGATGTATTAAAGGCACTGATAAGACCTGCGGGGGGGTGGGGGGCAAGGGATACCACTTCCATCCTTTTTGAGGAACACTGTTCTTTTTTTTTTTTTTTTTTTTTGAGATGGACTCTCACTCTATCACCCAGGCTGGAGTGCAGTGGCGTGATCTTGGCTCACTGCAACCTCCGCCTCCCAGGTTCAAGCCAGTCTCATGCCTCAGCCTTCTGAGTAGCTGGGACTACAGGCACATGTCACCATGCCTGGCTAATTTTTGTATTTTTAGTAGAAACGGGGTTTCACCATGTTGGCCAGGCTGGTCTCAAACTCTTGGCCTCAAGGGATCCACCTGCCTTGGCCTTCCCAAAATGCTGGGACTATAGGCATGAGCTACCACACCTGGCCAAGGAACACTGTTCTGACCCACTCCATGACACTGGAGGGTAAGTAGAGTTATCTCCATTTTCCAGATGAGGACATTGAAGCACAAGAGTTCTAGTGCCTTACCCAAGGTCACCTTGCTGACAGAATCAGCCTAAGATTCAGACCCAGGCTGGAGGACAGCAAAGCCTGGACCATTCACTGTCCCACCTGACTCCTGAAAACCAAGCGAGGAACTGAATGAGTCTTTGGTGGATCTTAAGGGGCTGGTTAATGACAAGAAGTTGCAGGAACCAGGGCAGGGGCAGACATGAAGTTCCAGTTGATGCTTTTCTGCTAAAAATGCCTCCTGGGTGAAATTCCAACCTTCTCCTTTCTCTTTTAAGAATTACCAATGCATGTATATTTTAATTTATTGTTTTCTTTAAAATTCTAGCATGGAGTGAGGGAACTGACCCCCAGGCTCCAGTGCCTGCTGGAATTACACGCACCGCCAAGCTTTTTCCCTGCAATTGCTGGGAGTAGTAATGCTCTTATTAATAATAGCACATTATTAATATAATGTTGTTATTAATATTATGTTATATATATTATATGCTATATTATAATGTTATTAATGTAACGCTGTTACTAATACTAGCACTCAGCCCTTGCACGAACATGGGTTGCGAGCTATGTAAGTGCAGCTTGGTGGCTTCTCAACTCCTCCTAATGAGAACCCTGTGAAGTAAGAACTGTTAACGCCCCATTTTGCAGATGAGGAAACTGAGGCACTGGGTGGTTAAATAACTTGTATGGTGCTGGGTGAGCAGCAAGAGGCAAACGGTCCTTAGATACATTGGGAGGGACGTCAGTGAGTTTTTTTTTTTTTTTTGAGACGGAGTCTCGCTCTGTCGCCCAGGCTGGAGTGCAGTGGCGCGATCTCGGCTCACTGCAAGCTCCGCCTCCCGGGTTCACGCCATTCTCCTGCCTCAGCCTCCCAAGCAGCTGGGACTACAGGCGCCTGCCACCTCGACCGGCTAATTTTTTGTATTTTTAGTAGAGATGGGGGTTTCACCATATTAGCCAGGATGGTGTCGATCTCCTGACCTCGTGATCCACCCGCCTCAGCCTCCCAAAGTGCGGGGATTACAGGTGTGAGCCACCGCGCCCGGCCCTCAGTGAGATTTTATAGAGAATTGCTGAGAGTGTGAGAGATAATAAACATTGCCAATAGTAACCTTGTCTACCAGTCTTTGGGTAAAAACAGCAGCTGCTGTTTACTGAGTGCTTACCATGTTTCTGGCACTGCTCTGAGGGCTTTGTTTGTCTGTGGTCGTTTGGTCCCCATGACAAACCGGTAAGTGAAGAAATTCACAATGCTCATTGATATATTAAAGGCACTGATAAGTCCTGATAATCCGATGAGTGAAGAAATGTTATCATCCTCATTTTCTAGGCTAGGAAACTGAGGCACAGAAAGGTGAAGTAGTGTGTCCAAGGCTGCACAGCTAAGAAGTGGCTTAGCTGGGAGCTAGGACTCAAGTCCAGAGCCTGTGCTGTTCTCTTAACCCTGCACTCCGTCACCTCTCCGGGGCTTACCAGGGCCCGGATGCTGGGCATTTTCTTTTTTCTTCCTCTTGTTAGCCAATTTTGCAAAGGCAAACACTGAGACTCAGTGAAGGGTGCAGGTTGTTCAGGCCCCTGTGAAACATGAGAAGCAGACCACCTCCTCTGGGGCACCAGATGCCAGGACAGAGGTGAACAGCACTCACCTTCACTTTGCCACGTTCAGCTCAGCAGGACAGGCCCTGGTGGACCCCCACCCTCTCCAGACCCATTGCTTGGCTCGTTAGTAAAATAATGCTGACCCAAAAGATCAGAAGCAGAAGACGGCTTGCTGCTATCCACATCTGCTGCTTATTCAGCATTCTTGCTGAACTTTTAAAAAATCCCTGAGAATGCCAGAACCAGACTATAGCTTGCTTAAAATGAAAGAAAAAAAAGGAAAAACTGATAATGTGAGGAATCTTTCCTGCAAGTCAGTGCAAATTAAATGGGTTTAAGCAAATAGGGAGGTTTATTGGCTGAAGCAATTTAAATTCTAGGAATAGCATCAGCTTCAGGCATAGCTGGATCCAGGGGCTTAGCTAATGTCATCAGGCTTGGGTATCTCCTTCTCTCTCTGGTCTGCCCTCTCCTGCATGTTGGCTTTATTAATAGATGTCACATGGTGGCAAGACGGCTGCCAGGAGCTTTATGCCACATCCCCCAGGCCTGAGTCCAGCAGGAAAGAGATGTTCCTTCAGGGTACTACATACAGCAAATGCTCCAAGATCAACCTTGATTGGCCATCTTAAACCATTTGGGGACAGCAGTAAGCCAATTGGCTCAGATCCAAATCACTGGCCTGGAGTTGGGTGCACCGTCTCTGGACCAAGAGCGGAAGGTTGGATCCCCCATGGAAATCAGGACATTTTGCCCGAAGGAGGAGGAGCAGAGGCTATGGAGACAGACTCAGGTGCTCACTATACCAAGAAACAAATCAGACCCTGTGTGCTGGCATCTTCTGTTTGTCCGAGAGATCTCTCTCTTCCTTTCTCCACTGGCCCTCTGCCCCTGAAGCTGACCCACCTTAACCACATCCACAGCCCACTGCTCTCTGCCTCTGGTTGGACTTGGCACGGGGTAGCCCGGCAGGACATGAGTGAGGTCAAGGGCTCCCTCAGGCCACTCAAGGGCCCTCTCCTCTCAATACAGCTCCTGCTACATTCCCTCTCCTCCTGGCTTTCTGGAACTATCCCTTCCCTCCTCCCTTCCAGCCCAAGGGTGGTGGCATCACCTCCATTTCCAGCCCAGGGTTCCTCTATTCCTGCCCACACTTTTGAAAATGGCCCCTGTATGAAGCCAACCTGGAGTTATCCACATGTGACTGTTCCTGCTTTTCCTGAAGTCTTGCA
Organism: Pan paniscus; assembly: GCF_029289425.2. NCBI lineage: Eukaryota > Metazoa > Chordata > Mammalia > Primates > Hominidae > Pan > Pan paniscus. Next base: position 132,807,671 of record NC_073259.2, read on the forward strand.
CCCAGATAGATGCCAGGGAAGAAACCCAGTGCATGCTGGGACGCCCGGATTCTCCCATGATCCCCTAGTGTCAGCCCCTCCCCAACCAGAACGCACCCCCACCCCACCCCGGCTTCCCCCAAGTCTTAAACACCAGTCAGTTGAGAGGATGAAAAAGTTCTGGAAATGGATGGTGGTGATGGTTGCACAACAATGTGAGTGTGCTTCGTGCTGCCAAATTGTACATTTAAAAATGGCTAAAATGGTAAATTTTCTGTGATGTATAGATTGCAGTAAACCACAAGTTTTAGCGTGTTAAAAACAAAAAAATCCAATAAGCACAAATCCTCATCCAGCCAGTGTCCCAGCTTTTCTCTCTCCGTGCTCCACCTCGGGTATAGCAATTCCTGCTCGGAGGCATTTGGAGAGGAAGCCAAGTCTCTTTTCAATCAATGCGGTATTGATTCGTGTTTCATGAACAAGGACAAAGGCTGATTGCCTTCCAGTGGATCTGAACTTCACACGCCCCCAGGCCTCAGGCACAAAAATGATGCAAACCATTTCCGCAGCCAACAGGGAGGAGGTTCAGCAACCGGCCCTGGGGCGGGCAGGGGAAAGAAAGGCGCTTGGCCAGCGCCACCTGGTAGGAGCCACTCCGGGGCAGAGATGACAAGGTCCGGCGCAGACGCCCAAGTTCCTCTTTCCAGCACGGGAACTGAGTCACCCTGCCTGTGTCCTCCCAGCAGCTCCGTTCTGCCCGTAGGCTGGGAGTGGCCTGGTTACAAGGCCAGATGCCCACGGTCAGCAAATTAAAGACAGTCCTTTCCACTGGGAAGAACCAAGACTCCCAGGGCACACAGTAGGCCGGGTTCTAGATGCTGACACTAAAAAAGGGAGCTGAGGCCAGGCGCAGTGGCTCACACCTGTCATCCCAGAACTTTGGGAGGCTGAGGTGGGCAGATCATGAGGTCAGGAGTTCGAGACCTGCCTGGCCAACATGGTGAAACCCTGTCTCTGCTAAAAATACAAAAATTAGCCGGGCATGGTGGCAGGCGCCTGTAACCCCAGCTACTCAGGGGGCTGAGGCAGGAGAATGGCTTGAGCCTGGGAGGCGGAGGTTGGTTGCAGTGAGCCTAGATCGTGCCACTGTACTCCAGCCTGGGTGACAGAATGAGACTGTCTCAAATAAATAAATAAAAAGAAGGAAGCTGAGCTGATCACTCCCTGTCCTCATTGAGTTGATGCTCCAGGGCAGCCTGTCTAGTAGAAACATAATGCCACCCACAGGTAGAATTTAACATTTCCTAGTAGCCACGTTAAAAAAGAAAAAAAAAAAAAAAAGGGAAAAAAATGTGGCTGGGCTCCTTGGCTCACGCCGGTAATCCCGACACTTTGGGAGGCCGACGTGGGAGGGTTGCTTGAGCCCAGGAGTTCAAGACCAGCCTGGGAAGCACAATGAGACCCCATTTCTACAAAAAAAAATTTAAAAGTTATCAGGGCATGGTGACACCTGCACCTGTAGTCCCAGCTACTTGGGAGGCTGAGACAGGAGGATCCTTTGAGCCTGGGAGGTTGAGGCTGCAGTGAGCCTTGATCATGCTGCCACCCTCCAGCCTGGGCAACAGAGCAAGACTCTGTCTTGAAAATAATAAATAAATAAAAATAAAAAATGAAAAAAGAGATTAATTTTAATTTAATCTAATTGATCCAAAATATTATCATTTCAGCATGCACACCACATAAAAAATTAATCTGTGAGCTATTTACATGCATTTCTTTCATCCTAACATTCTGAAACCCGCTGTGTATTCCACACTTAGAGCCCATCTCAATGTGGACACTAAATTCTCATCGGAAATATTTGATCTGCATTTTGATTCCATAAAACTGACAGTTGAAAAGGTACATTAATCTACTGAAGTTGTTCCATAGAGACTTAAAAGTCTCCAAGAACTGAGTATCAAAAAATCATCTTCCTTTAATATTCACATCCACACTGGCAAAACTGCTTCGGTTTTTAATTTTTAATTTAAACTAATTAAAACAAAGATATGAAGACATAAAATTCAGTTCCGCAGTCCTGATAGCCACATTTCAAGTGCCTGATAGCCACACGTGACCCGTGGCTATTATTTTGGCCAATGCCGTTTTAAATGGAGGAGACAGGCCAGGCGCGGTGGCTCATGCCTGTAATCCCAGCACTTTGGGAGGCAGAGTCTGGCGGATCACATGAGGCCAGGAATTCAAGACCAGCCTGGCCAACATGGTGAAACCCCGTCTCTACTAAAAATACAAAAATTAGCCGGGTGTGGTGGCGGGCGCCTGTAATCCCAATTACTCCGGAGGCTGAGGCAGGAGACTCGCTTGAACCTGGGAGGTGGAGGTTGCAGTGAGCCGAGATTGTGCCACTGCACTCCAGCCTGGGCAACAGAGCAAAACTCCATCTCCAAAAAATAAATTAATTAATGAAATAAATGGAGGAGACAATGAAACTATGTGTAAATGGCATCATTTCATGTCAGCAGAATCTCACAGTAGGTCCTCTTTCCTTGACTGGCTTCTTTCATTTAGCAAACTATTTTGAGACACGTCCATATTGGGGGTAGGTGTGCATGCATACATCCACCTGATAGTAAATGCCAAGAAAGAACACAGAAACTAAAGGCAGGTTGGGAGTGCTTTTAGCTAGAGAAGAGATTTGGATAGGCCTCTCGGAAGAGGTGACGTTTGGCAAAGACTTGAAGGCAGTGGAGATCTGTGCCACGTTTGGGTCTGGTGGAAGAGGGTCCCAGGCAGAGGGAACAGCCAGTGCAAAGGCCCTGAGGTAGAAGCATGCCTGGTGCATTCAGGAAGCAGAGCAGAGGCCGAGCGGGCTGGAGTGGACAGAGTTTAGGAGAAGAGATAGGAAAGGAAACCAGAACAGTCTCAGGGCCAGACCCCACGACCTCGTGGGGCTTTGTAATAACTAGGACTTCCACTCTGAATCCTCTGTCCCCGCCCCCAGTTCATTCCCAAAATGTCCTCTTTTCTTGCCCAGCTCTTCTCTCACTCAGCATAGGTATTTTCAGAGTCATTTATTGTATTAGTCCATTTTCACGCTGCTGATAAAGACATACCTGAGACTGGGTAATTTATAAAGAAAAAGAGGTTTAATGGACTCACAGTTCCATGAGGCTGGGGAGGCCTCACAATCATGGCAGAAGGTGAAAGGCACATCTTACATGGTGGCAGACAAGAGAGAAAGAGAACCAAGCAAAAAGGGAAACCCCTTATAAACCATCAGATCTCATGAGACGTATTCACTACCACAAGAATAGCATGGGGAAAACTGCCCCACAATTCAATTCTCTCCCACCGGGTCCCTCCCACAACCTGTGTAAATTATGGGAGCTACAATTCAAGATAAGATTTGGGTGGGGACACAGCCAGACCATATTATTTATGTTGTCGTGCACATCAATAGTTCATTGTAAGGATATACCACCGTGTGCTGACCCACTCGCCTGCTCATGGGCTGTTGGTTTATTTCCAGTTTTTGGCTATGACAAGAAAGCAGCAATGAACATTTGTGTACAAGTCTCTGTGTAGACAGACGCTGTCATTTCTCTTGGGTGAATACCTGGAGTGGGATCACTGGGTCATACTGGAAGTGTATGATTAACTTAAGAAGCTGCCAAACTGTTTTCCAGTGTAGTTACGTGATTTCACATTCCCTCCAGCTGTGTGTGAGTTCCAGGCCCTCTGAATTCTCCCAGTGCTGGAGGACGTCAGTCTTTTTCATTTCAGTCATGCTAGCTGCCGCTGGAGTATCGCATTTTGATTTTGGACTGTGAGATCTCTAAGGTTCGGGATATTCATTCATGCTTTCAACAAATATTTGCTGAGGACCCATGAAGCACCGGGCACTGTGCCAGGAGCAAAAACAAGCACAGTCGCTGCTCCTCTGGTATGTCCAGGTTCAGGGGTGAGACTGACATTTAACAGCTGTGGGGTTACAGGGCCTTTCAGTGCATGAGAGGCCAGGAAACTGCGAGGCAGAAAAGCGTGACCTGTTCTTGTGGAGAGAGAATCAGGGCAGGCTCCCCTGAGTAAATGACTTTTTAAGAACTAGCTGGTTGGCTGGGCACGGTGGCTCACACCTGTAATCCCAGCACTGTGGGAGGCCAAGGAGGGTGGATCACCTGAGGTCAGGAGTTTGAGACGAGCCTGGCCAACATGGTGAAACCCCATCTCTACTAAAACTACAAAAAAATGAGGCAGGCATGGTGGCACATGCTTGTAATCCCAGCTACTCAGGAGGCTGAGGCAGGAGAATCGCTTGACGTGGGGAGGCCGGGGTTGCAGTGAACCAAGATCATGCCACTGTCCTACAGCCTGGGTGACAAAAAAAAAATTTTTTTGAGACAAGGTCTCACTCTATTGCCCAGGCTGGAATGCAGTGGCATGACCACAGCTCACTATAGCCTTGACCTCCCAAGCCCAAACAATCCTCCTACCTCAGCCTCCCAAGTAGCTGGGACTACAGGTGTGCACCACCGTGCCCAGCTAATATTTTTTGCATTTTTTATAGAGACAAGGTTTCACCACATTGCCCAAGCTGGTCTCAAACTCCCGAGCTCAAGCGATTTGCCCACCTTGGCCTCTCAAAGTGCTGGGATTACAGGCATGAGCCGCCGCACCCAGCCTGAGCAATAAAGTTCTGTTGTTCATAAGCCACCAGTCTATGATATTGTATAACACAAGGGTCACCAACCCCTGGGCCGTAGACCAATTCCAGTCCATGGCCTGTTAGGAGCTGGGTCGCACAGCAGGAGGTGAGCAGCGGGCGAGCGAGCATTACCGCCTCCTCTCAGATCAGTGGCGGCGTTAGATTCTCATAGACGCACAAACCCTATTGTGAACTGCGCATGCGAGGGATGTAGGTTGACTGCTCCTTATGAGAATCTAATGCCTGGTGGTCTGAAGTGGAAGTTTCATCCTGAAACCATCCTCCCCACCGACAGGCCGTGGAAAAATTGTCTTCCACAGAACTGGTCCGTGGTGCCAAAAAGGCTGGGGACTGCTGGTATAACAGCAGCCTGAACTAAGACACTCATGTAACAGAAGGCCTAGGGAAAGGCAGTTTCAGGATGATTTTGACCCCATAAAATCATCAAGAACCTAGGAGCTTCCCAGCTTTCTGCTCCACCATTCTCAGTGGGTCAGCCCTGTTTTCCCTCATAGTCATAAAGTTGCTGCTGTGGCTCCAGACAACACACCCTCACCCTCACCCAGTGAGCCAAGCAGGAAGGAAGAGAGGCAGCAAGAGGCACTTTCTTCTCGTTTCTCTCTTATTAAAATCTGCCCCCAGCCGAGTTTCCCTAACATTTTGCTTGCTAGAGCTTGGTCTCATGCCCACCCTAGACCAAGAAGAAACAGGATTCCCTTAGATCTATCATGATCAATTCCCTGGGACAGGGAGACTCACCCCCTAAATAAAATCCAGACCATTTGAGAGGAAAAGAAGGGAATGGTTGCTAAATAGCTGACCACCAGGGCCTGCCTGGCTCACAGATTGTTGTTTAACGGAATTGGTGGCTATCTCAGGAATGTCTGGCTTGCTGGCCTGAGAATTCACCCAAAGTGACACGGCAAAAGCTGAGAGATGGGCCAGGCAGCCTCGTCCCAAACACCAGGTCTTAGTTCCCAAATGTCCTCTAGGCCCCAAGGGGACCCAATGAGGGTCACACGTGGGAACAAGGGGTGACCTCCAGGAGCCCTACCCGTGAGGCTTCTGAGCGGGGGTCCCAGGCCTCTGTTCCCCACACTCCACTGAGACATCAGGTATGGAGCTGGGGCCAGGGGCCACTCAAATCGACCTTACCACTGGCCGCAGCCCAGGCAGCCACTGACATTCAGTCTGAGCGTGCTCTCTCACTCTCTCTCTCCCTCTCTTTTAAAAAGCTTTTTTTCACTTCCCTGGGGGAAACATCTTAGCAATTCCTGAACGCAGCTCTGAAGATGAAGGGCGACTTAGAAACAATGGAATGAAGGCGGTCCCCTCCCATCACCCCCCCTCAGCCGGGGAGGCCCCTGGGCCTCGCTCCATCTGCGATGCACAGTCTGTGATCACCTTCCTTCGTTCAGCCCACCATGTGCCTGAGCCTTCTCTGAGTTCCCAGAAGGTGGTCGGGAACAAGCTCCCTCCACTAGGCCTGGCAGCCTCCTGGGGAAGGACAGACAGTCAACAAGAAAGCAAACAAACGCAGCAACGGCAGAGAAAGCTTCGTGCTGCTCAGAGTTTGGCTTGTCTACCTGAAGGTCAGAGAAGGCTTCTCTGAGCAGCTGACCTTGAGCTGAAAACTGGACGAGAAGCCAGCTCTGCAAAGACGGCAGGGAAGTGCATTCAGACGGAGGAACACCAAGCACAGAAACCTTGAAGTGGGAAGGAACCAGGTGGGCTCCAGGAACAGGAAGGGCTACGTGGCTGGCGAGGCGCTGGGCACCTGAGGTTGTGTGGGCAGATGTGGCTGGAGGGTCTGGCTGTGCTTGGCTCCATATGGATTTGGTATTAAGTCCAAGCGTACCAAGAGTACATCTTAGGCTTTGCTTGGGAATTTTTATTTTTTTTCCAGAAATCCTGGAGACAGAGCAGTTAAGAAGCTGTTCTTAGGTTTTTGTTTTTTAAAAAATAGAGATGGGGTCTTGCTATGTTGCCCAAGCTGGTCTCGAACTCCTGTTCTCAAGCAATCTTCCCACCTCGGCCTCCCAAAGCACTGAGATTACAGGCGTGAGCCACTGTACCCGGCCAGAAGCTGTCTTTGGCTCAGGAGTTTGGCTCCAACCTTTGATGTTTTCAGGGGTGACAATGTGCCCCACTGAAGAGTGCCCTTGCCACCCTCCCCTGCAGACATAGGTCATCAATGAGTGACAAGCAGAGGTGTCAGGCAGGGCTCTTTGGAAGCATTCCTATTTTACTTTATTTTATTTTATTTTATTTTATTTATTTTGAGACAGAGTCTTACTCTGTCGGCCAGGCTGGAGTGCAGTGGCACGATCTCGGCTCACTGCAACTTCGGCCTCCTGGGCTCAAACAATTCTCCTGCCTCAGCTTCCCAAGTAGCTGGGATTACAGGCATGTGCCACCACACCCAACTAATTTTTGTATTTTTAGTAGAGATGGGGTTTCACCATGTTGGCCAGGCTGGTCTTGAACTCCTGACCTCAGGTAATCCACCTGCCTTGGCCTCCCACAGTGCTGGGATTACAGGTGTGAGCCACCGCGCCCAGCCTTCTTTTTATTTTTGAGACAAGATCTCCCTGTGTCCCTCAGACTGGAGTGCAGTGGTGTGACCTCAGTTCACTGCAGCCTCGAGCTCTTGGGCTCAAGAGATCCTCCTACCTCCGCCTCTCGAATAGCTGGGATCACAGGTGTGCGCCACCATGCCTGGCTACTTTTTGTATTTTTTGTAGAGACGGGCTCTCACTACATTGCCCAGGCTGGTCTTGAACTCCTGGGCTCAAGTGATAAGCCCGCCTCGGCCTCCCAAAGTGCTGGGATTACAGGCGCGAGCCACCGCTCCTGGCCAGCGTTCCTTTTCAGAGTCAGGTATAGGGAGGCAGCCTGCGGGGGGCGTGGGAGCCCCGCTTTCCGGCTGGTTGTCACCAGGGCTGGCTCTCGGCTCTCAGGCCTCCGCTTGCAGCGCAGGAGCTGACTTCTTCAAAGCCGCCGGGGGCTCCTCTGCTACTGCAACTTCCCCATGGTGTCATGCGGTCATGGGAGAGACTACACCATCACTTTTTTGTCACATGTCATAACCTGATCCAGGCAACAACTATCCCATCGCGTTCTCACTCAAGGGAGGGATTATCCCAGGCGTGGACACCAGGGGAGAGGGGCTTAGGGGACATTGCAGGATTCTGCCTACCACAGAGGACAAAGCTTTTGGGGAGGCTTGGCCTGGTGCAGATGCTAAACCCAGAGGGGGCCAGTCCAGGGATCTCCCAGAGTTCCCCAGGGTGGTGTCCACTGTCTGAGCAGAACCCTCCACTGGGCAATTTACAGCACAAATTGCGAAGTCCTCACCCTGCATGAAGTAGATGCAATCAGGTGATTCGGGAAAGGCTCAAATGAAAGCAGGGACAAGCCAGGAGAAGGCCAGACTCAGGAGCCTCAGGAGGGCCTGGGAGGTGGCCGGCAGCTGCCACTTCACAGAACCAGAAGATGGAAGGCCCAAGGGCGGAGGAGTCAGGACTAGACTCAGTTGGGTGGGATAGAAAATCCATTCCCCCAGCAGCACAGGGCCCTTGGGGAATTCCCAATGGCTGCTGCCGGTAAATAGAAAAGAAATCCAGCTGCCCACAGAAGGTGGCCTCTATTTTACAGATTAAAAAACTAATGCTCAGAGAGGTTAAGTGACTTGCCTAAGGTCACACAGCTAGGAAGCGGTAGAGCTGAGATTTGAACCCCCTTGATTTGACTTTCTGTCACTTGCAACCAGTAAGTCCTGATTAGTATGCCATGCGACCCTTGGCAAACCAGGGAGCAAGTTCCTGAAGCTTTTATTATAGTTTCATTTGTGTGTGTGTGTGCGTGTACACACGCATGTATGTGTGCAGGGTTACAAGATGTACTTCTTACCAGGGGTTGTGTTTTAAAATATTTGCAAACAGGCCAGGAGCAGTGGCTTACGCCTGTAATCCCAGCACTTTGGAAGGCCAAGGTGGACGGATCACTTGAGATCAGGAGTTCGAGACCAGCCTGGCCAACATGGTGAAACCTTGTCGCTACTAAAAATACAAAAATTAGCCAGGCATGGTGGCACATGTCTATAATCCCAGCTACTTGGGTGGCTGAGGTGGGAGGATTGCTTGAACCTGGGAGGCAGAGGTTGTAGTGAGCCAAGATCATGCCACTCTACTCTAGCCTGGACGACAGAATGAGACTCCATCTCAAAAAATTAAAATAAAATAAAATAAAATATAAAATAAAATAAAATATAAAATAAAATAAAATATAAAATAAAATAAAACAATTTGCAAGCATTGCTCTAAACTCGTGTTACTCAAAGTGTCCTCCATGGATCAGCAGCCCCAGATACTCTGGGAGCATGTTGGAAACGCAGTCTCAGGCCCCACCCTAGGTCTGCTGCAGCAGAACCTGCATTTTAGCAAAATTCTTGGTTGAGCTGTGTGCAGTTTTGAGAAGCCCAGCTCTTGTTAGAACCTAAGAGCACCTGTAGTGCCTAGGGCTCTGCAAGGAGCTCCAGGGCCCCCCATCATCTCTCAAGGCTCCCCCAGATGTGAGAGGAGCTTAGGGCAGTGACAGGAATTGAAAACAGAACCCCCAAATGCTTCCCACCCCACTGCCCAGCCCTCCCCGCTGCTGCCTCCTGGCGTAGCTCTCCCTGGGACTGTGCCCAGGGTTTCCCTCTCCCTGGGCCTCTCAATACCTCCTGGGGGCTGAGGCCCACCCGCCCAACTTGCCCGCCAGGGCCACCCGGGACAGGGCTTTGCAAGCTCCCCAGAAGTGGAAGTGGGACTTTGTTTAAAGAAACAGACCACAAAAAGGGTGGCGACCAGCTCCCCTCTGCCCTGCCATGAAGGTGTACCCACAAAGAGCTAAGCTCGCAGCAGGAGGGATGGAAGTCAGATAGTTAGACAAGTGTGGTGCTGTGGTTACCACCACAATTTCTGACTCCTGTCTCCACCCAGCAGCTCCTTGAGAACATTTATCCATCCACCCACCCACCCACGCACCTACCCACGCACCCATGTACCCACCCACGCACCCACGCACCCACCCACCCATGCACCCACGCAGCCACACACACACCCACGCATGCACCCGGCCACCCACACACCCACGCACGCACCCACGCATGCATCCATCCATGCACCCACCCACCCACGCACGTACCCACCCACGCACCCACACACCCGCCCACGCATGCACCCACCTACACACCTACACACCCATGCACCCACCCACCCATGCACCTATCCACGCACTTACCCACACATCCACCCACCCATCCACCACTTACTGAGGTCCTCCTGAGTGCCAGCCACTGCTCCAGGGACTGGGGTACAACAGTGAACAGACAGGCAAGCATTCTGCCACTAACCCACTGGGTGACTTATGAAGTCGCCAAGCCACCCCAGGCCTCAGTTTTCCCTTTGGTAAAATGTGAGAGTTAAACAAGAGGCCTCCAAAACATTTCATTTTGATCTTTCTTTTGATATGGCAGTAATAAGGGTGAATGGCACACAGTAAGTGCTCAATGAGTGCCTGTCCACGAACAGACACAGCCCGGACACCACTGTCCATGCTCCCGATTTTACAGAGGCAGCCCCAGGTCCAGCCCTGCGGTGAGGCAGCTGGATGATCATTCTGCACTGCTGTGCCAGCGACGGGCCTCGGTGTGGTCATGTGACTCACTTCTGACCAAGGAGGCATCAAAGGAAGTCTGCTGGGAACTCAGGGAAAGATTTTGCTTCCTGATATAAGAGAAACACACAGAGAAGACCTCCTCTCTCCCCACCCAGCCCCTTTCTTCCAGTTTGAGAGGCTGCAGTGTAAATAATTGATGTCTGGAGCAGCTGCAGCCATATTGGAACCCTGAGACAAGAGAGATGGCAGCGTGATACGCACTGAATGGCCTGGTCTTCGATAGCATTACTGAGGGGCTGAGCCACACCGGGGAACTCATACCTCCGGACTTCTTAAGTTAAATGGCCTTGTCATCTACGCCATAGTGTGCTGGGTTTTCTGTTACCTATAGCTGAGGCATGCTAACCAATCCGGTCAGTTCTTCAAAGCCACTTCTTACTCATCTCCCAAAGCTCTGCTCAAATGCCCCTTCCCTGACCAGCGCCCATCCAGATGCCCTTGAACTCACCGCAGTCCCCAGCAGCACACTGAGCATAGATGCCGTTTAATTTGCCAGGAGAGCTGGGGATAAATCCCTAACCCTAACCTCTAACATGGGCCATGCAGAAGGAAAATCCCATTTTTCTGGTGCCCTCATCTAAGTCAGAGCCCTGGGCTGCAGAGAGCCTGGGTCTGCATCTGCGCAGTGACTAGGTGGATTCCTAGCCAACCTCAAGGTCAATAGTGATAGCACAGGAAGCCAAACTGCATCAGAATTCCCAGCTAAGGCCAAGAAGCCAAGCAGGCCTCAGCCTTGCCATTTCCTAGCTGTGTGCCCTTGGGCAAGTGACTTCACTTCTCTGGGCCTCAGTTTCCCCATCTGTACAATGGGAACAGTAACACCTCAAAGATCATGGTGAAGGCTAAATGGAGGCAATGAAGGGAGCCAGCTAGCCACTCGGAGGCCCATTTCCCATGGGCAGGAAGTTAGCATGAGGGTGGTTGGGAGGATGACACCCCACTCCCGGGATGTGTGGGAATGAAGTTGTCTGGTAACCAGTGTGCGGCCAGGGTCATCTCACAAACTCTCTACTCTAGATCCAGCTTCCACAGAAAGTTCCAGGACATGAGCTGTCACTAACCCTTCCCTGGCTGCCACCCAACAGCAAGGTGGCCTTCCCCTGTACCTCCCAAGGGTCTGAGGCCGTCCCCAGGCCCCTGCTCAGGACCACATGCTGGCCAGGCCCCAGCTGTTTCCCGCTGCTGTGGGAAGATGAGACAGGCGAGATGACAGGAAGGCCTTTTCTATCCAACGTGTAATCAGACACCCCGCGTACCTGCTCCCACCTCACTATGAGGAGAGGCCAATGAGTAACAAGATCTGACGTTTCTGGAGCATTGCTACGTGCCAGATGTGTTCTAGCACTTTCTATCAACTTATTTCATCCTCAGAACAACTCTGTGCAGTAAATACTATTATCATCGCCATTTTACACATTAAGAAACCAAGGCTCAGAGAGGTTAAGTAACTTGCCCAGGGTCACACCGCTAATAGGCAGTGGAGCTGGGCTTTGCACCCACCTGATTTGACTTTCTGCCATTTGCAGCCAGTCAGTCCTGATTAATGTGTCATGTGACCCTGGGCACCTGCTCTGAACCAAACTGGAAGGCGAGCTGGCCGAGAAGCCCCTTCCTTCTCAACAAACGGGTCAAAGCTCCAGTGCTCCTACTCCGACAGAAACCCCGACAAATGGAGATGGCGGTGGCCAGGGTCAGCAAGAGAAGCAGGCGGCCTGGGTTGGGGGCCCCGGGACCACACACAGAAGGCGCCGCGTTGCCTTCTCACCCGGCACCAGCAGCCCCAGGCAGCTTAACCCAGGAGGTCACGCATCTCCTTTGAAGTCTGAGTCACAGGACGAAGATTCCATTTAACTCCCCGATGAAGCAAAACCACTGAGAAAACAAACGAGAGGCTGCCCAGGCATGAAAACGCCCACCCTCCGGGAGCCCCGGGCTAGCTGCACGGCAACGGGGCTCGTTCCAAGCCAGCCTGTCGCTCAAGAATGATCCCAGCCCAGGAAGATGCGAGGCCATGACTATCAGCCCCATTTTACGGGTACGGAAATGGAGGGCCAGAGAGGTTGCACCACCTACGCAAGGTCGCACAGCCCATGAATGAGACCGGAAATGGCGAATAAAATTCAGGTCTCCTCATGCCCCCCAGTGCTCTTCCCTCCTTCCTCAGAGCCAGGTGAGAGTTCTCCCTCCCCTGCTGTAGAGAGCAGGTACTGTTTTGGGGTACACCGCATTCATTTCTCTTTTTTAAGAGACAGGGTCCCGCTCTGTTGCCCAGGCTGGAGTGCGGTCATGCAATCATAGCTCACCTCAGCCTGGAACTCTTGGGCTCAAGCAATCCTCCCACACTGGCCTGCTAAAGTGCTGAGATCACAGGCGTGCGCCACTGCATGCAGCCTCATTCCCCTTTTCAATGGGGGCATCACTCTGAATTTCCTCCACGCAGTCCAGGACAGTCAGGTGGCCTCCACCCCCTGAAAGGGCAGAGCCTGTGCCCCAGGCCTGGCCAGTCAGAGCACTGCTAGCCAGGTGACTGGCTCAGAGACGGGCATGCGAGCCGAGCTGGTCCCATCAGAGGGAGGGCTAGGTAACTGTGCCAGAGTTACCAGGGAGGAAATATTCCATCTCCCCCTAGACTGGAACCAAGGGAGATGTGAGTTAACACAACACAAGTGTATTATTTTACAGTTCTAGAGGTCAGAAGGCCACAGCGGGCCTCACTGGACTAAAAGCAAGATGTTGGCAAGGCTGTGTTCCTTCTGGAAATTGCAGGGGAGCATCCATTCTCTGCCTTTTCCAGCTTCTAGAGGCTGCCCGCACTCCTAGGCTCATGGCCCCTTCCAGCAAAGCCATCACTCCTGCCTCTGCCTCTGCCTCTGCAGTCACAACTCCTCTCTCTGACTCATGCTCCTCTTTCACTGATAAGGAACCTTGTGATTACATCACCCTTATGATAATCCAGGAGAATCCCCCCATCTCAAGACATGTAACGTCATTAGATCTGCAAGGTCCCTTTTGCCATGTCAGCTAACATATTCACATGTTCCCTGGGATTAGGACATGGACATCTTTGGGGGTGGTTATTTTGCCCCCCATAGCAATCAGAACCATAGCAGGCAGGGTGCCAAGATGGAGAGGAAGTAAACCCTGGTGAATGTTTTGAGCCCCCGGATCAAGCTGTACCTGAAGGTATGTACTTAACTTTTCAGTTATATCATGACAATTAAATTTCCTTTTTTCCCCTAAGCTAGTTGGAGGCTTTTGTTTTGCTTTGTTTTGTTTTACCTTTTGCAAACAGAGAGCCTGGCTGAATTAACTCCCAACCCATAAAGATTTCACCGTGAGAAATTACCAGCTTGCATGTGTCTCTCACATGAGGCTGAAATCTTGAGAGTAAAGACAACACCTCCTATAACTTTGTCTCATCAGCACCTAGCAAAGGAGGCACTGAGAAAATGTGTGTTGATTGAATAACAATTTGCTGATGGAATAAACACCCTCCTACATGCCCTCCCTCAGTGGCCATCACGAGAACAAGAGGGCAGAGAGAAGCCTTGGCAGGATTTCCCAGGGGTGAATGGCAGGCCAGTCATTTCCCTCTGGGGGTGGCGGCTTCCTCAGAGAGAGGCGACCCAGACAGAAGTCCTGGAGAAAGCCTGAGTTCCATGGGCAGTGAGTGGCCCTGCCACCCAGATCCAGCGCTTCCCAGTTGATCCCGGGACAGCAGCTGCAGCGCTCTGCTGACAAATCTTTCTGAGTCATTTCTGGTCAGGAAGCAGCTCGCTGTCAGATGAAAGTCACAGCGGCTCCCTCCACACACCTGGAGAAGGCAGTAGCCTCCTCATTTTCCACAGCCGAAGAGCTCGGCGGCCACGGCCCTGCAAGGAGGGTTTTATGGGGCGAGGAGAGGAGTCAGAAGAGAAGCCTCCCAGGAGGACCCGCGTGTCCTGGTCTTGGTCCCCAGAACTGAGCTATCATTTTACCCGATGACTAGGTCACTGCCATTCTTGTTCCCACGTGCGTCTGAGACACATGGTCCAAGGCAGGCTCCCTCCCTCTCTTCTGCGCCCCCCTCCCCAGACATACCTGCCTGTTCTTTTCTGATTTATCCTCTGTGGGCCCCCAGGGAAAGGCCTCATCGCTTGACAGATCCACGCTGAGCCCTGGTACAGTAGTGGGGCGGGCCTTTGCATATGCTGTTCCCTCTAGCTGGCACACTGTTCCCCACATGGTCTAAACTTTAGCTACTGTCACCCATGGATGCTCAAAGACTGAACTGAAACATTGCTTTTTGTTCATGTACTCAACTGGCATTTATCATGATCATTGGTGATACGGATACAGCACTTACAATGTGCCAGACTCTGTTTCATCTATTACAGATACACATAACAACTTATTTAGTCTTCACCAAAAGGCTAAGAGGTGGGGAAATTGAGGCACGGGTAGTAAGTGACAGACCCAGAATTTGGACCCAGACAGAGCTGCCCCCAAGGGCTGGGTGCTCAACCCTTGGGCCACACCATGCTCGACAGATTTCCTGGACTCCTGGACTTTAGCCAAGTCCCCCTGCTGTGCCCCCACCCCCAACTCCCTGCCAGACCCTGTGAGCAGGGGCAGGAGCTGCTTCGTTCACCTGTGACCCACAGCGCCCTCACTGAATGGTACATCAATACATAAATGAATGAATTGCAACCAAGCCTTGTGACCTTGGGCACTTAACAGTCCTGTGCCTCAGTTTCCCCTCTGTGGAATAGGGACAATAATGGTGTCGACTCTGACAAAAGGGGAGTCATGACAAGGAATTTGAATGAGAGATGGGGGGATCTCAAAATACACCAGTGATTTCAGTCGCACTGCTCCACAGAGGCCCAGGCATGAGTGACGTTATATAAATATTTAATAACTCGATGGTCTGGGCTCCCATCCAATGGAATGAAACCTGGATGTAAACACCGGGCACAGTGTCCTTATGTGGATCGGCGTGTCTGACCCCTGGGCACCCGCTGGGGGTGCAGCTCCACCAGGCCCAGTGCTCTGGAGCTCCCGCAGACGCCACCTGCCACCACGCATAAGCCAAGGTGAACAGGCAGCCGCAGGAAGGGCGTCCAGATGGGTGAGTCGCTGGGACCCTTTGCAGACTCCCGAGCGGCAGTGGAGCCCACAGAAAATGCAGTGGGGCTGCACAGCCTGGACTCCCCACCCAGGCCAGACGTCCTCAGCTCAAGACCCACCAGGCGCTTCCTCCCCGCTGGTCTACAGTGCCTGAAACGTGGGCCTCCCCGACGCGGGCAGTGGGTCTGTTCTGGCCAGAAGGGTCCTGTTAGGGAACCTATGGATGGCTCGGGATTTTAGAATACTCCGAGCCTGGGGTGCCCAGAGAGCGGACCTTCGGAACCCACATGAGTGTCTCTGCTTGTGACTCCCAGCAGCTCCTTCATCCTAAAGAAGCCAGATCCGAATCTTGCCAAATTGTAGCCAGGAGTTCTCGAGCAGCCGGAGAGCGATGGATTTCCACCGGCAGAGGAAAGATCCAGCTTTAGGAGCAGAATCACACCTGCCAGCTGGCCCTAGCAAGCTGTGGCCTCTGGGAGGCCAGGGACGAGAGCCCACTCCCTCCTCCGTTTATGGCTCAGGGGCGTGACCAGAGCCTGCCTGTGTAGAGGCGACTCCAGCAGCCCCCAGCCCTGCCCAGCTCTGCCCACACAGCTGCAAGGCCAGCATCTTGCCCTTTGTCAAGTTCACCACAGTCATGTCCCACCCCCCATTCGCTGAAATCAGCCCCAAATTGCCTGGAAACCCAGACCCCGCACCCCCTCCCCAGCTTTCCTTCTTCATGGAGTTTCTATTTCAGAACAAGGAAACAGATACCCCCAAAACAATTAAAGAAATAAATCTATAATTACAAATTGTACTACGTGCCATGGGGAGAAATGGCAAGCAAAGGAGATGGGCTACTTTTAAGGATGAGTTTTGACACCAAAATAGTTCCAGGATATTTCCTGGGTTTGTGAGAACAAGGGTTTTTATCCCACGAAAGAGAGAACAAAGAAAGGAAAGAGGGAGGGAAAAGAAAAGGAAAGAAAGAAAGAAAGAGAGGGGAGAAGAAAGGGAGGGAGAGAAGTCAGGAAAGAGAAAAGGGCCACTGAGTCCCCAGAACCATGGCCTCATCCAGGGGCCATTACAACGCGGCCGTGAGACAAATCCAGCCAGTAGCAAAGGAGAAGAGTTCGCAGCCTGCACACTAAGAATAATTTTTACATTTTTAAAATTTTTATATATTTATTCATTTATTTGAGACAGGGTCTTGCTCTGTTGCCCAGGCTGGAGTGCAGTGGCCCAATCACAGCTCACTGCAGCCTTGAACTCCTGGGCTCAAGCAATCCTCCCACCTCAGCCTCCCGAGTAGCTGGGTCTACAAGTGCATGCCACCACGCCCGGCTAATTTTTTTTTAAACACTGGGTCTCACTACGTTGCCCAGGCTGGTCTCAAACTCCTGGCCTCAAGTGATCCTCCCGCATAGGCCTCCCAAAGCAATGGGATGACAGGCATGAGCCACCGCACCTGGTCATTCTTTACATTTTTAAGGAGTTTTTACAAACAAAACAAAAAATAACAAAGAATGCACAACAGAGGCCTCATGACGCACAAAGCCTAGAATATTGACTATCTGGCCCTTGACAGAGCACGCTTGCCATCTCCGAATCCCGCCACCGACTCCTGCCGGGGCCAGCCGTGAAAAGCAGAAAGAAGGGACAGATCAGACGGCCGAGAATTTTCCATTTCTGCCCACGAGGCCAAGCACCATCCATCACAAACCTCTAAACGCCGAGGCCTGGAAGGTTAAGTGATTTCTGCTCCAGCTCAGTGAGGCGAGGTCAGGGGCCGGCCAGAGAATGGATGTCCTCATGCACCAAAGAGAAAGGAGTCATTGCCCAGCCTCTACCATTAGCCATTGCTCATCGGCTGTTTAGGAAGCAGGGACATTAATTTTGCTTGTTCCACGCGTGGTGTTTTATGAAATAAGGGGAGAGAAAAGGCCTATTTGTCAGTCAGGGCTTCTGGCTTCAAGTGACAAAATTCCCAATTCAAAGTGGCTGAAGCGACAGAGAGAGTTTATCGGCTCATCTTACTGAAAAGTCCAGGGGTTGGGTGAGTTTCAGGCACAGCTGGATCCAGGGGCTCACAATGGCACCACCAGGACTCATTCTCTCCATTCCTCTGGGTGCTGTTGTTGTTGTTGTTTTGGGTTTTTTTAGATGGAGTCTCGCTTTTGTTGCCCAGGCTAGAGTGCATTGGCATAGTCTTGGCTCACTGCAACCTCCGCCTTCCGGGTTCAAGCAATTCTCCTGCCTCAGCCTCCCTTGTATTTTTTGGTAGAGACAGGGTCTCGAACTCCTGACCTCAGGTGATCTGCCCACCTTGGCCTCCCAAAGTGCTGAGATTACAAGCATGAGACACCACGCCTGGCCCTCTGGGTTGGTTTTATTCTCAGGCAGGCTCTCCCGTCCTAAGGTAAGAATCTCACTGATGCCCGACTACATCATGTGACCCTCCTTTGGACCAATGACTGCTGTCAGAGGATGGGATGACCTGATTGGCCAAGCCTTGGTCATGTGCTCCTCCAGGAGCCAGGGAGGCGGGGTCAGCCCCACCTGAACTACAGAGGATGAGAGAAAAGAAGAAAGCTGTTTTCGTCAACGAGATCCGGGGCGCCATTACCAGGAGGAACAGATGCTGAGTTGGTAAAAGCAACAGCTGTCCCCAACAGAAGCAAACTCCTATTTCCCAGGCCCCTTGGCTAAGTCTTACCACCACCCATTTTACAGCTGAGTAAACTGAGGTCTTGGAGGTGAAGTCAGTCTCCTTATTTGGTGATGCAGTCGGCACCCCAGTCCCAGTCTAGGTCTGATTCATGCTCAGGCTGTTCACATGGACCAGCGTGCATCTCTAATCCTGCCCTCCAAGAAGCCTGCACACAGTTGGTGTGCAATAAATGCACAGCACATCAAATTGTTGTTAAGAGTCTGCCCCTGCCCACTGGACCATAAGATGCCTGAAGGCAGAGACCATGTCTGTCCTGTTCACTGTGGCACCCCAACACCCAGAGCGTAGTAGGTGCCCCCCCAACGCTTGGTAAATGAATGAATGACTCCCTGGCGTATAGTACGCGCTCCACAAATACTGGACAAACATGTATCTCTGTGGATGCTCCACAAATACCTGCTAAGTGAATGCAAGTCTGTCTAGGGCCTCACGCACAGTAGGTACTCCACAAACAGTGGTGAATGAACAGATTCTTAGTGCCTGCACATAGTGGGTGCTTAGTAAATATTTAGTGAATCAATGAGTGGATCTCGATGGGAACCAAGCTGCCTGGATGCTCAAATATTTCCAGATCATTAACAAGATAGAGAGAGGAGAGAGATTAGGGGGCTGGTGGGGGAGGAATGAATGAGTGAAAGAATGAATGAAGGAAGGAAGGAATGACAGAAACCTTTGCTGGACTTTAGTGCTCAGACAAGGATCCACAGTCCTTGCGGCTCCACAGCGAGAGTCAAGGCTGCCTGGAAGGAAGACACAGTTTTGGAAAGGGCGCTGGTCTTTGTGAGCTAGGAGAGGGGGCGGCGGGGCTGGCAGCAGAGTCAGGAGGAAGGGAGGTCAGCCAGGGCGGGCGAGCAACGGGGCCGTGCCAGGGACACCGCGCCTCGGGCAGGGCCTGCTCCCCCTGCCCCGACCTTGCCTCCCGTTCCACAATAGAGCATCCATTGTAAGTGGGTAATTGGGTTCCGGCACATCCCCTCCCCCGGCTGGGGGTGGAAGCAAAGGGAAACACAATCTGTTTTCTATTTGTCACGGCTGCCAAGACGCCACTCCCTCCCCCAGCCTCCGCTCTGGCTGGCCCGCTGAGCCACAGCCGCTGTGACATTCCTTGGCCTGGGCTGAGCCTGCATTCAGAGCTGCCCACCCCTGCTGGCTGACCCAAGAGAAACCACGTGACAGAGACCCAGAATCAGCCTCAGGGGCCTCCTGGCCTCGTTCCCCAGCCTCCCCCCCTGGGAAGCCAAAACCACAGCCCTCGCTGGAGTCTTTCCACCCAAGGAGGACTCACATCCTGGCTCCCTCTCTTTTTAGCTGTGTGACCTTGAGCCAGTCACTCAGCCTCTCTGTGCCTGTTTCCTTCTCTGAAATGGGGAGGATAGTAATGATAGAGAGGCCCTCTTGCGTGTTAAACATACTCCTCCAGGCAGAGTGCAGAGCACATAGAAAGGGTTTGGTCGCCGTTAGCTGTCATTTGATTTATTCTTTTAGGGAGTGAGTGGGACCTTCCTGGTTTCAGTGTAATTCGCAGAGTTGGGTGTCTCTGTTCCCGAACAATTTGAAGTGGGGGAGACAAGGGTAAATGCTCAGGGGGCCCCATGCCTGAGCCGCAGGCTGCCTCACTGCACTGTCCACTCACACGCAAAGGGCCTGTTGGATGCCTCATGTGCGCCCAGCTCACACCGACCTGACAGGAGAGGATCAGAGAGGTGAGAGGAGGAACATACAAAGAAGTCAAAGGTCTGAGCTCTGCCTGTGAGGGGCTGGCGGCCCATAGTGTTGGGTTAGAAAGCAAACAGGCTCTGCTGACATGTCCCTAAGCCCCTGAGTTCTGTGGGAGTTGGGGAAATGCAGCAGGCTCGGAGGACTTCCTGGAGGAGGGGAGCCAGGTTTGAATCCTGCCTCTGCTGTGGGTCTTGGGCAATGTCTTCACCGCTCTGGACTTTGTGATTTCATCTTTTGGGGACTTCTTCAAGAAAAAGAACAGCACAAGTCAGCCAGGCCTTTAACAGGTAAGGTTAGGGCAATTTCAGAAGAAATCAAGACACCTTGAACTTGGCTTTCGTTGTTGGATGAAATCCCGGGGTGGCCTTGACTTGGATGTTCAGAGTAATCCTGCTTCAGCCCTGCAAAGGGCCTGTGTGGACAGATGTGCACCTGGGGCTCCAACCCGAAGCCCCTCCACACCTTGGGCAATCACTGAACCTCCCAGACTGTCTCCACATCTGTAAAAGGGGACTTCAGGGGCACCAGCGTGAGGGCTTAAGCTAACAGACTTGGCACACAGCAACTGTTCAATAGATCTTAGCAACTACCCCTAATTCCCAGAGGCAGAGGCGTCTGAGAAAAGCAGAGGCAACAGACAGCAGAGGCCACAGCTTATTTGTGGACAGCAGCGGGGCCCTCACTCCCCTCTGGATGAATAAACCTGCACATGGTAGTAATGGTCCACATGAGTTCTTTCATGACCTCAGGTGCATAAAATCGGATTAATCATTGTCTTGTGACTCACTCCCATGGTTGGTGAAGCCTGACCTGTTTTTGTTTTATGGGTTTATTTCTTCATTTCTTTTTGTGGTTTTGAATTTGTTTCACAATGTAATGGACACTCATGAAGCTACCCCCAATGCAAGAACAGAACATAGGCAGGGACACATCTGCCCCCAGACTCTCCCCAGAAGTAAACCCCACTCCTCAATTGAAATAAACACGTATTTTGTCCTCACTGTGAGCTTTGGGCATGACCATGTTTGTGCCTAAACCGGTGCTTCTCACACGACAGTGTGCTCAGTCACTTGGGAGACTGTGGCCCAGCCCAGAGCATCCAACTCAACAAGTCTGGAGTAGAGCCCGAGAATGTGCATTGCCAACATGTTTCCAGGAGCTTTTGCTGCTGCAGCTCTGGGACGACACACTTTGAGAAGCTCACCCTAAAGAATGTATTATCAGGCCAGGCGAGGTGGCTCACACCTGTAATCCCAACTCTGTGGGAGGCCAAGGCGGGAGGATCACTTGAGGTCAGGAGTTTGAGACCAGCCTGACCAACATGGTGAAATCCCGTCTCTACTAAAAATACAAAAATTAGCTGGGTGTGGTGATGCACGCCTGTAATCGCAGCTACTCAGGAGGCTGAGGCAGGAGAATCGCTTGAACCCGGGAGGCAGAGATTGCAGTGAGCCGAGATGACGCCACTGCACTCCAGCCTGGGTGACAGAGCGAGGCTTTCAAAAAAAAAAAAGAATTGATTATCGAGTCATAGTTGTTTTTAAACTTCCTAACACAAGGGTCATGGTGTATGTGGTCTTCTGTGACTAGGTTTTAGGTTTTGTTTTTTAACTCTCCACAGATGAGTCTCGATTTTACCTGAAGTGAGATTGACTCTGGGCACTTTGGTAGTGTCTGGAGACATTTTTGGCTGTCACAACTGGTGGAGAGGGTGCTGTGCCTCCAGGTATGCTGCAAAACGTCCCACAACGCACAGGACGGGCCCCATCACGAGGAGTGCACTGGCCTCCAATGTCCGTAGTCCCAAGAGACACGAAGACGCACGTCCGCGCAAGAACTTGTACACAAATGCGCATAGCAGCGTTATTCACAGGAGCCAAGAAGTGAAAACAGCCCGAATGTCCACCCGCTGACGACTCCATAAACCACACACGGTCTGTCCATGCAATGGAATATGACCAGCCACAAAACAGATTCAGCACTGACACGCTACAAAGTGGACAAACCTCGAAACATGATGCAGAGTGAAAGACGCCAGACACAGAAGGCCACACAGTGTCCGGTCCCATCTCTATGGAAAGCCCAGACCAGCTGGACCCGTAGAGCTGTACAGTAGATTGGTGTTTGCCAGGGGCCGGGGGAGAAAGGAACAGGGGGTGACTGCGCATGGAACAGGGTTTCGTTTGTGCTTTTTTTTTTTTGAGATGGTGTTTCACTCTTGTTGCCCAGGTTGGGGTGCAATGGTGTGATCTCAGCTCACTGCAACCTCGGCCTCCCAGATTCAAGCGATTCTCCTGCCTCAGCCTCCAAGTAGCTGGGATTACAGGCATGCACCACCACGCTCAACTAAATTTTTTTTTTTTTTTTAGTAGAGATGGGGGTTTCACCATGTTAGTCAGGCTGGTCTCAAACTCCTGACCTCAGGTGATCCACCCACCTCAGCCTCTTCTACGTGCTGGGATTACAGGTGTGCACCACTGCTCCCGGCCCTTTTTTTTTTTTTTTTTTTTGGACAGGATTTCACTCCCATCACCCAGGCTGGAGAGCAGTGGTGTGATCTCAGCTCACTGCAGCCTCTGCCTCCTGGGCTCAGGTGATCCTGTTGCCTCAGGCTCCTGAGTAGCTGAGACCACAGGCACACACCACCATGCCCAGCTAACTTGTGTAATTTTTGTATAGATGGGGTCTCGACATGTTGCCCAGGGTGATGTTGTACTCCTAGCTCAAGTGATCCTCCCACCTAAGCCTCCTGAAATGCTGGGATTACAGGCGTGAGCCACCGCGCCTGCCTGGGTTTCCTTTTGACGCTTGAAGATGATGCTGCTGCACACATTCTTAGTCATGTCGCCTGGGACACATGTTCAAGAATTCTGCCTTGGCGCATACCTAAGAGAAAAATTACTGAGTTTTCAAGAACAGGAAAGCTCCACTTTACCGGAAAATGTTGGCATTATGTTGAGTACTTGCTACTTGCACCCGGCACTGGGCTAGATAGCGACCTATTTTCTCATGTAATTGTCCCTGCACTAGTATTCTTGGGTCCATTTTAGAGATGAGGAAACTGAGACTCAGAGAGGGGGATTAACTGGCCTGGCCCAAAAGTGGCAGAACAGCCTTAAGCTCTTGGCCACTCATCCTACAGCTCACTCCCGTCACTCCCCTTGGAGCCTGAGAGACGGTTCCCCAAACAGGCACACTGCAGGCAGCGGGGAGGGGAGGGGGCTTGGCAGAAGCCACGGACATCCCCCCGGCAATGGCCTTTGAATAATTCACCAGCCGCTTCCAGCCCAGCCCAGTGGTAAACACTTGTTTAGAAAGTAACCAAGAGCCTCCAACAGGTTTCCCAGAATGTGGCCTGCTGAAATTTCTGGAACCCCTGGCAAGCCTTCATAACAAATCCCAGCCACCTATGCCCTCAGGTACACAGAACCGTCCACCACCCCAATGCCTCCTGCCTGCCCTGTGTCCAAACTTCAAAAAGTGCCTGCACACCCACACAGAGAGGAAAAGCACAGCTACAGCGCATGCAGGTCTGCAAGCCGCCAACCTGGTTCCCAGCAGAGAGGAAAAGCACAGCCACAGTGCATGCGGGGTCTGCAAACCACCAACCTGGTTCCCAGCAGAGAGGAATAGCACAGCCACAGTGTATGCGGGTCTGCAAGCCGCCAACCTGGTTCCCAGCAGAGAGGAAAAGCACAGCCACAGTGCATGCGGGGTCTGCAAACCACCAACCTGGTTCCCAGCAGAGAGGAATAGCACAGCCACAGTGTATGCGGGTCTGCAAGCCGCCAACCTGGTTCCCAGCAGAGAGGAAAAGCACAGCCACAGTGCATGCGGGGTCTGCAAACCACCAACCTGGTTCCCAGCAGAGAGGAATAGCACAGCCACAGCGTATGCGGGTCTGCAAGCCGCCAACCTGGTTCCCAGCAGAGAGGAAAAGCACAGCCACAGTGCATGCGGGGTCTGCAAACCACCAACCTGGTTCCCAGCAGAGAGGAATAGCACAGCCACAGTGTATGCGGGTCTGCAAGCCGCCAACCTGGTTCCCAGCAGAGAGGAAAAGCACAGCCACAGTGCATGCGGGGTCTGCAAACCACCAACCTGGTTCCCAGCAGAGAGGAATAGCACAGCCACAGTGTATGCGGGTCTGCAAGCCGCCAACCTGGTTCCCAGCAGAGAGGAAAAGCACAGCCACAGTGCATGCGGGGTCTGCAAACCACCAACCTGGTTCCCAGCAGAGAGGAATAGCACAGCCACAGCGTATGCGGGTCTGCAAACCGCCAACCTGGTTCCCGATGCCAGTTTTACTGTGAACTTGCTGTGTGACCACAGGGCAGTGACCTGACCTCTCTGAGCTCCAGTCTCCTCACTTAATGTAAGAGGGATATCAAGGCAACGTGCATACATGTCAGGCCGCAAGATATAACTGATTTTTATTTCTTTCCAATTGACTGGGGACTGATTCCAAACCCCATCCTCCCAGGATGAAGGAAGATTCAGTCTCAGGACTGGGGCTCCTCCATGCTGGGTCGGATCAAAGACCAAATGTCCATGAGGTCCCTCCAGTCACTGGTTCCCCTGGGCACCCTGGAGAGACCTGGGATGGGGAATGGGGACTGTGAAGTGGTCCTTTCTGGGGTGAAGGAGGCGGGCCTTGTCTGTCCTGGAACTCTTGGCTTAGGGCGCCCTCTTCCTGGTGCAGGACACAAATTCTAGACCCCTCACCTCCAGAGCATTGCGGCAGAACCAGGTCACCAGGCCTGCCTCGCTACCTGCTCCCAGCACACGAAAATCTCGCTCCCTCTCTCCATCTCCCTCCAGAACCAGCAACAGCTTTCCTCGCAAGCTGCGGTGTGACCAACGTGTAGTTCTCCTGTTCTGTGGGAGTAAAACTGGCTGGGCACATGGCCACAAAGCCTGAGACCTGGAGACCTCGCTCCCTCCTCCCTTGCTTCTGCTGGAATGTGAGTGGAAGTGTCCACACCTGCTTCACGGGCTTCTCCCTCTCCCCCTTTCCGAGAGCTGGAATGTGGGTCTGGTTTTAACACGGCTTCAACCACGCCATGAGGACCATATCCAGGGGGGATGGACAACAGGATGGAAGGGGCTGGACCCCAATTACTGTAAGGCAAAGCTCCTGGCCGTCCTGACGGCCCGCCTCCGTCAGCCCTCTTACAGTAGAGAGAAACAAGCTTCTCTCTTGCTTTAGCCAATGTTGCATTGGAGTTTCTCTTCTCTCTCTCTCTCTTTTTGTTTCGTTTTGTTTGTTTTTGAGACAAGGTCTTGCTCTGTCGCCCAGGCTGGAGTTCAATGGCTCTATCATAGCTCACTGCCACCTTGACCTCCTGCCTCAGCCTCCCAAGTAGCTGGGACTGCTGGTGTGTGCCACCATGCCCATGTCCAGCTAAATTTTTTTTGTATTTTTTGTAGAGACAGGGTCTCACTATGTTGCCCAGGCTGGTTTCAAACTCCTGGCCTCTAGTGATCCTCCTACCTCAGCCTCCCAAAGCACTGAGATTACAGACATGAGCCACCGTGCCCAGCCTGGAGTTTCTTTGTTACAGCAGCTGAATCTATACCCTGACTAATACATCGAGTTTTCACAAAAGGCCAGTATAGATGGACTATCTTCCAGAGGCTTCTCATCTCTGCCCAGAAAAACAAGTATCAAGGAAAGGGCTGGATGTTGCCTTGGAATTGAGGGAGGGAAATCACAGGGTGAATAAACACAGATGACTATCTCAGTAAAGAACCTGCTTACCACAGTGCCTTCCTTGGGGGGTGGTTTGAAGGACCCCCAGGGACTGATGCACACAAGACAGCCGGCTCCTGAGGCCTGGGGCACAGCGAGTGCCGAGTGCCAGAAAACACCATGGCCGCGGGGCAGCTGCACTGAGCCTTGTCAATAGTGAGCACTTTGCCGTGAGCCCTGTCTGGCTTACAACCTGGCATGTGGGCTTGGGCAAGTCATTTCATAGTTGCCACAAATAATTACCGAGCACCTACTGTATGCCAGGCACCAAATAATTACTGAGCACCTACTGTATGCCAGGCACCAAATAATTACTGAGCACCTACTGTATGCCAGGCACCAAATAATTACTGAGCACCTACTGTATGCCAGGCACCAAATAATTACTGAGCACCTACTGTATGCCAGGCACCAAATAATTACTGAGCACCTACTGTATGCCAGGCACCAAATAATTGCTGAGCACCTACTGTATGCCAGTTCTGGAAGCTGGAGACGAAGTGGGGAGTGAGAAATACCTAGTCTCTGCCCTCTCTGACTCAGCTTTGACTATCTTGAGAGGTGCCAGCCCAGGGGTTCTTTGAGTGCCAGGCTGACCAGCTTCAATGCCCTGCAGCAGGCACTCAAGTTCACAGCAGATGGAGTGATGTGGCAGAGGCACAAGGAGAATGATTAATCTGGCAGCGAAAAACAGAATGGATTCGGCTCAGATGATTAGCAGCCCCAGGAGGGACAAGAAAAAAAAAAAAAAACCCTGACTCTACGATGGCTCAGCAGAACTGCTCTCTCTAATAAATAATAATTCTCCAGCTTTCCTGCTAACAGTCACAGGCAGGATTTTTCATCTCTATGCCCGTCCCCCACCAGAAGTCAGGCATGGCCGTGTGGCTTGCCTGGGCCAATGAGATGTCAGCAGAAGTGATGTAAGTTGCATCTAAGAAGAAGCTCTAAGAAGCAGTGCACAGCCTGCCTCAAGCCCGATGATGCTCCACATGGCAGAGGCCCCCTCTGCATCCCAGAGTGAGAAGACGTGGCACAGAGCCCATCGCCAACACACAGCAGACACATAGCACGGGTGAGAGACAAACGTTGGTTGTTAGAAAACCATGAGATTTTGGAGTTGTTTGTTACTGCAACACAACTGAGCCGATACTGACTGATACATCTCCATTTCACAGGTGAGGAAACAAAGTCTGGAAGAGATCACCGAGGTTACCCAAAGTCAAACACAGAGTAGAGGCACAGACAAGACTCAAAGACAAGTCTGCCCTTTGCTGCAACCCTCCATTCTGAACAAACCCAGCCAAGCCCCTTGCTGCTAACCACTTCAATTAAAGCCAATGTCAAGGCCTCCTGGTTTCTAAATGAACAGCCCTGATCATGTTCGTTAAAGGCCCTGTCTGCACAGACTGCTCATTTTATCTGAAGCCGCCAACAAGATAAATGGCCCTGTAACTTATTATTCTGCTGCAAAGCACCTCACGGCAAGCGGTGGCACAGATGCCAGGAATAAATCACATCTGATCTTCCGAGAGCCAGGCAGAGCGCCCACGAGGAGTGTCGGAGGCAGGGGAGGTTGGCACAGCCCTGGACCTTGGGGGGCTTCACTAAGGAGCAGAGAGCTGCAGGGTCTTTATTAGGGCCCCGGAGCTCTGGAGTATACATTGTTCTTTTTTATCGGCCCAGCACCTATTTCCCCTTCTTGGGGTTTAATAGCACCCCTTTTTCTCTGGGAAAACCATCTCTCCTCCGCTCTCAGTCCGTCTGGTTCCGATGGGGTCATCCCTTCTCCCAGTTACAGGGAGGAGCATGAACACGTGACCTACCCTGGTCAATCAGAGCTTCACATTCTTTTGCAGCCGTGACTAGCTCAGAGCAGGCAGGTGACCCACACCAGGCTGATGGGACCCAAACCTCAGACTTCTGCTGAAACTCTAGGAAAAGAGGAGTTCTCTCTTCTAACAGGTTGCTCACAGAAGGAACTTTTCCGTTGAATTACCTCAGTTTCTAGCACAATTACAGGCACATGGTAGGTGCTTGGTAAAAATGGGCTGGATGAATGAACAATCCACCTGGAGTTAGCACAGCTGGCTTCTTGTCTGGGCGCAGCCATCTCTAACTTCAAGACAGCTTCTTCACCTCTGCAGGTCTCAGTTTTCTTGCCTATAAAAAGGCATTAATAACAGCACTTAGCAGTAGCTGATTGTATCAGTTAGCTATTGCTGCCGACATGCCGCGTAACAAAAGATTCCCACCTGCAATCACTCATTATCATTTCCGTGTCTGCCAGTTGGCTGGGAGTCACCTGATCCAGGATGGGCTGGGCTGCCCCACCTGTCTCTCTTCCTCTTTGGATCAGCAAGTTAACCCAGGGCCTGTTTTTCTCACCCAGTGACAGAGGCACAGCATAATACAAGGTCCCTGAAGGGATAGGGCCAATACTAGCACAGCCTCATTTCCATTGCCTTCTTATGGCCAAAGCAAGTCACATGGCCAGACCTAAAGTCAAGAGGTGGGGAAATGCACTCTACTTCTTTGCCACCCAGTAAAGGGCACAGATGTGGGGGGTGGTGAGGAATTGAGGCTGGCTGTGTACCCCCACAATGCCATTGTCTGTGCCTTGATGTTGACTTGATCCGTGTCCACCTCCTTCTCCACTAGAATAAACCTCGGAGCACCTGGATCTCTGTCTGCTTTGTTCACGGCTGTATCCCAGCATCTAGAAC
Source organism: Pan paniscus (assembly GCF_029289425.2). NCBI lineage: Eukaryota > Metazoa > Chordata > Mammalia > Primates > Hominidae > Pan > Pan paniscus. The sequence continues at coordinate 132,836,101 of NC_073259.2, forward strand.
GGGGCCCAGGACAGAGTCAATGCACAGCAAATCCTTGTGGAAAGCCTGGCTAGCTGCCCCTGGCCTCCCTCTGCTGTGAGGATTGAGCCAGGTCAGAGACCCAGACATGGCATTGGAAGTTATGGAAGACCCTCAAAGACTCACGGTGCAGACCCCTGCTCTGGCTTTTAAATATCCAGTGGGAATGAATGTCCCATCTCTGACCCTGATGATCAGCAGTGCCAGGGGTCCGGTTCGGGTGAGGGTTGTCACATCTGGGGAGAGACCTGCTGACACTGGCCGTGTTTGCACACCCATCTCTCTCGCCTCTGACTCAGTGGTCCTGGAGAGGCCCCCTCACAGCTCAAAACCATCCCCTTGGATCAGGAAGGCACAGGTTTAACTCCATGCTGAGGCCACAGACCTCTCTGGGGTGTGCAGGAAGTGGCCCAAAAGGCCCTGGGGAGAGGAACAGTCTGCTGGGGCCATGTGCATGGCCCAGGGCGCCCGAGGCCCAGCCCTGCCCGGGCCTCCCATCCCTGCCCTATGCGGTTTTCCTCTTGCCCTGCTTCCCATCTCTGAGAAGCAGCAAAGTCACCCTCCCCATCTGCCCTTCCCTGGGGGAGCGGTCCCCACCCCCACGTCCATCTGGACCTCAGTGCGGCCATCCCTCCCATGCACAAAGCTCCTCCCAGCCCCAGCACACAGGAAACCTCTCGAGTCTGCCCCCGTGGTGCACACTTCAGCACAAAAGCCTTCCCCCTCTCCAGGCCCAGCCTGAAAGAACCAAATGTTCCTCTATTATGCAAGCTCATTCCTCTCTTCCTGCCGCGGCCGAAATTGCAATCTGTGCGGAGGGGTGGAGGGGGAAGAGCAGGCCTAGGAAAGAGAGAGCTGAACAGCGGCAGAAGGAGCATCCCTCCCACCCTGCTAAACGCCAACTTAGCACCAGCCCCAAGCCCTCGAAGGCCCCGGCTGGACACCCCAGCAGAGGGGATGTGGTGTCAGCACCTGTAACCAAATATGAACCCAGTCGTCCCTGTGGTTTGCCCGGAGGAGATAAACTCTGGGTGTATTCCCACAGTGAAGAAGAACACTGCTGCCAGCCGGCCATCAACTACAGTGCTTTCATTTCAGGGGGGCTAAGGCGGTGTCAAAGGCACTGATCACCGGAAAACAACACGTGGGTATTGTGTGTTGAGAGCTGGCTATGCATCAGGCACTGTTGGAAGCACCTTACCCGTTTAGTCCTCACACTCTACGGATAGGTCTTAGTATCACGCCCATTGCACAGAGGAGGAAACTGAGGCTCAGAGTGGGTGGCTTCACGGAGGAAGCATAATCAGGAAGCAGAGGATCTGGGGTCCAAACCAGGCAACCCGACCTCAGATCTGCCCCGTAAACAGCTGCTCTGTTAACCCACGGATCGGCATTTGTGTTCCACAGGCCTTTCCTGCAAGCCGAAAAGCCACACCATCTAAGATCCAGCAAACCCACTTCTGGGTTTTATTTATTTATTTATTTATTTGAGACAGGATCACACTCTGTCACCCAGGCTGGAGTGCAACAGCGTGATCATGGCTCACTGCAGCCTCGACCTCCTGGGTTCAAGTGATTCTCCCACATCTGCCTCCCAAGTAGCTGGGACCACAGGTATGTGCCACCACGCCCAGCTAATTTTTAAATTTTTATTGGAGACAAGGTCTCGAGATGTTGCCCAGACTGGTCTCAAACTGCTGGGCTCAAGCAGTCCTTCTACATCTGTCTCCCAAAGTACTGGGGTTACAGGCTGAGTCACCATGCTCAGCTTCCACTTCTGGGTTTATATCCAAAAGAACAGAAAAGAGAATCTCAAAGAAATATGTGCACACTGAAGTTTATAGCAGCCTGATGTGTTGATTCACAAGAGCTCAAAGATGGAGGCAACATAAGGGTTTGTGGATGGATGGATGGATGGATGGATGGATGGATGGATGGATGGACGGACAGATGGATGGATAAACAAACTGTGGTCCATCCATACAATGGAATATTATCCAGCCAGGAAAAGGAAGAAAACCCTGTCATGTGCTAACCCAATGGATGAACCTTGAGGACATTATGCTAAGTGAAATAAGCCAGTCACAAAAGGACAAATACTGTTTGATTCCACTTAGAAGAGGTAGCTAGAGTCATCAAATTCATAGAGACAGAAAGTAGAATGGCAATTGCCAGGGGCTAGGGAGAGAGAAATGGGAGTGCTTGTTTAATGGGGACAGAGTTTCAGTTCTGCAAGATGAAAAAGTTCTGGAGATCTGTTGCACAACAGTGTGAATGTACTCAATGCCCCTGAACTGTACACTCGAAAATGGTTAAGATGGTAAATGTTATGTTAGATGTATTTTGCCACAATTTAAAAAAGCGGAACACCATCATTGTTGTCACCATCAGAAGAGTTGCCATGCTTGGACGGCACCTTTTGGACACCCACTGCACTGTTGTAAGGACTTGACTTAACCTCCCTGATAGATTGTGTTGATGGCCCCAAGTTTATACCTCACCCTGTATGCATGCCCTTTGCTGTGGGCTTTGCAATTCCTCTCACCAAAGAGGTAAAGTTACTCCCCAACCCCTTGAATCTGAAATGGCCTTGTGACTGGTGTCAGCTGATAAAAGTAACAATGTGCTAGTGCCAAGGTGGGCCTTGAAAAGCCTGGAGCAACTGCTTGTACTCTTCCACCTCTGCCATCATCTCAGATCCTACCCAGGCTAGCCAGCTGGAGGAGAGATGTGCAGAGCAAAGCAGAGCTCTCCCAGCAATCCCAGCTAAGGCCACCCTGGAGCAACCAATAGCCAGCCACCCCCAGACATGCAAGCGAGCCCAGCTGAAACAGAAGAACCACCCAGCCGAGAAAGAAGAACCGCCCAGCCAAGCCCAGCCTCAATCACTGACCTGCAGATGCATGAGCCTAATAAATGATTATTGTTTGAGGTCACTGATATTTGAGGTGATTTGTTATGCAGCATTATTTTGTCAATAGATAACTGATACAAACTCATATAAAAGGCCCCATCTGTTTACTCGCATATTCAGGTGTTCCAACACAACCTTGTGAAACACCCACTCTGTATCCAGGGATAGAGCTTCAGGCAAAGGCTTCGTGAAGCCCACAGCTCAGAAGAGAAAGATTAAGACCCAAGTGCTCACTACAGCGTGATTAAGTGAAGAGCCCAGGCATAGCCTATGGCAAGAGCACACAGCCAAGGCTTGAGAGATCAAGGAAGTCTTCCCGGAGGAGGAGTGATCAAAATAGAGGCCCGAAGAAGAAGGGGGAGAAGACAGATTGGGGGTTGCATCCAGGCAGGAACAGAAGAAGTTCCGGGTGGAAAAAACAAGGATAAATGCCGTGGCTGGGTGGCGGGGAGCGCGTGGATGTCACAGCCTGGCTGCTTGGAAGAATTGCAAGGCCTTTGGGAAATCTGTGCTGGAGCCGGATCATGCAGGGCCCTGTGTCCCCCATTTCAGAGCTGGGACCTTATTCTGAGGGCCTGGGGGATTTTAGCCGGGAGCTACATGAGCAGATTTGCACTTGAGAAAGATCACTGAGGCAGCAGTGCAGAAGAGATGTCAGCCGAGCATGCAATTAAGCAGGGCGGTGAGAGGCCTCCTCCACACTGCAGTGCAGATGCCCCCATCACCAGGAGTCGCCAGCAGGCGATCGGCTGTCTCCGCTGCCCTTTCCAAAACTGGCTCCCTCTTGGGCAGCGATGCAGAAACGGAGGTTGACCAAGGGTACGCCGCTCCATCATTAGCCCGGCTCCCCAGGGACTCACGCAGTGGCAGGAAGGAGGACTTCTGCCAACTGTCAGCCCACTCCCTACCCAATCAGCGGGGCCGCCAGCTGCAGAAGATGCCCTGCCCAACCGGAGCCATGACGCCCCTGGGGCCACCTTCAACGCATCAGTGGAAAACAAATTTGCTGATCCCAGCCCTGGCCGAAGGCAGCCAAAATCCTCCTGCCAACCCCATCAGCATGTCGCCACCTGGTCAGGCAGCCGGCGCCCCTGCCCCAACTGGCCTCCCCGCACCGGTGAGACCCCTCATCCATCAAGCAGGATCATCCCTTGGCATCCATCACTCCGGAGAAGAGAAATAAAGACATTGCCATATCGTTGAACCAGGATTGATGTCCCTGCTGTGAAAACAAACGTCGCGTCTTCCCGCCAACATTTATTTTTGATAAATGCTGTGACTTTGCCTTGACATTTCAGAAGCAGCAGGAGACCATTACCCGGTGACAATGTTCTATTCCACTGACATTATCTCTTAATTATAATATGCAAGTAATGCTGAAAAAAATGGCCCATAAATAGCTCATTTGGAGTTGCTGCATTCTGCCCTGTCGGGGGACGCTGAACGATTTCATTCAGCACTTGCAAATGAGGGGAGACAAATGGATATCTGGGGACCTTGTGTGTCCTGCCTCCTCAATGACAAAGCTTGCAGGGTGGCAGAGAGGTGGCAAGGAGGTGAGGATTTCAGGGCATCTGCTGGGCTTCCACCAGTCTCCAGGGTGCCCTTCCCCATCCCCCAAATCAGAGGGCACTTCACTCCCACCACCAATCAACAGCCTGCCAACTCCAGTCCTGCAAAAACAGTTTAATATTTAGTGCAGAGGGACAGGCATTGATTTTTTTTTTAATCAGGAAATTAATTGCGTTAAGAGGCACGGAGGTTGAGGGAAGGGCCACCTGGAGGAAATCCCATTTGGCAACTCATTTGGGTTCTTGAGGGCGGACGAAACAGTCCCCAAAGTTCAGAGAGAACGGGCTTCTAGGAGAGGGTCTGCAGGGATGAGGCAAACAGAGGCTTTGGGATGGCTCAAGAAAGGAACAAGGACATCCCGTGTGGAACAGCAGACATGGCTTTTAGAGACTCAGCAGAGAGAGGACAGGTGCGGTGGCTCACATCTATAATCCCAACACTTTGAAAGGCCAAGGTGGGAGAATCTCTTGAGGCCAGGAGTTTGAGACCAGCCTGGGCAACATAGCAAGACTGTATCATCTCTATTTAAAGAAAGAGAGAAAGAGAGAAAGCAAGAGAGAGACCCACAGTACAACCAAAAGTCAGCACTAACATTTATGGGAACCTGACACTTCTGGGGACAAGAAGGGGCAAGTGAATTTATGCTTTAAAAATCATCATGGCTCCAAACACAGACCAGTAAAAACAAAAGCTCCAGGCCAGGGTTTCTCAACCCTGGGCAATTCTGCCCCCCGTGGCACAGCTGGCAGTGTCTGTAGACACTTTGAGTTGTCATAACTGGGATTTGGGGTGGCCCTGGCACCTCGCGGGCCAGGGATGCTGGTAAACACCCTAGAGGACACAGGGCGGCCCCACAGCCCCAGCGCCAGCAGAGCAGAGGCTGAGTGGCCCCGGTCCAAACAGCCACACAGGGAAGTGGTTGATGGGTATTTGGAGAATGTTAGGTGCCTTGACGTGGTTGAGAAAAGTCTAGAAATACCAGATAGCTGTCAGCTTTGGAAGAAGATGTGTAAATATTAAATATGAGGCTTTAACATCTGAGGATCTCTGCTAAAGGGACGGAAGACAATCTATGCTTTCCAGACTGGCAGGGGAGGGGAGGAAGCAAGGAGGCCGGCCCCGGCTCCGTCAAACGCCAAGAAGGGGAAACATCTTCCCATCAGCGCTTTGAGAAGGTTCTCTGTCTTCTTCATTTCACAGATGAGGAAACCAAGGCTCCGGGAAGACCACGTGCCCAGGCGCCATGGTGGTGAGGGCAACCGAGGGGTTCAGCCTTGGAGTCAGACGGCAGCCTGGGCTCACAGGCTGGTCACCTTGGGTGAACGACCTGACTTCTCTGGGCCTTTGCTTCCTCACCTGTAATTGAGGCTGATATGCCCACCGTGGAGGCTGCTGCAGGGATGGGCTGGGCTCACACAGCTCCTCCAGCAGGGAGACAACGCAAGTCCGATGGTTTGAGGCTATCATGAGGGGAACTACCAACCACGCAGGCAGGAAGGTCAGGGAGGTGCTGGGGCTCAGCGGCCAGAACGGTAGGGAGCTGCTGCCCCCACAGCGGAAAGGAATTTCACCTGCAGGCAGGGGAGAGAGGGAGCCATGGAAGGGCCTCCCGGCAGGGGCTGAGATGTGGGAAGGGGACAGAGCTGGCCCCACGGTCATGGTCACTGGGCACCAGCCACAGCCAGACCCCCAGAAGCAGGGAGGGCTCTAGGGGCTGAATACTGCAGCCTCTCTGCTTCCTACCCAGCCTGACGCCAGAGGTGTATGGAGTCCACAGGGTCCCCTTCCCCATAGAGAGTGTGGAGCGGGCACTGCAGGGACCTCTGGGAGAATAACCAGCAGCAGGACAAGCACCGCACAGGCACCAGGAAGGGGAAGGGCACCAGCCTATGGTTGCAAGAAGCAGCAGGAGCAATGGAGCACAGACCGAAGCCCAGCTCCCCAGGTTCAAGTCCACATTGAGCCCTCCTGGCTGTGTGACCCATGCAAGTGGCTGATCCTCTCTGTGCATCAGCTGCCTGATCCGTATAATGGGGTAAGGCTGGCAATCACCTCTGCGGGCCACTGCGAGCGTGAAGCGAGGGAAGGCAGGTAGAATGTATAGCAGGGCCCAGCACACAGTAGGTCCTCAACTAGGCAAAAATCATCCAAACCTTCACTTGAGATCAGGAGTTCAAGACCATCCTGGCCAACATGGTGAAACTCTGTGTCTATTAAAAATACAAAAATTAGCTGGGCGTGGTGGCGTGTGCCTATAATACCAGCTTCTTGGGAGGCTGAGGCAGGAGAATCACTTGAACCTGGGAGGCAGTGGTTGCAGTGACCAAGATCGCACCACTGCACTCCAGCCTGGGTGACAGAGCAAGACTCCATCTCAAAAAAAAAAAAAAAAAAAAAAATCATTCAAACCAGAAAGAAGAATAAAAGATGGCCCCAGTGGGGGTTGGGGGATGGTCTCTGGAAGGGAAGGGAGCTCAGGACGCCTCCAGTATTTTGTGTGTATTTTCCCCTTGTTCTCAAGAATGCCATGAGAGCTCAGCCAAGGGGACACTCACAAGCTCTGGGGGAGACCTGGGTTGGGATCCCAGCGGCCTCATGACCTCACTGTGCAGCTTTCAACAGCTCATTCAGCCTCTCTGAGCCTTGGTGTCCTCATCTGTAACAAGGGGAGAACTTCTCCTTGAAGAATTTGTGTATGGAGGGAAAGACGCAACAGAAGGCAAGCACTAAGCACATAAAAGGCACTTGGAAAATGTGAGCGCCCTTTTAGAAATTCCCAATGTCTATTTTAACCACAGCCCTGGCTGTTGCATCAAAGAGTGGAGAGCTTGGCTGGAAAATGTTACACCTTTAGGTGTTCAGAGATGTGTGGTGACTTCCTCCCCCAGCTTCGTGCATGTGTGTCTTGTACCAACTCTTTTCAACCCACTCCCCAGGCAGTCCGTGCTGGCCTGGTGCCATCACTGACATCACTGTGGGCAGCCTGGGTTGACCTGGCCTGAAACCCCGTAGTCCTCACAGTCTGTCTGCTGCCTTCTCCAAAGGGAGGGGCTCCCCACACCCTGGTTTGTCTGCCACCAGTGGGATCTGCAGATCTCACTTTCAAGGCACTGTGGCCCCAGAGCAAAGGGAACGGCTCCTTTTTCCTTGGGCATGCAGCTGAGGGCAGAGAATAGCTACTCTGTCACTGGAAGGGATTTCTATGACAGCAGAGATTTGGGTCTGTTTTGTTCAATCCTCTCTCCCCAGTGCCTAGAACCGAGCCTGGCCAGGAACATGTGTTCCATAACCATCTGCTGAATGAATGAAGAGGAAGCTGCCATTTACCGAGTACTTGCTATGAGCCAGGCACTGTGCTAAGCCCGTTCAATGCATCGTTTCATCGACTCCTCCCTGCCCGTGCAGAAGGTGTGTCAGTCAGGGAGGTCTAGGTCATGCTGCAGTAACAAATAATCCCCTAGATCTCCATAGCTTGAAATAACAAAAGTCTGCCTCTTGCTCATGCTGCAGAAGCCAGCTTGGGCTCTGCTCCATGTAGTCCTCATTCTGGGACTCAAGGCAATACATCCACCAATGTCTCAGACATTGCCTGTCACCATGGTGGAAGGAAAGAACTCTGAACCAGCAACTAAATGCTGCAGCCCAAGAAGTGAGCTGAGTGATTCTTCGCTGTCAGCTCATCAGCCAAAATGAGTCACAAACGCAACCCCCCATCCACAGGCAGGCCAGGAAGTGCTATCCCCCTGTGTGCCCAGAAGGTAAAAGTTAGAACTCATGGCCACCACAGTGGTGTTTTTATTATCCTCATCTTTACTGATGAGGAAGTTGAGGCTCAGAGAGGTTAAGTGACTTTCTCAAAGTCACACAGCTAGTGAATCATAAACCCAGGATTCCAACCCAGTTCTCTATGACTCTAGAAGCTAGCGTCTTAGCTGTTATCATTCGAAGCCCTTCAGTAGGATCTGTTTAGCCCCGCTCATGCAAAAAACACCACATTCAGTGAATCAGGCTGATGAGGTATAGCCACCCACACACCTCCAGAAAGAGGTGGATAGCCACAGACGTTTAGACTCAAGTTACACACCTAAAAGGCAGAGGCAAATACCACCTCAAAACTGACAGACTGAGTCCTGGCCAAGACATGTTTCATTTGGCCCACATGGTATTTTTTTTTTCTTGAGACATAGTCTTGCTTTGTTACCCAGGCTGGAGTGCACTGGCGCAATCTCAGCTCACTGCAGCCTCGACCTCCTGGACTCAAGCCAACCTCCCGCCTCAGCCTCCCAAGTAGCTGGGACCACACGTGTGTACCACCACGCCCTGCTAATTTTTGTATTTTTTATAGAGACAGGGTTTCGCCATGTTGCCCAGGCCGGTCTCGAACTCCTGGGCTCAAGCAATTCACCTGCCTCAGCCTCCCAAAGTGTTGGGATTACAAGCATGAGCCACTGCACTTGGCTGGCCCATATAGTATTATAATTGGAATTTGTTGCCAATAATTAAAACTCAGGAGATTTCACATTTTAAAAAACCACATTCTCTTCTTAAAAAAAAATAGACGATCTGGCAACATTGGTCTGCATTCCCTTGAGGCAGTAATCAGTTCTGCAATCACAGGAAGGCAGCCTGGGCCGGAGTGCAGAGGGAGGGGATGTCATTACCCCAGAACCCAACACACAGAATGCCACTCTCTTTAACCACAGGTCTAACGCCTCACTTTCACACTTTAACATGTTTTCATCATGGTCTTAACAATAATGGTGTTGGCTGGGCACGGTGTCTCACATCTGTAATCCCGACACTTTGGGAGGCCAAGGTGGGTGGATTAATTGAGGCCAGGAGTTCGAGACCAGCCTGGCCAACATGGTGAAACCCCATCTCTACTAAAAATACAAAAAATTAGCCAGGTGTGGTGGTGCACACCAGTAATCCTAGCTACTAGGGAGGCTGAGACACAAGAAGAATAGCTTGAACCTGGGAGGCAGAGGTTGCAGTGAGCTGACATCACGACACTGCACTCCAGCCTGGGTGACAGAATGAGACTGTTTCTCAAAATAATAATAATAATAATAATAATGGTGCCAACAGTGTACCTTTAAAAGTGATGAACAGGTGCCACTTTGGGGAGGTAAGGCATCAGCTGTTCCCACACCCACCCCCTTGATCTCTAGCCATGCTTATGGGTAGGGCATGCCTTTACCCTCTAGCCAGTCACACAAACTACCCTACCACTCAATGAACAAGCACCTGGCCTGTTGGGCCTATTTACACTGCCTGCCCAGTTCTGTAAGCATTTGAACTTGCCTCCACTGATCCACATGCATCCCTCCATTTAAAAAAACTAGTTTTACACAATGTACGATAACCACACTACTCCCATGTGCAAGAACGCTCATGATGTGTTTGACAGTGGCACCTGCTGGTGATGTGTGGTATTACAGCTCAGCTCCACTAGACCTTGTAAATACTTAGCTAAACTGGGTCGTGGATGTTAGGGTTTGTTCCAAGAGTACTTTATGACACATTTGAAAATCTTCCCAAACTATTTTCAACTGAAAGTGCATAAAATGTTTTTCTTAATGATCCTCATGAGAATCTGAAATTGATGGGGCAGGAATTAGAATTCCTGTTGGACAGAAGTGGACACAGGCACAGAGGGGTCAAAGTGACTTGCCTGAGGGACACAGTGAATCCAATCTTCTTCAGCACACAGCTCTAGCTTCCAAACCCTGCCATCTGCCTAATCTCCAAGGCTGACATCATGAAGGAAACTATGTCCTTCCCTCAAACAGCTGTTACTGCCACAGACAGAGAGACCACAGGGCCAAGCACACCACAGTGCATGACCAGAGATGCCAGTGTTTAATCTCAGAGTCCCTGTTCCCTGAAATGGAAGAAATTCCTGTGGCCCAGAAAAGAACAGATGAGGCTGGTCATAGAAGCAGAGGGAAAATCCCAGAGACCAGAAGGGTGTTGCACAGTTCTGAGAAACCACTGCAGGCCCAACCACAAGCCTCAGGCTTAATACCTTCCACACCAAGTTGTTCCAATCCATCTGCAGAGATGTTTTCCCAGGGGAGTGGAAGTCCCATTTTGCAATGGAAGCTGAGGAGGTAAGTGAGATCTGGTTTGCAGAAACATGTGCATCATGGCCAATGTTGCTCAAACATCTGTTCCTGAAAGGGGGAAGAAAAAAAAAAGCTCCCTCTTAAAAGCCTCCCTCTGCCTCAGTCGAGGACTTCTAAATGCTATGAAGTTTGCTAGGGCTAAGGCTTCATGGCAAACGTGTTGTGAAATCTGGAAACACTCATGACTCCAGAGATATTTGGCCTTTACGCTCAGACCCTCCATCCAGCCTAGCTCCCAAGACTTCAGAGAGGAAAGTCAGAGAAACAGCCCCCACCAGGGCAGTGCACCTTATTCTTCCCTCAGCCAAACCTCCAGGCTTCTCCCTCCCAGTTCTCCTGCCCTCTCTTTCCTGTTTTGTTGTGGGTTTCGGAGATCCAAGCACTATTTTTAGACATGTTTATTCTTACTCCTCTTCTTCCCCTCCCATTCTTGACCTCTCTGGAATGAGCCTGGATGCTCCCCTGCCAGGGGCTTTTCTGGAGTGATTGGACACATGCTTGGTATGCGGGGGGCCTCTTTCTAGATGGAGCTGGGACTGGATTTGGGGGAAATGAGCCTTGCAACCTCCTTTCCTCTCCCAGGCTCCTCAGAAGCTCTAGAGCCAAGACCTGTGTGCATTCATTGCCTTTGCCTGGAAATTATGTTTCTTGAAGCTGGGTTCCCAAGTTCAGTTTCACTTGGGATAAGGGATAAGATAAAGTGGGATGCCTCAGCCAGCACCCACAGCAAGCTCTGGTTCCCAGTCAATGAGGAGGTATGCAGAGTAGCTGATAAGCATGTATGCCCCCCAACCAGTGGCCAATATTCATATCCAGACTCTGACCCTTTCCAGCCATAAGACCTTGGACAATGACCTCGCCTCTCTGTGCCTCAGTTTCCTCATCTGTAAAATGAAGATGATGATGATAACAGCACTCGCCTGGGTTATGATGAAAACTAAGTAAGCATATGCCAAGGGTTTAAAATAGTGCATGGCACTCAGAAAGATTCAATGAATGCTAGCAACAGTCTGTTCCAGGAGAGCAAGCCAGGATGCCAGAGCTGAGCTTGCCTGACTGGGCTGGGAGTGGCCGGCATTGAGATTTTCTTTTTTTTTTTTTTCTTTTCTTTTTTTTGAGACAGAGTCTCACTCTGTCGCACAGGCTGGAGTGCAGTGGCACAATCTCAGCTCACTGCAACCTCCACATCCCGGGTTCCAGTGATTCTCCTGCCTCAGCCTACCCAGGATCTGGGATTACAGGTGCTCACCACCATGCCCAGCTAATTTTTGTATTTTTAGTAGAGACAAGGTTTCACCATGTTGGCCAGGCTGGTCTTGAACCCCTGGCCTCAGGTGATCCGCCCACCCCGGCCTCCCAAAGTGCCGGGATTAGGGGTGTGAGCCACTGCGCCTGGCCCAGTGTTGAGATTTTATATCTTCTGGGCATCTGAGGTTTGGATCAGGATTGCCCATCCCTTGGAGACCACAGCCAGCCATTTGGCCTGGACTCTGAGTTCACAAAAACACCACAAATCAGATTTTGGAGAAGATCTTGAATGTACTGTCCTAAAGCCCCACACCACCAAGATTAAAAGAACTGTGATAATTTCCCCTTTCTAAATCCTGCCCTCTCTGGACATGGTTCATTAAGAATTTTGCAAGCCCTGTAACTAACTTCACAAAAATATATTGCATGACTATTTCATGTATGGAAGCTGTTAAATTTTTACATGTAAACATACAAGAGAACATAGTTCTTGCAGCCCTAGTTCATCAGTTTTTCATTTTTTATCTTTGCTATGTCCAGAGCCTCAAACAACAGACGTTTCCCAGCCCCTGGGACCGCCAGAGAGACCCGGGCTGCTGGGGCCTCTGCACCTGAATCAGGGGCCGCCCTGAAGGCTGGACCCACAGCGCCCCCTGGCGGCCACAATCCGCACGTGCAGCCTCTGGCAGGCCCTGGGCAGGTCTGCAGAACTCCCCTCCCGCAACCACATCCCCAGCCTCGCTACACCCCAGATCATTTATTCATTAACTCAGCAAAGACTGATTTGCATGCATGCCCATGGACCACGAACCCCACAGAACTCGGTGCCTGCCTTCAGCAGCGTAAAGTCTAAAGAGGGAGACAGCGCGACCAATTGCTCACACACAAAAAAAGATCCACCTTGCAAATATAGCCTCACCCCTCAGCCTCCGTCTTCCCATCTGTGAAATGGTCCCCTCAAGACTCCCTGCTGTACAGGTCACTGGATAGCTCCATGAAACATGTGCTCCCCTGAGCATCAAAAGGGGCTGCTGTTATTTGTGCTGTTGCTATGTTGGGATTCCTGGTGGTGCTTTCTCTCTCTGGCCTCTCACATTCCAGACGCCCTGGGGGTGGGTGGACTGGGATAGGGGATGAATCCGGTGTGGGTGACACAACAACCTCAGTGTCCTGACTCCTCCCTCTGCAGCCCCCACAGGGAGTTCACAGCCATTCAATCCATGCTGAGCTAAGCCCGGGTCTGCACTGGGGGATCGGGGCCCTACTTGCTCCCAGCCCCACCTTCCTGCCTCCCTCCTCAGTTAGTGGCACCTCCCTCTGGCTCACACTTGTAATCTCAGCACTTTGGGAGGCAGAGGTGGGCCGATCGCTTGAGGCCAGGAGTTCGAGACCACCCTGGGCAAAATAGTGTGACTCTCTTTCTAAAAAATAAAAATAAAAAATAATAATAATTTAAAAATTAGCCAGGTGTCCTGGCATGTGCCTGTAGACCCAGCTACTCGGGAGGCTGAGGCAGGAGGATCACTTGAGCCCAGGAGGTCGAGGCTGCAGTGAGCCCTGATCGCACGACTGTACTCCAGCCTGGGTGACAGAGACCCTGTCTCAAAAACAAATGAAAATGGCCTGGCATGGTGGCTCATGCCTGTAATCCCAACACTTTGAGAAGCCGAGGCAGGCAGATCACAAGGTCAGGAGTTCGAGACCAGCCTGGCCAACATGGTGAAATCCCGTCTCTACTAAAAATACAAAAATTAGCCATGCATGATGGCGGGCGCCTGTGATCCCAGCTACTTGTGAGGCTGAGACAGGAGAATCGCTTGAACCCAGGAGGTGGAAGTTGCAGTGAGTAGAGATTGCACCACTGCACTCCAGCCTGGGCGACAGAGCGAGACTCTGTCTCAAAAAAGAAAACAAACAACAAACAAGCAAACAAAAACAAATGAAAACTAACAAACAAAAAGCAGCCTCTCCCTCCCCCTGGCCGTCAGGCTCAGACACTTGAGAGTCTCACTGGACGCGTCCTCATCCCTCCCTTCCCACATCCAGTTTAGCACCATGTTCTATGAGCTCCAGCCCCTAAAAATACACCCCACATCTGTCCCTTCTTCATCCACTGCTCCGCCCTGGCCCAGGCCACCACCACCACCACCACCACCATCTGTCACCAGGAGGAGGGCCACTGCCTCCAGCCGGACCTCCAGCATCCACGCCTGCCCCCGCAGCCTCTCCCACAGCAGAAACAGCAAACGCAGCCCTCCCCGATGGAAAAATCTCCAGTGGTTTCCCACTGTACTTAAAATCCTAACTGCAAGGCCCCCCAGCTCTCCACCTCCATCTCCCTCCAACCCCCTCCCACTGTGATCGTGTAAAATATTTATTTGGTCTTCTGCCTTAAAATCCTTGGAATCTCCAAAGTGTTTAGTTTGCCAATGACTCACTGGTGGCCAGCAGCCCCTAGGCAGCTTCAGGATGGGGACTGGTCTCAGGAAAAACCAAGTCAGCGCTACAGGACTGGGACTTTCAGCCCAGTCCCCAACCTCCAGCAGTGAGGGGAGAGAGGCTGAAGGTCAAACTGATCACCAATGGCCTGTGGTTTAATCAATCATGCCCATGTATACAAAAACCATATATAGAGAGAAAGAATGAATAAGACCTACTATTTGATCCCACAACAGGGTGACTATAGTCAAGAATAACTTGATTGTATATTTTTAAATAACTGAAGGAGTGTAACTGGATTGTTTGTAACACAAAGGCTAAATGCTTGAAGGGGTGGATACGCCCTTCCCATGATGTGATTACGTCACATTGCATGCCTGTGTCAACACATCTCATGCACCCCACAACTGTATACACTTACTATGAACCTACAAAAATTAAACATTTAAAAATTTAAAATGATATAATTTTAAAAATTATGCCCACCTAATGAAGCCTCCATAAAAACTCAAGAGGACAGAGTTTTTGAGCATGGGAAGGCTCCTGGAGGGCGGTGTCCTGGAGAGCATGGCAGCTCCATGCCCCTTCCCCATGCCCTTTCCCCGTGCCCCTCCCCCATGCCTCTCCCTAGCATCTCTTCATCTGTATCCTTCTAACATCCTTTATAATAAATAAGCTCAGTGCTTCCCTGAGCCCTGTGAGCCGTTCTAACAAATTAATTGAACCCAAAGACAGGGTCGTGGGAACCCCAATTTACAGCTGGTCTGTGAGAAGCACAGGTGACACAACCCAGGGCTTGAGAGGGGCATCGGGAGTAAGGGGCCGCCCTGGGGTCTGAACCCTCGACCTGTGGGGTCTGACACTGCCTCCAGGTAGACAGCGGCAGAATTGAGTTGAATCAGAGGGCCCCCAGCTGGCATCCGCTGCAGAATTAGGTGTTCATTTGATCTGCTGTGGGGGGAGCCCCCCATATTTGGTCACAGAAGTCTTCTGTGTTGATTGTTGTGGGGTGAACAGAGGAGGAAAAGCAGTTTGCATTTCTCCCACTCAGTCCCACTCTCTGGGCTCCAGCCACAGCGCACCGTTTCTGTTCTGCGTGTTGCTACCCCAGGCCCTTTGCACATGTACTTCCCGGTTCCTGGAGTGCTCTTCTCCAGATTCCCATGAAGCCTTCAGGAGTTGGCACTTCTCAGAGGAAACTTCCGGAAATGTGCTCTCATCTAAGCAGCCCCCCTGCCCAGCACCTCTTCTCCAGCGCACCCCCTGCTCTTCTTTCTATCCTGGCATCGTTGCTTCCCAGAGTGACCTTACTCATGTGTGACCTTACTTATGAGTGACCTTACTCATACGTGACCTTACTCATGCATTTACTCGCCAGCTGTCTCTCCCACTAGAAGGCAAGTTTGTGAGGGCAGGGAGCTTTCTAGCTTCGTCCAGCTTTGTTGTTGTTGTTTTTCTTTTCTTTTCTCTTCTTTTTTTTTTTTTTTTTTTTTTTGAGATGGAGTCTCACTCTGTCGCCCAGGCTAGAGTGCAGTGGTGAGATCTCGGCTCACTGCAACCTCTGCTTCCAGGTTCAACCGATTCTTGTGGCTCAGCCTCCCACAGCTGGGATTACAGGCGTGTGCCACCACACCTGGCTAATTTTTGTATTTTTAGTAGAGATGGGGTTTCACTATGTTGCCCAGGCTGGTCTCAAACTCCTGACCTCAAGCAATCCGCCCACCTCGGCCTCCCAAGGGTGAGCCACTGCACCCGGTCACCTCTGTATTTCTGAAGTGGATACCCTTGGTGTTCTAAGCAGATCCAAATGAATCCTCTTTTTACTGTATTTGCCCTGATTTTGGAGCATTTTTGTATCCAAAACCCAAGACCTATTGGTCTGCCTTTGAGAGCTGTCCATGGCCCTGGGCTGCTAGAGTCCCCTTTGCCCTCCTGGGACACTCCCTGGCCAGGAATCTTGGTCTCAGCGTCTGCTTCTGGGGAACCTAACCCAAGCCGATTCGCAATAAATATGAGGGTGTGTGACACACAGTGAGCACCCAAACAGCATTTGCTGAATGAAGGAATGAACAAATCGACACAGACTTCTCAGAGCTTGACTCCCTCTCAGAGCCCAGCAAGTGCTCTGCACACAGTAGGTGTCTGATAAATGTTTGCTGGAGGCTCAGCATTTGAGAGCTTTCATAATCGTCCCAGGCTGTGTACAGAATGCTCACGCATCCATTTCTTTTCTTTTCTTTTTTTTGAGATGGAGTCTCACTCTGTCACCCAGGCTGGAGTGCAGTGGGATGATCTCAGCTCACTGCAACCTCCACCTCCTGGGTTCAAACGATTCTCGTGCCTCACCCTCCCGTGTAGCTGGGATTACAGGTGCCCGCCACTACACCCAGCTAATTTTTGTATCTTCAGTAGAGACGGTGTTTCACCATACTGCCCAGGCTGGTCTCGAACCCCTGGCCTCCCACAGTGCTGGGATTATAGGCGTGAGCCACCGCGCCCAGCCCTCACACGTCCATTTCGATTCCACCCTTACAGGGGTTCTCAAAGATTCGTACACAGCAATCTTCACTCCCACCTCATGGCAGTCTCAGAGAGGTTATGAATTGCTCCAAGGCCACCCAGCAACTTGAGCAGAGCAGGGAGTAGCACGCAGGTACTGGGAGTAGCACGCTAAGGAGGAGCAGACATCGTGTGACCCTGGTCACCCTGTTATAGGGTTGTCACTCTTGTTCCCAAGGCCCCAGAGAGAAAGGGTTAAGACCCCTTTGAAAATCTGAAGACTTGAGGAAATGCTTCCCAGAATAAAACGCCCAGACACACACGTAAAATACAATTTCTAGGGGTCACGGGTTTCCGAAGCCAGGCTGTGGACCACAGCTTCCCCAGTTTAAAATCAATCCACTCCGTTCCAGGAACCGGGTGATCCGCAGCCCCTCCCAGGCAGCAGCCTCTGGACCACCTGTGTGCACAGCTCGCCCCCCAGTGGCCGAGCTCGGAATCGTCCTGAAGTCTCGAGTGCTGCCGCCAGATTGCAGGGGATCGCGGATGGAGAGACAAGTCGGGGGGACTTTACCCCCAGGATGGGGAAAAGTCACCCACAATTCAAGCAAAGATGACCCTTGTGACAGATTAACATTTCAGGGCCGCTACCTGGAGAATGGACGGCTCGGGACACGCGTGGGAGCCGGGAGGCCAGTGGACCAGACTGGCAGAGCCTTCAGGTGAGACAGGATGGCTCCAGGGCAGGGGCTCGGACACAGGGTCCCTGGCCCTGGACCCACCCACGGGGCCGCCACCTCTTGAGCCCCACGCTGACCCCGAGAGGCATTGTTTTCAGCCGAGGACCACCGCCCTGGCCCACTCCATTCACTATCCACTTCACCCATCTCTCCTGGGTGACATCGCTGCAAAGCAGGAGACGTCCCTGCAAAGCAGATCTGAGTCACCTGCTTTAAAGGAGAGAACATTAGGTCTCCAGAGAGGCTGTGTGACTTGTCCAGGGTCCCACAGCTAGTAAGTGGCAGAACTGTAAAGTTGTTTGAGAGGAAGGGCCGCCTCTGTCTGGTCCACAATTGCAACCCCTGTGCCTAGCGTGTAGTGGGCACTGGATAAATATGTGTTGAAAGAATGGGTGTCTGCGTGATCCAGGGAGTGCTAAGGAATGTGAGTAACCACCCTGGCTAAAAATATTTGTTTCCAGCACAAGGGCATGTACCGGGGTTTATGTTGCAGGTCCTTGGAGTTTGGGGTTACAGCAACTGGTATCAGGACTTCTGGTATTCTAGAACATTCTAGTATCAACTGAGATACAAAGTGCCCCAGGAGTCCTGAGACAGGGAAAAACAGCAAGCAGGAGTGATGGGGGAGGGGTGCTTCCTGGAGGAGAGGGCATGGCTGGAATTGCGCCTTTGATGATGGCGAAGACTGAGAGAGGCAGAGAGGGGGGAAAAGGCCACGCAGGGGCGACGCAGGCTGAGCAGGAAGAAGGGTGCATGGGACACAATCATGGGATGGTGCAGAGATCGCAGGTAGCAGGCTGCTTCGAGGTACTGGGAGGAACATCCTTAATAGTTAGGTATTTATTTTAATGGAGACTGGAAAAATATTACTTGCCCAAAGGACCCATAATTTCACAGATACAACTGCCTTCCTTTTAAAATAAAATTCTTTAAGAAAAAAAGTAAGCCAAATTAAATCAACATGGTAAGTAGTGGAGTCCCATCGTTGGCAGGGGCTGGCGCCTAAAGTGAAGGCATGAGAAGAAAGTCTCGCAGAGTCAAAGATGCTCAGAATCAGAGACACTGAAGCTCAACCGGGTGTCCCGAACCCCTGCCCTCAGGCTGTGGGGCAGGCGGTGCTTCCCTCCCTGAGCCCTGGCTAAGGTCGTTGGCTGGGCTTAAGACCAAGGATGTGTCCAAACGCACACCCTACAAAAAAATCAAACCTCACTCAGAAGCAAGATGTTCACCCAATGAGACACACGGGAGGCTAAGTCCCTCGGGAACACACACACACACACACACACACACACACACACACACACACCCCCCACACAAACACAAGAATGACTTAAGGGCCAGGGCAGTGGCTCATGCCTGTTATCCCAGCACTTTGGGAGGCCGAGGCGGGCAGATCGCTTGAGCCTGGGAGTTGGAGATCAGCCTGGGCGACACGGCGAAACCCCATCTCTACAAAAATATACAAAAAATTAGCCGGGTGTAGTGGCACAGGCCTATAATCCCACCTACTTGGGAGGCTGGCTGAGGTGAGAGGATCGCCTGAGCCTGGGAGGTTGAGGCTGCAGTGAGCAGTGATTGTGCCAGCCTAGGTGACAAAGTGAGACCCTGTCTCCAAAAAAAAACCCGAATGCCTTCTGGGGCCTGTCTTTTTTTCTGTTTTATGAGCAGGTAGACTTGAATGCAAGAGTTAAAACTGTCTGTGATGTGTTGCATACACAGATTAAGTCAAAATCCTCACCGTGGCTATCAAATAACCAAAGCTGGGCTCAGCTTCCCAGAGGATCAGACATGGGGAGTTTGAAGGGAACCATCCTCGGGGCCTGGACTCTCTCCTGAGCTTGTCACTCGCCTGCCATTTCCCCGGGCAGGTCACAAGACCCCCCACCCCTCCACTCTACAGCCAACGGGCAAAGCCTCCCTGACCTCCAGCCCCAATCAGAGGGAACTTGCCGGACACAGGTTTCGAGAACCCATCTAAAGATCGGGTAAGAAATGCTTTTGCAAGCCGGTGGTTTCCACTTTGCTGCTTTCTACAAATTTGAAGAAAGGTCAAACGGACCTGTCTGCTGGGAGATCAGTGAAAATCGCTTCCAATGACAGATCGCCGTGTGACATTCGCATACTACCCAGAAGGAGTATAAGAATTCCACTCCCAGTGACTTCCTTATGAAAACAAGGCTTCTCTGCACTTGCAGGGACAAAGAATTGATGGTAAAAATTGGTTTCATTCTAGCAATACGTGGCAGTCATTCACGGATACATGAATTAATTGGGGGTGGAGAGGAAGTCCCAGTCATCCCAGGACAAGAAGTATTTCTAAGCAAATCAAAGCCACAATGAGAAACCACTACGAAGGGCTGAAGTTTTTTAAAACTGAAAACACCAAGATGCTGGTGAGGACGCAGAGCTGATGGGAATGCAGCCTGGTACAGCGACTGTGAAACTGGCAGTCCCCCAAAAGTGAAATGCAGAGCTCCAGTTTGACTCAGCAGCTCCACTCCGAGGTATACACCCCAGGGAAATGAACGTACGCCTTCACACACAAATCTGTACATGAACGTTCACGGCAGCTTTGTTCATAGTTGCTGATATGGTTTGGCTGCGTCCCTGCCCAAATCTCATCTCGAATTGTAGTTCCCATAATTCCCATGTTGTGGGAGGGATCCAGTGGGAGATCATTGAATCATACGGGCGGTTTCCCCCATACTGTTCTCCTCGTGGTGAGTAAGTCTCACAAGATCTGATGGTTTGATCGGGGGTTTCCCCTTTCACTTGGCTCTCATTCTCTCTTCTCTGGTCCCATGTAAGACATGACTTTGCTTCTCCTTTGCCTTCCACCATGATTGTGAGGCCTCCCCAGCCATATGAACTGTGAGTTCATGAAACCTTTTTTCTTTAAAAGTTACCCAGTCTTGGGTATGTCTTTATCAGTGGCGTGAAAACCAACTAATGCAATTGCCAAAGGCTGCAACCACTCTACGTGTCCCTCAATAAGTGAACGGCTGAAAAGCACTGGTGTGTGCACCCCATGGAGTTCTGCTCAGCAGTGAAAAGAAATGAACTATTGCTACACACAACAACAGGCATGCATCTAGAGACAGTGCTGAGTGAAGGAAGCCAGGCTCAGAGGGTTACAGGCTGTAGATCCCATTTAGAACATTCTGGAAAAGGTAAAAATAGCTAGTGGCCAAGGGCTAAGCATGGGGATGAGGGACTTCCCTACAAAGTGGGAGGAAGGCAGCACAGGTCGCAGGCTGGGTGCAGTGGCTCACGCCTCTAATCCCAGCACTTTGGTAGGTTGAGGTGGGACTAATGCTTGAAGCCAAAAGTTTGAGACCAGCCTGGGCAACAGAGCCAGACCCCCATCTCTATAAAAAAAATTAGCCAGGTGTGGTGGCACACATCTGTGGTCCCAGCTACTCAGAAGGCTAAGTCAGGAGGCTCTCTTGAGCCTGGGAGGTGAAGGCTGCAGTGAGTCAAGATTGAATCACTGCACTCTAGCCTGGGCAACAGAGCGAGACTCTGTCTCAAAAAAAAAAAAACAAAAAAATTATGGGAGCCCACTGTAAAACAAACAAAAACAAAGGGAAGACATGAGGAAATCTTGGGGGATGATGAAATTGTTTTGTCTTGATTGTAGGGGTAATGACTCAACTCTATAAACATGTCAAAATTCATGGAATTGTACACACAGACACACAACTCTAATCTGTAAATGAAAAAGATATATAAAATGCATACCAAAAGGACATGCATTCCAATAAAATTTTGCTTCTTTGATATGTCACATAAAACATAGTGATATAGTTTTGACCAATTGTGTCCTGAGAGTTGAAAGGCAATCCAGATGGTATAGGCTGAATGTTTGTGTTGACCCAAAATTCCTGTTGAAGCCCTAACCTCCAGTGTGGCTGTGTCTGGAGATGGGGCCTCTAAGAAAATAATTAAATGAGGCCCTGATCTGATAGCATCAGTGTCCTTATAAGAGACACCACAGAGCTCTCGCTCTCCCTCTCTCTTCCCCCTTTCACACCGAGGAAAGGCCGTGTGAGGACACAGAGAAGGCGGCCGTCTGAAGCCAGGAAGAGACGCCTCACCAGAACCCAACCCTGCTGGAACCCTGGTCTCAGACTTCCAGCCTCCAGAGCTGTGAGAAATAAATGGTTTAAGCCACCTATTGATGGTATTTTTTCTTTTTGAGACAGTGTCTCACTCTGTCTCGCAGGCTGGAGTGCAGTGGCATGATCACAGCTCACTGCAGCCTCAACCTCTTGGCTTCCAGCAATCCTACCTCAGCCTCCTGAGTAGTTGGGACCACAGGCGCCCACCACCATGCCTGGCTAATTTTTGTATTTTTTTTGTAGAGATTAGGGTCTCACCATATTACCCAGACTAGTCTTGAACTCCTGGCATCAAGCAATCCTCCGGTCTTGGCCTCCCACAGGGCTGGGATTACAGGCGTGTGCCACCACGCCCGGCCTTGATGGTATTTTGTTATGGCAGCCCCAGACCTAAAAAAATTTACCCTTGATGGTCACAAGAAATAAAAAAAAAAAGTTTGCTTCAACTTAAATATTTATGTTGCAGGCAAGTATAAGAGTGATTAATAAAAGGCTTAAAAGCATCAAATATAAATATCATTTAGATAAAATTTTAGGAGGGAAGAAGAAAGGAAATACAAGTTTAAGGGGGAAAAGGGCATAACATTTCTGACCATAAATGAGCTTGTTCATATATTCTTTGAAATGTTCGTCAGTGAATACCCTCTCCTGTTCTAGTTAGATCCCAGCGGGCACACTTAAATACTGATGAAATGGTCTCATATTCAAACATCAACGATGATGACAATCGGAGAAAATTCCATCCTTTGCAACGATCTACACTTAAGATGAGAACTTTTAGATGGCTCCAATCTGTTCTCTTACCCGCTTCTCTTCTTCACCATTTATGTAACAAGCAGAAAGCAAAGGCCTAGAACAACACGGGGCATGTCCTACGGGCACCAGGATTTGTAGATAAATGCACAGAAACACATCCAGGGGGCCCCATGCAAAAGTGGCAAAAGCATCTGCACTGGGGGCTGTGGGATGGGACTCAGACCCTGCTGCTTCTAAACAAGGGCGTACTCATGCAGTATTTCTATGAAACTCAACATTGCACAAGGTTGAAATTTGAAAACAACAGGAAGGTAAGCCAGCAGCCCGGCCCTGGGAGAGACGCTCTTGGCAGCCACCAGAAAGGAGCTATTGACCAAGAGAAGAAGAGCCCGGAACTTCCCAGAGGCCCCCACCCCCACGACCTCAGCAAACAAGGCTGTCACAGAGGCAGGCATCCCATTTTTTTAAACGTTTATTACTTCAAGAGTGAATTATTTTTCAAAGATGATAAAACTCATTTCTATTCCAGTAGAAAAGGGTCACAGGTTTGCCCCTGGGTCCAGGAGCGCCCAGAAGGCAGGGCCCCCAGGCCTCTTCACCTCAGCCTGGGCACCTATAATCTGAGGGACCCTGTGAGGGGGTGGGGGCAGCTCGGGGGCACAGCCTGCGGCCACTTCGGCCAGAGAGTGGCCGGCTCAGTCCATAGGATGATGTCAGTTTAGGCTGGAGGAAAAGGGCGCCAGACAACCCGATGCAGTGCCTGTGAAGACTTCGGGGGGATCAAAGTCCGGCCGGGGTGGGCGGAGACCCTCGGGCAGCTGCACAGGGCATCTTGTGCTCACCCCATTGTTTTCCGAGGCCTGTGTAAAGGCGCTTTGCCCGGCCTGGCAGGTAGACCAAGGCCAAAGCTCGTGGCCAGGGCCTGGGCACTGAGTCCCCACTGAATTTGGCACAGGAAGGCAGCACTCCCAGCCTGGCCCGTCCTGCATGGGGAGCCACCACACCGGGACTGCAGTGTTTCACCTTGGAGGGGAGGAAGCCTGGGCCCAACGGCTGAACGGGACAGGCCAGGCTCACCCGAGGAAGGGGACGCAGGACCCACAGCCCCTGTGGTTAGGCCTGTGGGCCACGTGGAGAGAAGGTTCCAGAACAGTGCTTGTTGACGAGCCTCTCCCTACAAGTCCCTTCAGCAGCAGCTCCATCCCTGAGTGTCTGCACAAGCCTGCACGCATGTGTGTATGTGTGCCAGGGCGTGTGTGCAGGTGTGCAACAGGCACATGGCAGCTGGGAGGCTCAGGCTGTGGGGCTGGGGGGCTGTCCGCTGGGAGAGTCTGGGAGAAGCGGGGTGTAGGGGCTGGGGGGCCGGTCAGGCCCAGCGGCCAGGCCTGGCTGGCTCACGGTGTCCTCAGGACCCTGTGGAGAAAGGCAAAGCTGGGTGACCACCCACGCCCTGTCACCAAACCCCACCCTCATCCCCGCCCACCCCGGCCCTGTACCCACATCCCCAGCAGAGACTCCACCCCCGCCACCAGGCTGTCAGAGGTGAGAAGAGACTGGAGTCACCTATAGACTCCTGGAATGACTCCAAGGGCCTCTTCATCTCACTCAACACCCGCCTGGCCTCCCCGACCTCCTTTAGAGATGGAGAAACTGAGGCCCAAAGAGACTTAATACAGTGAGGGGCAGAGCAAGCGGGGCGGCCTGTGTGCAGCACAGTCAACATGGAACAACCGGGGCAAGCTCTGTCCCTCAGGAGGAGAACGTATGTTTATGTGTTGATTTATTTTTTATTTTTTAGAGACGGTCTCTCTCTGTCGCCCAGGCTGGAGTACAGTGGTGCCATCATGGCTCACCATGGCCTTGAACTCCTGGGCTCAAGTGATCCTCCCACCTCGGCCTCCCAAGTGGCCGGGACAATGACACGTGCCACCACCACGCCCGGCTCATTTTTTTAATGTTTTGTAGAGATCAGGTCTATGTTGCCCAGGCTGGTCTCGAACTCCTGGGCTCAGGCGATCCTCTCACCTCAGCCTCCCAAAGCGCTGGGATTCCAGGCGTGAGCCACCATGCCTGGCCTGTGTTTTTAAACCCATGTCACAGGACGGTATTCAGCCTGAACAGCATTCATGAACAGAAGACAGGGAGGAAAGCCAGCCACACAGCAATACACACAGCAGGATGCAGCTTCGGTCACATTCAAGTGACCTCATGCTCATGGCTGCGCACATGCAGATTCAGAAAAAACAAACCCACGTGCCAAGTTCCTGACCATGGCTGCTCAGGGTATGCGGGGCGCGGGACGTGGGGAGGGGGATGAGGGCCACCCAGGGAACGAGTGAAACTAAGGGCACGAGATGCTGGCCATCTTCAACACTGACAGCTGTCAGCAATGGCTGCGTCTGGGTGAGGGGAACTGGATACTGTCATTTGTCTAGTTTGACAGTTGTAGAAAATTTCTCAACTTAGAAATTAAAAATACAGATAATGCTAATGATAAGAGTGTGGGGTGAGCCTTCGTCCCACTAAGCCCCCTGCCTCCCTTGCCCTGAGCAACAGAGGCCTCCCTGCCCCAGTGGCTGGGGCTGGAAACCGCTGCCCACTCCGCCCACCTGTGCTTGCTTCACCACGGGGTAGGAAAATCAAACTCCTGTTCAGGGCAGAGAGCGGGCAGAAGGGCCAGGGTCTGCTGCACTGAGCCAGGCACGGGGGAGGTCAGCCCCGCCCCCTACACCACCCACTGAGGCAGCACAGGACACCCACAGGTGGCTAGACCTTAGCCATGTGGGCCCAAAGAGCCGTGACTTGAGAAAGTCTCACTCAGAAGTAGAAAGGGGAAACCACCCCCAGGCTGTAAAAGAACCCCTGGTCTTTCCCAAGGAAGACACGTGCAACAAAACCCGCAGGTGCCAGGGGGTGAAGCAGGTTCCTCCTCCTTCCCCTCCTCCTCCTCCTCTTTGCCACTTGTTTGACTGAGGAACATGGACTTGGCGTGGGAGAAAGATCGGTGAGAAGCTAAGAAAGGTCCAGGAACATACCCCTGAAGGGCCACCTGGACAGTTGTCCAGGCTGTTCACTGCACAAAAGGACCCAGCTGAAGGGTTACAGACCAGTGGACACACAGTTTACCAAGCCCCCTGCCCTACAGCAGGCCTCATCTGCCCAGAGGGGCTGTCTTTTTCTTATTTATATAAAAATATCCGTTTTCCCCCCTTCTCCCAAGCAAGGCAGCCCCTCAGGGCCATCCCCATACCCAGGTACAGGGCAAAGGTGTGGGGCCTTCCCCAGGGACTCAGGCCTGAGACTCAGAACAGGACCCAAGAGGGGGCAGCAGTGGCCTGCAGGGGGACCACCAGCCACCACCCCAGGTGCCCACCCCAAGCTGAAGCCAGCCACTGGAGGACACTGCATTCCCCGTTTCACATGCCTAGGGGATCCAGGGCGCTGGGCTGGGCTCCAGACCTTCCAGGAGGCAGGGCAGGAGGGTCTTTTCAAGTCAAACACTTGTCTCATCACCTAAAAATTGGATTCTGTTGGCAAAATAAAGGGGAGACCCCAGTTTTGTTTGGGGGGCAGATGACAGGACATCCTGGTTATGTCCAGGGAGGTGCAGCCATGGGGCCCTGGCCACTCTATCTATGCTAAAAGTGAAAAGCTCCCTGCTCTACACTGACCAGGCTCTGACCAGGCCCTGACCAGCCCCCCACCCCTGCACTCTGGGAATCCCAGGCAAGTTTCTGCAGAAGGGAGCAGTGGCTGGAAGGAGCAGGGACACCGATGGGGCCAAACCGTGCACAGCACTACGGTGTCCTGGAGGAATCCTGGGAGAGAGGAAAGGAAGGGGGTCCGGCCAGAAGGCCTTGCCCCCAAGCCTGGGGACCCTGTCCCAGGGAGGATCCTCTCCTAATATTAACACTCCGCCCCAACATGGTCAGACTCCGCCCCCTACTCCCAGATGGACAGGAAGGGCGCCCCAGAGCTTGACTGGGACACAGGGCTGGCAGCGCCTGCCAACGCCAACAGGCTCCTGCCTGCCCACCCCTTGGCATTTTCTTTTTCATCTCCTTGTCCAGCCCTGGCAAGTGAGATGAGTTAGACACAGCCAAGTGGCCCCAAAGAGTGGGGCTGCTGCCTCACGTCCCCACAATGTGGCTCCCTGGAAAGCTATTTTCACCCAAGTAGGCCTAGCCTCAGAAGCTCTTGAGGGCAGCACATTTTTCAGAAACTAAAATAACAGCTATTATCAGAGGCACCACCGTAGAGCGACTCACCCCTGCCCAACCCCAAGTTGTAGGGCCTGCGGCTCTGCCCGTCACCTCCCCTGGCAAGGACACCATCCCTGGCCACGGCTCCCCCACGACCTCAGCCCTACAGGAACCTGGCCAAGGAAACGCAGAACCCCCAGGGACATCAGCCCATGTCCCCAGCAGATAGGGCGGCCACATAAAATCAGAACGCCTAGTTAAATGTGAATTTCAGGTGAACTACAGACAGGTTTTCAGGATACGTGCGTCCTATCATTGCACAGGAACACAATAAAAATTACTTATTGCTTACCAGAAATTCATATTTAACAGGCACCCTTCTGTTGTTTCTTGTGTTTCGTTTGTTTGTTTGTTTGTGCTCAATCTGGCAATCCTGCCCTCAGATCCAGTCCCAGGTATACAGTTGGTGTTCAGTTGATGCCTACATTCTTTGTTCTTGGTCAGTCATCCCAGATGTGTTTATTTATTTATTTATTTTAGTTTTATTTTTTTGAGACGGAGTCTCACTCTGTCACCCAGGCTGGAGTGCAGTGGCACGATCTTGGCTCACTGCAACCTCCATCTCCCGGGTTCAAGCGATTCTCCTGCCTCAGCCTCCTGAGTAGCTGGGATTACAAGCGTGCGCCACCACACCCAGCTAATTTTTTTTGTATTTTTAGTAGAGACAGGGTTTCACCATGTTGGCCAGGCTGGTCTTGAACTCCTGACCTCAAATGATCCACCTGCTTCGGCCTCCCAAAGTGCTGGATTACAGGTGTGAGCCACCACACCTGGCCAGTCATCCCAGATTTAGATCAATGCTTCTCAAACATGTTTCTACATCAGAATCTCATTAGGGTCCATTAAAATACAGATTCCAGGGTCCCACCATGATCCTATTCCAGAAGGCTAGAAGGCTGCCCAGGGATCTGCATTTCTAGCAGACTTCCCCAGGGGAGTCTATTGCACAAGAGATTCCAGAAGCAGCAGGCCTAAGCCTTGCTCCTGTCTTTCTAATGTGACCTTGCAAATAGGCACCAGCCCACAGAATACAAGTTGCCCTCTGGGATCAAAAAAACTGCTATTCACTCAGAACATAGGAAGGGCAGTTTCTCCAAAAGCAAAATACACAAATATGCATCTTCAGTCTGTAGACACTCCAGGTGAAGTTGAGGCTGAAGGAATGAGCAGGACCCCAAATGTTTTAAGCCGCCAGCATTCTACTTGATATGGGAGGGGGCGGGGAGGCGCACGGCATTACCTGGTACCCACCTACAGTTTTGCTTCCTGCAGCACAGAGCCCTTGGGAGCTGATGTCATCAGGGATTCAGAATAGGCCTGAATGGCCTCCTTATCCTTTGAGCCCTTTTTACTACTACTCCAAAATAAATAGCATTTCTCCTAGAAGATAACCAAGCTAATTTATAGTTGACGTTGAAGCCACATAAAAATGGTTTTACACGGTTCTTCAATTTGCAAAAGGCAAAGAGGAAACAGGAAAGGCACATAAGTTTAGAGTCCAACAACCCTCAACGATTGCAGGTGGCTGAGATGTGGGGAGCTGCCGCTCTTAGACATAAGTACAAGCATCTTCAGGAAACACACCTGGGAGGTGGACAAGCCAAGCTGAAAAGGGCTCGTCCACTTGAAAATTTAAGCCAGCGAGGAAGCAAGGTGGGGAGATGGGCCATGGAGACCGACAACCAGTGGACTTAGCTGGGGGGCTGTTTAAAATCAACGAGGAACAGATTGTTCTGTTAAAATATTTTTGATTTATTTTAAAAGAATGACTTGAGAAGAAAAAATTACTGCTTTTTTTAATTTTTGAGACAGGATCTCACTCTGTTGTCCAGGCTGGAGTGCAATGGTGCGATCATGGCTCACTGCAGCCTCCAACTCCTGGGCTCAAGTGATCCTCCCACCTCAACCTCCCGAGTAGCTCAGATTACAGGCAAGAGCCACCATACCTGGCTCAAGTGGAAAATTTCTCTAAAGAGAAATTAAAATATGTTGAGTTTACCCGCATGTGATTTTTTTTTTTAAATCAGGACAAATTACATAAAAACTGATAAGGCCGGCCAGGCACAGTGGCTCACACCTGTAATCCCAGAACTTTGGGAGGCCAAGGCAGCAGATCATGAGGTCAGGAGTTCAAGACCAGCCTGGCCAACACGGTGAAACCCCGCCTCTACTAAATATACAAAAATTAGCCAGGCATGGTGGCAGGTGCCTGTAATCCCAGCTGCTCGGGAGGCTGAGGCTGAGGCTCCCGCTTGAACCCGGGAGGTGGAGGTTGCAGTGAGCCCAGATTGTGCCACTGCACTCCAGCCTGGGCAACACAGCAAGACTCCATCTCAAAAAAGAAACCAAAAAAAATAAAAATAAAAAAACAAAAAAAACTGGTAAGGCCCTGCTACATCAAAACACACATAATGGGATAAATTTCACTTACGTGGCCTCCAATGAAACCTGCAGGGAGGGAGCCACACTGCCGATCGTAGCATTCTTACTGGATTTGAGGGTGGGATGCTGATTTGGGGGCTGCGGCAGAGAAAGGGACCCTAGCCACAGCCTAGACCTTCTGTGCTTCCTGACCCTCCTTCCCTGTCCCCATTCTGGTGGACAATTTGGAGACAGACAGAAGGAGACAGAGGGATAAGGCTGTCGTGGCCTCCTCTGGCCCAGCCCCTCAGCCAGTCCCCAGGGACCCCCTCATGTGGCTGTGCGTCGTCGCCTGTGGACACCTATGGTGATGCTCTGCCACGGGAAGGTATTCATGGTCTGGGAGTGTGGATTCTGAGTCCTTCTGTCCTCCCTACATAATTCAGTCTAGAAACTGGAGGGAGTTCCCTTTTGCTCGCTGGAGTCACAGCCCTGCTGGGTCCTGGCTCCCCCTGGGGCAGTAACAGAGAAGGGGGCTCCCAAAAGGGCTGGTTGGACCCAATGGTCATTGTTCATCGGGAGCTCAAATGCTAGAGCAGCAACATGATGACAGCTGGTGTCCAGGCTACCACCTCACATTGTGGAAACCTTTTCCCCCCGAAGGACAGGAATTTTGAAAGGAAGTCGGGTTTCAGGTCTGAAAGCCAAGGTGAAGAACCAAGAATGCTTTATTCTCACCCAGCATGCAAGCATGGAAGCAGGCAAGCCTTCCCTGAGACAGGGGAAGAGGAAGAATCATTCACCAGTGCTAAAGGAAGCAGGTGCTGCAGAGGAGCCAAGACCAGCAGAGCAGCAGGGCAGCCCCAAGGCCCCTCAGAAGGCCTCGGCCTGTGGCCCTAGGATGATGCAGGTGGCGGCCACCTCAGAGAGTGGCTTTCTGGTCCATGCATCCAAAAACAGCCTTTCCTGATGCCCTGCCAGTGGGCAGCATCCCTTCCCCTGCCATGGCAGCCACTCGCCCATCTCCACTGCCCCTTGACCTCTGTGATCACAGCTCTCCTGTCCTTCGTGTGACTGTAGTAACTTGCCTAAAGGCCTGCCTTGCCCATCTTTGCTGCAGATCTCATGTTCTGGTCATTTCTGCATCCCCTGACCTGTGCAAAGGGCCTTGCAGTGAATGCATGAATGAATAAATAAATGACCCCGAAGCAAGGAGGGACACTGTTATCACCCCTCTTCCTGCTGCTTCTGGAGGTCTGAAGCCCAGGGCTGGAGCTCTTCCCCACTTCCGTTCCCTCCTGATTGCAGCTGCCCCATCCTGTTCGAGCCATCGACTTCCTCACCCACTGGGGCCTCCCCGCTGGGCCCAGGCTTCCACCCCTCCCAGCCCAGGGCCCATTCCCCAGCCAGCAGCTGACCTAGTGATTCCCCTCTTTAAAAGCCTCCAATGACTCTGTCACTCCCAGAATCAGTTCCAAACTGCTCACTGTGCACCACGAGGCCCTGGGTGGCCCGCCCTGTCCACTCTCAGACACCACCTCCTACCTCTGTCCCTGCCCTCACTCCCCTCCAGCCACCCTGGCCCTACCTGACCGTCCGATGTGCCTTGCCTGTCCCTGCCACAGGGCCTTTGCAGTGGCCGCTCCAGGCAGCATTCCTCATGTGGCTGTGTGCTGAGTGCCTCCCTGGCCTCCATGTCAAAGCTCACTATCTACCTCTTCAGAGAGGCCTTCCTGAAGCTCCATCTGTCCTTGTCCCCACTTGCTCCAGACATGCACTCTCCAGTCTGGAAGCTGCATTCAGTCTGGAAGCCCTTGAAACGGGGCCAGTCCAAAATGAGACCTGCTGCACATGTATCGTACACACAGGATTTCAAAGACTTCATGCAAAAACACTGCAAAAATATTGATGCCGTTTATACTGATTACATGTTGAAGTGATAATACTTTGCATATATTTGGGTTAAATAAGATTAAAATTAATTCCACCTGTTTCCTTTGACTGTTGAGTGGCTATTAGAAAATTTAAACTGAAAACCTCACACGTGGCTCACGCTGTATTTCTATTCGGCTCTAACCCCTCACAGCTCCTATCATGAGTGAAATTATCTTTTCTGCTGATTTACTTGGTTTTCATCTGTCTCCCCGGCTGGAATGCCAGCCCCCCTCAATCCCCCTGAGCAGGGACCTCAGCTGTCTCCTCCACTGCTGTACGTCCCCTCGCCCCTAACAGAACCTGGCATCCCCGGGTGCTGACTTGATGAATGGATGATGCAAGTACCAGGTCTCATTACTCAAAGCCCACCTGCGCCCCCTCCAAGGGAGGGTCCCAGGCCTTCCAGAACAGGCAGAGTAGTGGCAACGCGGCATGCAAAAGACGCAAGCGTGCGGCGCAGCCCCCAGCAGTGACCGCTCCCACTCCGGCAGAGACGCAGGACTGCTGCTGGAGGTGGGCTCCAGGCTGCGGTTGGCCAGAGGGTCCAATCTGAGGCCCCTTTCCCCCAGCAGGCAAGCGAATGGCTGTCAGCCCGGGCCGCCCTCTGGCCAGCACCTACTTGGCTCCGGATTTGGCAGATGACAGGGACCAGCAGCAGGACGCAGCCCAGCGCCAGGAGGACGTACTGGGCATAGTGCATCACCTTGGGCATCAACACCAGCTGGGTGTAGAATGTGTGAAGAGTCTCCCCCTCCATGGCCCCGCTCTGAGGAGACAGAATGACAAACACATGAGCTGGGGCCGCAGGCTGCGGGCTACAGCGCAGATGCCACCCAACACCTTCCTCTGTGTCCGCCTCAGCTTTTCCCCACCTGAAGCTTCCCGGCTAAAGCATGTGTTGGAGCCTGCCAGGGACCTCCTCCCTCCAGGACACAAGGTGAGACTACAATTCCCAGACTCCCTTGCAGTTGGGCAGGGCCATATGATCGTGTCCTGACCAATGGGAGGTGGACCTGGCCTCACGTGACTCTCCATCTCGTTCCCTGCCACTGAATGGAGGCTCTCCAGGACGGCGGGGCCACCGGGGCCCTGGAACCCTAAATGACTGCAGGGAGCAGAGCTCTGCCTCCCCATCAACCCACTTCAGATTCGGCTGTGAGTAGGAAGTAAACTTGACATTCGGAGGCTTGTTTGTCCTGGCCATTAGCTAGCCCTGATTTAAAACGAGGTGGGCAAGAAACAATAAATACAGTAAATAAAATAAAATAAAATAATAAAATAAAACAAGCTAGGCCAGAAGGAATTCTGAAAAGCTGCGAGAGAAGTAAGTTTAAGAGAAAAGCTGACACCTTGGAAACCAACTTCCCCACTTTCAGGAGAAGAGGCCATATGCCTCAACAAAATTATTTTACACCCAGGGCCAGGGACTTTACCTCTTCATGCAGCTTCTGTCTTCCCCATCTCTAGGGATCCCTTTCACCTTGGTGGGACAACTGACATAGGGTGCTTGGACAGTGTGAAGAAGTTTCTGATACGCTGGTCCATGTCACAGTCCGGTTACCCTGGCTCAGCCCTCTCCCTTTCTACAAGCTGCTCCCCGCCTCCTGCCTCAAATGCCCACATTGGCTCTTAACAAAAGCCCCCGACGCTGTGCCCAACGCACCCTTACCTCTGCAAACCAGAGCAGCGGCAGGACCACAGGCTCAATCTTCCCAGTTTGTCTGGAAATAAGCAAGACATAGCTGTGTGAAACAAAGTCTTACACCCAAACTTGATCTAATTCTGCTTGAATACAACATCTAAACAGGTTTAGTATAATTTTGCACACACTAAACCCTCACCACCAAATATAAACAATGAGCTGAAACACTTTAGGAGCCATATGACAAAACTGTCCCCAGGCTGAAGGTCTCAGTCTACAGCCCTCAATAATACTTGTAAATAAGACTAACTTTAAATCTTTAAAAGGCATTTTGTTTTTTTTTTCTTTAGTTGACAAGGTGAGATGTTTTCCCACAGGGCTGTTTGACATCACACAGCTTTGAACCTGTGATCATAAGCTCTGAGGCCAGGAGGGATTTGATTCTGCAATCTCAGTCATCCCTCCTTATGCCATTTCTTACCCTCAGTACAGTACAATAAGATATTTTGAGGGAGAGACCATGTTCACATAACTTTTATTATAGTATTTGTTATAATTACCCTATTCTTAGTTATTGTTAATTGTGGCTATGCCTAATTTATAAATTAACTTTATCATAGATGTGTGTGTATAGGAAGAAGCATAGTATATGCTATACAGGGTTCAGTACTATCCCCAGCTTCAGGCATCCACTGGGGGTCTTGGAATATACCCCCAGGGATAAGGGGTCCACGGTACTTGATTGGCGTGGGCTGAGGGAACCAGTGTTTCGATGTGCTGCCAGAAGGAATCTCCCCTGGCAAAGAGCTTGACAACTTGATGATAATCTTTTTAAACTAAAAACTCACATCTCCTACAGGGCAGAGACCACCAGTGACCCAGCCAAAATCCATTGGTCCCTTTTAGAAACAGGACCCCAATTTTACTCAGGATGGCAATGCACCCACTTCAGCCTCTCTTGTGGCAAGTGAGGCTCTGTGACCAAGTTCTGGTTAATGAGATGTTCGCAGAAGCGTTAAGTGGGATGGCCGGGAGGGCTGCTTAAAAAGAAGCTTTCACAGCTGGGAGGTGAACCTTTTTTCCCTCCTCCCTTTCAGATGCCTGAAACGCAGATGCAAGGGCTGGAGCTCTGCAGACACTGGGACCAGAGGTGACCTTGAGGATGGAAGCCATGTGTTGGGAAAATGGAACAGAAAGATGAGTGGAACTTGGACTATGAATGTCTCTTGCCATACTTGGACTGTCTGCCTCCAGACATCCTCTAAAAGAAGATTTTTAAAATAACAATATACCTTTGTCCCATTTGAGCCACAACTGTTGAGTTTACTGATCTATACTGCCAAACCTAATTCCACCAATATACTTCACGACCCAGCAATTACGCTCTTCAGAAACTGCCCTAGAGATGCTCACACATGCACACAGAGGCACAAAGATGTTCAGTGTTGCTTGGACTAGCAAAGACAAACAGACAAACGACAATATGTATCTTCTCTATGGCCACATATATATGAATGTAAATAAGTAGGAAAAGGCCTGGAAGGAAGCACAGCAAATTGATGATGGTGGGTACGGCTGGGGATGGCGGGGAGTCACAGGAAACCATATTCTTCCCCTCAGGAAGATATGTTCTTATTACCTGTGAAATTAAAACTTACACATCAAGTTAAAAAGATAATAAAATCCAAAGGGAGAATAAAAGTTAACTTGACACTGCAGAAACGTCACAGGCATGACCTCATCCAGGCTATC
Organism: Pan paniscus; assembly: GCF_029289425.2. Classification (NCBI taxonomy): domain Eukaryota; kingdom Metazoa; phylum Chordata; class Mammalia; order Primates; family Hominidae; genus Pan; species Pan paniscus. The sequence goes on from NC_073259.2 coordinate 132,870,488, forward strand.
AAGGTCTACATCAACAGTGATACAGTATGTTGACGGAATGTACCCAAGATGCTCTGAAATTGGAACTTTCTCTCTGTGGTCCTCCTCCCAAAACCCATCACCCCAGTCTAATCATGAGAAAAGCACCAGACCAATCCCAGTAGAGGGGCATCCTACAAAATACCTGACCAGTGCTTCTCAAAAGTGTCACTGTCATCAAAATGAAGGAGAGATGAGAGACTGTCACAGCCAAAAGGTGCCTAAGGAGACCGGAAGACCAATGCGACCCCTGGGAAACTGTGACCTGCCACGACGAAGGGGACCGTGCAAACGTGACTGCATCAAGGCTCTCAGATGGGGAGAGCGTCCTGGAATATCTAGGTGGGTCCATGCAGATGTGGTTACATCAAGGTTCTGAGATGGGAAGAGTATCCTGGAATACCTAGGTAGGCCCCAGAGAATCACAAAAGTCCTTAAAGAGAGAAGCGGGAAGTCCTAGCCAGAGCAATCAGGCAAGAGAAAGAAAAACGAAAAAACAAAAACAAATTTTAAAACCCTAAAAAGAGAAAAATTAATTTTTAAAAAGAGGGGCTGGGGCGTGGTGGCTCACGCCTGTAATCCCAGCACTTTGGGAGGCCGAGGCAGGTGGATCACAAGGTCAGGAGATTGAGACCATCCTGGGCAACATGGTGAAACCCCATCTCTACTAAAAATATAAAAATTGGATATTCAGAGAAGGACTGTGTGGTAGATAGAGCTCCCTCTCCCCTCTCCCCTCCCCCCTCTCCCCTCTCCCCTCTTTCCACGGTCTCCCTCTGATGCCGAGCCGAAGCTGGACGGTACTGCTGCCATCTCAGCTCACTGCAACCTCCCTGCCCGATTCTCCTGCCTCAGCCTGCCGAGTGCCTGCGATTGCAGGCGTGCGCCGCCACACCTGACTGGTTTTCGTATTTTTTTGGTGGAGACGGGGTTTCGATGTGTCGGCTGGGCTGGTCTCCAGCTCCTAACCGCGAGTGATCCGCCAGCCTCGGCCTCCCGAGGTGCCGGGATTGCAGACGGAGTCTCGTTAACTCAGTGCTCAATGGCGCCCAGGCTGGAGTGCAGTGGCGTGATCTCGGCTCGCTACAACCACCTCCCAGCCGCCTGCCTTGGCCTCCCTAAGTGCCGAGATTGCAGCCTCTGCCTGGCAGCCACCCCGTCTGGGAAGTGAGGAGCGTCTCCGCCTGACTGCCCATCGTCTGGGATGTGAGGAGCCCCTCTGCCTGGCTGCCCAGTCTGGAAAGTGAGGAGCGTCTCTGCCCGGCCGCCACCCCATCTAGGAAGTGAGAAGCGCCTCTTCCCGGCCGCCATCACATCTGGGAAGTGAGGAGCGTCTCTGCCCGGCCGCCCATTGTCTGAGATGTGGGGAGCACCTCTGCCCTGCCGCCCCGTCTGGGATGTGAGGAGTGTCTCTGCCCGGCCGCCCTGTCTGAGAAGTGAGGAGACCCTCTGCCTGGCAACCGCCCCGTCTGAGAAGTGAGGAGCCCCTCCGCCCGGCAGCCACCCCGTCTGAGAAGTGAGGAGCGTCCTCCCTCCTCGTCTGGGAGGGAGGTAGGGGGGTCAGCCCCCCGCCTGGCCAGCCGCCCCGTCCAGGAGGTGAGGGGCACCTCTGCCCGGCCGCCCCTACCGGGAAGTGAGGAGCCCCTCTGCCCGGCCAGCCGCCTCGTCTGGGAGGGAGGTGGGGGGGGGTCAGCCCCCCGCCTGGCCAGCCGCCCCGTCCGGGAGGCGAGGGGTGCCTCTGCCCGGCCGCCCCTACTGGGAAGTGAGGAGCCCCTCTGCCCGGCCAGCCGCCCCGTCCGGGAGGGAGGTGGGGGGGTCAGCCCCCTCCCGGCCAGCCGCCCCATCCGGGAGGGAGGTGGGGGGATCAGCCCCCCGCCTGGCCAGCCGCCCCGTCCGGGAGGGAGGTGGGGGGATCAGCCCCCTGCCCGGCCAGCCGCCCTGTCCAGGAGGTGGGGGGGGCGCCTCTGCCCGGCCGCCCCTACTGGGAAGTGAGGAGCCCCTCTGCCTGGCCAGCCGCTCTGTCTGGGAGGGAGGTGGGGGGGTCAGCCCCCGGCCCGGCCAGCCGCCCCGTCCAGGAGGGAGGTGGGGGGGTTAGCCCCCCGCCTGGCCAGCCGCCCCATCCGGGAGGTGAGGGGCGCCTCTGCCCGGCCGCCCCTTCTGGGAAGTGAGGAGCCCCTCTGCCCGGCCAGCCGCCCCGTCCGGGAGGGAGGTGGGGGGGTCAGCCCCCCGCCGGGCCAGCCGCCCCGTCCGGGAGGGAGGTGGGGGGGTCAGCCCCCCGCCCGGCCAGCCGCCCCATCCGGGAGGGAGGTGGGGGGTCAGCCCCCCGCCCGGCCAGCCGCCCCGTCCGGGAGGGAGGTGGGGGGGTCAGCCCCCCGCCCGGCCAGCCGCCCCGTCCGGGAGGGAGGTGGGGGGGTCAGCCCCCCGCCCGGCCAGCCGCCCTGTCCGGGAGGTGAGGGGCGCCTCTGCCCGGCCGCCCCTACCGGGAAGTGAGGAGCCCCTCTGCCCGGCCAGCCGCCCCCTCCGGGAGGGAGGTGGGGGGGTCAGCCCCCCGCCGGGCCAGCCGCCCCGTCGGGGAAGTGAGGGGCGCCTCTGCCCGGCCGCCCCTACTGGGAAGTGAGGAGCCCCTCTGCCCCGCCAGCCGCCCTGTCCGGGCGGGAGGTGGGGGGTCAGCCCCCCGCCCGGCCAGCCGCCCCGTCCGGGAGGGAGGTGGGGGGGGTCAGCCCCCCGCCCGGCCAGCCGCCCCGTCCGGGAGGTGAGGGGCGCTTCTGCCCGGCCGCCCCTACTGGGAAGTGAGGAGCTCCTCTGCCCGGCCACCACCCCATCTGGGAGGTGTACTCAACAGCTCATTGAGAACGGGCCATGAAGACAATGGCGGTTTTGTGGAATAGAAAGGGGGGAAAGGTGGGGAAAAGATTGAGAAATCGGATGGTTGCTGTGTCTGTGTAGAAAGAGGTAGACATGGGAGACTTTTCATTTTGTTCTGTACTAAGAAAAATTCTTCTGCCTTGGGATCCTGTTGATCTGTGACCTTACCCCCAACCCTGTGCTCTCTGAAACATGTGCTGTATCCACTCAGGGTTGAATGGATTAAGGGCGGTGCAAGATGTGCTTTGTTAAACAGATGCTTGAAGGCAGCATGTTCGTTAAGAGTCATCACCACTCCTTAATCTCAAGTACCCAGGGACACAAACACTGCGGAAGGCCGCAGGGTCCTCTGCCTAGGAAAACCAGAAAACTTTGTTCACTTGTTTATCTGCTGACCTTCCCTCCACTATTGTCCTGTGACCCTGCCAAATCCCCCTCTGCGAGAAACACCCAAGAATGATCAATAAAAAAGAAAAGAAAAAAAAAAGACTAAAAAAAATAAAAAATAAAAAAAAAATAAAAATATAAAAATTGGCCGGACGTGGTGGCACATGCCTGTAATCCCAGCTACTCGGGAGGCTGAGGCAGGAGAATCACTTGAACCAGGGAGTCAGAGGTTGCAGTGAGCAGAGATCATGCCATTGCACTCCAGCCTGGCGACAGAGTGAGACTCCGTCTCAAAAAAAAAAAAAAAAAAAGAGGGAAGCAGGAGGTTAGAGGCAGAGAGAAATTGGACAGTGCTACACTGCTGGCTTTAAAGAGGGAGAGGCCAAGTGCAGTGGTTCACGCCTGTAATCCCAGCACTTTGGGAGGCTGAGGTGGGAGGATCACTTGCACCCTGGAGTTCAAGACCAGCCTGGGCAACATAGTGAGACCCCCGTCTCTACCCCCGTCTCTATCAAGATACCTTGATCTTAGCCTTGTTGTGTTCCTTTGAGACTTCAGACTCCCAACACTGCAAGATAGTTTTTAAAAGTGAGCCATGACATTTGTGGCAAAATTGTGACAGCAGCAAAAGGAAATGAATACAGCAACTCACACTCAGTATGGAGCAGCAGGGTGGGCTGGCTCACCACTTGCCCCACACAGACCCCCCCACAACAGGTGTCTAGCAGAAAAGGCAGTGTGGCAAGGTGGTTAATAGTGCACACTCAAGCGTCGCTGCCTGGGTTTGAATCCCACCTGGGCCGCTGTGCAGGCACGTGCTCACGTGGCAGGCCCGAGCCCTTCCACCCCACACAGGCTGCTGGCAAGGCTGGCCCGGAGCTGGCGTCTGGGAGCCTGGATTCGGGAGGCCTCCCATTGCTCCCTAACTGACAAGGATGGCTCACTGTGCCTGAGCAATCTGTACAAGTAATGTGGTTTATACTGACCACCAGCTTGCCTTCTAAGGGTCTGGAATTTCAGTACCTGCCAGGCAGAGGGTGGCCACATGACCAGCCCCTAGTAAAAACCCTGGGCACTCAGTCTCTCTAGCGGGCTTCCCTGGCAGATGACATGTCACGTGGGTTGTCACAACTCCTTGCAGCAAGAATTGGGTGACTCCCCTGGGAGAGGGCTCTGGAAACTGGCACCTGCTTTCCTCTGGACTTGGCCCCGTGTGGCTTTTCCCTTTGCTGATTTGCTTTGAATCCTTTTACCGTAATAAATCATAGCCACGTGTACAACCATATGCTTTGTCCTGAGGCTTCCCAGCAAATCGTCGAGCCTGCGGTGGCCTTGGGACCCCTGACACAGCCACTTACGAGCTCTGTGACCTTGGGCGTGCTACTGAGCCTGTGTCCCTTCTGTATAAGCGAGATATTATGATGTAACTCTTCCTAGGACTCTAGGGAGGATTAAATGCAGTAATACATGTAAAGTGCTTAGAAAATTACCCGGCATATAAAAGTGCTTGGCACATTTATTATTGTTGTTGTTATAATTGTTAAATCCCAGCAAAGAAATGGACACACAAATATTCTGTCACTTTGCCATGCACAGCAGTAGGGAGGGGAGATGGAAGTCACTGAGGGGCGGTGACGAAAGTCAGCACAAAAGGCTCAAATACCACAATCAGAGACCGGGCGCGGTGGCTCACGCCTGTAATCCCAGCACTTTGGGAGGCTGAGGCAGGTGATCACCTGAGGTCAGGAGTTTGAGACCAGCCTGGCCAACACAGTGAAACCCCGTCTCTACTAAAAATACAAAAATTTGCTGGGCGTGGTGGCGGGCACCTGTAATCCCAGCTACGCGGGAGGCTGAGGCAGGAGAATCACTTGAACCCGAGGCAGAGGTTGCAGTGAGCCGAAATCGCGCCATTGTACTCCAGCCTGGGCGACAAGAGCAAGATCCATCTTAAAAAAAAAAAAAGGCTGAAATCCCCCAATCACAATTATTGGAGGTCTCTCAGGCCACTTGTTAAGTAGGGTATTGCACAGTGAAATGGGCTCACACTATCACCCTACAGAGGACGAAACACGATGGGAAGACAACAGACGGTACCATTTACTTTGGCTGCTTTTCTCTGAAAGACTTTGTAAGAACCAATGGGAACTGTATTCAAGTAACACGCAACCCCACTGCCTTTACCTAGCGAGCAAGGAGCACAGAAGCTTCCCCGACAGGTCACGAGACAGCTCTGCTTCCCGGCAGCTGTGTCTCTAGACTTTTCCCACGGCCATCCCTCGTGGCCCTCCACATCTGCTGTTGAGACCACTTTCCTGGAGTGCCTTGTTCCCAGTCCACAGGGAGGTCAGCAGCTGTGCGGCCCAGAGAGGTTGGGTGACCGGTCCACAGGTCACTGGCAGGCACAATCCAGCTGCCCGCGTGAACTGTTTGTTAAGAATGTGAATTAGGCCCAGCGCAGGGCTCATGCCTATAATCCCAGCACTCTGGGAGGCGGATCACCTGAGGTCACAAGTTCGAGAACAGCCTGGCCAACATGGTGAAATCCTGTCTCCACTAAAAATACAAAAATTAGCTGGGTGTACTGGTGAGCACCTGTAATGCCAGCTACTTGAGAGGCTGAGGCAGGAGAATCGCTGGAACCCGGGAGGCAGAGGTTGCAGTGAGCTGAGATCATGCCACTGCACTCTGGCCTGGGTGACACGGCAAGACTTTGTCTCAAAAAAAAAAAAAAAAGAATGTGAATTACCTCCCAATAAGTAAAAATTGACAGAGCTCCTGTTAAAATTCAGATTTGGAAGTCCTTTTGAAAAATGCAGAGGATGTGGCCACACTGAGCCCGCATTTCCATGGGGCTACAGTCAGCTGGTGCTGGGAAGGGGCTGTATCCTCGGCCCCAGGTCGCCTCTTCTATCTGGGTCACCCACTTGGCCCCAGATGCATCCCAGTTAGCAGCCCAGGTGCCACGCAGTGGAACCAGAGGGAGGACTTGGGCTGCAAACGCCTGTTCCATGCCTGGGGCTGTTTCCCCACCCACAGATCCATCAAGAACAAATTCCCTAAGTGGCCTCAAAATATAAAAATAAAATGCAAGGGCGGGATGAAGGAAGAGAGCTCACAGTTATTACTCGCTGCCGTGCTCTGACAAAGTGTTATTCTTTCCAGCCGAGAGGCATTTGACAAAGCTGAATAGATGCTCACATTCCTGCAACCCAGGGATTTTTCTAAGAGAATTTTTTCTTAACGAAACTATTTCAGATATGCTAAGAAGTACAGACACTGACATAGCAACAAATCAGTATAATCCCTCACCAAGTTCTAGCAACGTGTAATGTTATAGCAAGTGCTGGTGCGCGTGGGGAGGAACTGGAACCCTGCTGCACTGCTGCTAAGAATGGGGATGGCGCCGGGCACAGTGGCTCACGCCTGTAATCCCAGCACTTTGGGAGCCCAAGGCGGGCGGATCACGAGGTCAGGAGATCGAGACCATCCTGGCTAACATGGTGAAACCCCATCTCTACTAAAAATACAAAAAATTAGCTGGGCGTGGTGGCGGGCGCCTGTAGTCCCAGCTACTTGGGAGGCTGAGGCAGGAGAATGGCGTGAACCCGGGAGGCGGAGCTTGCAGTGAGCTGAGATCACGCCACTGCACTCCAGCCTGGGTGACACAGCAAGACTCCGTCTCAAAAAAAAAAAAAAAAGAATGGGGATGGGGCAGAGGCTGTGCAAGTCTGACCGTTCCTCAAACGGTTAAACAAAGAGTTAACATAGGACCCAGCGATTCCACCCCTCGGTACATACCTAAGGAAAACGAGAACAGATGTCCACACTGGGACTGACACAGGAACATTTACAGCTGCATTATGCATAACGGCCAAGGCGTGGAAACAACTCAAATGTCCATCAACCGATAAATAAATGTGGTCTATCCAGACAGTGGAATATTATCCAGCCATAAAATATACTGATCCATGCTACGACATGGATGAACCTTGAAAACGTGATCCTAAATGAAAGAAGCCAGTCGCAAAAGACCACATAGTGTATGATTCCATTTATATGAAATGCCCAGAATAGGTAAGTCCGCAGAGATAGGAAGTGGATGAGCGGTTGCCTGGGGCTGAGGGGACAAGGAAGTGAGTGTTAATGAGTGTGGGGTTTCTTTTGGGGGTGATGAAAATGTTCCAAAATTGATTGTGGTGATAGATACACAATTCTGTGAATATACTACAAATCACTGAATTGTGCATTTTATTGGGGGGGTTTTTTTTTTATTTTGAATTGTGCGTTTTAAAGGGGTGAGTTTTATGGTACATGCATTATATTTCCATAAAGCTGTTTTATTTTAAAAATCAAAAAGAGGAAATCAGTGCTGAAAAATTCTTGTAAAATGAATAGTGAAACGTAAGAATGCTGTTTGGTAAGTTTCCATTTTCAAACATTTGGTTTTGCCAGGCTTTCATTTCTGCCACTCTGTCGTGTAGGAAACAGCTTGGATTGAAGCTCTGGCTAATTGGCGGGGAGGGGGTGAATGTTAAAAAAGAAAAGTGGAGGCCGGGCACAGTGGCTCACGCCTGCAATCCCAGCATGCTGGGAGGCCCAGGTGGGTGGATCACTTGAGGCCAGGAGTTTGAGACCAGCCTGACCAACATGGTGAAACCCCATCTCTACTAAAAATACAAAATTAGCCGGGCGTGGTGGCACATGCCTGTAATCCCAGCTACTCAGGAGGCTGAGTCAGGAGAATCGCTTGAACCTGGGAGGCGGAGGTTGTGGTGAGCCAATATCCCGCCCTTGCACTCCAGCCTGGGCAACAAGAGCGAGACTCCATCTCAAAAACAAAACAAAACAAAACAAAAAAGCGAAAGAAAAGTGGTGTTCTGGGGAAGGAATATCAGGATGCAGGTCAGGACCTGGCTCAAAACCAAGACTCCTCAGGGAGAAGATCCACAGGGACTGGATTCCACCCCCAATAGGACCCTCTCCCCTCCCCATGCCCTGGTTCCTGGGGTATGTCACTGGAGTCTGGGACCACTGGAGCACTGAGCACCTAATCTCTCAATGAGCAATGCAGCCCCAGCTCCCAGTCCCCACTCACCCAATGCCTGCGACAGATTTCATGTAGAGGCTCAGCTGCAGTTTCACAGAGCAGTTCATGGGGATTCCCGTGACCTGCGGCAACAAACACAGTGAGGAGACTGGCCACCCCCAAGCTCCAGGGACACCGTCAACCCTCCTCTCCCTGGTCCCAGTCAAGAGGGTGGGCGTCCCAGCTAACTGCCCAGTGGAGCTTGCTTGTATCTTACCTAAAACAAGCCACAGGCTTGGGGGGGTCAACAGTTCTAGAAATGCTGGGCAGGTGCACTGGGATCTCCTCTCCTGATTCTAACCCCTTATAGGGAAACAAGTGCTTCCCACACAGTTATGTTCACAGCCTCAAAGAGGTTCCTTCTATAAAGCAAGGCTGTCTCAGGGTGGAAAATACCTAATCACTTTCACCTGTCCTCCTAAGACAGCGTTTCCCAAAGTGCAGAATGGCAATTTGTCCATGCTCCCTCTCAACCTCCACATTCAATAAAACAGACAAAAGTCCCTTCTCAATTCACTCCCAACTCCTCCTGATCATTTGGAAGAGTAGGTCTCAGCCAGGTGTTTGCATGGTCTTTAATACCCCTCTAATACACCTACACAAAATCTCCACTTCTAACAATGGTGCTGACAGCTGGCCCCAGGTTCACTCCTGCTGACAGACAACAATATTTTACATAGAGCCTAATATTTTTTTCCTTGTTCATTTTTATGGTTGTCTTCTTTTTTTGGAGAATTTTGTAATTTCCTATTTGAGGTAGTAAGAAAAAGCTTCCCTTGTGCAGAAATTTATTTTTATTTCTTTTTGAGACAGAGTCTTACTCAGTCATCTAGGCTGGAGTGCAGGCAACCTCTGCCTCCTGAGTTCAAGCGATTGTCCTGCCTCAGCCTCCCCAGTAGCTGGGACTACAGGTGTGCGCCACCACACTCGGCTAATTTTTGTATTTTTAGTAAAGACAGGGTTTCACCATGTTGACCAGGCTGGTCTCAAACTCCTGGCAGCAAGCGAACTGCCCACCAAAGTGGGATTACAGGCGTGAGCCACCACACCCAGCCTATTTATCATTATTATTTTTGTAGAGACAGAGTTTCACTACGTTGCCCAGGCTGGCGTCAAACTCCTAGCCTCAAGTGATCTTCCTGCCTCAGCCTCCCAAAGCAGTGGAATTACAGCCATGAGCCACTATACCCAGCTCTTTTTAATGAGACTTTTTTTTTTTAAGTAAATAACAGAAGTGACACACATGTGTCATCAAAAACAACAGGAAGGTGGTTCCAGAATGAAGTCAGGAAATGATAGTGGAAATAAAACTAGATTTGAGGTCAGAGAACTGCAGTTGGTTCTTCTTAACTGAGAGTCGCTTCCTCATCTGTAAAACAGAGAGAACTCTCCCAACCTGACAGAATTTTTGCAAGAGCAAAAGTAAGGTATGCAAGATAGCCACACGCAGGGCCATAAATGCCTAGGTTATTATCACGTACACTATAGGGAAAGGATGTTTTCTTCATTATGGCCCAGCATGCTGAGGACCTTCCAGGCCCCTGTGGCAAAGAAGAGCTCATCAAAGGCCTCACTTACGCCCACGACTGGGGAGTGCTTGCCCTCGAGAGCCTGGTGGGATGGGCATGAGATCACCCGTGAGTAGAACAGAGTTCACGCCACAGGCCTGAAGCTGCTCTCCTTAGGAATTCTGCTGGCATCTGGGAACCCAGATTTCAGGAGGGTCCCCACCATCCCCTAACTGATGAGAGTAGTTCACTGGGCCGAAATTATTTGTACAAACAATATGGTTCTTGCTCAGCACCTGCTTTCCTTCCCAGAGCCTAGAATTTTGGTACCTGCCAGGCAGAGGTGCCCACATGACTGGCCCCTAGCAAAACACCATGGGCACTGAATTTCTAATGAGCTTCCCTGCTAGACAACATCTCCTACATGTTGTCACAACTCATTGCTAAAGACATTAAGTGCATCCTGTAGGAACCCCCTGGAAGAGGACTCTGGAAGCTCCAGCCTGGCCTCCCCCGACTTCACCCAAGGTGCTTTTTCCCTTTGCTAATTTTGCTTTGGATTCTGTCATTATAATAAGTCTTAGCTGTGATACCACCATAAGCAGCGTCCTGTTGAGTCCCCCATCCCCATGCCCTCCCCCAGTTTCAGGAGCAGAAAAGTGGCCACACGGAAGCAGCTTCCAACACACGTTCGTTTTTCAAGGCTAAAGGCCAACAGGCAGCAAGCTGATCTCCTGATCCCCCTCCCCAACGTGCCCAGCTCAAAAAACAAAGAAATAAAGGCCACTTCCTCTCCCCGTCGGCCTCAAGCTCATCTGGAGGTAGAATTGGAAGCAGCAGCTAAAGTGGCTGCGGCAAAACAGCTGTTTGCCTCTCTCTGGGCTCCCAAACTTAACCCCTTCTTTCTTGATGTGAGGGGAAGAAAGAAAATCCGTGCCCTGAAAGGAAAGCGATCACTGAGAGCACACAGGAGACTGTGTTCATGGTGGAATTCTCCGGAAGCCAGCAGAGCAAGAGAGGCTGGAGGAGGAATTAACTAAAAGAGGGAAGGCAGAGACCAGGGCTGGGGCCGGGGCCGAGAGGGTCTAGTCAGCGGCTAAGGAGGCCTGGGAGGACAAAGAAAAATGGTGCAGAACAGCATCCGCCACGGAGCTTCGGGAAGGGCCTAAGGTGCACAGCATTGTGGCAAACGTATGGAGCTTCCTCAGACAACGGAAACCAGAACTACCATCGGATCAGTGATCCCACTGCCGGGCATCCCCCCAGAGGAAATGAAATCAGTGTGTCAAAGAGACAGGGGCACTCCCATGTACGCTGTGGCCAAGATACGGAATCAAGCGAAGTGTCCGTCAGTGAATGAATGGGCAGCACAAACGTGGTGCACGCACAGTGGGATACTGTTCAGCGTTTAAAGAGAGGGAAATCCAGCTGGGCACGGCGGCTCACGCCTGGAATCCCAGCACTTTGGGAGGCCGAGGCAGGAGAATTGCTTGAACCCGGGAGGCGGAGGTTGCAGGGAGCCGCGATCATGCCACTGCACTCCAGCCTGGGTGACGCAGCAAGACTCTGTCTCAAAAAATAAATAAATAAAAACAGGGAAATCCTGTTATTTGTGACAACATGACGGACCTGGGGACACTATGCGAAGTAAAGTAGGCCAGGCACAGGAAAGCAAACCCTCCATGACCTCACCTGTATGTGGAATCTAAAAGAGTTGAATTCAGGCCAGGCGCAGTGGCTCACGCCTATAATCCCAGCAACCTGGGAGTCCGAGGCGGGTGGATCACCTGAGGTCACGAGTTCGAGACCAGCGTGGCCAACGTGGCAAAACGCTGTGTCTACTAAAAATACAAAAATCAGCCGGGTGTGGTGGTGTGTGCCTGTAATCCCAGCTACTTGAGAGGCTGAGGCAGGGAGAATTGCTTGAACCTGGGAGGCGGAGGTTGCAGTGAGCCGAGATCGTGCCACTGCACTCCAGCCTGGGTAACCAGAGTGAAACTCCATCTCAGAAAAAAAAAAAAAAAAAAAGTTGAATTCATGGAAGCAGAGGGTAGAATACTGGCTACCAGGGGCAGGGAGGGGGAAGTCCGTCAAAGGATACAAAATTTCAGTTAGACAGGAGGAGTAAGTTTAGGAGATCTACTGGGAAATAGAGCAACAATCACTGTATTGTACTATACAACACAACACAGTGACTAGAGTGAATAGCAATGTATTGTAAGCTTGAAAGTTGCTGACAGTAGATTTTAAATGTTCTCACCACCAATACATCATCAGTATGTGAGGTAATGCATATGTTAATTGGCTTGATTTAGGTATTCCACAAGTTATATACATACATCATAACATCATGTTGTACACTCAAAAATAGACAGCTTTTCTTTTTCAATTTAGAGAACTAATTTTGGCTGGGCACGGCGGTTCATGCCTGTAATCCCAGTACTTTGGGAGGCCAAGACAGGAGGATCGCTTGAGCCCAAGAGTTCGAGACCAGACTGGGCAACATGGCAAAACCGCGTCTCTACAAAAAATATGAAAATTAGCCAGGCATGGTGGTACATGTCTGTAGTCCTGGCTACTAGGGAGGCTGAGGTGGGAGGATCACCTGAACCCAGGGAGGTCGAAGCTGCAGTGAGCCATGATCATGCCACTGCACCCCAGCCTGGGCAACCGAGTGAGACCCTGTCTCAAAAATAATAATAATTTTGTTAAAGGCCCATGGGATAGACCACAAGTGCCCACCCAGGAAACAGAAAACCACAGATTTCTGAATCAATGGTAGCAGCCACCAAGACCAACTGGGCATATTTTACAGAGAACGGAGGTGCCAAGAGAAGAGGCCACAAGCTGAAGGAGTGTCCTTGGGAGGGCCACATGTCCAGCTCCCTGCTTGTAGACAGAACTTCACACGGGACAAATTCCCTGTGTGATTTATCTGCAAGATACCCCAGGCTCTTCTTGGTACCTGAAGATCTTTATGGTATCTTGACACATCCAGAGGGCTGCCTCCAGCTCACATGTAGGAGACATCCCAGCTGATAAGTTCTAATTAATTTACTGTCTTAGGGCCCATTTATGGAAACCAGTACAGGGATCATAAAACCCTTGAACTACCTTGAACTATGGAGTCGGGGTGAAGTAAGGAACTTTGGTGGCTCGAGATTCTAGAAGCCAGGCTTCCCACCACCCCAGCCCACAGCAGCTCTATGCCTGGGGAGAGAGAAGGCAGCCAGGTGTGCTCCAACCAGGAATCACCCACCCCCCACAGAGGATGGCAGGGGCTCACCGGGTGGATGTCCAGGAACAAGGAGTGTGCCTCCTGGTTAGGGTGCAGGCCAGTCACCGCTTCTGCCAGAACCGGGTCGGCGTTGAGGAAGTGAGGATGGGAGAGAAACAAGGGGGCACCTAGAAGAGGGGCAGGGAGGGGACATCAGACAAGGACAGTATATTGGCAGGTCCTGCCAGGCCGGAGGTCTGCACAGAGCTGTGGTCTGCAGAGCACCCCCGTGGCGATGACAAGATAACCAGAGACAGAGAGGATCCCTTCCTCCATTCTGTAAAAAGCCCCAGGCCCTGTGATGAGGGACAAGCTCTGCGCCAAAGAAGGGGTGAGGCAGGAGCCGCTGATTCTGACAGGAGAGACCAAAAGAAGGAAGAGGCCTCTTCACAGGAGCCAGGTGAAGGATGCCCGGGAAGCGCATTCCAGGTGGAAGGGAAGGCAGAAGCAAGCGTGGGGAGGGAGAAATGCATGGTGCACAAGGGTGCTAGGGAGGCAGGGATGGAAAAGGCGACGCCAGATTTGAACTTGGGTGTGGGGAGGGGAGTCTCAAGCGCAAGCCAAGCAGCCCACACTGTCCCCTGCAGGACACGCAGCAATGATCGGAGCTCAGGTGTGTGCACCTGTGGCCAGATCTCCCTGCATCCACAGGAGTGTGTCCCTGTAGACACACCTGCTACAAATGTGAGCTCAACCTCGCCACTGACCAACCAAACCAGGCAAACACCAGCTCACCCTCGGGACAATGGACAACAGGCCTGAAGGACAAGTTAACAAGGAACAGCGAGCGGGCCTCTCTCAAAAGCTCACGAGGGCCAGGCGCCATGGCTTACACCTGTAATCCCAACATTTTGGGAGGCCTCAGCAGGCAGATGACTTGCACCCAGGAATTGGAGACCAGGCTGGACAATATGGCAAGATCCTATCTCTACAAAAATTAGCCGGGCATGGTGGCACGTGCATGTAGTTCCAGCTACTCAGGAGGCTGAGGCAGGAAAATCACTTGAGCCTCAGAGGTTGAGGCTACAGTGAGCCGTGACCGTGCCACTGCACTCCAGCCTGGGTAACAGAGCAAGATCCTGTCTCAAAAGAAAAACAATTTTTTTTAAAAAAGCTCACAAGGATCCAGACAGTGCTAATCCACAGACAGAGCCAACGGGTGGTGACCAGGGGCTGGGGGAGGGGGCGGGGAGTGACTTCTGATGAGTCTGGGTCTCCTTTTGGGGTGACAGAAATGTTCTGGAACGAGATACAAGTGATGGCTGCACAACCTTGTGACCCTGCTAAATGCCACCGAATCGTTCACTTTAAAATGGTTAATTTTATGTTACAAGAATTTTGCCTCAGTAAGAAAGGAAAACAAAACAAAACAAAAACCTGAATCAGAGGCCAGGCACGGTGGCTCATGCCTGTAATCCCAACTCTTTGGGAGGCCAAGGCGGGTGGATCACCTGAGGTCAGAAGTTCAAGACCAGCCTGATCAACATGGTGAAACCCCGTCTCTACTAAATATACAAAAATTAGCTGGGCGTGGTGGTGGGTGCCTGTAATCCCAGCTACTCAGGAGGCTGAGGCAGAAGAATCGCTTGAACCCGGGAGGCAGAGGTTGCAGTGAACTGAGATTGTGCCATTGTGCACCAGCCTGGGCAACGAGAGCAAAACTTCGTTCCAAAAAAGAAGGCCGGGCGCAGTGGCTCACGTCTGTAATCTCAACACTTGGGGAGGCTGAGGCGGGCAGATCATGAGGTCAGGAATTTGAGACCAGCCTGGCCAACATGGTGAAACCCCGCCTCTACTAAAAATAAAAAATTAGACGGGCACAGTGGCGGGCACCTGTAATCCCAGCTATTCAGGAGGCTGAGGCAGGAGAATCACTTGAAACCATAAGGCAGAGGATGCGGTGAGCCGAAATCACGCCACTGCACTCCAGCCTGGATGAAAGAGCAAAACTCCATCTCAAAAAAAAAAAAAAAAAAAGAAAACAAAACCCTCATCAAACTCACACAGTCCCTTCCCACAAAGCATCAGCCATCCCTCACTGCCGGCCAGGTGACTGACGATCACGCTCACATGCATCTCACAACCTCACACTTCTAAAGTATCTCTGCTTTTCTTAGCAAAGCCAAGCACTGCTTTGAAATAAAAGCTGGGATTATCGATGTTGGGCTTCCTCTTTCTCAGTCCTTGTGCATCCCTGCCCTTAAGGTTTCTCAAGCATCACTCGTCCCAGTAGCTTTTCAATTTCATCACATCTGAATGCCCCCTGCACTGTTATATAATGTGCTGCTCTGAACCAACTGCCAGTGCCTTCCTTAAGTCTCTGTATTTTAAAGGGAAGCTTTACAGCTATGCAAACACTTGCCGCAATTAGAAAGTACATATTTGGGCCGGGCACTGTGGCTCACACCTGTAATCCCAGCACTTTGGGAGGCTGAGGCAGGCGGATCACTTGAGGTCAGAAGTTCAAGACCAGCCTGGGCAACATGGTGAGACCCCGTCTCTACTAAAAATACAAAAATTAGCTGAGCATGGTATGTGCCTGTAATCCCAGCTACTCGGGAGGCTGAGGCAGGAGAATTGCTTGAACCTGGGAGGCAGAGGTTGCGGAGGCTGCAGGGAGCTGAAATCGCATCACTGCACTCCAGCCTGGACAATAGTTTCCGGAGGTTGCAGTAAGCCAAGATTGCACCAATGCACTCCAGCCTCGGCAAAAGAGCAAGAGTGTGTCTCAAAAAAATAAATAAAATAAAATAAAGGGCCGGGCGCGGTGGCTCACGCCTGTAATCCCAGCACTTTAGGAGGCCGAGGCGGGTGGATCAGTTGAGGTTGGGAGTTCACGACCAGCCTGACCGATATGGAGAAACCCCGTCTCTACTAAAAATACAAAATTAGCCGGGCCTGGTGGTGCACACCTGTAATCCCAGCTACTCGGGAGGCTGAGGCAGGAGAATCGCTTGAACCCAGGAGGCAGAAGTTGTGGTGAGCCAAGATTGCGCCATTGCACTCCAGCCTTGGCAACAGAGCAAGACTGTGTCTCAAAAAAAAAAAAAAAAAAAAAGGACATAGTTAAAAAATACCGTGGAAAATAATGATGTTGTAAGTTCTAACTAGAACCTGTTACTGCATGAGGCTTTA
Organism: Pan paniscus; assembly: GCF_029289425.2. NCBI lineage: Eukaryota > Metazoa > Chordata > Mammalia > Primates > Hominidae > Pan > Pan paniscus. The sequence goes on from NC_073259.2 coordinate 132,886,767, forward strand.
ACTGGGAGCCCTGCTCTTTTTCTGTTAAAAGAAAAAACAAAACAAAAAAGGCTGATGAGTGTGGAAGGCTCTTCAAGTCCTCTCAACACCAAGAGACCTTCTCCTGCACGTGATGGCAAGGAGGAAAAGAGCATGGACCCAGAAGCTCACTCTCACCTCCTTGGACCTTCTGAAGCCATCCCAAGCACCCGCAGGGACAGTGTCCTCCATGATCTGGAAAACGCTGCCTCTCATGCCTCCTCCGTGGAGGAGGCAGCCACGGAGCCAGACTCTGGAGGAATCTCAAACAAGCCCTGGCCTGCCCACAGCCCCAGGTGGAGACCGAGGTGGGATGGAACAACTTGCCAGCCCCCGCCCTTGCTTCAGAGGCCGAGCCTGCATGGACCCACGCACGTGTTTCTTCCAATGTTATTACCAAACACGCCGAGAGAGATCTTCCCAGCTGTAAGTGGTAATTAATTTATAGCTTTATGGCATATCTAGCCAGACATAATTGCCCAGGATTGCCACCGATGATAATTAGTTGGCTCTGTGAGGCAAGTCGGATGCCCTCACGCAACAGGGAGGTTTGAGATGAGGGAGTTGTCTGAGTCCAACAGATTTCAAGGCCCAGAAAGGCAAAGGCATGGTACCTTTACTCTTTAGATAACATGCCACAGAAACACAGACATAGGTGCACCAAACGACACGTGTGCACCACGGTCATGGTTGAAAAACAGGAACTTGGATGCCTAGGAGCAATGGAAGGAGAAGATGGAGGTGGCGCCCACGATGGAACACCACACAGCAACGGAGAGGAGGAGCTGCTACCACCCACAACGTCACGGACAAATTGCACCAGGGTGCTCAGGGGTGCACGGGCCAGAAAAGGAGAAAAAGGAGTCTAACATTATGGGTCCATTCACATGAAGATGCAAACCAGCTGAGCTCTGGGGCTGGACGTCAGGGCGGTGGGAGGACCGCGAGTGGCATCCAGGGCCTGTCCTGTCTGTTTCTCAGTCAGGGTGCTGGCCACGGGGTGCGTTGACTTTGTGAAGTTTCAAACTGCAGGTGTCAGCCAGGCGCAGCGGTTCATGCCTGTAATCCCAGCACTTTGGGCGGGAGGATCACTTGAGCCCAGGACTTCAAGACTAGCCTGGGCAATATGGTGAGACCCCGTCTCTAAAAAAAATTTAAAAATTAGCTGGGCATGGTAGCAACCGCTTGTAGTCCCAGCTACTCAGGAGGCTGGGGTAAGAGGATCAATTGAGTGATGGAGGTCAGACTGCTGTGAGCCATGATGGCACCACTGCACTCCAGCCTGGGCGACAGTGATACCCTGTCTCAAAAAACAAAGCAAAAAACCCCAAAAACTGCATGAGTCATCTGGGAACTTCTTTGTATCTATGTATATTTTATTTAGAAGCAAAAACTAAGCCCGGGCAAGACGGCACAACCCCACCTCTACAAAAAAAAAAAAAAAAAAAATTTGAAATAAGATAAAATAAATTAGCCAGGTATGGTGGTGTGTACCTGTGCTCCCAGCTACCTGGGAGGCTGAGGTGGGAGAATCATTTGTGCCCAGGAGGTCAAGGCTGCTGTGAGCTGTGATTGCACCACTGCACTTGAGCCTGGGCAACAGAGAAACCCTGTCTCAAAAATATAAATAAATATAAGAAAAAACTTTATTTAAATAAGGATTTTAAAATTCCCTTGCGCTTTTGAAATTCTTTTGGCAGATGTGCTAAGAGAAGGCGGGACACACCTCGTCCCACGCCCTTGGAGGGGATGGGCATGTCGTTTCTCCCCCTTCTCCTGGTACCTACACCCCTACTTTAAGCCTTCCCTACTTTCAGCCTTGTGCTTGGAGTGGGGCCGGCCCACCCAGGAGCCAGCTGAGCATGTGACACAAGCCTGGCCAATCAGCATAGTCCACCTCGGCTACTGTGATTGGTTTACAGCTGGGCATGGGAGCCAGGCAGACCAATTAGAGCAAACCCTGGAACTTGTGCTGGAGTGAAGGAAACACAGGTGGCCGCCTTTCTGCAGGACTCGGAGCTGGGCGGAGGTGAGCCTGGAGCCTCCACAGGCAGCCAGGAGGGAGAGCCTGCTTGGCAGCAAAGCCAGTCCAGCAGAAAACTGAGCTGGGACTTGGCAGAGGCAGCTTCCAGACAACATCTGAGTTCTGGATTTGTGCCTAATGCAGAGATCTGCCCTGGAATTTTTCATTACGCAAACCAAGAGGTGCCCTTTTGGCCTAAATCAAGTGGAGTCCAGCATCTGCCACTTGCGACAGTTGCTGTAGCACACCTATTGGGTGTGTAACATCCTCAACCTTACGAGCAGAAATCCCCGCCGATACCAGCAAAGAATGAAGCAAGCAGAGGCCAATGCCCAGACAGGCCAGACAGGACCAGGAGACAGCAGCGGGCGTCCCAGGCCCCAGCTCCAAACCATTCGTTCACAGGTTGTTCCATTCTGCCTGAAATAGGGGAAAGCATCCAATCTGTTGACAGCCCCTCCTCCTGACCCCTGTTGCAGACCAGTCCTTTAGAGTCGCCATTGCCAGCTGGAGGACGGGGCTTCAACCAAAAAGGCTCCTAGAAGGCAAGACACAGTCAAATAGACGGCCGCTTCCGGTCCTACCAACCCTGTGACCTTGGTCGCATCCAGCATCAGGCCTCAGTTTCCTAAATACAGAACGCACTCACCATCCCTATATTCAAATACTGTATGAGTACCCATTACATGCGGGGCACAGTTCTAGAAGCTAAGAATAAAACCAACAAGAGGAGCTTGGGGCCCTGCCTACAGGGATGACACTGAATGGAAGGGGCAATGAATAAAATCCACAGTCCATGAGTTCAGGGAGCAATGAGCACCAAGACAAGAAGAGGAAGACAAGAAGACCAAGACAAGAAGACAAGAAGAGGAAGCCATAGGGAACAGCAGGTGGGAGAGGGGGCAACTTTAGAACAGGAAATCAGAGGAGGCCTCCCGGAGGAGGTGGCATTTGCATGCAGGCCAAAAGAAGGTGAGGGATGATCCACTCAGAAGTCCAGACAAAGAGCTCTCCAAGCAGGGGAAGCAACCCATGCAAACCACAGCGCAAGGCACTGACCTTGGTATACTTTAGAAAAAGGGCGAAGGCATCAGGGCTGGAGAATAATGAACAGGGGACGTGTAGGGAGAAATGGAGTCAGAGAGGCTGGCAGGGCTGGATCCTTCAGAGAGGCCGGTAGGGGCTGGATCCTGCAGGGCCCAGGGCCATGGTGGGAGTTTGGACTTCACTATGAATGCAGACAGAGCTGCCAGACATTTTAAGAGGACGGCGGCCATCTGCATATTTTTCGAGATGGGTCTTCCTCTGTTGCCCAGGCTGGAGTGCAGTGGGGTGATCACAGCTCACTGCAGCCTTGACCTCTGGGCTTAGGCCATCCTTCCACCCCAGCTTTCCACGTAGCTAGGACTACAGGCATGCACCACCATGCCTAGCTAATTTTTTTCTTTTTTTTTTTTTTTTTGCCAGAGAGAGGTCTTGCTATATTGCCCAGGCTGGTCTCGAACTCTTGGCCTGAAGTGATCCTCCCACCTCGGCCTCCTACAGGGTTGTGATTACAGGCGTGAACCACCACACTCGGCCTGCATTGTTAAAAGATCCCTCGGCTGCTGTCGGGAGTGCTACAGAACTTCCTATGATGATGGAAATGTTCTCTATCTGTGCTATCCAAGACAGTAGCTGCTAGACACACATGGCTTATGAGCATTTAACTTCCGGCCGGTGCAACCAAGGAACTGCCTTTTAATTTGATTTCGTTTAAATCAATTTCAATTTAAACAGCCGCAAGAGGCCAGCAGTGACCGCACTGGATGGTCTAGGGGATGGATGGTAAGGCGGCAACGCTGCATTGAGGGATGGGCTACTGAAAGGGCTGGATCACCAGGAAGGACGTGTCCGTGGCCTGGACAATGAGGCGGGGGTTGGGGTGGGGAGCAAGAGAGAGGAAGGAGTGAGGACTCAACCTGGAGGTAAAGCCATCTGGGCTTGTTGACGCACTGGAAGAGCCGGGTGAGGACAGGGAATCAAACTGACGCCCAAGGGTCCAAATTGAGCAACTCGAGGTGGGGGTGTCTCAGGGACTGGCACACAATTGAGACACACCAACAATGTCAGGGGACCGACGCCAACAGCAGTCATCACATCTGCCTAACCACCCACACTGCGGAACGAGAGGATGTTACGTAACACACAGACCCTCGCCAGCCTCATTTCATGTCATTTAGGACACGTACATGCCCTAAGCCCCAGAACCCATGGCTATGTCAGGTCACAGGGTAAACGGGCGCTGGGCCTGCTCAGCAGCTGCCTTGAAGGTCCAGAAATTGGGCCGGGCACAGTGGCTCACACCTGTAATCCCATTGCTTTAACAGGCAGAGGCAGGTGGATCACTTGAGGCCAGGTGTTTGAGACCAGCCTAGGCAACATGGTGAAACAACATCTCTACAAAAACTTTACAAAAATAAAATTAGCTAGGTATCGTGGCCCACACCTGTGGTCCCAGCTACTCAGGAGGCTGAGGCAGGAAGATCGCTTGAGCCCATGAGGTCGAGGCTGCAGTGAGCTATAATCACACCACTATACTCCAGCTCCAGGCTACAGAGTGATACCTTGTCTCAAAAAATAAAAATAGGCTGGGCGCAGTGGCTCACACCTATAATCCCAGCACTTTGGGAGGCCGAGGCAGGCAGATTACTTGAGGTCAGGAGTTCAAGACCAGCCTGGGCAACATGGTGAAACCCCCATCTCTACCAAAAATACAAAAAATTAGCCAGGTGTGGTGGTGCACGCCTGTGGTCCCAACTACTCGGGAGGCTGAGGTGGGAGGATCACTTGAACCTGGGAGGCGGAGGTTGCAGTGAGCTGAAATGGCGCCACTGCACTCCAACCTGGGTAACAGAGTGAGAGTCTGTCTCAAAAAAAAAAAAAATAAGATGGGGAGATTGTCCTGGGGTATCCAGGAGAGCACGATGTGGTCTTAAGGGTCCTTAGAACTGGAAGAGGGGGCAGAAGAGGGAGGAGAGGAAGAGATATGAGGACAGAGTGGATCAGAAGGATGCCATGTTGCTGGCCTCAAAGGTGGAGGAAGGGCCCGGGAGCCAAGAAACACAGAGGGGCCTCTAGAAGCCAGAAAAGGCAGACGCAGCTTCTCCTAGAGCCTCCAGAAGGAACACAGCCGCCTTGATCTGAGCGCGGTGAGACCCACGCAGACTTCTGAACTACAGAACTGCAAGATAACCAGTGTGTGTTGTTCTAAGCCATGAAGTTCATGGCAATTTATTGTGACAGCAACTAATAGACCTGGCATTTCTTCCTTTTCAGATTATCTTCCTGCGGCCTCGTTATCTTCAGCCTAATGGGATTATCAAGAGTACAGAGGCCAGAGATTAAGCAGACAGCACGGGGCAGATAAACCCTCAGCTGGCCCCACCCTCACACCCTCCCGCCATCCCAGCACAGGGGACGGCACGTACTGAACCTGCAGGTGCTGACGTTCTGAATTCCAGACTCCAGGCACGGGCAGAAGCCTTCGTTGGGTGGGTAGATGGACCCGTTGGCAAACAGGGTTTTGGGAGCCACGAAGCGATAGGTGGGGATGCCTTCAAACACCCCTGACTCCTTGTACATTAGCTTCATGGATCTGCAGGGGACAGACAGGGTGAGAGGGGACACCCAGACCCGGCGGCCAGAGCCAGGCCCTGCCGAAGGCTGCCCAGATCCAGCCACTTCTCCCCACGGGCACTACCACCTCCCGGGTCCAAACCGCCCCCATCTCTCACCCGCGTAGCTGCAGCAACCTCCTAACAGGCCTCTCCGCTCCGACTCTGCCTCCCCACCCACACCAATGTATTAGCCACAGCCAGATGGAGTTTTACAAAAGAACAGAGGCCAGGCATTACGGCTCACACCTGTAATCCCAGCACTTTGGGAGGCCGAGGTGGGAGGATCACTTGAGCCCAGGAGTGTGAGACCAGCCTGGGGAACATGGTGAGACCCAGTCTCTAAAAATAAAATTGTTTTTGAAAGTTATGAAATTAAAAAAAGAACAGAATATATCATGCCCCTGCTGAAAATCTGTGACCCTTTCTAGTCTAACCTACCATTAGGATTCATTGACCTTATCTAGCCCCTGCATAAGCTCTGCTCAGCCCCGCCCCAACTTCCTGTGCCCAGGGCCTCCCTGCAGTTCCTAAGCACACTCACTCCTGCCCCAGGCCCTTTGCATCACTGCTCCCTCTGCCTAAGAACAGTCTCCTCTGGCATCTTCATCCACCAGACTTCAGCCCTTCAGTCAGATCTCAGTTCAGCTGTCACTTCCTCGGGTGGCAGCACCGTCCCCCACACCCACCCCATCCACCCTCCATCCGTTCATGCTCCTGTACTTTCTCAAAAGCACTTCTGAACTTGAACATGCACTGTGCTACCCACTCTGTCCACGGCAGCCACTCAGCACGCATGGCTGTCCATCCCGCCCTTGACATGGGGTGAGTCCAAATTGGGATGCAAGTATAAAATACATTCCAGATTTCTAATACTTGCTAGCAAAAAAAAACAAACAAAAAAAACCTCATCAATAACACTTGAAATGATTCCATTTTTGATATATGAGGTCAAATAAAATACATTATTAAAAATAATTTCACCAATTTCTTGTTACTTGTATTAATGCAGCCACTAAAAAATTTTAAATTGCATGTGTGCCTTGCATATTTTGATTTATAGGAAAGTGCCAGCTTAGATAATAGTATTATGTCAATGCCAAATTTCCTCATTTTGATAACAGCATTATGGTTATGTAAGAAAATGTCCTCGTTTCTGAAAAACACCCACTGAGTATTTGGAGGTAAGGGGGCATACAGCCTCCAACCTACTCTCAGATGGTTCCGGAAAAAGACACTCGGCGAGAAGAGGGGGTGGGGGGCTTAACACGGCTAGTGAACCTGGGTGAAGGGGAGACAGGGGCCACTTGTATTTCTCATGCAACTTTTCTTTAAGTTTAAAATTCAGCTTTTAAAGTCAGCTGGGTACAGTAGCTCACACCTGCAATCCTAGCACTTTGGGAGGCTGAAGCAGGAAGATCCCTTGAGGCTAGGAGTTCAAGACTAGCCTGGGCAACATAGCGAGATCCCCATCTCTAAAAAATTAAATAAATAAATAAGTAAAAACTTAAAATAGTAAAAAGTGGCCACACAGAGCAAAAGCACTGTCACTCTCTGACACTCTAGTGTTCGTGCATTTGCCTGAGTTGCCCTGATAGGACACAGCCTCCTGGGGAACGGAGACTTGGCCCACCCTCTCACTACCGGGCACCTGGCACACAGTAGGGCTTCACAGGGTTTGCTGGGAGGGCAGATAAGTCAAGGTCCACATGAGTGAATTCCTAAGTAAAGGACTTTTCCAGAGTGACCAGAATGGAACACGACACAGCAAGGCCTCCAGAAAAGGGCTGTAGGAGCCACCCACTGTCTACTCTTACCCCACAACTGGGACTATGGGACACAGAGCTGAGCCTGAAGGGGCCAAGCAGAGCCAGCTGATGTCTCAGCACCCAGATGGTCACGGGGGCCACCAGCCAGACGCCAGAGGGAGCCCACCTCTCGCCTCCATGTCATGGCCCCCTGTGACTTGACATGTCCTGCCCCCTCCTCCCAGCCCAGCACCACCTGGCTGCAAACCACCACCAGCAGCCTCTCTTTGGGCTGTGCAGAGGCATTGGCAGCTGGAGTTTGGCTTTTGGTGGTGTGACCAAAGAGAATTCAAGCTGGTGCCAAGGGCTACTGAGTCAAATCCACGATGAGTCAAAATGCTTTCCAAGTGCACAGCCAACACCACAGAATTTGGCCATGAGCTACCCAGGAAACCCAGGAGGCCCCGAGTCCCAGTGATTACCGGCAGGCCTCAGGGCTGTAGAACTCCAGCGAGGACTCAGGAGTCATGAAGGGCGGCCACATTTGCCCAGAAGTTCCATTGATCATGTTGCACTGATCGGAATGCCAGAAGTCAACCTGGGGGGAAGCATCCAGACTAGACCCCTCAGTAGGGCCAAGGCCCCTTAATAAGCCCTCTCAGGTGCTGCACACCTAACTCGCCCTGGTGCACGCATGGCCACTCAATTCCCAATACTGGCACAGTGGGAAGAGGGCAGGCTGTGTAGACACACAGAGAGAATGCCTACCACAGCTTCCCCCTCCCAGACCCCTGAATGTGTAACTTCGCTAGGGACTCAGTTCTTTCATCTGCAAAATGGGCCTATCACCCACATTTCCAGCCTGAATCTGGAAAAGAAGTGTGGTGAGCAGGTGAGGTGAGAGGTGGGGCGCGGCTGTGCTCAGCCCTCAGAGCGGAAGTCAACAGGCACCTCCTGAAAACAATCGGCACACAGGCAAACTACTTAAAATCATAATGGTGGCCACCACCGGGCAACCCCAAAACAGAACCTATCAGGTTAACTGACTCTGGGGAGCGAGACCCAGACTCAACAAAACCAACTGCTCACTTTCCAATCTTCTGTATGATGAGGATGTTTAAAATCACGTGCACATGTAGAGTATATTGGAATATACAAGCCACAATGAATGTGAACTCCATCTATCGTGAATGGCTACTGCCAGTTGCAGATGGTGATTTTTGCCACCCTGGGCACTGGTTGGGGTACGATTTGTCCCTAGCCCTCAGGGTCTTTGCAGTAACTACCACGGGGAGTGGGGAGTGGGAAGTCACACCGTCATTTTCACACATATTGAGAAAAGGTCACGAAGGTGAAAAAAGCAAGTTGCAAAACAATGCACGTAGTATGATTTCATGATGTTCAAAGAAGAAACAATTCCGTACTTCTCTGCGTACATACAGGTGTGCACATGGGTAAAAACGGATGGGAAGATATATCCCAAACTGATAACTGCGGGTTTCCTCTGGGGCAAGGGGTAGGGGTGGAAGGTGATACTAAGGGCACTTATCTCCCTCTCTTGTTTTATTTTGTAATGTGAATCTCTTCTCTTTTTTTTTTGGAGACCGAGTTTCACTCTTCTCACCCAGGCTGAAGTGAAATTGCGTGATCTCAGCTCACTGCAACCTTCACCTCCTGGGTTCAAGCGATTCTCCTGCCTCAGCTCATGAGTAGCTGGGATTACAGGCATGCAACACCACACCCAGCTAATTTTTTGTATTTTAGTAGAGACAGGGTTTTGCCATGTTGGCCTGGCTGGTCTCGAACTCCTGACCTCAGGTGATCCCCCCCGCCTCGGCCTCCCAAAGTGCTGGGATTACAGGCATGAACCACCACGCCCGGCCTTCAAAACATTTTTGTAAGTAAAGAATCGAAAGGAAGAAAGCACTCAGTTCCCGGCAGATGCCAGGTGCTCAGTAAGCTCAGTAAGCAATCACTAACCCCACCTGCCCCTCTGGCTGGTCAAGCTTTAACCAAAGGTAAAATCCCTCCTCCAACTTCAAGAGTGTTCATCCTCCCAGCACCCTCTTCACGACAAGGGAAGAAGGAGCTCTGTGGTCCCTGCCATTCCCGAGCAGCCACGTCCCGGCCCACCCTCCCCTCTCCCTGGCGACAGGGGCCCTCGCCTCTCGCCCCTCACCTTGCTCAGCCCGTTCCACTTGTCCACGAGGTGGATCCTGCTGATGTTCTGGACCCCCGTGAACACCGTGAAGAGCCCAGAGTCGGAGTTGTTGAGCTACAGACACAGCAGGGAACAGCATCGTAAGGCTTGGGCCTGCCATTGAGCCGGCCTGGTCTGAACATTCTGGGCTGAGCCCTCCTCCCCCTCCACCAGAAAGACAGGGCCCCCAGCATCTGGTTCACTGCCACATGCCCAGTGTCTGGGGACCGAGAGGAGGCTTGGGAGCTTTCTAGGAGGAATGGTCCCGGGTTCTGTGGCTGCAGTGTCCCACCCTCCCTTCCTAACTCCAGGAGAGTCTGGCTTTCCTCCCAGGTAAATGGCAGATCACCCCCACTACACCCTACTCCAGCATAAAATAAAGCATGGCCAGGTCAGCTCCCTGAGCAATGAAAAAGGAGAAGTGGCATGTCACTTGGGGGGATGCTTTAAGGACTGTGCACACGCCTTTCACCAGGCTCTCTGCCGCTGCTATAGCAGCCAAGGAGGTATGTGTCAAGACAGAGCCTCCCTCAGCCTGGATCCCCAAGTGACCACCACAAGCGCGGGTGCCCCAGTCACCCACACTGGACGTGGAGTGCAAGCAAAGGAATAAGTCTTGGTTGTTCTAAGCCATGGAGATTCCAGGGCTGCTTGTCACAGCAGCAAAACCTGGCCTGTCCTAACCCATCGAGGTTCTTGATAGTGGGGCCCAGGCTTTGGTGCTCCGAGAGCATTTCCCAGAAGCTGGTTTCTAATCCCAAAGACATGCAAAGCACAAAGTGGTATGAGTGACTGAAGGAAATATCTAGAAGTGCTTTGCAGGGTGGAGCACACTGAGGAGCTCCAAGGTTGCCCGGCTGAGTGACTGCACCCATCACAGACCTCCAGAGCAGGACCCAGCACAAGGCCCCAGCCCAGCCTCCCGGGTGTGTCTGTCACTTGCCCATGTGGAGCCAAGAATAACCAGAGCCACTACAAAGGGGAGCATTAAAGGGACTCATGTGCAAAAACGGCCAGGTACAGTGCACCGGACACAGTAAGAGCTCAAAATGATAGTCTTTATTTTCATTATTATTGTTATTATTAATAAATGCTCACCCAATAGGATCCTTAAATGATCATTATAATGGACGGAGAGCATCAGAAACTGCCAGTTACTACCCAAAGCCCAATCTCTCCTTACTCTTTCATACAAAACCCAAACCATACTCAGAGCATCAGCACACCCAGCTAAAAGGCTACCTTTCCAGCTTCCCCTGGAGCTAGGTGTGGCCATGTGACTCAGTTCTGGCCAATAGAAAGGAAGTGGACATTGGTTTTCTTCCTCCCTAAGAGGGAGGAAACTGGGACATGCTGTTTTACTCCCAGTTCCTCCATCTGCTCCCCAAAGCCCCATTATTTTTTCCTTCTTGCTGTGCTGCCTGGAATGTGATGTGATTGCTGACACTCTAGCAGCCAACTTGGACAATGAGGTTATCTTGAGGATGAAAACCACATGCCAAGGATGGCAGAGCAGAGTAGTAGAAGGCTTCCAGATCACTTAAGACCATGAAGCCACCACACCAACACTGAACAGCCCACCGCTAGACTTTTCTTGTGAGGTTTTCATTATATGCAGTCAAACGTAGATTATACTAAACTAGGGACTTTGTAATAACTTTCATTTGCAAAGCACTTCAGGATTTACAAGATGCTTTTACAGCATCATGCCACTTAGCCCAAACTTGCTAATTTACCCACACGACAGGAGCCCGTCACCCTTGACAAAAACGTACTGAGTATCTATCACATGCAGCACCACGATATCCCCCCAGCACTCTACCCTGATCAGCAGAGACCAAAGAGATGGCTGAGGCTGGAGCAGTCCCAAGGACTCAGTGAAACCTGCGGTGAGGGAGCCAAGGTCAGGGTCAGACCCTCCATGGACGAGATGTTGGCTCCGAAGCCCAGTCAGTGACCCTACCAGGTTGCCAGGAGTCAAGATTAAGAGTCAGCTTGTGATCTTTCTCCCCAGCAGCCATGTCCCCTTCCTCCAGCAAAGCCTCCAATTTGCTAAGCTAAGGCCCAGTCACATCATTTGAGCCTGGATCAAGCTGTACCTGAATCCAACCCTAGCATTTTCAGTTCTATGAGCCCCAACATTCCCCATTTCACTCAAGCCGGTTTGAGTCAGGTTCTCAGTCACTTACAACCCACAGTCACTAGATCCCCAGCCAGCTACAAAGCAAGCTGGTGACCAGTGTCCAGGCTGTGTGAGGGGAAGACAGGACACAGGCCTGAATCTTTGGCTTCTCACCAGGCCACACGTACCTCAGCAAATAATCCGAACTTGTCCTTGAAGGGGAACATGCCTGGAAAGTACTTGTTGATGAGGTTCACAAGGGGGTCCTTGTAGCCCCACATGATCTCACCCACAGTGCGGTTCATGAAGGCACGTTCGCCGAGGGTGGTGAATGCCAAGGTCATGATGAGCTTCAGGGTCATGGGCTTATTCTCCATCATCACCGCCGCACCCTGCAAGGCGAAGGGACACTAGTGTCAGAGGCTGGACGTGGCTGGCCCATCCTCCCTTGGCCCCAGCTGGGCCTCACAGCAAAGAGCCCATGAAGGGAAATGCTGGGGTGCAGGAGGCCCCTGGAGTGGCCACGTGGGGCGTCTGGGACACCAGAACCACCCTCTGCTCCTCCAGTGCCAAGGCCACATGTGCTCCCGAGAACCCCTTCTCCCCCTTGCACCCCACTGGACTCAGGCTAAGTGAACTCCAGCCCCAGTCCCAGAGGCGGGCCTGTGGCTCAGCCCTCAACAAGACAGCCCCTTTTGGAGATCTCAAAAAATGTAAATTGAAAAGGGAAAAAAAAGTACTTTGGCCAGGACTTCCAAACCAAGACAGGTGGACCCACCTGGGAAACTCAGAACCCACTGGGGGTGGTGGAGACAGCACAGGGCCGAAAGCCACCCACCAGGCGTGAGTCCCCATGCTCCGACCACCTCAGGGACTGCTCTCTGCACAAGGGGCAGGCGGGAGGAGAGACAGGGGACGAGGTCAGGGTGCGAGGCGGCGTGGGCCACAGGGCAGCCTCACCAAGACCAGGATGTTGGGCATGACGATGTAGTCGCTCTCCGAGCCGTGGGACTTGGAGGGCTGGAACTGGAAGGTGCGGTACTCGAGGAAGGACACGGTGTCATTGTTGTTGAAGGTGATGTTGCTTTTGTGCCTGAACTCCCTGTAGGGGAAGCCAGTGGATCAGACGCCCCGCCCCGCTGCATGGGACGTTTCCCTTCTACTCGCCTGCAGTGCCTGCCTGGGAACCAGGGGCCCTGGACGTCTGTGCACACCTCCGGCCCCACAGCCAAAGCTGAGTTCGGCCCCTCCGCCAAGTCTGTCCCTCCCGCCGCCTGCCCACTGCAGGACATGGTGTCGCCGCCCACCCGGCCTCGTTCTGCTCTCCCTCACCCAACACGGCCATCGCCTCTCCATCTACAAAAGGAAGTAATCACAAGCCCTACTTCACAGGGCAGCTGTGGGGATTAAGCAATCAGATACCCGGAAAGCAATCAACACAGCCGCCGGGTGCAGAGAAAGCACGAGGTAAACATCAGCTGCCGTGACTATTGCTGCTGCTGTCCTTATGATCTCTCATCTCTCCAAGCCACTCTCCACCATCCAGAAGAATCTTTGAAAAGTGGAAATCAGATCGGGAACAGTGGCTCATGCCTGTAATCCCAGCACTTTGGGAGGCCAAGGTGGGCAGATCACCTGATGTCAGGAGTTCAAGACCATCCTGCCCAACATGGTGAAACCCTGTCTCTACTAAAAATACAAAAATTAGCTGGGCATGGTGGCAGATGCCTGTAATCCCAGCTACTCGGGAGGCTGAGGCAGGAGAATCGCTTGAACCTGGGGGGCGGAGGTTGCAGTGAGCCGAGATCGCGCCACTGCACTCCAACCTGGGTGAAAGAGAGACTCCGTCTCAAAAAAAAAAAGTAGAAATCAGATCGTGCCATGCTCTGGACCACAACCCCACTTTGCATGCAGGTTAAAATCAGGCTCCTAACGCGACCTCTGAGGCCCTCAGCAAGGCTCAGGCCTCGTCTCTCCACTGTCTCCCTCCCTCGTAACCCCAGCCGCACAGGCCTCTGTTCCCAGCCTTCAGACCTTTGGACATGCTCTGCCCGGGACTCTCTCTCCCCAGGGCCTCTTCCCACCATGCGGGTCCAGTGAGTGTCCCTTTGCAGAGGTGCTCCCGACCCTCCAGTCAGACCGAGCCCCAAGGCCACCCTCCCTCCTGCACTCCGGCTTCACACTGTTTTGTCTGCACAATACTGATGGCTGCCTGATTTCCCCTTATTTGTCCACTTCTTTACTCTCTCCCCATCAGAACATCAGCTTGGTGAGGCAGGGCCTTGGTCTGCCTGCGCCCCCAGCACACAGGAGGTGCTCAGTCAGTGCTCACAGAATGAAGGAGTATAGAGAGCTTTGGCATTTTTGCCCATTCTGTCCACTGCTGGGTCCCCTGTGCTTAGAACGGCAGCCAACACCTAGCAGGTGCTCAATAAACATCTGTTAAATGAACGAGCGAATGAGTGAATGAGTGAACGGAATGCAGCAGCTGATTCATGTTTCCCACTCCCAAACCTCAGGCACATTTGCTGGGTTTCCATCTTGGCTTTCCCAGAACCAGACCGTGGGTCTCCAACAGCGGGAACACCCTCTGTCCGCCCCATCCCTGGAACACCGTGTGCCGGGGGCAAGTCAGCTCCCCTGTCTGTGAACTGGGAAGCGGGGGTGTGGGGGAGGGGAGGTGCTATGAAGACGCCAGGAGGTAAGGGAGTTGTAACAGGCACATCCGCCAGCCGTCTCAGAGCTCCGAGTGCATCCTGAGTGTCCCGGTGACCCCATGAAGGGGCTCTTGTGTCTCTCCAGTCTGCAGACGGGCAAACTGAGGCTCAGAGGGATGAAGTCACTTCCCCTAGGCCACAGCCAGGTACAGGACAAGCAGAAAGCAAAGGCACAACTCTGTGGTCCTTGGGCCAGCATGTTCCACAAACAGCTGACCCCTTCCCGTGCTGACCCACCCGGTCCTCTGGCCCAGATAGGGTTTGGGGGGTAGGTCCCTGCTCCTGGTCATGCATGCATGTGTGTGTGTGTGTGTGTGTGTGTGTATGCATGTGTATGTACGTGTGTATGTGTATGTATGTATGTATGTGTGTGTATGTATGTGTGTAACTCACACATGCACCCTCCACCCAGACCCACACCATTGGTCCCTCCCTGCTCCATAAAGAACCTCTCTAGGCAACGTCTGGTGATTCACACCTGTAATCCCAGCACTTTGAGAAGCTGAGGAGGAGGATCGCTTGAGCCCAGGACTTCAAAACCAGCCTGGGCAACATAGCAAGATCCCATCTCTAAAAAAAAAACAAAAAAAAAAACCTAAAACAAAAACTTCTCTGGGACTAGCACTTACCCCGACTATGACTTGCCTGCTTCCGGAACAATCTCTGGGGCTCAGTCAGCAGCCTCCCCATCCCGTCCACTCTGAGACCCCTCCCCTGCCCAGCCTCAGCCGGCCCCTCCACCCTCACCTGGACACAGCCTCACCTGTACACGTAGGGCCCGCGCTCCCGCACCTGCGGCTTCTCGCCCTTCAGGATCTCGCTGGGGTTCATGACGTCAAAGAAGTAGACGGAGAGATAGAAGGGGATGGGGATCTCCTTCCACATGTTGAAGGACAGGCTACTGGGGTCGATGCGCACGTTCTGCAGGGGAAGGGACAAGTACGCTTGTGAGGAGAGTGATGAGGGCCCCACGCCCCACCACACGGCTCCGGAACAGCTGCCCGAGCCCGGCCAGGGAAGGGGCTCCTTGGCGGGAGCTTGGGATAGGAGGTGGTGGGAAAGCCCTTCGCACATGAGGCTGTCGCACCTGGAGCTTATGGAATTAAACAGGCAACCTATCCATGCTGTCATAATGCATCTTAAAATATGTCCTAACAGCAACAGGTGACACCAGTCAAGGGACTGTGGTAAACAGGGGCCCATGCACCATCTAAAGGGAGCGCCGGAGCTCAGGGTAGCGGATGGGCTCAGGGCAGGGATAGCCTCATGCAGAAACATGGGCTCCGTGTGGCCAGGTGGATCATTCATTCATTCCACAAGCACGCACTGAGCACTACCACCTGCCAGGCAGGTTCTAAGAGCTGGGGATTGGAGAATGACCAGGACAGACCAAAAGCCCAGCTATGTGAGGGCTTTACCATAGCGGAGGAAAGGCAGGCACCAAACAACTCAGGTAAAACGCATGCCACGTGACAGAGCACAGAGAAAACACAGCAGGGATTGGGGAGAGACTGGGATTTGAGACAGAGTCATCACGTAAGTGAAATATAGGCCAGGCGCCGTGGCTCATGCCTGTAATCCCAGAACTTTGGGAGGCCGAGGTAGGAGGATCACCAGAGCCCAAGAGTTTGAGACCAGCCTGGGCAACATAGCAAGACCCTGTCTCTATAAAGAATAATTTTATTTATTTATTTATTTATTTATTTTTTGAGATGGAGTCTCACTCTGTTGCCCAGGCTGGAGTGCAATGGCATGATCTTGGCTCACTGCAACCTCTGCTTCTGTGTTCAAGCGATTCTCCTGCCTTAGCCTCCTGAGTAGCTGGGACTACAGGCCCCCACCATCACACCTGGCTAATTTTTGTATTTTTATTTATTTTTATTTTATTTTATTTTTTTGAGAGGGAGTCTCGCTCTGTGGCCCAGGTTGGACTGCAGTGGCGCGATCTCGGCTCTCCGAAACCTCCATATCCCGGGTTCAAGCAGTTCTCCTCCCTCAGCCTCCCGAGTAGCTGGGACTACAGGCACCCACCACCATACCTGGTTAATTTTTGTTTTTGTTTTTGTTTTTTAGTAGAAGTGGGGTTTCACCACGTTGGCCAGGCTGGTCTCCTGACCTCAAGTGATCCGTCTGCCTTGGCCTCCCAAAGTGCCAGGATTACAGGCATGAGCCACTGTGCCTGGCCTATAAAAAATAATTTTTAAAAAAGTAGCTGGGCATGGTGCTGCACACCTGTAGTCCCAGCTACTTGGGGGGCTGAGATGGGAGGGTCACTTGAGCCAAGGAGGTCAAGGCTGCAGTGAGCTGTAATGGCGCCATTGTACTCCAGCCTGGGTGTCCAAGCAATACCCTGTCTCATTAAAAAAAAAAAAGAAAGAAAAGAAAAGAAAGAAAGAAAAAGAACACACACAAACACAACCTAGACCCAAAATCAAAACAGAAGGCAGTGAGGAAGGGAGCTCACGAATCTAGAAGGTGGGGTGCAGGGGACATTCCACAGCAACCACAGCCTGTGCAAAGGCCCTGTGGTAGGGAGACGCTGGGAGAGAGCCTCCCTGTGTGGCTGAGTGAGCCAGTCGGAAGATGAGAACACAGAAGTTTTCCATGAAAACCAGAAATAAAGAAATGTATATGAAATCTCCTGATTTAAAAATGTTGCAAAAACATGGTTTTCTTAAAGGGACTATAGGAAACACGCCTGGGGTCCACTTGGACTCCTCTGCCAGCTTTCCTCCTCTAGATCTATAATTCGCTGCCCCAGTGTCACAGGGAGGTCCCCCCCAGTCCACCTGACCCCCACCCTCAACCCAGCCGGGACATATCTCGGGCCCCTCAGTGCCCACACCACGTCAGAGCCCGGCAGCAGTGACCCAGCCCATCAGACTAGAGCTGATGTCGCAAAGCCAGGCGGCTGCGTCACCTTCCACCCTCTTTTGAACATGGCCTTCTAAGACAAGGACAGCCGCCCCCATTGTCCCCAGACAGCCAGAACCAACAGGCAGAGGCTCTACAGGAGGCAGACAGCTGAGCTGGCCAGTCAGGGCCAGCCCCATGTCCCCCAGAAGGAGCAGATTTGGAGGCAGCCAGACTCTGGGTCGCACTCCACGGGGCCACTTCGGCAAGTCAGCCCGTGAACCTCAAGTTTCTCATCTGTACGAAGGAGCTAGTGACACTGTAGCTACAGCTGTGTCTAGTTTGACCTACGTGGCGTGTCAATGAAGAAGCTGAATTCTTTGTCAAGAAACTGGAAGATGTAATGTAAAATCTGGATTTCAGAGTTCTCTTGGAAAAATCAGGAGATCAGAGACTTGCCTTCAAGTGCCATAATTGTTTATTGATAAACGTGTCTTCCTACCCAGCTGCCAGCACCAGAAGGAGCATCTTATGGTCTGAGCAGCCCATAGGTGCAAACGAAGGCGCAGAAACTCAATATTAATGAGGTAACAGAAGCGAGTATTTCCGGGGTGCGCCATGAGCCTGGTGATGCTGTTCACTGTGTTCTCATCCTCTGAACAGCACCGTGACTCTTTGAGGCAGCCACCTCCACTATTATTACCCCCATGTTACAGATTAGCAAACTGAGGCACAACTAAGGCTGGAGAGAGATTCAACCAATAGTTGGAGGGCACTGAGGAGTCCGGGAGGTCTTCCTGGGGGAGGTGGTATGTGAGCTGGATCAAAGAGCAGTCCTGCCCCCTCAGTAACGCCCTCCCCACCCCATGGCGGCTCCCGCCACCCCATGCGACCACAGCCCACAGGCACCAGCTCCAGCCCCTCCCAGCTCTCAGGCCCCGATCGCCCAGCCCTTCCTTCAGTCCTGGCCTTCACCCAGCCTCAAAGCCCATGCACTGCAGGTCCCTCTGTCTGGGACAGACCCTGCAGCCCTGGGGACCCTGCTCACCACAGGCCAGACCCCTTCTCCAGCCTGGGGGACACATCCAGCTGCTGGTGCTCCCCCCATAGAAAACACAGCATCAAAACCCAGAACCCTGGAAAATGTGTTTGGGGAGTAGAGCACGAACTATATGTTCTCACCACAGAAAACAGTGGGGGGCAGGAGGGAACCGTAGAGGTGACAGGTATGTTCAGCACCTGGATCTCAGGGGCGGGTTTCCCGGTGTGCACACACCAGCCCATCAAACTGCATATATTAAATATGTGCCATTGTTTTATATCAATCACACCTTAATAAAGCTGCTTTTTTAAAAAAGCAAAACAAGGCCCAGTGCGGTGGCTCACACCTGTAATCCCAGCACTTTGAGGGGCCGAGGCAGGCAGATCACTTGAGCACAGGAGTTCAAGACCAGCCTGAGCATGGAGACTCCATCTCTACAAAAAATACAAAAATCAGCCATCCATGGTGGCAGGTGCCTATAGTCCCAGCCACTTGGGAGGCTGAGGTGGGAGGATGACTTGAGCCCAGGAAGCAGAGGTTGCAGCGATCTGTGATCACACCACTGCACTCCAGCCTGGGCAACAGAGCGAGACTCCATCTCACACACACACACACGCAGCCTCAATTTCCCTTTGCAGCCTCCCTCTCCCACCTGGTTTCTCAGCAGAGGCTGCTGGGCTGGAGATACCTTTCTCCTTTGGAATCTCACCATGCTTTCCTCCTCCCCTGGCCACTTGGCCTGGTTCTGAAGATGAATCAGGGCTAAACCAAGAAGTCATGGGATCCGGCCGCGTGTCCATGTCTCAATCTCTCTCTCTCTCTCTCTCTCTTTCCCCAAAGAAGAGGCTTTCAGGCCCTGGGTTTCAGCCCATTCATTCAGCACTGCCCAAAGGGAATCTTCAGAGACCCAGCGCAGCCCTGTCCAACTGGGTGATCAGGGATGGGTCACTGACCTTCTCCGAGTCTCAGTTTCCTCAACCATACAATGGGCGTAAGGAGAGTGTCGCCTCATGGGCTGCTGTGAGGTTTGAATGAGTCCATGGAGGTAAAGTGCTTAGAACAAGGTCTGAAGACCCCGGGCACCAGAGGGTCAGCCCTGCAGTCATTAAGTGACCCTTCCTCCTCTGCCCCACCTCCACCCGGGTTAAGGGATGGACTTTGCCCTGCTTTTGATCAGCAGGATGACTTTTTTCCATCACACTAGACCAGGCAGCTGATTAGATAACAGTGGTGGGGACACTGTGGCCTTTTGCCTAACATGGCTGATTCTGTGATTCTGTCCCCACCACCCCCAAGGTCAAAGACCATGGCCCTGGAACACAGAGTTGGGATAGAATGCCAAGGTGAGCCCTTGTTGGACGCCACTCCCTCCCCCTTTGAGCCCAGGAAGGCTGCCTGGAGGAGGGGACATCTGAGCTGGGAATTTTAAAATAAGCTGGGCTTTGCTAGGAAAAGAAGATGGTGGAGGAGTGCCTGGCAGAGGACACAGCCTGTGCAAAGGCTGGGAAGCCTTTAAGAGCGTGACTTGCCTGAATGTTCACCAAAAACAAATATGGAATGATATATCCATATTTGACAGTTGGAAACAACTCAAATATCCATCAACAGATAAATGAATTGCCACATATCCACACAATGGAATGCTACCTGGCAATCAAAAAGAACCAACCATGGATGAACACCACAACACAGGTGAGCCTCAGAAGCACTACCCCAAGCAAAAAAAAGAAAAGAAGAATCATACTACACAACACCATTTCCGCGACATCGGGGAAAGGGAATACTCTAGAGAGAGAAGCCAGACCAGTGGCTGCCGGGGACCGGGATGGAGGGAGGGGACTGACGTGAACTGGCCCAGCTATCTTGATTTTGGTTGCCATATAGGTGAAGTGTATACATCTGATGCAACTCATCAAATTAGGCCAGGCATGGTGGCTCATGCCTGTAATCCAAGGACTTTGGGAGGCCAAGCCAGGAGAATTTCTTGAAGCCAGGAGTTCAAGAGCAGCCTGGGCAACATGGTGAAACCGTGTCTCTACTAAAAATACAAAAAATATTAGCTGGGCATGGTGGCGCACACCTGTGGTCCACTTGAGCTGGGAGGATCACTTGAGCCCAGGAGTTCAAGGCTGCAGTGAGCCGTGACCATGTGCCTGCACTCCAGTCTGGGCCACAAAGCAAGACCCTGTCTGAAAAAAACAACAGCAACTCCACCACCCATGACATGCTATATTTACCGCTATGGAACAATCTCCGGAATATTTTAAGTAAAAAATAATTTAAAAATGAATACTATTACTACCTTTAAAATATAATGCAATCATGTTGATCAAAAGGCAGATATGTGCATACACATATAATCCCATTTATGTGACATTCTAGAACAGGCAAGACTAACATATCAATAGAAACCAGAACAGGGGTCACCTGGGAGGTTGGGGGATAAGGGGGTGAAAATTCTGTTTCCTGATCTGGTTGCTGGTTACCCGGTACTATGTTCACTGAAAAATGTATGGTGTTATTCCCTTTATATGTGGGCTTTTCTATACGTGTGCTACACTTCACTAAAACCCTTTTGAAACTATAATGTGAAATTTTAAAAATAAAAGATTAACTGCAAATGGGCAAAGGACTTGAAAAGACCTTTCTCCAAAGAAAATACACAAATAGCCAACAAGCTCATGAAAAGGTGCTTGACATCATCAGGGAAATCCAAATCAAAGTCACAATGGGCCACCACTTCTCACCCACCAGGATGGCTAGAATTTTTTTTCATGGAAAATAGCAAGTGTTGGCAAGGGTGTGGGAACTGGAACCTTTATGCATTGCCGGCAGAAGTGTAACGTGGAACAGCCACTGTGGAAACCAGTCTGACCGTTCCTCAAACGATCAAACACAAAGTTACCGTATGACCCTGCAACTCCACTCCCCAGAACAGACCCAAGAAGAACTGAAAATGGGTGTAAAAAACAACACGTACAAGAATGTGCACAGCAGCACTGTTCGCAATGGGCGAAAACAACCCAAGAGTCCATCAACAGATGAATGGCTGAACGCAGTATGGTCTGTCCAGACAGCGGCATCTGAATCATTCAGAAAAAGGAATGCATGGGTTGGCTGTTTACTACTGCGTAAAAAAGAAATGTATTTAAAGAGCCAAAAAAAATAATTTTAAAGAAAGGAATGCGGCCGGGTGTGGTGGCTCACATCTGTAATCCCAGCACTTTGGGAGGCTGAGGCAAGTGGACCACCTGAGGTCAGGAGTTCAAGACCAGCCTGGCCAACATGGTGAAACCCCGCCTCTACTAAAAAAAAAAAAAAAAAAAAAATACAAAAATTAGCTGGGCATGGTGGCAGCCAACTGTATTCCCAGCTACTCGGGAGGCTGAGGCAGGAGAATCGCTTGAACCCGGGAGGCAGAGGTTGCAGTGAGAGCCGAGATTGCGCCGCTGCACTCCAGCCTGGGTAACAGACCGAGATTTCATCTCAAAAAAAAAAAAAAAGAGAAAGAAAGAAAGAAAAAGAAAGGAATGCAACACTGACACATGCCATCACATGGACAAACCTCAAAAACCTGACATGGAGTGAAAGAAGCCAGTCAAAAGGCCACACTTAGTGTCTGACCACACTTATGAAATGCCCAGAATAGGCAAATCCAGAGACAGCAGACTGGTGGTTGCCAGGGGCTGGGGGAGAAAGGAATGGTGGGTGACTGCTTAATGGGTACACGGTAATGAGAATGCTTTGGAACTAGATCGTGGTGACGGTTGCGCAACCTTGCGAACGCACTAAATGCCACTAAACTGTACATTTGTAAATGGTTTTGGTGAATTTTATGTTAACTGGATCTTAATCACAATTTCAAAAAGAAAGATTAACTCCAAATTAAAATGAGATATCATTTCCCAGTAGATGAGCAAAAATTAGGACATCCAAGAAAACAACTACAGGCAAAGATGTTTGGAAACAGGACCACTGTGCACAGCGGGGGTCAGGCCACTGGGGAGTTGGGACAGTTTCTAATCGGGTCAGGTGTGAGCAAAGCCCCATGGTCTGTGGGTTCCCTGTTCAGACATGGTGCAGAGCACCAGCTTCCCAGCTCCTGCCACGCTAGGGCCACGACCTGCACACCCACCAGAAGCCTCATAAGGGAACACGCACCTTCCCAGCATGATGCAACTTACGTTATGACTCCATTATTCGCCCCTCTGATATTCCATCCTATTCCATTCTGTTTTTAAAATGCTGATCCCAGGCCAGGTGCAGTGGCTCACGCCTGTAATCCCAGCACCTTGGGAGGCTGGGGCGGGCGAATTATGAGGTCAGGAGATCAAGATCATCCTGGCCAACACAGTGAAACCCTGTCTCTACTAACAATACAAAAAAATTAGCCAGGCGTGGTGGCAGATGCCTGTAGTCCCAGCTACTCGGGAGGCTGAGGCAGGAGAATCGCTTGAATCCAGGAGGTGGAGGTTGCAGCGAGCCAAAATTGCGCCACTGCACTCCAGCCTGGGCGACAGAGCGAGACTCCATCTCAAAAAAAAAAAAAAAAAAAGCTGATCCCCACCCACCCCACTTATTTCACAACCCACAATCTGATCACATCTGACAGTTTGAAAACTCTGCCCTAGAAAGATTCTCCTAAGTGTGCAAGAAAGCGCCAGAAGAATTGTCAGACCTCAAAAAAAGAACAGAGGGCCAGGCACGGGGGCTCGCCTGTGATCCCAACACTTTGGGAGGCCGAGGCGGGTGGATCACTTGAGGTCAGGAGTTCCAGACCAGCCGGGCCAACATGGTGCAACCCCATCTCTACTAAAACTACAAAAATTACCCAAGCACGGTGACATGCACCTGTAGTCCCAGCTACTCGGGAGGCTGAGGTGGGAGAATCGCTTGAGCCCGGGAGGCGGAGGTTGCAGTGAGCCGAGATCACACCATTGCACTCCAGCCTGGGTGACAGAGCGAGACCCTGCCTTGAAAAACAACAGAGAGCCCAGCCAGGTTCTCAGTCAAAGATAAGCTGGGCTTCTGCACACACGGTGGCTGCACGGTGAGTAAACGCCATCAACTTGCAGATATCTCAAAGGCAGAATCTTGACAGAAGGACAAATACTGCAGGACAAATACTTCCAGATTTGTCTTTTAGAGGTGAGGAATCTGAAGACATTGAATACACAGAGAGTTGAATGGTGCTTACGGGGCGGAGGCTGGGGAGGTGGGGAGATGCAGGTCACAGGGCGCAAAGCTGCAGTCATGTGGGATGGGTGGTCTGGAGGTTGCATGCACAACACGAGGACTGTGATTAATACTGTACTGTACACTGGAAGCAGATTTCAGGTGCTCTCACCACTAAAAACAAAGAGGTGGCCGGGACTCATGCCTGTAATCCCAGCACTTTGGGAGGCCGAGGTGGGAGGATCACTTGAGGTCAGGAGTTTGAGAACAACCTGGGCAACATAGGGAGCCCGTCTCTATAAAAAATACAAAAATTAGCCAGGCACAGTGGCGCGCACCTGTGGTCCCAGCTACTCAGGAGGCTTAAGTGGGAGGATCACTTGAGCCTGAGAGTTCAAGGCTGCAGTGAACCGTGATCACCCCACTGCACTCTAGCCTGGGTGACAGAGCGAGACCCTGTCTCAAAAAAAAAAAAAAAAAAAAAAAGAGGTGACTATATGAGGAGATACATATGTTAATCTGCTTAACTGTAGTAATCATTTCACTATGTGTGTGTATATAGCAAAACAGCATTTGGATGCCTTAAATATACATAATTTTTATTATTTATTTATTTTGAAACAGAGTCTCGCTCAGTTGCCCAGGCTGGAGAGCCTTGACTTCCCGATCTCCCCAGATCAAGCAATCCTCTCACCTCAGCCTCCTGAGTAGCTGGGACTACAAGGCACATACCACCACGCCCGGCTATTTTTTTATTTTTTTATTTTTTTGCTTTTAGTAGAGACAAGGTCTCACTATGTTGCCCAGGCTGGTCTTGAACTCCTGAGCTCAAGCGATCCACTCGCTTCAGCCTCCCAAAGTGCTGGGATTATAGGTGTCAGCCACTGCACCTGGCCTCAATTTTTATTTTTAAAGAAAAAAAAATCTTGAGTGGAGAAAAGGCTAAAGAAAGAAACAATTGACATGGGCCTCTTGATGTGAATTTTCCAAACACATGAAATAATACTCTATATTCTTTCTGAAGACAAACCCATGTGGAAATGTAGAAAAACATTCAGGGAAATGATACCTGCAAACAATCTCAGGAGAGGGCTGGGGGCTGGGGATGTGGGAAAAGCTTTAACTGTCATTGTGAACATGTTATTTCTTGAAAATAACATACGAGCCACTGTCCGAACATTGGCCTACAAGCCCCTCTGCCTGGTCTGGCCCCTGTTTTCTCTCTGGCCCCACATCCAACTGTAGCAGGACAAGTCACAGACAAAACTCCTCAGACACCGGATTAAAGAAGGAAGAGGTTTTTATTCGGCCGGGAGCATCGGCAGACTCGCGTCTTAAGAGCCGAGCTCCCCGAAAAAGAAATTCCTAGCCCTTTTAAGGGCTTACAACTCTAAGGGGTCCATGTGAAAGGGTCATAATAGATCAAGTAAGTGTGAGGAACGTGACCGGGGGCTACATACATCAGCTAACAGAACAGAAAGTTTTACAGTGCTTTCTCATACAACGTCTGGAATTTACAGATAACACCAGTAGTTTTGGTCAGGGGTTAATATTATTATTATTATTATTTTAACCGCCAGGGCCAGGTGGTGGCGCCAAGATCGTCTAGCTATTTATCTTACTTCTGTTTCTTTCCAACTTTTTGCTTTCTCCCTTTTCTCCTGTCTTATAAACTAGGGAAAAGGGGAGGCTGGGGAGAAGCTGGGAAGGACAACAGGAGAAGCGGTGGTCTCATTCCACAACCACTGTCTGTTACTCAGCCCAGCCCCACAGCCTCCTTGCTATCCTGTCTAAGAGGCCACGCTCCTGCCCCAGGGCCTTTGCACCCACTGCTTCCTCCTAAACACGCGGTCAAATCCCTCACCCCTTCGAATCTCTGCTTACATGCCCCCTTCTCAGAAGGCTCATCCAACCTGCCCCTAAAACTCCTGACCTCCCGACCTGCCGTGTTGTTTCCATGCTGCTTGTGGCCTTCGAGCACACGGTATAATTAGCTTATCAGGTTTATTGCTCTCCATCTGTATCACCTGCCTGGCCATAAACCCACAAGGGCAAGATCCTCAGCTGCTTTGTTTGGCGATGTGTCTGTCCTCAGGGCCTGGGACAGCTCTTGGCACCTTGCAGGAGCTCTGTAAATATTTTCTGGGTGAATGAGCAAAAGTGAGACCTGAAACCATATAATCAACGTGGAAATGTCTACCGGGTGGTAACGCTAGTCCTCCTTTGTGTGTTTTAAACAGCTCATACTTAAGAAGGGATTTTTTTTTTTTTTTTTTAATACACAGAGAGTGCCGCCTGTTTAGGCCGGGGCAACAACTCGGTAAATGTGTGATGGATGAGATGAAGATTTCATAGATATTAATTATTAGCATTCTCTTCCTACCACCCACAGCACTCTCCCCTGCACCTGGAGAGGCCCCTGACCTCCAAACCTAACACCCCGCTTGCCCAGGTGCCACCTCCTCCATGAAGCCCACTGGAACGACCTCGGCCTACAGTGAGGCTGCTCTGACCTCATTGGGATTGCAGTTCATGCCCTGTACAATCACCCGCCCCATGCTAGATGCTATGCTAGGAATTTAAAGACACAGGGATGAACACGATGGGGCCCCTGCCCTAAGACGCCCCTGCCCTCAGACACCAGGGGAGCAGAATCGTCTGGACAATCTGCCCGGCCCTGTTCAGGTAGCGAAACGCTTCCACCTACTTCACCTCTTAAATTCTCAATGGCTCGTCTCATCGAAGCAGACACTGAGGCTCCAAAGCCAAACGCCTGACCAAGGTCACAGGAGCAGGGAGAGACAGAGCCCCAGGCTCCATATCCACGTCTAGGCCTGTGCCCTCACGCTTCTCTCCTAGGCCATCCCCGCTGGGCTCCTTGCACGGGAGCTTCACAAATGAATCATTAACTTGACCTGGCCACTGAATTGCAAGGTCTAATTCCTCCTCCTATGAGAAGAGAAAACAGGCTTCCAAGAAACACACCTCTGACCAAATGAGCCAAGAAGCCAGTTTGCCCAGACGAAGCCTAGTTCTGGGACAAGGCCAGGCCCTGCCCACTCTGGACCAGCAGTCAGTGGCTGACTACACTCTCAATCCCAGGGCTCCAGGCATCCCCAGCTCCATGGGGCCTTAAGATGCAGGAACAACTACGACACAGGCTAATCCAATCTGGGACTTGGGAACACCACACCCTTGGCTCATGTTCCAACTTCTTTTGATTTTTAAAGGACTAAGGTAAGAAGACTAAAATAAAAGGTTTTTACAAGAAACCCACGCTTGTAAGTTGCTTAAGCGAAGAGGTTGAGTCATTCCTGAGTCCTCCATTTTCCTCCCACCTAGCACCCTCCATCAGCAAGGCTGGGCTGCTCTCGCTTTAAAGCATGCCTCAAATCCATCCACTTCTCTCCAACACCATCCTGGCCCCCATCCTGGCTTGTATGGATGGGTGCCGTAGTTTCCCCGCTGTTTTCCTGCCTCTGCTCTTGCCCCCCGCCCCGTTCTCCCCACAGAATCCAAGTTATCCTTTTAAGATTAAAGTCAGAGCATGTCATTCTGCTCAAACCTCCCCCATGCCTCCCTATTTATCTCAGAATAGAATCTAAATTCCTGACAGTGACCTATGAGGTCTTGCACAACCCAGCTCCCTGTAGTCACTCCAGTCTCCTCCCCCATTCCTATCTGCCTCGCTCACTCTGCTCCAGCCACACTGGCCTTGCTGTGCTCCTGAGCCACCAGGCAAGTTTCTGCCACAGGGCCTTTGCACTGACTCTTTGCTCCTCCAGGGGCAATCTTTCCCCTGATGCCCACAAAAGTGAGCCCCTCACTTCTCAAGTCTAAAGTCACTTTCTCCATGAGACCTTCCCTGAGCACTTTTCAATCCCTTAACCATCTCTATTGAGCCCCACTGTATGGCAGGCTCTGCTCTAGGCCTGGGCACTTCAATAGTGAACAAAATGGATGAAAAGACCATTCTTCCTAAAGCAGCCCTTCCCCCATCACATTGTATTCATCACCCTGTTTTATCTCCCTGACATTATCAATATCTGAAATTTCTATGTAGTTGTTGATAAGTCCCCCTTCCTGCTGCCCGGAATTCAGTCACAATGGATGGAGCTAGAGCAGCCATCTTGGATCATGAGGCACCCTTAAGAATGAAAGCCACACATGAAGAAGGGCGGAGCAGAACAGGAGATAGGAGAAAGGATTCCTGTGACTTCCTGGAGCCACCCACCAGCCCTGGGTGGCTTAGTCATCAGAGAAATGTCCACTGGACTCACAGTGAGATCCCATGCCATACACCAGAATGGCTACAATGAAAAAGACTGACAATAACAAGTGCTGGTGAGGATGTGGAGCAGCCAGAGTGCTCACACATTGCTGGTGGAAGTGCATTAGTGCAGTCACTGTGGAATATACTTTTTCTACCAAAGCTGGACGTTCACCCTACAATATAGCAATCCCACCCCCAGTATTTGTCCCAGAAAAATGAAAGCATGCACCCACACAAAGATCATCCACAAATGCTCATAGCAGCCGTACCCATAACAGCCCAAAACTGGAAACAACACAAATGTCTACAAGCAAGTGAATGCATGACAAATGGGGACACACTCATACCATGGAATGCTACCCAGCGACAAAAGGGAATGACCAATTGAGACACACAATGACAGGGTAAATCACACACAGGGACCACGTGCATGAATCCATATAAGTGATGTCCCGGGGAATGGCAAAACCAATCCATGGGGATAGAGGTGGGGGCAGCAGGACCTCAGGGGTGGATACTGACAGGGAGGGGTGCGGGGGAGCCGTTTACACTTGGTATAGGGGGTCATTACAAGCGTGCATACCTAGGTGAAAATCCATCAACCTCTAACCGAAATTGTGCACTTTTCTTAATGTATTTGATACTTCAATTTTTAAAAAGAAAAAAAATTAAAGCAAAACAAATTTTTTCTTTTTTTAGACAGAGTCTCACTCTGTCGCCCAGGCTGGAGTGCAGTGGTGTGATCTCAGCTCACTGCAACCTCCACCTCCCAGGTTCAAGCAATTCTCCTGCCTCAGCCTCCAGAATAGCTGGGACTACAGGCATACGCCACCATGCCCAGCTGATTTTTTTTTTTTTTAGACGGAGTTTTGCTCTGTCACCCAGGCTGGAGTGCAGTGGCGCGATCTCAGCTCACTGCAACCTCTGCCTCCCGGGTTCAAGCAATTCTCCTGCCTCAGCCCCCCGAGTAGCTGGGATTACAGATGCCCGCCACCACACCTGGCTAATTTTTGTATTTTTTTAAGTAGAGACGGGGTTTTGCCAAATTGGCCAGGCTGGTCTCAAACTCCTGACCTCAGGTGATCTGCCTGCCTCGGCCTCCCACAGTGCTAGGATTACAGGCATGAGCCACCGCGCCTGGACTGATTTTTGTATTTTTGACAGAAATGGGGTTTTACCATGTCGGCCAGGCTGAGGTCTCCAACTCCTGACCTCAGGTGATCGGCCCACCTTGGCCTCCCAAAGTGCTGGGATTACAGACGTGAGCCACTGCGCCTGGCCTAAAGCAAAAAATTATTGATCCAGGGGTGGGTACTCTTCAGATGTTCAATACACCCTCAAGTGGTGTCTCTAATAAGAGAGCACCTACAGCCACCAAGGCCCAATCAGGGTCCCAGTGCCCCGTCAAATCTGATTTCTGAAGCAGAGCAGCGAGGCCAGCCAGGAGACCACCAGGGGCCCTGGAGAGACGTGAGAGGTCTGGGGTCCCCTCTTTACCAGCAAAGGGGCTCTGTCCACTCCCTGTCCCCTCAACCCCCTGCCCATCCTCCACCTACCAGCAGGCGCCTGATACAACTTCCTGTGCCTGTTTCTTTACCTGTAACAAGGAATAAAGGATAGGACCCATGCAGCAGGGACAGGTCATGTTGACATAATGTGCTGGGAACAGCCCTTTGTCACTGCGATCTTCCTTCCAAAACCCGGAACTAGGGCCTAATCAATAGAAGAACAACAGACAAATCCCAGCAGAGGGGCGTCCTGCAAAATTCCTAGCCGGTGCTCAGGAACGCAATCCAGGTCATCCAAAGCCAGGAAAGTCTGAGAACCCACAGAGACCAGAGGATCCTAAGGCAACGTGAGGGACAAACGCAATGTGGGGCCCTGGATTGGGTCCTGGGACAGAAAATGATACGAAGGAGAAACGAAGGAAACCTGAATCCTGTCTGGATGTTAGTTATTACTGATGTATCAACATTGGTTCATTCGTAGCAACAAATGTATCCCATTCCTTTAAGATGTTAATAGCAGGGGACACTGGCTGTGGGATATGTGGGAACTCAGCACTATCTTCCCAATTTTTCTGAAAGTCGAACTGTTCTAGGCCGGGCGCGGTGGCTCACACCTGTGGAATCCTAGCACTTTGGGAGGCCAAGGCAGGTGGATCACTTGAGGTCAGGAGTTGGAGACTAGCCTGGCCAACATAGTGAAATCCCGTCTCTACTAAAAATACAAAAATTAGCCAGGTGTGGTGTCAGGTACCTGTGGTCCCAGCTACTTGGGAGGCTGAGGAAGGAGAATCACTTGAACCTGGAAGGCGGAGGTTCTAGTGAGCCGAGATTGTGCCACTGCACTCCAGCCTGGGCAACAGAGTGAGACTTGGTCTCAAAAAAAAAAAAAAAAAACTGTTCTAAAACAGAAAGTTATTTTAAAACAAGCAGGCTCTGTCGCGGCAATACAGGGAGGGCCAAATCAGTGCCTCACCAAATCATATTACAGCTTCAAGCAAAAGGAAAAAATGTGCACCCCATATTTATACTTTTTCCAGAACATTAAAGTCTTTTTGTAAAAACACTGACAATTTCAAAAGTTCACATATTAACACAACATTATTTTAAGTTTAAATATTTTATTTAAGCCCACCCAAACCAGATTATACTATCATGTTAATGACCTGGCTTTAATGGAAGCATTTTCATTGTATTAGCTTCCCACTGCTGCTGTAAGAATTAACAATTAACACTGGCTCAGATCAATACAAAGTTATTATCTTACAGTTCTCGGGGGGAGAAGTCCAAACTGGGACTGCCCCTGAGATGGGATGAAAGTCACGGTGCAGGCAGGGTGCTTCCTTCCAGAGCTCAGGGGGAATCCATTGCCTTCCGTTTCCCAGCTTCTAAGAGGCCTCCGCATTCCTTGGCTCCTGTCCCCTCATCACTCCACCCCCTGCTTCTGCGGTCACATCTCCTACTCTCACCCTCCTGCCTCCCTCTGACAAAGATCCTTGTGAAAGCATCGTGGCCCCTGGGACAATCCAAGTTCATCTCCCATCTCAAGATCCTTAACTTTTTTTTTTTTTTGAGACAGGGTCTCACTCTGTTGCCAGGCTGGAATGCAGTGGTGTGATCACGGCTTACTGCAGCCTCGAACTCCCGGGCTGAAGCAATTCTCCTTCCTCAGCCTCCCACATAACTGGGACCACAAGCACACACCACCACACCTGGCTAATTTTTAAAATTTTTTATAGAGATGGGGTCTCACTATGTTGCCCAAGCTGGTCTTAAACTCCTGGGCTCAAAAATCTCCCACCTTGGCCTCCCAAAGTGCTGGGAATTCAGGTGTGAGCCATCATGCCTGGTGTAAGATCCTTAACTTAATCACACCTACAAAGCCACTTTTGCTGAGGAAGGTCACATATTCACAGGTCCTGGGGATCAGGACGCCAGCACCTTTTGGGGACATTGTTCAGCCTGCCAACCCAGAGACCCCAGAGCATCCTCCCACACAGCCCCCTCCACCCCAGGGAACACCCCTGCACCAGGGAGTGTGACATTTGCCCCGTGCACCCCTTCCTCTCCCCACAGCCCTATCTTGGCCAGAAGGCAGGCTTCACTAGAAACAAGGTGGACCCAGCAGGAAGCCCAGTGTCCTCTTTAATGGGAAGCTCCACGCCCAGGATGCTCACACGTCCCCCGCTTTTGAACCCTGCTGTGTTTCGGCCTGAGCTGTCCTAAGAGAAACCCGGGGCCGGGGAATGATCTGCGGAGCAGGACACTCTCCCGCGGCTGCTTTCAAGCAGCTCAGCGGGGGCACTTTGTTCTTGCAGCTGGGATCTGAAAAGCAAGCCCTCTGGGCTGCGGACGTGCCCGTGCTGCCTGCACTGCCTCCTCGTGACTCCCGAGACCTCCTGCCAGTGACACGAGGGTGTCCAGAAACACAAACCGAGGCCCGCCCTGAAAAGGGCTAAGCCAGCTTCATCCTCAGCCACACGGGAGGAAGAATGCAGGCAACAGCCAGCAGGGGCCTGAGGGGCCCTGCAAGGCCAGAGCCAGGGGTCTTGTCAAAAGCAGGCCTCCCAAGCCAGTGAGCTCCCACGGGACACACGGGGGGACAGGGAGGCAGCCAGAGGTCAGAACCACTCCAGGGTCCTCAGGTTCCCAGAAACTTCCAGGCTGGGCCGGGACCAGAAACAGACGTCACCGGTGCCAGTCCCTTGTGCTGGTCCCTGAGCCACAGCCCCTGAGGCCCCCAAAAGGGGCCCAACCAACAAGGGGCTGAGGGTCCAGGCAGAGCCTCCCACTCCAGGCATGAGGTCTCGGGCAATTTCTGAACACTGGAGCAGGTCCACCTTTCAAACCTCATTACTGCCCTACAAACGACTTTTGGTGTGAGCATAGTACTGTGGTCATGCTTGGGGATCTTCTTTTGCTTTATCATTGTGGTGGTGTTTACTAGGTACCCGTTCGGGCAGTGGTTCTTGAAGTGTGGTCCCTGGCTGAGCGTGGTGGCTCACGCCTGTAATCCCAGCACTTTGGAAGGCAAAGATGGGAGGATCACTTGAGCCCAGGAGTTCAACAGTCTGGGCAACATAGCAAGATCTCATCTCTAGAACAAAATTTTTTTACAATAGCCAGGCATGGTGGCATGTACTTGTAGTCCCAGCTACTTGGGAGGCTGAGGCAGGAGGATTGCTTGGGCCCAGGAGGTCGAGGCTGCAGTGAGCTGTGATTGCACCACTACACTCCAGGCTGCACAACAGAGCAAGACCCTGTCCAGCCCCCCAAAAAAAAGGCGGCCTCCAAACCAGCAACATCAGCATCACTTGGGAACTCGATAAAAAAGCAGATTCCCAGGCTCCATGCCAGGTCTGCCGACTCAGACACTCAGGGGCTGGGGCCTGGTGATCCGTGTTTTAGTGAGCCCTCCAGCATCCAGACTCCAATGCACCATGAAGTGCCGTGGCTATACTAGAGGCACATGCAGAAGGCAAGACTTGATATCTCCTCAGCAAGTTACAGGGCCCATGACCATCACACCGGTCTATTTTTATGTATGTTTGAATTTTTTTTTTTAAGAGACAGGGTCTTGCTCTGTCACCCTGGCTGGAGTGCACTGGTGCAGTCCGAGCTCACTGTAGCCTTGAACTCCTGGGCTCAAACCATCTTCCTGCCTCAGCCTCCTTGTAGCTGGGACCACAGCAGCTTCTGTCACCATACTCAGCTAATTTTTTCATTTTTTGTAGATTTTATTTTTTGTAGGGGTCTCGCTATGTTGCCCAGGCTGGTCTGAAACTCCTGGCCTAAACCAATTCTCCCGCCTCAACCTCCCAAAGAGCTGGATTACGAACGTGAGACACTGCACCCAGCCCTTGAAATTTTTCATAAATTTTTTTTAATTCACTCAAAATTTCTTATACACCGCATCCTCCCCGCCCCCACTAAAAAAAACACAAACTAGGTCTTGTCTCTTCCTGAACCAGATGCCACAAACTGGGCCCATGGGCCAGATTTGGCCAGTAGATGGGTTTTGAATCACATGATATTTCAAAATATTTGAATCTGTTGACAGTATCTTAAACCAGCAGGTAAATTCCTGCCTTCTGGCTTCTTTTGGGAACCTCGGTGATGTCCAGCTCTGGGCCTGCACGCCACGTGGCCCAGCCTGCTGGAGCAAAGCAGGGGCCGCTTCACAGTTGGGGTGTGCCCTCCAGCTTGCAACGGGCCCCACCACTCCCTATCACCTCATGCCAGGGCCCTTCCCCCATGTATGTTCCTGCACAGTTTGCAATCCCTGTCCTATAGTAACATACGATGAGAACGTGGCATTCATTCATTCATTCATTCACTCAGTCATTCATTCATTTCAACCCTGCCTGAGCATCCAAAGCGGGCGATCAGTGCTACAGGGGTAAAGTTAATCCAACAGGATTCCTGCCCTCGTGGACTGAGCAGGAAGTGGGGAAGAGGACATGCAATTCACAAGTGACTCAGGTACCCAGCAGGAAGAGCTCAGGGACATCACACGTATTCACTGGCACACACTGGCAAGCACCAGAGGTCTCGCGCATGTGTCACTGGCCAGAGTGTCCATCAGTACAACCACCTCGGAGAGCCACTGGGCAAAATCTACTGAGGCAGAGCACGATGTTCTGAACTGCTGAATGCATCTGGAAACCACCACCTCCCATCTCTCAGGAAGCACAACAGTAAACATCTGCATTACAGAAGCCACTGGAGGCAAGTTTTATGTTGTTTCCAGCTCAAAGCATCCCATTTAAAGCAATGCTTTCATTTATTTAAACCTAACAATTAGGCTGGGTGTGGTGGCTCACACCTGTAATCCCAGCACTTTGGGAGGCTGGGGCAGGAGGATCACTGGAGCCCAGGAGTTCGAGACCAGCCTGCACAACACAGTGAGCCCCATCTCTACAAAAAATGTTTAAAAATTTGCCAAGTGTGGTAGTGTATACCTGTAGACCCAGGTACGTGGAAGGCTGAGGCAGGAGGATCCCTTGAGCCCAGGAGATAGAGGCTGCAGTGAGCCATGATCGTGCCACTGTACTCCAGCCTGGGTGACAGAGCAAGACCCTGTCTCAAAATAAAATGAAATAAAATAAAATAGAATAAAGCTAATAATTCGTCTCCATTTTACTGATGAAGAAAGTGAAGTACAGGGAGATTAAACCACTCGCTTGCCCAAGAGCACAAACCCAATGGTGGCACAGAGTCTTGACCTTGGGTCTGACACCAAAGGCTGGGCACTGCCTTGGTAAAGGCCCAGCACAGGCATGGCAAGTAAGGAGCTCAGACCAGCGAAGAGAATGCTGGAAGGTGCATACAGTCCTGGTCCCCGGGCACAGAGATGAATCAAGCACAACCTCTCCTTCCCCGCCAAATCAGGGCCTCATCCTGCTCCCCAGTTGCACCTGCATGACGGGAACTCTAGGCAGCCCACCTCTACTTGCTTTTTTGGACAAAAACAATTTCTACCAGGGCTGATCCCAGCCCCACTGTTTCCACACAAGTCAGACAGTGAATATGCCTTCTTTCAAACACCCCAACCTCAATAAAGCTGGCTGTTTTCAAGCAAAAACATTATTCTTCTCTGTTCTTAGAAAGGTTTCAACAAGCTACAGCCTGTGGACCAAATCCAGCCTGATGCCTATTTCTACTCACCCCACAAGCTAACAATCATTTTGCATTTTCAAATGGAAAGAAGGGAAAGAGGGAAAGAAAGGGAAGAAAGAAAAGAAAGAAAGAAGGAAAGAAAGAAAGGAAGAAAGAAAGAGAGAAAGAAAGAAAGAAAGAAAGAAAAGAAAAGAAAAGAAAGTCAGCCAGCTGGGTGCAGTGCTGCACGCCTGTAATCCCAACACTTTGGGAGACCAAGGTGGGAGGGTCACTTGAGGCCAGGAGTTCAAGACGAGCCTGGGCAACATAGTGAGGACCCCCTCTACACACCCACCCACCAACCTATAAAAAAAAAATGAGCCAGGCGTGGTGGCACATGCCTGTTGTCCCAGCTACTCAGGAGAGTAAGGTGGGAGGATAGCGAGCCCAGGAGGTCTAGGCTGCAGTGAGCCATGATGGTGCCCCTGCCCCCAAGCCTGGGTGACACAGTGAGACCCTGTCTCCAAAAAATATGTTAAAAATAAATAAACAAACAATTGAAAGAAAAATGCCATTTCATGACATGTGAAAGTTATATGAAATTCACATTTCGGTGTTCATAAATGCAGTGGCACTGGCCCACAGCGGCCACCTCGACTTATTTCTGTGTCGTCAATGGCAGCCTCAGCATCACAGCAGCAGGGCTGAGTAGCTGAGACACAACCCGTGCAGCCTGCAGAGCTGAGCATATTGACTCTCTGTCTCTGTACAGAAAAGCATGCCAACCCCAGCCTAGACCACACAGAAATTCAGGAAGGGCCGTCCCCTGCCAGGCCAGCTTCACGGGTGAGGCCGGATCTGGCCATTAGGGAGAGGGCCAGGGCTGCAGACCTAGTTCTGGCCTCGGCTCAGTCAGCCCCTCCCACCCCGGTCCCCTGATATGCCACATGGAGACGTGACTGCCTCCCCATCCTCCCCGTGGCAGTGCAGAGAGAATGAGATGACCCAGGACATGTGTCTGTTGTGAAGAGGGCACCCGGCTATAAACATGCCTCAGGGAACTATTGTTACAGGAGCCTCCCTGAGCTCACCACTGGCTCCAGTTCAAGAACACGTCATGAAGCCAGCCAAGGTCTTGTAAAATAGGGCAACGGTGGTTTGGGCCTGGAGGAATCAGAAGCTCAGGGCTGCCTGCTTCAAAGGCTAAGTCTTCTGCAACAGGCTCAGCATGTTGGAATTTGACCCTGGCCAACAGGCTGGGCCGTCTGGTCTACCATCTACAAACCAACAGCCCAACCCATTCAAGCAGGAGGGGCCGGTACCATTTCTCCCTTCAGGTTAAACCCTGCCACAGTTTTTAATTTTAATTGGGGTAAACATAAAATTTACCAACTTAGCCTTTTTTTTTTTTTTTTTTTGAGATGGAGTCTCGCTCTGTCACCCAGGCTGGAGTGCAGTGGTGTGATCTCAGCTCACTGCAACCTCTGCCTCCCAGGTTCAAGAAATTCTCTGCCTCAGCCTCCTAAGTAGCTGGGATTACAGGCGCCTGCCACCATGCCAGGCTAATTTTTGTATTTTTAGTAGAGATGGGGTTTCACCATCTTGGCCAGGCTGGTCTTGAACTCCTGACCTCGTGATCCACCCACCTTGGGCTCCAAAAGTACTGGGATTACAGGCATGAGCCACTACGCGCCCAGCCCAACTTAGCCATTTTTAAGTGTACAGTTCAGTGGCATTAAGGACATTTGCAATGTTGTGCAATTATCAGCAACATCCATCTAAAGAACTCTTTCATCTTGCAAAAGTGAAACCCTGTATCCACTGAAAAAGAGCTCTGCACCCCCTCTCCCCCAGCCCCTGGCACCCACCATTCTCTTTTCTGTCTCTGTGGATCTGGCTACTCTAGGGAGCTCATGCAAATGGAATCGTACGGTATTTGTCCTGTTGTGGCTTATTTCACTCGCATAACTTCCTCAAGGCCCGTGCATGTCGCAGCATGCGTCCGAACGTCCTTCCTTTTCCAGGCTGAATCCTATTCCAACGTGTGGATGGGCCCCAGCTTCTTACCCACCACCCATCAGCGGACACTCGGGTTGCTCCCACCGTTGGGCCATCGTGAACAGCGCTGCAATGAACGAGGTGGCCAGATTCCTCTTCAAGTTCCCACTTCCATTTCTTTGATACCCAGAAGTGGGGTTGCCCCACCATATGGTAATTCTATGTTAAATTTTGGGGGGGGCCTCCACACAGCAGCTGCACCATCCTACATTCCCAACAGCACACATGGCCCCCGATTTCTCTGCACCCTCACCCCAACAGCACACATGGGCCCCGATTTCTCCGCATCCTCACCAATATTTGAGATTTTCTGTTTTCTCAAGTGGCCATCCTAATGGGTATGAGTGTGTCTCACTGATTCTCATTTCCCTAACGATGAGCGAGTGTCGCTGAGCACACTTCCATGTCCCCGTTGGCTATCTGCATTTTTTTTTTTAAGACAGAGTCTTGCTCTGTTGCCCAGGCGGGAGTACAGTCTTGGCTCACTGCAACCTCCACCTCCCAGGTTCAAACGATTCTCCTGCCTCAGCCTCCTGAGTAGCTGGGATTACATACAGGCGCCTGCCACCACACCCGGCTAATTTTTGTATTTTTAGTAGAGACGGGGTTTCGCCATCTTGGCCAGGCTGGCCTCGAACTCCTGACCTTGTGATCCGCCCACCTTGGCCTCCCAAAGTGCTGGGATTACAGGCGTGAGCCACCGCGCCTGGCTGCCTGCATGTCTTCTTTGCAGGTGCTTGGTCCGTGTTTTAATGGGGTTGTCTGACTCTTGTTGTTGAGTTGTCCTCGCTTGATTTTAGGACCAGAGTTAAGGCCCACACTCCATCTGCTCTCAACCTCCCTCCCCCGATCTTCTCGTCTCGGAAAACGGCTCCACCATCTACCAAACTCCTCAAACCGTGAGGAACCACCCTTGATTCCTCTCCTTCCCTCGCACCCCAGTCCACTGACCTATCTTGTTGACTCTCCCTGAAAAAAAACTCGAATATGTTCCCTTCTTTCCATTTAGAAAACTACCCCCACCCTGGCTCAAATCACCATCTTCTCTGCCTCCCCGCTTCCAGCCTGGCCCCCAACACTCCCTTCTCCAGACAGCAGCCAGAGAGCTCTTCAAGACTGAGTCAGGCTGGGCGTGGTGGCTCACACCTGTAAACCCAGCCCTTTGGGAGGCCAAGGCAGGTGGATCACCTGAGGTCAGGGGTTCAAGACCAGCCTGCCCAACATGGTGAAACACCATCTTTACTAAAAATACAAAAATTAGCCGAGTGTAGTGGCACGCACGTGTAATCCCAGCTACTCAGAAGGCTGAGGCAAGAAAATTGCTTGAGGCTGGGCGCGGTGGCTCACGCCTGTAATCCCAGCACCTTGGGAGGCCGAGGTGGGCGGATCACGAGGTCAGGAGATTGAGACCATGCTGGCTAACACGGTGAAACCCCGTATCTACTAAAAATACAAAAAAATTAGCCGGGCGTGGTGGCGGGCGCCTGTAGTCCCAGCTACGCGGGAGGCTGAGGCAGGAGAATGGCATGAACCAGGGAGGCGGAGCTTGCAGTGAGCGGAGATTGCGCCACTGCACTCCCCCGCCTGGGCAACAGAGCAAGACTCTGTCTCAAAAAAAAAAAAAAAGAGAATTGCTTGAACTCGGGAGGCGGAGGTTGCAGTGAGCTGATACCATGCCACTGCACTCCAGCCTGGGCGACAGAGAAAGACTCTGTCTCAAAAAAAAAAAAAAAAAATACTGAGTCAGATCATGGCTCTTCCCTGCTCAGAACCCTCCACGGAATTGAAAACCAAATCTGAACTCCTCCAGGTGTCCTGCAAGGCCCCCACATGCCTGTCCCCTCTCACCCCCTCCAGTCACTTCTCCCAACCCCACTGGCCTGCTCCCTCTTCCTCCAACACAGCAGGCTCCTTCGCACTTCCGGCCTTTGAACCTGCTGTGCTCTTTGCCGGCTGCTCCCCAGCTCATAGAGCCCCTCCTCTGAGAGGCCCTCCTGACTCCCACATCAGAAGGAGTCCCCTTCCCAGCAGTGGCTCCATGTCAGCTCACCTGCCTTGTCCCCTTCCTAGCTCTTCTCGCCACCCCACCTCTTCCATGTGCTTCTCCATGGCCCATCCCTCCTGCTAAAGCGTAGCTGCCGTGAGCAGGACCAGGTCTCTTTTGTCCACGGCTGTAGCTCCAACACTTGGCACGAGACCTGGCCCACAATTTGTGAGCAGTAAACATGGGCCGAAAGGATGAGTAACCTTCCCTGCCACTTCAGCCCTGGGGGTCCCTCCTCCTCCTCCCACAGTCCTGTGTGCCCCATTCAGGTGGTTCATAAACAGCTGCCCGGAGCAGATTCTCCACTGGGGTTTGTCCCATCTGTAAAATGAGGGTTGTAAATGTGCCCAAACAGCTGGGGATGAATGCAAAGCGCCCCACGCCCCGTGTCACTCCCAGCCAGGAGCAAGAGGGCACCATGCCAGTGCTGCCTCTGGCCCAGGCAGTCACCTGTCCAGGGGAAACAGGCCTCTAAGGCTCCAATGGCCTCACGCACTGGAGTTCATCAATAACACAAAGCCGAGAAAGCCCCAGGAAAGCTGGAGACGCTGCCGGAAATTCAAAGCTGCTCATTCTTCCATCCGTCCCAGCTAAAGGGGTTCGAGGAAGCTCCTCCCCACACACCTCCCAGGGTGGAAGGGGACCTCATATCTCAGCGGGGCTCTGGCCCTGGCCCCAGCATCCCAGTCCCTGTCTCTTCTCCCTGCCCCCACCAAGGGCACAGATGCCCAGGCCTGCTGGCAGCTTCATCACACTTATCTGCACTCCCAAGCCACAGATTACAGCTGTCAGGCCCAGAGGAAACGTGGCGGTCACATCAACCCTGACTCTGAAAAAAGCCCTGAAAGACACAGGGGTGTTTCCAGTACAGCAAGGTCTTACTGGAAAGGACCCCTGGACCCCAATGTCCTAGAGGTGTGCCCCACGACCCCACATGCCCCTCTTCACTGCTCTGGCCTTTGGGAAACACAGCCCTGTCCTTTACAAGGTCCTATTTGCAAAGCCTGCTGGGAGACAGAGGCCCAGGGCTGGGATGAGGATGGGTTCCGTGCGGGAACAAGAGATGCCAAGATCCACCTAGGTGCCCCAGCCAAGAGGCAGAAAAGCATGGGAACCGTGTGCCCTTGTGGGACGTGTGCCACGGAAGGGAAGGATACGGGTGTGGGTCCCCCTCTGTGGACGCAAACATGTTTATTGCAGGAAGGAAAAACAAGGAACTATTAACCCAAGTCACCTCTGGAGCAAAGACCAGCTGGGGCCAGGGGAGCAGTGTCGTGCTGTGATCTTTCCAGAAGGCTGACTCTTTTTCCGTACACTTTTAATTTGTTTGATCATATCCCTATTTTACCTTCCTTATTTTTAATGCCAGCCAGGGCTTTCTGGGTAAGAGCTGGGCACACCCAGGGAGAGGCACGTGACCATCCGCAGCTGCTCTCCTTGGCGTCCAGTTTGTTTTGTTTTTGTTTCTTACTTTCTGTGGAGATGGGGGGGGTCTTACTATGTTACCCAGGCTGGTCTTGAACTCCTGGCCTCAGGCGATCCTCCCACCTCTGCCTCGCTAAGTGCTGGGATTACAGGCATGAGCCACTGCGCCTGGCCTTGACTTCTGGTTTGTGAGATGGAAGAACATTGGCCCCATGTGCAGAGGTGGAAATCGGCTTTTAGGAAAAATGTGAGTTTCCACAGGACCCAAGTAATGGGACCTGGATTTGAACCCAGAGCTCTGCAGATCTGAGGATTGGGCACCTGCACACATAGTGCTGGTCTGAAGCATGTCCCCTGCCAAATTCATGCCCACCTAGAACCTCAGAATGTGGCCTTATTTAAAAATAGGGTCTCTACAGATGTTACCAAGTTAAGGATCCCAAGATGAGATCATCCTGGATTTATGAAGGGCCCTACATCCAAGCTGGAGCCCCTCCAAGCCCAAGCTGGTGGGGTCTAGCCCCAGTTTGCTCTGTGACCCTCCAACATGGCCCTCAAAATCTCTGAGCCTCAGACCCCCACCTGAGGACTTATGAAAGGAAGAAGACTCAAATTCACACCTCAGAAAAGCACATGAGAACAATGCTGCACCACGTACCCTCACTGAGACCCCAGACATTCTCGAAGGCTAAATCGTCTCAGGTGCTGGAGAGGATGTGAGAGCTGGGAGGGTGAACAGCAGTGGCCCTTCTGGAAGGCATGTTGGGTGAAAATGGCTCCCCCTCTGCCCTACAGCAATTCCACTCCTGCGCATCCCCAGGAAATTCTGGAGAAGTACAAGGCAGCAGGGTCCAGCATATTTGCTGTTTGTGGAGGCAGGAGTCAGACATAACCAAGGTACCCCCGTCGCTAAGGGAATAAATACAACAGGATGAACATGAATTAGGGGGTCCAGGCAGCAGAAGGAAGCAATAAGCCTGATACACACATAGGAACACGGATAGATTTTAAACAGGGCAGCACGAGGAATGTTGACACGAGTTACCGTGCATGGCATGGAGAAGCCGCCCTCTCCTCAGACGTGACCCACCACATGAAGGGGGCCTCCCTGTGCCACCCCCAGCTCAAAGAACTTCCACCTCTAGCTCCCTCAGTCCTCACTGAATCCTATAGGAAGGCATGGTTTTAGCCCATTTTATAGGTACCCTACTATTATGAGCTGAACAGTGTCCCCCCAAAATTCCCATGTTGCAGCCCTAACCCTCGGTGCATCAGAATGTGACTGTATTGGGGAGGGGGGAGGGCCTTTAAATCGGTGATGACGTTAAAATGAGGCCAGTGGGGTGAGCCCTAATCCAATCTGACTGACGCCCTTAGAAGAGGAGATTAGGACCCACAGAGAGTCACCGGGGATGTGCGCACACAGGGAGAAGGTGGCGTCTATGAGGCCGGGAGAGGGGTCTCCGGAGACGCCAGCCCTGCCGACATCCTGATCTTAGACTTCCGGCCTCCAGAACTGTACGGGAATACATGGTCTTTGGCCCATGCACCTGTTATGGACATTTTTTTCTTTCTTTCTTTCTTTTTTTTTTTTTTTTTGAGACAGGGTCCTGCTCTGTTGCCCAGACTGGAGTGCAGTGGCACGATCTCGGCTCACTGCAACCTCTGCCTCCCATGCAGACTCGGACACCCACCAGAGACCAGAGACTCGAAGAGCCTGTCCATGGTCACACAGCAGCAGGAGGCAGGGCCGGGATCTGGACCCACCCCTGCAGGCTCCGGAATCTGTGCTATCGCCCAGGACTGCACAAGGTCCAAGGACACACTCAGGTTTACAGACGCAGCCACACAGAGGATGGGCGCAGGGGCAGGGCGGGCTGAAGAGCGAGAGGGGTGAGGGGAAGGAGGGCATAAAAGGAGACCACTGAAAGCAGAAGCCAAGCGAGTTCCCGAACATGCGCGCTCCCAGCAGCACCGCTCCCGGCAGCCACCAGCCCAGACGCCCATCCACAGAGGCGCGGAAAAACAGCATGCAGTCCACCCGCACCGTGGAGGCCTGCTCAGCTACAAAAAGGAAAGCAGCACTCCACATGCCACACCACGGATGAACCCCAAAACATGACGCTAAGCGGAAGCAGCCAGGCACTTAAGGCCACACATTGCATGATTTCATTTATAAGAAATGTGCAGGGCTGGGCACGGTGGCTCAGGCCTGTAATCCCAACACTTTGGGACCGAGGCAGGTGTTTGACCTGAGCTCAGGAGTTTGAGACCAGCCTGGCCAACATGGTGAAACCCCGTCTATATTAAAAATACAAAAAAAAAAAAAAAATTAGCCGGGCGTGGTGGCGGGCGCCTGTAGTCCCAGCTACTGGGGAGGCTGAGGCAGGAGAATCGCTTGAACCCAGGAGGCGGAGGTTGCAGTGAGTCGAGATCACGCCACTGCATTCCAGCCTGGGTGACACAGCAAGACTCTGTCTCAAAAAAAAAAAAGAAATGTCCAGGGCTGGGCACGGTGGCTCAGGCCTGTAATCCCAACACTTTGGGACCAAGGCAGGTGGATGACCTGAGGTCAGGAGTTTGAGACCAGCCTGGCCAACATGGTGAAACCCGTCTCTACTAAAAATACAAAAAAAAAAAAAAATTAGCCGGGTGTGGTGACGGGCGCCTGTAGTCCCAGCTACTCAGGAGGCTGAGGCAGAAGAATCGCTTGAACCCGGGAGGCGGAGGTTGCAGTGAGCCAAGATTGCACCACTGCACTCCAGCCTGGGCGACAGAGCAAGACTCTGTCTCAAAAAAAAAAAAAAAAAAAGAAAGAAAGAAATGTCCGTAACAGGTGCATCTGTAGAGACAGAAAGAAAATGAGTGGTTGCCAGGGGCTGGGGAGCTGCAAAGAGTGGAGAATGGGCAATTCTACTTGGGAGGGATGGAAATGTTTTTAAACTAGGTAGAAGTGGTGGTATCACTGAATTATTCGATTTACAAGGATTAATTATATGATATGTGAATTTGAACTCAATAAATTATTAAATGAAAAACAAATGATAGGATTGGAAACGCTGCAACCACTTTGGACAAGAGCTTGGCCCTTCTCCATGCAGGTGAAGACACGCACGCCATGACCAGCCCCCCTACTCCGACTGTCGGGCCCTAGAGGGATTCAGGCACATGTCCCTTGCAGGCAGGGACACGAGTGTGTCATAACCCAGAAGTGAACACAGTCACCAGCATCAGGGTTAAAACAGATGAACTGGCCGGGCGCGGTGGCTCACGCCTGTAATCCCAGCACTTTGGGAGGCCGAGGCAGGCGGATCATGAGGTCAAGAGGTCGAGACCATCCTGGCCAACATAGTGAAACCCCATCTCTACTAAAAATACAAAAATTAGCTGGGCATGGTGGTGCACTTGGGAGGCTGAGGCAGGAGAATTGCTTGAACCCGGGGGGCAGAAGTTGCAGTGAGCTGAGATCGCGCCACTGCACTCTAGCCTGGCCACAGAGCAAGACTCCATCTCAAAAAAAAAAAAGACAGATGAACTGTGACACTCAGCTTCTTCTGATTAGCATCATGAACTGTGATATGACATGGCCATGAAAATAGAGTGCAGCTTATCGCAGCAATGTGGGTGGATCCCACAAATACGATATGAAGCAACACCAGCAAGACCAAACCAAACAAAAATACTGAGAGTATGCCTGCAT
Source organism: Pan paniscus (assembly GCF_029289425.2). Lineage (NCBI taxonomy): Eukaryota > Metazoa > Chordata > Mammalia > Primates > Hominidae > Pan > Pan paniscus. The sequence goes on from NC_073259.2 coordinate 132,930,924, forward strand.
CCAAGTTAAGTCCAAAACCGGACCAAACTAATCCCAGTGTTTAGGGATGGCTATGAGGGAGTGATACTATAAAAAGCAAAGCAAGCTGGGACCAAACACAGTGTCTTCTGCAGGGGCTTCAGGGCAGATGAGCTTTCACTCTTCTTCACGTGGGGTGATTGCATGCATGTTCATCTTAGTTACATGTTTGGTTGCATATGTCTTACACTTTCCTCAAAGTGAGCAAATTTCACAAAAAACAGAAATCCAAGACTCTGGGTGGAAAGTGCAAAGCGAGGGCTTGCAGCAGGTGGAGTCCAGGAGCCTGGGAACAGACAGTGGAAGGAAATCCCAAGGACAGGGGAGACTTGGCTGTTCCCAGAGCTGCCAAGGGATCCTGGCTGCAATGGGCTCTCGGCCAAGTAAGGCCAGTTTGACCTCCACCGGCCTGCCAGGAGGCCAGACAGGGCCAAGATGATCTGGCACAAGAATTTCCACAAGGCTCTGAGGCCTGGGCATCTGGGCTAGTGGCTGCCGGGAGGCCCAGGTAGGGAGAGGCAAAACAGGAAAAGCCCCCACCTGCCACTCCATCCAGCCTCCCGTTTCCACCCGACCAGCCCTGAGACCCCAGGGTTTCCACAATCTTTCTGGTCCAGGGGATGAGTCAGGGATCAGATCCGCCATCTCTTCCCATGTGATGGCACCGGGGTGGGCAGAGGCTGGCCGAGGGCCGCTGAAGGATGGACACATCACCGCTCAAAGGCAAGGAATGAGAGCCAGGAATTTTAGAAAGCAGGTGGAGGAAGGGGCCAGGAGGAATCACAGGCTTCTTCAACCCAAGAGGTTCAGACTTGCACTGTGACTGCCAGGCTGGGAGCTGGGGGAGGATCCAGGCACCCAACCCCGGCTCATCAGAAACACTCTGCTCCAATCTGATTCACACAATGAGGCTTTTGTGTGGGAGTCTGTGGGAAGACCACGTGCACTCCTGAGAAAGCAATCAGACAGATCCAAATCAAGGGCCATCCTGCCAAAAGCACCCGCCTGGCCCCTTTACAGATGCCAGTGTCCTGAAAGACCCAGCAAAGAGAAAAGGGCTGGAGAACAGGTCTGGATTAAAGAGGAAAAACACATGAGGCAACCAGACACAGGATGCAACCTTGGATTCAAAAAAAAATTTTTTTTTTTTGAGACGGAGACTCACTCTGTCGCCCAGGCTGGAGTGCAGTGGCACGATCTCGGCTCACTGCAACCTCCACCTCCTGGGTTCAAGCAATTCTCCTGCCTCAGCCTCCCGAGTAGCTGGGACTACAGGTGTGCGCCACCATGCCTGGCTAATTTTTTTACTTTTAGTAGAGACAGGGTTTCACCATGCTGCCCAGGATGGTCTCAATCTCTTGACCTTGTGATCCACCTGCCTCGGCCTCCCACAGTGCTGGGATTACAAGCGTGAGCCACCACGCCCAGCCAATTCAAAATTTTTTAATGAACAACTACGACAAAAAGCGTTATTGGGACCGTAAGGGAATCTGAACACAGAATGTCAGATTAAAGGTGTGGATCCTCGTGGCCTTCTTGAGTGGGGCCGTGGTCCACGGCCATGGAGAAGGACGTCCTTGTCCTTAGGATGCACCCAAAAGGCTCAGCAACGAGAGAGAGAGGATGCACATGCAGCAACTTGTACTTTTCTTCCCATTTTTACAAAATAAAATTTTTGAAAATAGAACCTTGGGTGATGTGGTGGTGGAAGAACACACTGGGCTGCTTTATTTTACAAGCTGGATGCCTCCCTCGTGAGAACGGCAGAACGAGCCGAGGTACATCCGCACCGTGGAGCGTTTCCAGCCATCTAGAGAATCAGAGCGTGATCATCACCAGAAAATCCCGGCTGACTGAGGACGACATGGAGAAGCGATGACAGCGTGAGAAACCCACGGTGCAGCAAAGCGTGCATAGTAGGGTCCCATTTCAGCAAACTGCTGACAGATGGATCCCTCTCTATGTCTGTGTCTATCAGGTTAAGATGTTGGAAACAGCCAGCCCTTACTTGACACTTGCCGAGCTGCTATTTGAAGTGTGACATGTGCCAATTCTGCCACCTTAAAAGCCCTATGTAGGAGACACTTTTATTAACTTCATTTTACAGAAAAGTAAAAAAGGCACAGAGAGGGTAAGTCACTTGCCTGAAGGCACCCAACTGGGAAGTGGCCAAGCCAGGATTTGAACCTGGGCTGCCTGCCTTCAAAGTCCATATGCTGGGGTCCACCTGAGCTGCTGGAAGCTAAAGCCCTGCCAAAGGCTGGAGAGAAGCCTGGGATGCTGCTGGGACACACTGCAGGGTAAACCCAGTGGCTAGGATTCCAGATCAACTCCTCCGCGGGTGCATCTGGGCAGCTCATCCCCCCCACCCCTACCTCATCCCCTCTCTGCCCACGGCACACCCCTGCAGCCTCTCACCTTGGGTGGACAAAGCCTGAACTTTGGCACACCAGCCCTGATATCTCCCCCACTTTTTAAAAAACGCCTCGTCCCAGTCCTGCCGCCAGGATGTGAACAGGCAGGGGTATCAATGGGACCCTGGGAACTTTCTGCCTGAAGAACATTCGTTAATGACTTCCTCCTGCACCCACCCAGGCCCCTTCCACCCTTGCTGCCCGGGCCCTCCTGGCCTCCATCCAGCTAGCCTGGGACAGTCGGCCCCACCCAGCACTCGCTGCTAACTATCTCCGTGGCCTTGAGTAAACCTCTGCTACCTACAGAATTTGGTTTCCAAAGGAAAAATAAAAGATAGAACTGAGCTTCGGAACCCAAGTCAGTCCAGATCTAACAATCTGACAGCTGATGAAACTTTCCCCATTAAAGCAATTAGGCCAGGTACAGTGATTCATGAATGTAATCCCAGCACTTTGGAAGACCGAGGTGGGAGGATTGCTTGAGGCCAGGAGTTCAAGACCAGCCTGGGCAACATAGCAAGACCCCTGTCTCTACAAAAAAATCTAAAAATTAGCTGGGCATGGTGGTGCACACCTGTAGTCCCAGTTATTCAGGAGGCCAAGGTAGGAGGATCGATTGAGCCTGAGTGGTTGAAGCTGCAGTGAGCCGTAATCATGCCACTGCACTCCAGCTTGGGTGACAGAGTGAGACCCTGTCTCAAAAAATCTAAATAAATAAATAATAAAGGGTGGGCACTGTGGCATATGCTTATAATCCCAGCACTTTGGGAGGCCAAGGTGGGTGGATCATTTGAGGTCGGGAGTTCCAGACCAGCCTGGCCAACCTGGTGAAACCTCGCCTCTATTAAAAATACAAAAATTAGCCGGGTGTGGTGGCGGGCACCTGTAATCCCAACTACTCAGGAGGCTGAGGCAGGAGAATCACTTGAACCCGGGAGGCGGAGGTTGCAGTGAGCCAAGATCATGCCACTGCACTCCAGCCCGGGCGACAGACTGAGACCATGTCTCAAAAAAATAAATAAATAGGCCGGGCTTCGTGGCTCACACCTGTAATCCCAGCACTTTGGGAGGTCGAGGTGGGCGGATCACCTGAGGTCAGGAGTTCGAGACCAGCCTGGCCAACATGGAGAAACCCTGTCTCCACTAAAAATACAAAATTAGCTGGGCACAGTGGCGCAGCCTGTAATCCCAGCTACTTGGGAGGCTGAGGTGAGAGAATCGCTTGAACCTGGGAGGCAAAGGTTGGCGGTGAGCCGAGATCACACCATTGCACTCCAGCCTGGGCAACAAGAGAGAAACTCTGTCTCAAAATAAATAGGTAAGTAAATATAAGTAAATAAATAAATAATAAACAGCTGGTAAGCTACTACCTCCTCAAGAGGCCTTGGTAAACAAAATAGTCAGCCAAACAAAATAATCTCTAATACTGTAACAGCCAGAGACAGTGAAAGGCAATGCGGGGATGAAGTGGGAAGCTATCTGGGGGCAAAGGGGCTCAGCCCCATTTTTGCTGCCTATGGCCGCCTCGTCCCCCTGACAACAGCCCCTCCTTTTTGCCTTTTGGGAACCACCCCACTCCTACCTGAGTCTCTGTGGGCAAGAACTACTTCCCTCCCTGGCTCCAAATGGGCAGGCGACCCAAGGCTGACCAATCACAGCAGTCCATTACTCGAGCCACAGCAATTGGTCCAAGGATGCACATGTGATCCCAGCTCAGCCAATCACAGCCAATGAGTATTGACTCCATAAGTTGTGCCAGCCACTGAGAAAATTCTTTAATTCTCCTTCAATATCCCTCAGGAAGGTTCCCTTCCAAGAGCTTCTGGGAATTCCAAAGCAGTCAGTTTCTCCCTGACGTGGTGCAGATGCCATTTATTTTCTAAGCGTCAGAGGAAGCCACTGGCAAGTGAGACTGGGGCGTACATATAAAAACATAGGAATCTAATTCTAGAATCGCATTCAGCCTGTCCAGATGCCCTGTCACGGGACCCAGGAAGAACAGCAGGGTCACAAGAAACTCACTCCCTACATTGACACTAACCAAGTCTACTTACGAGGGTCACTGCTGTTTTCCTTTTTTTTCTAATTGAATGCATGTAGATGATTTTGCATGAATGACATGCTTATGGGCCACACCTCCACATTCCTGCACGGAGCAAAATCACAAGCAGAATGGACCTCGGTCTCCTGATTCAGCCTCGCACAGTCCTGCTAATGAGAACAAAGTGAAACATAAAGGATTCCATTCTTTTTTTTTTTTTTTTTTTTTTTTTTGAGATGCAGTCTCACTGTCACCCAGGCTGAATGAAGTGCAGTGGCGCGATCTCAGCTCACTGCAACCTCCACCTCCCGAGTTCAAGCAGTCCTCTGCCTCAGCCTCCCAAGTAGCTGGGACTACAGGTGTGTGCCACCATGCCCAGCTAATTTTTGTGTTTTTAGTAGAGATGGGGTTTCACCATGTTGGCCAGGCTGGTCTCGAACTCCTGACTTCAAGTGATCCACCCACCTCAGCCTCCTAAAGTGCTGGGATTACAGGCATGACACCTGTAATCCCAGCACTTTAGGAATAATGTAATAATGGTGCCTGGCCTATAAATGGTTCCATTCTAAATAATGAACCTTGGCTTAAATGCTCAGGGAGAGAAACACTCCCAGCCCCAGCCCCATCCAAGACACCTGATGGGACCAAGATGCCAACAGGAGGATCCCTGCTTCCTCCTGGAGGCAGGAGATGGCCCCAGAAACAGCCTCCACGCTTCCTGTGGCCCTTCCACCATGACAGGTGCTGTCTCTTTACCCACCATCCACAGACAGTCCCGATGACATCTTTATACACCCGCATCCCTTCCTTCTGGCTACTCCACCTTCATGCTGGGGCAGGAAAGGGGTCAATCAGAAGCCACCAAAGCTCAGACAGGGAAACAGCCCAGCACTGGAACCAGGCAGAAGTCATTGAAATCCAGATGGAGTGTGTTAAGACTCAGGCCTACAATCTGTGGATGCATCCCAGGGACCCAGGCTTTGGGGTGTTCCCCAGGGCATATGACCTCCCTTACCCCTCGCTACAGCCCGAGGAGGGAGGCCCAGAGAAACATGCCCGGCAGGGTTATGCAACTCACCCACAGCCACAGAGACAGGAAGTGCAAGAGCCACTGCTGAACTCAGGGAGTCTGGTTCCAAAGTCCATGCTGCGGAGGACCCCCACTGGGGCCTCTCTGCCTTAGCCCAAGGTCCTACGCTAGGCGGTTCTCTGCCCTGGACAAGGGTCTCCAACTATGAAATGCAGCCATGAACGAGACAGATAAAGTCTCTGTCCTCATGGAACTCACACAAGTGGACGAGATAATTTCAGAGACTATTAAGGGCTCAGAAGGGAATAGCATGGTGTGGTTATAACACAGATGGCGCAAGCCAGGCGTGGTGGCTCATGCCTGTAATCCAAGCACTTTGGGAAGCTAAGACAGGTGGATCACCTGAGGTCAGGAGTTCGAGACCAGCCTGGCTAACATGGTGAGACCCCATCTCTACTAAAAATACCAAATTAGCTGGGCATAGCAGTGCACGCCTGTAATCCCAGCTACTCAAGAGGCAAGGCTGGAGAGTCGTTTGAACTGGGGAGGAGGAGGTTGCAGTGAGCCGAGATGGGGCCATTGCCCTCCAGCTGAAAAACCACACAGATGGCACAGACAGTGGACGTGGGGGGCAACTGTCCATTGGGTGGGGTGGGCAATCACGGGGTGTCTTCTTCAAAAGGTTACATTTAAGCTTCAAAAGGTTACATTTAAACATAAAAGAGGAACCAAGCATAAGAGCCAGGGAGACAAAAAGACGGTCCAGGCAGAAAGAAAAGCACTTCCAAAGGCCCTGAGGCAGGACAGCATGTGACATGTTGGAGGAAAAGGAAGGCCTGTGAGGTTGCAGTGGGGTGAGAATGCTGAGTTGAGATGGGCAGGGCCCATGAAAATGAGGCTCACAGCTTTGATACCAAATGCAGGAAGATTTTATTCAGCTTCTTGAAATGATCCAGTTTGCATAGTTTTTTTTTTTTTTTTTTTTTGGGAGACGGAGTCTCGCTCTGTCACCCAGGCTGGAGTGCAATGGTGCAATCTCGGCTCACTGGAACCTCCACCTCCCAGGTTCAAACAATTCTCCTGCCTCAACCTCCCGAGTAGCTGGAATTACAGGCACATGCCACCACGCCTGGCTAATTTTTGTATTTTTAGTAGAGACGAGGTTTCACCATGTTGGCCAGGCTGGTCTTGAACTCCTGACCTCAGGTGACCCACCCACTTCGGCCTCCCAAAGTGCTGGGATTACAGGCATGAGCCACTGTGCCCGGCCCAATTTGCATGTTTTAAAGAGCATCCTGGCTTTGATGGGGAGAAGTGACAACAGTGTGGTATAAATCAGCAGAGCAAACAGCCCCATGATGACACTCCAGCATCCACTGGGAAACAACGGTGGCAGCTCGGTCTGGGGTGACGGCCACGGCCGGTGGAGGAGTAGGCCCCATTGCCCTGCACAGGACCACAACCTGCCACTGGTCACGAACCATCCTGTGAAACAACCCTTGTCTTTCAAACATCCTTTCAATAAATATTTGAGAACCCGCGATTATGTGCTAGGCATTGTTCCAGGGGCTTGGGTCACGGCAACAAATAACACAAAGGTCCCTGCCCTCACAGTCCGACATTCTCATGGGGAGAAATAGACAATAAACAATCAACATGATACCCAGGGAAGTTCCAGGGTATCTACAGTGGCTGACAGGTCTAAGCAGAGCGGGTAAGGAGGGCTGGCAGCACAGGGGGACAAGGGGGAACCTGCATGATGCACAAACGGAATCAGGGGAGGGTCTCTGTGAGCAAGTGAGAGCTGAACAGAGACCTACGGGAGATGAGAGGGCTTGTGTCAGGAGAGCTAAGGCGATTGGGCCCATGGGGCTGAGGAATGGCCAGGAGGCCATTGTGCAAGGGAAAAGGGAATGGGGACGTCGCCAGAAAAGTGGCAGGGGTGGATGGCACAGGCCCTGGGCCAGGTTAGGACCTGGCTGTGACTCCTAGGGGATGGGTCTGGCCATGTCAGGGCTTTGAGGGGAGGAGGTGCTAAGTGCAATCTTGATGGGCTCCCATGGCTGCTTATTGAGAAACCCCACTGGGGAGCAAGGGTGAGCACAGGGAGGCCAGTGAGGAGGCGGATGCAGGAATCCGGGGGAGAGGTGATGGCGCCTTGGACCAGAGGTGATGGCGCCTCGGGCGTGGTGAGAAGTAGTTGGAATCTGGGTATATTTAGATGATGAAGCCATAAAACTTTCTGACGGGTTCTCTGCGGGAAGTGGAGAGAACAGAGTCAAGGCTGAGTGCAAGATGTTGGCCCGGGCAACTGGAAGATGGGGGGGCTATGATGGAGTGGGAAGCTGGTGGGAGCCACAGGTGTGGCCGAGGGTGATGAGGAGCCAGACGGGGCGAGCGTGAGCTGCCTTTGACCCCGAGTTGAGATACGGACTCTGCTGTTGGACACTCGGGGGTGGGGTTCAGGGGAAAGGTCTGGGCCCAGGGATACCAATTTGGGAGTGGTCAGGACAGAGATGCCATTCAGGCGCGAGGCTGGAGGAGCCCACCCCAAGGATGAGGGATGAGGAGACACAGAAAGGATGCCTGGAGCTCCACCAGCAGGAGGCGGGAGGCCAGGGAGATGAGGAGGCATCAGCAGGCAAGAAGACAGAGCAGCCAGGAAGGTGGGAGGAAAACCCAGAGAATGGAGATTTAAAGCGCCTCAAGGGTCCTTCTAGAAGCTTCCAGAGGAGGTGTAAGGAACTTCACCCAAAATGCCAGGAAGTGAACAAGGTCAGGCCCCTCCCGTTCCTTCCCCCTCCCCAGCACAGGCAATCAGTGAACAGGAAGAAACAGTGGAGTGGAGGGAAAGAAAACAAGAAAATTAAGACGGCCAGGCCTTGGGCCATGAGGCTTCCTGGAACCCGGGACCTGGGGAGCTTCTGAGCAGGCGGAGTGTCTCCATATCTCACACAGGCTTTGGGAGGAAAATCACCCCCAACACCCACAGGGAGCCAGCCCCTGGGCCCTTTAAGGCTTCAAAGTCAAGAACGCAGCTTTTTGTGTTGTTTTTGTTTCTCTTTGGAAGACAGCTCCAGCCTGGCCACTTTTGGGCCAGCAGAGCTCAAGATCATGTCCAAACAGGGGGAGGGAGACGAGGTAAATAAAAGGGATTCTCTTTTTGTTTTGCGTTTTTGATTTTTGACTGAGCCCTAGCGTTGAATTCTCCGCACAATTAATGTGTCTGTGGTGTCGGAGCTGCCAGCGCCTCCTGGAGCAGAAGGCCTGGACCGAACTCTCCTCCACAGAATCCTCCAGGCCCAAGATTTAAACCACAAACTCTCTGGGCTCAGCCTTGGGGGGTGTGGCTTATGGCCCCAGGGGCCTCTCTTTTGCTGACCACAGACATGGAATCACCCTCTGGACACTAAGGAACCTCCATGCAGGACCCACGAATGACAGTGCCAACAAGCCTGCAGCAAATCGCCACTGGAACCAAGACTAATCCAGGAAAAACACCTTCATGGAGCAAGCCCTCCATGGGGACTCACTTCCATCCCATTTGCTAGAAACCAAAGGCCAGGGTAAGGCGATTCCAGGTGGCTGAGCTTCGCCACGTTCTAGTTAATCAGGGTGCATCTCCCGGCGGAGGCACAGCAAGTACCGGCCATTCCGGGAAGGGACAGGGAATGTTTCCTGGAAACCCCAGGTGCTGGGCCTGGCCCCAGAAAGGCCAACCACAGCGGGACACATCAACATGTATGTGCAGACACATCAACACACAAGGACATGCATAAACACGTGTGTTCATGTGTGTCCATTTGCATGTACAGACACACCATGTGTGCCTGTGTCAACATATGTGGGCACACATCAACACAGGTGTCTGCATACACATCATCATGTCGTCACACATCAAGGCAGGTGTGTGCATGCCTACACAGGTGTGTGTGTCACTGTTTTCACCATCAGCACGTGTGTACACACACCAACACATGTGTGTGCAAACACACACACACTCACGAAGACAGGGAGAGGCAAATCTACCAGGAGCAAATAAACTAGACTCACGCAAACTAAAAATAGCCCATGTTTTTCAGCCGTCGCCAGGGAGTAAGTTGAAGCTGTCTCTCACATGCTAGAAGGAGTAGGAAGTTCAATGGCAGGAAAGAGGAAGAAAAACAAAACAGAATTGGCACACACCTGTGATCCAAGCTGTCCTCGAGGAGCCCCCTCCCCACCTGTGCCCAGTGATCAGTTCTAGGGCTTTACCCCACATGTCCAAACAAGGGGGTCCTACAGGAAACGCCCGGTAGGTGGAGACACTGGGCCTCCCTCCCAGGTTCCGCAGGGGGGCTGATAAAGGTGCAGCGCGGGGCTGATAAAGGTGCAGAGCGGGCGGCCCCTGCAGGATGGGTGGGAGTCCAGCCCCCGGGGTCACTGGGAGCCCTGGGCTAGGAACAGGTGGCCTCCCCGGGAGCCTCACTTGGTGCCTTTGATTGAAGAACATGTCCCTGGTCTCAGACTACCCCCGGAAGGGAGAGGCCAGGGTGCACTCTGCACCAGCAAAGTTTGGCGGGGTGATGATTAGGACAAAGCCTCGAAGGGACCCTGCTGTTCCCTGGTGATGCACAGAAAAGGAAGGGGCAGCCCAGGAAGAGAATATAAGAAGGGCACCCCCCGCCGCCCGCCTTAAGCATGCAGTCGACCTGCTCAGACACACGGAGGACCGGGAGGACGCAGTGCGCAGAGGCCACCGGGACCAGCTGTGGAGTCGGCCCCCAGACTTGAAATCCTGATTCAACCGCTTGGAGCTATGTGACATGGGGCAAGTTACTTTCCGCCTCTGTGCATCCATTTCCCTCAATAAAATAAGACACAATAGTACCTATTTTAGACACTAAAATGAATAATGCACATAAACACTTGGAACAGTATCCGGCCACAACGAGTGCCCATTGATTGTTATCTCCCATCAACCCCCATCTTTTAACTGATTGACAAAGATTTCCCAAAAGGCACAAACTCAGAGACAGCCGGTGACATCCCTGGCTGGCCCTGGTGCCTGGGCTCCCCAAGGCACACTGTGTGGCTCTGGCTGAGGGAGGCAGGGGTGAGATAAAGAGCCTGAGGCCAGGGCTGGGGGTCGTGCCCGCCTCATTCATTCTGTAACCTGACTGGTGTTGAAGGGGTGGCAAGGAGCTCAGGCGCTGCTATGGCCCTCGGGGACGCTGCAGTGACAGTGATGGGAAAGCCCCTGCCTCAGCAGATACAGGGGTATCAGGAAAAAAGCATGCAGGCAAAGATGACCGAAGGTTTTTGCCTCTACCCCTGGGGAAACAAATGGAGGTGCCGTTTATTGAGACAGGGATCATAGGTGGGGGAAGCCCAGCAGGAGGACAAGGCAACCGAGGTTGAGTCCATCTAGAAAACCAACTTAAAGACAGCAGAGGGGACCCAGGTTCTCTCCTGGACGTGGAAGAAGGCCATGAGGCCTATCATTGAAGATGGTGGTCTTGGAAGATGACCCCTTCCCTGCAGCCCAGCAGTAGTGAGGGGCCTCTCCCCACGTCCACCAGCTGGGCCTTCCTTGGAGGACCAGAGACATAAGGGCACTTGGATGTGTGCCCCCCAGGACCTGAACCAGGCCTTCGTTACTCACCCACATACCTGAGCACAGCTGCATGCCAGGCTCAGATCCAGGGAATGGGAGCAAGAGTCCCCATTCTCATGGCATCTGCCTCTGGGACAGACAGACACCTTCACGCACACACACACACGTGCATGCATGCACGCACACACATACACTAGCGAGGTCACTTGGGGCAAATTACTCTCTTCAGCTTGTCTCCTTAACGGACACTGAAGACAATAAGTCATATGTCACGACCCTCTGCAGGGACTAAACGAGACAATTTTCACAAAGGTGCTTTGAACCCTGCCCGGTGCACAGTAAGCTGCCCATGAATGGATGCCACGAAGTTCACAATCGCGGCCCTTAGTGTGCCTGTCCAAACACCTCTCTCCAATCCTACCCACTGGCAGAAGGGAAAAGAAATGAGTTGCGCTTCCCCAAAGCCTCTCCAAGCAACCTCGACCACAGGGCCCCTTTGCAGTGTGCCTCATCGGTCTGTGTGGTGCATTCATCTGGCCAGTCTTTGAGGAAAGCTATGTATCTGTTCATTTGTAATTTTTTTTTTAAAAGATGGGATTTTGGCCGGGCGTGGTGGCTCACGCCTGTAATCCCAGCACTTTGGGAGGCCGAGATGGGCGGATCACGAGGTCAGGAGATTGAGACCATCCTGGCTAAAACAGTGAAACCCCGTCTCCACTAAAAATACAAACAATTAGGTGGGTGTGGTGGCGGGCGCCTGTAGTCCCAGCTACTCAGGAGGCTGAGGCAGGAGAATGGCGTGAACCCGGAAGGTGGAGCTTGCAGTGAGCCGAGATCGCACCACTGCACTCCAGGCTGGGCGACAGAGCCAGACTCCGTCTCAAAAAAAAAAGAGATGGGATTTCACTTTGTTGCCCAGGTTGGAGTACAGTGGCACAAACACAGCTCACTGCAGCCTCGAGCTCCTGGGCTCAAGATATCCTCCCACCTCAGCCTCTCAAGTAGCTAGGACTATAGGTGCATGCCACCATGCGCCAGCTTAGTTTTTGTTGTTGTTGTTGTTTTGTTTTGTAGAGATGGGGGTCTCACTATGTTGCCCAGGCTAGTCTTAAACTCAGGGCTTCAAGTGACCCTCCCACCTCAGCCCCATAAAGCGCTGGGATCGCAAGTTTGAGCCACCATGCTTGGCCTTGTAATTTTTAATCAAACACGTAGCATGTGGATACATTTTCTTTGTTAAAACAAAAATAATGGCCGGGCATGGTGGCTCATGCCTGTAATTCCAGCACTTTGGGAGGCCGAGAGGGGAAGATCACAAGGTCAGGAGATCAAGACCATCCCGGCTAACACGGTGAAACCCCATCTCTACTAAAAATACAAAAAAAAAATTAGCTGGGTGTGGTGGCAGGCACCTGCAGTCCCAGCTCCTCAGGAGGCTGAGGCAGGAGAATGGTGTGAACCCAGGAGGCAGAGGCTGCAGTGAGCCGAGATCGTGCCACTGCACTCCAGCCTGGGCGACAGAGCGAGACTCCATCTCAAAAAAAAAAAAAAAAATAGCATTACAGATAAAGTATTAGGTTTCCTTTGGCCACACCCCCAGTGTCCTGCCTTCTCTCATTAGAGTAGCCACTTCTGTTAGTCTCACCTTTTCCCAAACTTTAACTTATTCTAATATTAAGCCATTGAAAATAATGGCGGGGCGCGGTGGTTCACACCTATCATCCCAGTGTTTTGGAAGGCCAAGGCAGAAGGATCACTTAAGGCCAGGAGTTCGAGACCAGCCTGGGTAACATAGTGAGACCTTGTCTCTACGAAAATAAAAATAAAAATGGAAAGAAAATATAGAATATTGTTTGGTGGGGTTTTTTTTTAACATAAATAGCACCAGAGCTTTTTTCAATTAGTAATGTGTTTTTATGGCCTACCCATGCTAAGACATATTTCTAAGTTCCTTCATTTTTTTTTTTTTTTTTTGAGATGGAGTCTCACTCTATTACGCAGGCTGGAGGGCAGTGGCGCGATCTCAGTTCACTGCAACCTCAGCCTCCCAGGTTCAAGCTATTCTCCTGCTTCAGCGTCCCAAGTAGCTGGGATTACAGGCATGCACCACCATGTCCAGCTAGTTTTTGTGTTTTTTAGTAGAGACAGGGTTTAGCCATGTTGGCCAGGCTGGTCTCAAACTCCTGACCTCAGGTGATCCGGTGAATAATGAAGACATGGTTCAGATCCCTGGGGGCACACATCCAAGTTCTGTGAAAAGGACATAGACATGAAATGTGGACAAGAAGCCATTCTTAAGAAATTCAGTCTAAAGAAGCAGGCCAAGGGGAAAAAGATGTCAACTAGTGTGACAATATCCACATCTTCACCCCAGCTCATCATTGAAGACGGCAGCCTCGGAAGATGAGCATCCCTTTTTTGCAGCCCAGCTGCAGTGAGGGGCCTCTCCCCCATGTCCAACAGCTGGGCCTTCCTTGGAGGACCAGAGACACATGGGAACTTGGCTACCAAAAAATGGTAATGATAAATCAGTAATTACCAGTGATGGCAGAGATAGGGGAAGTGGCACAGCCCCATACCTTGTGGGTGGATGTAGCAACAGAGCTGTGCAGAAGGGCAATTTGGCCGTAATCATCAAAACTCAAACTGAGCACACCTGCTCCCAAGGCCCCACTTCTAGAAATCCACCCTATGGAAATGTTCATGAACCACACGAAGAGGGATGTGTCGGGATATCGCTGTCATTTGTGACAGAGAAAATGATCAGTCAATGGAGAAACAGGTAAACAAGTCTATAACCATTCAAAGGAATACCAGCAGTGATGAAGGAAAACGCGGGGTAGATTTATTGCTGAGACATGGAAAATTTTTCAGATGGTATCTTTGAATTGAAAAACAAATTGCAAGATAATTATACATGTTCAAGTTCACTTACACTTAGTTCAAGTTATGTAAAATATATATTAATATGTATACATACAGGCTCCTGGTACACAGAAAAGGGTCTAGAAAGATCCACACCAATGATGGTGATAATAGCTCAGGAGGGGAATAAAATGGGGGAAACTTTCTCTCTTTTCCTCCATTTGAACTTTTTTTTACGAGCAAGTATTCATATACTTTATATAAAGTCGTCCCTCAATGTCAGAGGGGAATTGGTTTCAGGACCCCCATAGATACCAAGATCTGCAGATGCTCAAGTCCCCGACATAAAATGCTGTGGTATTTGCATAAAATGCTGTGGTATTTGCATATCACCTACGTGCATCCTCCCGTATTCTTTAAATCATCTCTAGGTTACTTATAATACCTAACACGATGTAAATGCTATGTCAATAGTTGTTATACAGTATTGTTTTTATGTCTTTTTTTAGTTGTATTATTATTTTGGGGGGATTTTTTCTGAAAACTTTTCATCTGCAGTTGATTGAATCCACGGATGCAGAACCTGCAGACACAGAGGGCCAACTGTAGGGACTTCTGTTGTTAACCAAAAAGCATATTAAAAAAAATAAAATAAAAGCACAAGGCCTCCCATTCAAGTTGCACACAGACTCATGTAGCCAAAGAAAACACCAGCGGGCAGTCCCTGCTTATGCGCGTGTCTCACCCGCCTGGTCCCCTGAACACAGGCTCTCTTCTTCCATGCTAAGGCACTTGGCCGCTGCTCCAGCCTGGGCGGTTCCAGAAGTGGCCGTCTTGGGCTGGGCGTGTCTTCCTGCCTTCACACCACTCGGCCCCAAACCAATCGCCTTTGGGATATCCACAGAAGGATGCTGGGAGGCTCCTGTTCAACTTTAAGCCAGATGCTCCTAGCTCCAGGACAATTGAGGACAATGTGGTTTTCCTCTTTAGAAGCCCAGGAGAGGAGTGGGGAAATTTGGTGGTGCATGCATGTGTGATGCACACACACACACACACACACACACACCCTACTGACATACTAACCTGATGACAACCTGAGAAAGAAAACACCTTGAAATAAGCCCCCGAATAACTGAGTTGGCAAGACTCTTTACCTGGCATAAGTCCCCACACTCCCATAGCAAGAGACCAGGTGCTCACTCACAGCACAGGGTCACATGCTTGAACTGCCTGAGTGATAGCCCCTCTAGGGACCCTGCATACACACAGTGGGGTCCTGGCACTGCAGCAGCCACAAGGCTGTCTGTCACTGACACACACGTTTCAGTATGAGTAGGCCACAGAAAAATAAAGCTCCCGCAGTGTAACAGAGAAAGCTTCTGAGCTGTCATGGGGGAGAAGAGGCCATTCTGCCGATTTTCCTGCCATCCCCAGAGACAGTGTCACCATCCACCGGGACCTCTTTGCAGTCAGATTACAGGCTTTGGCGGGACAAGATTTGAAAAATCAAAAATAGACACAACGTGGCTAAGATGCCCTAGACAACTGCTCACTCAGAGACCTTGAGAGAGACCACATGTTGCTCCATCTTTAAGGCCAGCTAGCTGGGTCCCAAGAAGTGTGGCAGCCAGATCTAAGCAGATCCTTCATTCATTCACTCATTCATTCGCTCTGTGAATGAGGGAACAGACATGAAATGTGGACAAGGAACCATTCTTAAGAAACCCAGTCCAAAGAGGCAGGCCAAGGGGAAAAGACGTCCATTAGAGTGACAATGTCCACATCTTCACCCCAGCTCTGCATCTGGCTAGAACTTTGATAAGAGTGAGCCCCAGTTTCCCCTCCCCGCCACTGCATGTGTGGGTTCCAGGGCTTCAAAACTCTAAATGGCTTTTAGTTCAAATGTGATACTCTGCAATCTCCCAGCCCTTCCCTAACTCCAGGCTCATTCAAACAGGCCACCCAGGCACCCAGGGCAGAGTCTGTCCGTCTGCAGACCAGCTGACCGCCTAATCTGTCTCCCTGGTTGAAAGGGCAATGGTATGCAAGGTTAGGATCAGAGGAAAGACCTAAGGCTGCGTGCACTCAGAGGACCTTGGGCTGGTGCCTGCCTCTGCATGAATCTGGGGAGAAAAGCGGCTTATAGCTTCCAGACTGAATCACGGAGGCAGTGAGCAGGGAGAACAGAGTCGCGCATTCTGCCTCTGGGAAAGGGTTCCTATGGGGAGATTCTGGGCAGTGGAGGATGCTCAGCTGAGCACCTACCATGTGAGCTGGGCACCCACGTGGGCCTCACAGAAGGTTCCTGTCCTCCTGGGCTCACAGGATACAAGCAAAGTGCAGCTCTAATTTTACCGGACCCTGCTACCGGCTGCTGTGAAAGCAGAGGTTCACACACTCCTGGGCTCCTTCGGGCGGCACCACGGAAGCAACCTGTCCACACTCCTGATCCGTCGTGGGCGCCCAGACCCTTTAGGGCGGGTCAGGGGCCCGGGTGGTCTCCCGTCCAGGCCTCCCCAACCCTGGCCTGCGCCTCCAGCAAAGCCCCTGGGTTCCCCCCTAGCCTCAGTCTGGGGCGGTGAGGGTGGTGGGGAGGCGGGCAGCAGCCCCTCCCGAAGCGCCTGGCCTCCCTCGTGCTCTGCGGCGCCAGGCCCGGGCGCCGATTCCGCTGCGGTCGCCCACCCACCGCAACGCGCGGGTCCTCCCGGCGCCCAGCGCCCGACAGCCCGGGTCCGTGCGCGGACCCCCTGGGGGCTCCCTCACCCACCTTAAGGACCTGCTGCTTGATGAGCGACGGCACCATCACGATCATGACAGCGCCCAGCACAGCGCACAGTAGCCCCGCGACGCCCAGCGCCCCGGCAGCCCAGCGCGCTTTGGCGGAGCAGCCCATGTCTGCGCGCCTGGGGCCCACCCGCGGCTCGCAGGGCTCCGCGCCTGGCAGGAGACGGGGACGGCGACAGAGACGACACAGGCGGGGACTCCGGGCACGCAGGCCGCAGAGGTACGGTGGATCCGGGACGGCAGCGCACGCAGGAGCAGCCCGGCAGGTGGCCAGTGGTTTTATGCCCCATCGCCGGCGCCGCCGGACCGCCCCCGAGCAGCCTTGGGCTTCAGGATTCCGGCGGCAGGGGCGGGGCCTGAGCGGGCCCGGGGCGGGGACGGGGCGGAGCGCTGATCGGACGGGCAGGGGGCGGGGCCATGGCCGCCAAGACAAGCCCCGCCATGCTGCCGCTGCCCCCACGGCCTCGCTTCCGTTTTGGGGCGGGAGCTGAGGAGGCCTCGTGGCCGCTGAGCCAAAACGTCTATGGGGCCTGGTGCCCCTCACCCTCTTGCTCCCTTCCCCTTTCTCCTACCCCTTCCCCCACCTATGCCTCCCCTCCTCCCAGCTCTCCCCTCTGAGCCCCTCACCCTTCCCTTTCCCTCCTCCTCCCTCTCCTCCTCTATCGGGACCATCGTCATGGTTGGTCACTGTGAGTAGGACTTCGCCAGCCCACCCAGGAACCCCAGAGCCCTTACAACGGTCCACATGCCCCGCCACCACCTTCTAGACCCTCATCTCCGCAGTCCATCTCCAGCCTCACTGTCCCTGGAAGAAGCCCGGCAGGCCCCAGCCCCAGGGCCTCCATACACCCTGCACAGGCAATTCTGTTCTCCCGGGTATCCGCCTGGCCCTATCCTTCGTAACGCTGGTGCCACCATCACCCTATGACTGAGCACCCCCTGGCAGGTTCACGTTCATTTGCGTCCTTGCATTCTGACCATGTGCTCCAACTGGGATGCCAGCCCGTGAGGCGGGGGCCCCCCCCACGCGTCCTGAGCTCTAGAACGTGGCCTGGCAGGGAATGCCTGCTCACAGTAAATATTCTAGAATGAATGACTGAGGAGCCTTCTAGGTGCTGGCCCCTGTCCTGAGTGCTTTGCACACAATGGTTCCATTTTACAGTAAGAAAACTGGGAGGTGGCTCACGCCTGTAATCCCAGCACTTTGGGAGGCCGAGGCGGGTGGACTTCATGGATCACCTGAGGTCGGGAGTTGGAGACCAGCCTGACCAACATGGCGAAACCCCGTCTCTACTAACAATACAAAATTAGCCAGGCGTAGTGGCGCATGCCTGTAATCTCAGCTACTCAGGAGGCTGAGGCAGGAGAATCGCTTGAACCCGGGAGGCGGAGGTTGTGGCGAGCCGAGATAGCGCCATTGCACTCCAGCCTGGGCAACAAGAGCGAAACTCCAACTCAAAAAAAAAAAAAAAAAAAGAAAAGAAAAAGAAAGAAAGAAATGAAAACTGAGGCACAGGGAAGCTTAGTTAACCCAAACCAAGTCCCCACTTTCTAATGAAGAGGGAAACCAATGATGAGCACGTGAGCAAATGAATGAAGGATAATTGCAGGCAAGTGCTTCAAGAAAACAGAACAGGCCTGGTGCATGGTGGCCCACAACTGTAATCCCAGCACTTTGGAAGGTCCAGGTGAGGAATCACTTGAGGCCACTAGTTGGAGACCAGCCTGGGCACATAGTGAGACCAGTCTCTACAGAAAATGGAAAGATTAACCAGCCACAGTGGCATGCGCTTGTGGCCCCAGCTACTCAGGAGGCTGAGGCAGAAGGATCCCTTGAGTCCCGGAGTTCAAGGCTGCAGTGAGTCCTGATCTTACCACCGCACTCCAGCCTGGGTGACAGCAAGACCCTGGGGGAAAAGAAAAAAGAAAAAAAGGAGAGAAGTGGGCTGGCACTAAGTGGCAGTTGCCCTTAGATGGGTGAGTGTATCCCTGAAGCCCTCCATGCCCCCCTGAAGTCCTCCACCACACCCCACCTGGCCTGCCTTCTGGTCCCTGAAGTGCTGGCCAGTCCCCTCATTTTCTGAATGAAGTTACTGAGAAGACGAGACTCCTGGGTTACACAGGGACAGGAGGGTGGTGTCCCCAGCACCTGGGTAAGGCAGGCTCAGTCCTTGAGTGCTCCGAGGGAGGCTTTCTAAACCTCTTATTTAACTCCAGAAGAAAGCAGCCTTCTCGTAGGGCCATCCTTAAGCAACATGTCTTCGCCTGAACCAATATTTACAGAGCACCTGCTATGTTCTTGTTAGACAGCTTTGCCTGGCACTGCCTTCCTCTAAGGAGGCCGAATATGGTCCAGTGCCCCAAGGGGCAGGGCCCAACTCCTGAGGGAGGTCAGAGTGGCTGAGGTGAGACTGTGGTAGCCCCGGGGGACAGGTTCAGAGAAATCCAGGCTCCGGGGTTTCCCACATTGGAGTCCTGGGGCAAGTGGTTTGGGCCTTTCTGTGCCTCAGTCTCCTCATCTACGAAACGGGGATTAGAAGAGCCCCTTTCCAAGGGCTACCATGAGGATTAAACAGGTCAAAAAACGTGCCAGTGCTTAGAACAGTCCCTGGAATGTGTCAGTGCAACTGAGCTGGGGAGTGTCGTCGTTATTTTCCGGACCCACATGAACTGGCGCCTGCCCATCTCTCTGCCTCCATCTCCTGCCCTCTCCCCCATTGTTTCAGTTCATTGAGCATCCCCAGCTTTTTCTTGTGTCAGGAACTTTGCACTTCCTGTTCCTCTGTCTAGGATATGCTTCCCCTAGATCCTTCCATGGCTCCCCACTCTCCTCTTCTGGGCTCAGCTGAAACCCACTCCTCAGAGAAGCCTTTGCTGTTACATCTGTCGAAAACAGGAGTCCCAGCCCACTCTGTCAGGCCACCTTGCTTTGTGTGAAATGGTCTCATCTGTTTCCTTGTTCATCTCCTCCAGCTCCCGAGAGACAGAAGCTGACCCTGTTTTGCTTATCGATGTATCTCCAGCACCTGGAAAAATGCCTGGCACATAGCAGGTACTCAATAAATACTTCACTCAATCAGCTAATTAACTCATTAATTAATCGATCAAGTAACTGATCGATTGATTAATTAATTAATATCACTTCATTGAATTCCTTAAGGCCTTCAACAGTCTTCAGCTATGCAGTTGCCTTTTTTTAAAATGACTTTTGTAGTTCTCGGAAATTAGCCAGTTAACTAAAATCTGTGGTCTGCCTGGCCCTGACACCCTCCTCCACTTCCTTGATACTGACCTGCCTTGACCATCTCACCCAATCTAACTCTGATTCATGACCAAGTCTTCAAGGTCCAAATGTACGTGATGCTTACCCAAGAGGGCTGCAAGGCCATGGCTGGAGAGCCCTCATGTCACGTCATGCTGTCACTCGAGAGAGAAGGGCAGAGATGAAAGGGTGCTGGGACACGTGAGCCACCTTGGCCTTGCTGAGGGGAGTCACTTCCGGTGGCAGGGAGGGCAGCTTAAGAAGGGAAAAAAAGACTTCGTCATGTTTGAGAGAGAGGTCTTGCCCTGGGGAAAGTCGAAGATACAGAAGAAAAGAAAGAGTGCTGATAACAAAATATGATCAACATGGTGTCACAGGGCTCCTGGAAAATCAAGTCAGATGCTTTTCCTCCTCTGCTCAGAGTCCTTTCGTGATCAAAGATGGAGAATGACTGCAGGCAAAGACCTGGAGGAGTTTGAAGCCTCTTGAGGTGCTTGTGGGATTGTAAAATGGTGCAGCCTCAAAAGGTAAACATAGGGGTCCCCTAAGACCCAGCAGTTCCACTCCTGGGTATATGCCCAGGAGAAAGGAAAGAGCATGTCCACACGGAAGCCTGGACGCAAATGTTCACAGCAGCCAAGCAGTGAAAATAACCCACACCCCCATCAGCTGGTGAATAGGTAAATAAAATGTGGCATAACCACACACTGGAATATGACTCAGCATAAAAAGGAATGAAGGGCTGACGCATGCTACACCATGGATGAACCTTGAAAACATTGATAAGTGAAAGAAGCCAGACACAAAGGCCACGTGTATGATTCTGCTTATATAAAATGTCCATAGTAGGCACATCTATGGAGACAAAAAGTAGACCAGTGGTTGCCAGGGGCTGGGGAGAATGAGGAGTGACTGTTACAGGTTTGGGGTTTCATTTTGGAGTGGTGAAAATGTTCTAAAAGTGACGGTAAAAGTGATGGTAATGATGGTTGCACAACTCTGTGAATATACAAAAAACCATCAAATTACACACTTTATTTACTTTTTCTTTTTTTCAAGAGACAGGGTCTCACTCTGTCACCCAGGCTGGAGTGCAGTCTTGAAGTCTTGGGTTCAAACCATCCTCCCGCCTCGGCCTCCTGACTAGCTTGGACAACAAGTATATGCCACTATGCACACCTGATGTTTTCATTTTTGTTGAGACAGGGTCTCACTTTGTTGTCCAGGCTGCTCTCAAAATTCTGGTCATCCTCCCACCCTGGCCTCCCAAAGTGCTGGGATTACAAGTGTGAGCCATCATGCCTGGCCAAATTATATACTTTAAATGGGTGAATGTATGATATGCAAATTATATCTCAATAAAAACTGTTATTTTAAAGAAATGGCCAGGCGTGGTGGCCCATGCCTATAATCCCAGTGTTTTGGAGGCTGAGGCAGGAGGATCCCTTGAGGCCAGGAGTTCGAGATCAGCCTGGGCAACACAGCCAGACACCATCTCTACAAAAAATAAAAAGTTAGCCAGGTAAAGTGGCACACACCTCTAGTTTCAGCTACTGAGGAGGCTGAGGTGGGAGAATCACGTGAGCCCAGGAAGTCGAGGCTGCAGTGAGTGAGCTATGATTGTGTCACTGCACTCCAGCCTGGGCAACACAGTGAGACCCTGTCTCTCAAGAAAACAAAAAGAAAGAAACCTTTCCGTGGCTCCCACCTCATTCAGCATGAAAGCCAAAGCCCTCACCATGGCCCACAAGATCACCACATCTCATACTAGAGAGACAAAGTCAAAACACACCCAGATGGGCACATCTCCCTGACCTCATCCCCCTCCCTCTCCTTGCCCACTCTGCTCCAGCCACATCCTCCTCCCTGGAGCTCCTCCACCTGCTGCCCGGCTCGTGCCCCAGAACCTTTGCACTCCCTGGTCCCCTCCTGGAATGCTCCTCTCCCTAACACCCAGGAGACTCACCCTCCCTTCCTTCAGGTCCTTGCTCCAATGCCATCTTCTCAGCAATGACTTCCTTCCTGCCCACCCTTTGAAAGTACAAACCACCCACAGGACCCTCCCTATCCCCCTTGGCCGCTTCATTTCTCTCTGTGCACCGACTGCCCTCCAGGGCGGGTGTTTGCTTGTTTGATTGGCTTCCTTCCTCTTCTAGGATAAAAAAAGCTCCACGGGGCAGGAATCTGCCTGTTTCGTCCATTGCTGTGCCCCCGGCTCCCGAACAGCACGTGGCCCACAGTAGGCCCTTGGTCGGTGTGTGTGGATGAACCACATCTACCAGAGTCCAAGGTAAAAGCTTGCCTCTGCCGCCGGAACACGCAGCTGCCTGGCATGGCGGCCTGGGGCAAGTTGCTCAGCCTCTCTGTGCCTCGGCTCCCTTATCGGTGCCTTGGGATTGGTCTGAGTCATGCCTGCACCCTGGGGTGGTCATGAGGATTACATGGGCTCATCTTGGTCATATGCTTAGCAAGGTGCCTGTGTGAGGCGGAGCCAACACCTCCTGCAGGCAGCCGCATGCCCTGTGCCCCACCGCAGCCTGGGAAGAATCACGCTCATCCCCAGCGGCAATAGAACACAGTGAATGGAAGCTGAAGAGCTTCCTTAAAGGAGGCACAGCTGGCTCCTGGCGAGCAGAGAGCAGAGATGTGAACCAGTGACTTGCCACACACATGACCACTACGCTGTTTGCTGAGGGAAAGGAAAAAGAGGAAGAAAGTGAAGGAAAGCAAAGAGACGGGTGCGAGAAAGGACAAAATAAAAAGCAAAGGAAGAGGAAACCTTATTTTTTTTTCTTTTGAGGTGGAGACTCGCTCTGTGGCCCAGGCTGGAATACAGTGGTGTGATCTCAGCTCACTGCACCCTCCGCCTCCCGGATTTAAGCAGTTCTCCCTGTCTCAGCCTCCTGAGCAGCTGGGATTACAGGTGCATGCCACACGACTGGCTATTTTTTTTTTTTTTTTTTTTAAGAAGAAGTCTTACTCTGTCGCCCAGGCTACAGTGCAATGGTGTAATCTCAGCTCACTGCAACCTTCTCCTGGGTTCAAGCGATTCTCCCGCCTCAGCCTCCTGAGTAGCTAGGATTACAGGCACCTGCCATCATGCCTGGCTAATTTTTGTATTTTTGTAGAGACGGGATTTCACCGTGTTGGCCAGGCTTGTCTTGAACTCCTGACCTCAGGTGGTCCGCCCACCTTGGCCTCCCAAAGTTCTGGGATTACAGGTGTGAGCCACTGCACCCGGCCAATTTTTGTATTTTTAATGGAGATGCAGTTTTACTATGTTGGCCAGGCTGGTCTCGAACTCCTGGGCTCAAGTGATCCACTCGCCGCGGCCTTCCAAAGTGCTGGGATTACAGGTGTGAGCCACCGCGCCCAGCCAGGAAAGCATTGTAGCCACATCTGCCACCTGGATTGCTGCTGGTGAGGGAGGAAAGAGAGCTCACGTGTGCCTGCTGGATTCATTCAGTTCACATTGAGCTCCTACTCTGTGCTGGGCACTATGTTGGGCGTTTGGGGACCCAGCAGGGACCATAAGCAAGCCCCTAGCCTTGCGGGTCCTGTATGTTAATAGACAAGCAATAACAATTAGTGATAAACATCATCATTGGTGGATTTTATAAAATGTTAGAGCTATGGGCACGGTGGCTCACACCTGTAATCCCAGCACTTTGGCCGAGGCAGGCACTTTGCTTGAGCTCAGGAGTTTGAGACCAGCCTGGCCAACATAGCAAAACCCTGTTGCTACAATAAATACAAAAAAAAAAAAAAATTAGCTGGGCACGGTGGCACGCACCTGTGGTCCCAGACACTCAGGAGGCTGAGGTGGGAGGATCACTCAAGCTCAGGAGGCAGAGGTTGCAGTGATCCAAGATGGCATCACTGCACTCCAGCCTGGATGACAGAGCAAGACCCCATCTCAAAAAACAAAACAAAAAGATATTAGAGCTGTGCTATCCAATACAGTAGCCACTGGCCCTATGTGGCTATGGGACACTTGACACGGGGCTAGTCTGAATGAGATATGCCATGTCATATACATCCCAGACTTCAAAGGCTTCATATGAAAAGAGCGTAAAACATCTCAATATTCTTATATTGATTACACATTGAAATGACACTATTTGAATATCACCGATAAGGGAGCCGGGGCACAGACAGGCTGAGCAACTTGCCCCAGGCCACCATGCCAGGCAGCTGCGTGACCCGGCGGCAGAGGCAGGCTTTTACCTTGGACTCTGGTAGACGTGGTTCATCCACACACACTGACCAAGGGTTGAATAATATTACAAGTTAAATTAATTTCACCTGTTTCTTTTTACTTTTTAAAATATGACCCCTAGAATTCTTTTACCTTTTTTCTTTTTTCAGAACAGGTTCCTCTGTCATAAAATTTTTAAAATTGTGTGTGTGGTTTGTGCATGCTGCATTTCCATGGGACAGGCAGTTAGAGGACAATGCATGCTTTAGGGGGAAAACAGAACAGTGTAAATGCTGCTGGGGGAGAGGGGTTGCCATTTAAATGGGGTGTTTGAAGACAGCCTCAGTGAGAAGGTGACATTTGGGCAAAGACCTGCAGGAAGTGCAGGAATGTGTTGAGATCCAGGGAAGAACATTCCAGGCAGAGGGAATAGCCAGGGCAACGACTCTGAGGCAGGAGGTGCCTGCATAGATTTTAATCAGAATGCGAATCTCTCATGTTGCTACAAGTGACTTTTTAGGAGCTGTTTCTCTTCAGTAGGTCAAAATGCCCCCTGCAATATTGTGAATATCAGAGAAGGTCTCCAGAGCCCCCAAACAGCCCCTCCAGAAACTTAGCCTCTGCCCCTGGACTTTAGCCCCTGTGCTAGAGTCTGAATGTGTCCCCTGAAATTTGTACGTTGAAACCTAATTACCATGTGATGGTATTAGGAGGTAGGGCTTTTGGGAAGTGACGAGGTCATGGGGGCAGAGGCCTCATTGATGGGATTAGGGCCCTGACACACGAGGCTCTAGAGAGCTGCATCTCCCCTTCCACCAGGCAAGGACACAGAGAGAAGCTGCCATCTGTGAACCAGGACGCAGGGCCTCACCACCATCAAATCTGCTGGCGCCTTGATCTTGGACTTCCCACCCTCCAGAAATGTGAGAAATAGATGTCCGCCGTCTGTAAGCTCTCCCCGTCTATGGTACTCTGTTTTAGAAGCCTGAGCAGACTGAGATGCCCTGTAAATCCTGTCTTCCTTCAGAATCATGCCTTTCTGAGTCCCCGATCACTGACTTCCCTCCAGGAGTCTTTCCTCTCTGACTCAGGGCTGGCGATCAATCCTCGCCTTTGTCCCTGGCCTTTGGGGACTCTGATATGTCCTCTCTGGCAAGGGCTAACCCTCCAACACAGACGTGCTTTCCAGGACAAAGGTGCAAGTGTGTGGGGAGGACCCAGCTGGCAGCCGCGAGCTAATACGTTGCTCCGTGGGCCAGGTCACTGGAGGACAGAAGTTTCTATCAGCTGCCACTCTCAACAGCAGCTGGAGAAAGGAAGATGATTCCTATCCCAGGACCCAGAAGATTCCTCTGAGACCACCTGGTCCTGTCCTACCTACCAGAGAAGGGATGGACATGCTCATTCATTCATTTATGTGGCAAATACTTGCTGAGCACTCGCTATGTATCAGGCCTACTGTGTGCTAGGGCCTGGGGGTAGATAGGGAAGAAAGCAGGCAGGTCCTCTCTGCCCTGGCCTTACTTTTTTTTGAGACAGGGTATGGTTCTGTCACCCAAGCTGGAGTGCAAAGCTCACTGCAGCCTCCACCCCCTGGGCTCAAGCGATCCCCCCGCCTCAGCCTCCTACAGACATGTGCCACCACACCAGCTAATTTTTTGTTTTGTTTTGTTTTGAGACAAGAGTCTTGCTCTGTCGCCCAGGCTGGAGTGCAGTGGTGTGATGTCAGCTCACTGCAGCCTCTGCCTCCCGGGTTCAAGCGATTCTCCTGCCTCAGCCTCCCTCCCGAGTAGCTGGGACTACAGGCGCCTGCCACCACTCCCAGCTAATTTTTGTATTTTTTAGTAGAAATGGGGTTTCACCATGTTGGCCAGGCTGATCTTGAACTCTTACCTCAAATGATCCACCCACCTTGGCCTCCCAAAGTGCTAGGATTATAGGTGTGAGCCCCTGCACCCAGCCAAGCTAATTTTTTTTAATTTTTATTTTTTTTAATAGAGGTGGGTGTCGCACTATGTTGCCCAGGCTAGTCTCGAACTCCTGGAGTCAGGCGATCCTCCCACCTCGACCTCCCAAAGTGCTGGGATTATAGGTGTGAACCACCACGTCTGGTCTGCCCTGGCCTTTTTAGTAAGGGAAAGAGAGAGAGATATTAAAATATATATATGGTTTTTAAATTTATCTATAAATATATGTATAAGCAAATAAATAGATAAGGATTATAGATGGTGCTACGTGCTAATGAGAGAAATAAAAAGGTAATGCCACAGGGAGATGGGGGCTGGCGGGGGGAGACCGGAAGGGTGAGAGCTGGGGAGGACCTTTCTGGCAAACAAACCAGCAAGTGCAAAGGCCCTGTGTCAGGGAGGTGCTCAGTGTGCCCAAGAAACAGACAATCAGGGACCACTGCACCTTAGACGGTGCAGTCACCCCGGTTTATACCTCTTGCCCCAATAGTATCATTAATAGCACCTCCAAGTCACTGCATGTGGGGTGGTCTGTGATACCCCAACTGCACTGAACTGAAACACACAGGCTGGCTGCAGCTCTTGAGCAGAGGTCACGGTCCCTGGAAGGCAGCCCTCTCTCGACTCCTCTCTCCTCCCGGGTTCCAGGTGACACTCCCTGCCCTCCTCCCCTCAGCCCCAGGGTGGGGAGCAGCTTCACTCTCCCTTTCGTTTTCCCTGCGCCTTTGTATATATCTTCAAAGTCCCCAATTTTGAGTGTTCTCTCCACTTCCTGCTCAGACTACTACAGGAACTGATTCTGTGGTGGGAAAGGAATTAGAGGAGAGAAAGAGAGGCTCAGAGGCAGTGTCCAACAGCTGCGGTAGAAGCCTGGAGGTAACGGCCAGCACAGTGGCTCACACCTGTAATCCCAGCACTCTGGGAGGCTGAGGCGGGAGGATGGCTTGAGGCCAGCAAGTTCAAGACCAGCCTGAGCAGCATGGTGAAACCCCATCTCTACTAAAAATACACAAAATTAGCCGGGCGTGGTGGCACATGCCTGTAGTCCCAGCTACTCGGGAGGCTGAGGCGGGAGCATTGCTTGAGCCCAGGAAGTAGAGGCTGCAGTGAGACACGATCATGCCACTGCACTCCAGCCTGGGCAACAAGAGTGAAACCCTGACTCAAAAATAAAGAAAAAAAGAAAGTAGGCTGTCTTTAGGAAGAAAAAAAAAAAGAAGAAGAAGGCTACTAGTTTTAACTGACTAATAGTTTAAAACAGCAAGTCTGGAGCCAGACAGTCCAGGTTCAAAACCCTGCTCTCCTATGGACACGTTACTTAACTGTCTGGGCCTCGATTGCCCCATCTGTAAAATGGGGCTAATAAGACCCACCTCAGAGGTGTGGAATAAGTGAATCGCTTGAACCTGGGAGGTGCAGGTTGCAGTGAGCTGAGATCATGGCACTGCACTCCAGCCTGGGCGACAGCAAGACTCTGTCTCAAAAAACAAAAAACAACAAAAAGAAATTAACATAGAATTACCATGTGATGCATCAATCTCATTTCTGGGTATCAAAGAAATGAAACTGGGAACTTGAAGAGGAATCTGGCCACCGCGTTCATTGCAGTGCTGTTCACGATGGCCCAACGGTGGGAGCAACCCGAGTGTCCGCTGATGGGTGGTGGGTAAGAAGCTGGGGCCCATCCACACGGTGGAATAGGATTCAGCCTGGAAAAGGAAGGACTTTCTGACGCATGCTGCGACATGCACGGGCCTTGAGGAAGTTATGCGAGTGAAATAAGCCACAACAGGACAAATACCGTACGATTCCATTTGCATGAGCTCCCTAGAGTAGCCAGATCCACAGAGACAGAAAGGAGAATGGTGGATGCCAGGGGTTGGGGGAAGAGGGAAAGGGGAATTATTGATCAATGCATATGCAGTTTCTATTTTGCAAGATGAGAAAGTGCCAGGAGGGATGGTGGTGATGGTTACACAACAATGTGGATGTCCTTAATGCCACTGAAATGTACACTTAGAAATGGTTAAGATGGTAAAAACAAACAAACTACACAACAAAAGGCTGAGCCAGAGAGAGGGTAAGAGCCTCCCACAAAGTGCAAGTTTGGGGTCAAGAAATCTGTTAGGAGACTTGAGGGGACCTGAGCAATGAGGAGCAGCTGTGATCTGTCTTTGATCGAGAACCAGGGAGGCAGAGATAAGATGTGAGTGGGGCGGGCTCAAGGAGGACAGCAGGTCCACCGGGCCCTCTGGAGTGTTCTCTGCGCCTCCAGACAGGGAAATGAGGGGACTCGGGGCCCCCAAACTGTCCCCAAGCCCACTCCTGGGGACTTTCTAACTTTTCCACCCTGTCCTGAGCCACAGAGAAAAGTGCTGGTGAGTGTGACAGGAGTCCGTGTCAGCTTCCCTGAGCAACACAGACTCAGACCCAGGTTCTGTCCCAGAAAGGAGTCCCCACCACACGGGGAGGAGGGATCGGAGCCGCCCAAGAGGGTTTTCGTTATATTCACACTCTGGGCGACACAGACTGGATTTCTAGGCAAGTTGCTCATCTTCTCAAGGCCCTGGCTGCCCCTCTGAGCCCCAGGTATTCCCTCTGAGCTCCAGCTGCCCTTCTCAGCCCACAGTATCCCCTCTGAGTCTTGGGTGCCCCTCTGAGCCCTGGGCCCCCTCTGCACAGTGGGAATGAGAGGTGTACCAAGGTTGGAACAGTGGATACAGCCCCCAGCCTATTCAAACTCGGGTTGCTATTTCTTATCACTGTGCGCCGGTAACTCTAAAAAATGTCAGCGATAAAACAATCCTCCTGAAACAATCTTTTATTGGTCTAAGTCTGAACTGGGAGTTGGCAAACTACAGCCCAAAGGCCAAACCTGACCCCCAGCCTGTTTTTGTAAATAAAGTTTTATTGACCTGACCCCCAGCCTGTTTTTGTAAATAAAGTTTTACTGGAACCCAGACACACCTATTCATATAGTTTATGGCTGTGTCCAGGCTACAATGGCAGAGTTGAGGAATTTTAACAGAGGCCCTGTAGTGCAAAAAGTTAAAATAGTTATTATCTGTTGCTTTACAGAAAGAGTTTGTCAATCCTTGGACTAAACAATTGCTGTGGTTGAGTTTTAATAATACATATGTGAGTTTCAGATTAGTACAACCATATTACTTTCCTTTTAATAAATATTGTATTCCTCATGGAGTTTAGTTCAGAGAACTCCACATGCCCCTGCACACACACAGACACACACATTGACACACACAGACACACAAACACATGCAGAGACACACACAAACACAGACACATTGACACACACAGACACACACATTAACACACTCAGACAAACACATGCAGAGACACACACAAACACAGACACATTGACACACACAGACACACACATTAACACACTCAGACAAACACATGCAGAGACACACACAAACACAGACACATTGACACACACACACATTAACACACTCAGACACAAACACATGCAGAGACACATACAACACACAGACACACAAACACACACACAGACACACACATTGACACACACACGGAGACACACACATTGGCACACACAGACACACAAACACATGCAGAGACGCACACAACACACACAGCCACACACACAATATTTTACTGAATTTGAATAAATATCTCTTTTTTTCTTTATTTCTACACAACAGGGATATAAAAATAAATATCAGGCTGGTCGGGGTGGCTCACGCCTGTAATCTCAGCACTTTGGGAGGCTGAAGCAGGAGGATAACTTGAGCTCAGGAGTTCAAGACCAACCCTGGCAACACAGTGAGACCCTATCTCGAAAATAATTTTTTCTAATTTAAAAGAAAGGAGAAGTTGGGGGTGGTTCACGGGTACAAAAAAAATCATTTAAAAGAATGACTAAGACCTACTGTTTGCACAATGGGGTGACTAGAGTCAATCATAACTTAATTGTACGTAGTAAAATAACTAAAAAAGTAGAATTGGAGGCTGGGTGCGGTGGCTCACGCCTGTAATCCCAGCACTTTGGGAGGCCGAGGCGGGCAGATCACAAGGTCAGGAGTTCGAGACCAGCCTGGCCAACATGGTGAAATCCCGTCTCTACTAAAAATACAAAAATTAGCTAGGCATGGTGGTGGGCGCCTGTTTTCCCAGCTACTCAGGAGGCTGAGGCAGGAGAATCACTTGAATCTGAGCGGCGGAGGTTGCAGTGAGCTGAGATCGTACCATTGCACTCCAGACTGGGCAACAAGAGCAAAACTCCATCTCAAAAAAAAAAAAGAGTAGAATTGGATTGTTTGTAACACAAAGGATGAATGCTTGAGGGGATGAACACGCCATTCTCCATGACATGATTATTACACTTTGCTTGCCCATATCAAAACATGTATCCCATAAATAGATACACCTACCGTGTACCCACAAAAATTTTAAAAATTAAAAAGATGATCCACTCAGAGGTCAAATACGAGATACATGCTGATGGGGACAAGTAATACCTCAGAGGGTTTTTGTGAGGATGAAATTAAACAAGTGTGATGATAGATACCATTGGTGCCTTTCTGAAATTCATTCTTTCTCACCCCTTCTTTCTTGAAGGCAGAGGGTCTATCTGCTTCCCGGCAGTCACAGATGCTCAAAGAGGGGGACCTCATTTTCCCATCTGGAAGAAATCCTGATTATTCTCAGCCATCTTGGTAATACAGTTCCTCTCACTACGATTGGCTTAGGGGTGGACATGTGAGCACATGCTGGTGAAAAACACGAGAGGGGGTGAGCTGGGGGAATTCTTGCAAAGGTTTCATTGCTGATAAAAATGGGCCAAGGAAGAGATGCTTCCTGCATGTGTCCTGTTGGATGAGATGCCCAGACAGAGGCAGCCACTGTGCCCTGCAGAAAATGCCAGAGCAGAGAGATGCAGAGAACCTGGCTCTTCAGGGATCCCCTTAACATTGAAACTGAGAGCCAACTGGGCGCAGTGGCTCACACAGGTAATCCCAGCGCTTTGGGAGGCCGAGGCGGAAGGATTGCTTGAGGCCAGTAGCTCAAGACCAACCTAGCCAACATAGTAAGACCCTGTCTGTATTTTTAAAATACAAATATAAATAAATAAAATTTAAAAAGAAATTGAGAACGCCAGGCCCCGTGGCTCATGCATGTAATCCCAGCACTTTGGGAGGCCAAGGTGGAAATATTGCTTGAGGCCAGTAGTTCAAGTCCAGTCTGGCCAATATAGTGAGACCCTGTCTCTATTTTAAAAATAAAAAGCCTGGGCACAGTGTCTCACACCTGTAATCTTAGCACTTTGGGAGGCCAAGGCAGGTGGATCACCCAAGGTCAGGAGTTCGAGACCAGTCTAGCCAACATGGCTAAACCCCATCTCTACTAAAAATACAAAAATTAGCCGGGCATGGTGGCACATACGTGTAATCCCAGTTACTCAGGAGGCTGAGACAGGAGAATCGCTTGAACCTGGGAGGTGGAGGTTGCCATGAGCCAAGATCACGCCATTGCACTGCAGCCTGGGCAACAGAGTGAGACCCCATCTCAAAAAAAAAAAAAAAAAAGAAATCGAGAACCCCAAAGCTGCCCTATCTCAGGACTTCCCCTTATATGGAAATAATAAATATCTTTATTGTTAAACCTCTTGGGTGCTTTCTAGGACTTTCAGCCAAAAGCAGTCTCAATGGCTACAGATATAAACCCGGCTGGCAAGTAGCCAGCAGCCACAATCAACAGTTTTATTGACTTTGTCCTTCAGTGAGTATTCACGGAGTGCCCTCAGTGCACCAGGACTGGGCACTGCAGCTCATGAAAAGGGATTTCTTTCCTAGAGGCGCACTCCAGAGGCTGCAGACAGACACCAAAGCA
This sequence comes from Pan paniscus, assembly GCF_029289425.2. Classification (NCBI taxonomy): domain Eukaryota; kingdom Metazoa; phylum Chordata; class Mammalia; order Primates; family Hominidae; genus Pan; species Pan paniscus. Next base: position 132,962,973 of record NC_073259.2, read on the forward strand.
AGTCCAGGAATAAGGCATCAAAACAGCTTCAGATAATGTTCAATACTGGCAAGAAACAAAACCCAGCGGTTTGAGAGAGAGCGAGGGAGGGTGTGGGCTCTCTGGAAAGGTGACATCTAACAGAGAACTGAATGAAGAGCCAACCATGGGAAGACCCAGAGACAGCATTCCAGGCGGAGGGCACGGCACACGCAAAGGCCCTGAGGTAGGAGTGAACGTTGTGCGTCGGAGGAACTGAACCGTGGAATGTGAGAGCATCACAATCGTGGCAGCAGCTTTCAAGAAAGTATGTAAAAGCGAACAAAAGGTCCACAGTCCGAATTTCTCGCCTCCCTTTTTTAAAATTTTTTAAATTTTTTTTTTTTGAGACAGGGTCTCTCTGTCGCCCAGGCTGGAGTGCAGTGGCGCAAACTTGGCTCACTGCAGCCTCAAACTCCTGGGCTCAGGCAATCCTCCCACACCAGCCTCCAGAATAGCTGGGACTACAGGCACCTGCCACCATGCCTGGCTAGTTTTTGTATTTTTTTTGTAGAGATGAGGGTCTCACTGTGTTGCCCAGGCTGGTTTCAAATTCCTTGGCTGAAGGGATCCACCTGCCTCGTCCTCCCAAAGTGCTGGGATTACAGGCATGAGCCACTGCGCCCAGCCTTCTCCCCTTTTCTTTGGGCTTTTGCTCCCGGGCCCAGTGTTTAAGGGCTCTGCTATGTTGGAATCGGAGATGAGTTTTTGAGGTTCACTTTCTAACTCAAGAACCACCTGACCTCTCACCATGCATGGGCCTGAAGAATACAGGCTCTTTTTTTTTTTTTTTTTTTTTGAGACAGAGTCTCACTCTGTCACCAGGCTGGAGCGCAATGGCGCAATCTTGCTCACTGCAACCTCCACCCCCCGGGTTCAAGCGATTCTCCTGCCTCAGCCTCCCAAGTAGCTTGGATTACAGGCGCCCGCCACCATATCTGGCTAACTTCTGTATTATTAGTAGAGACGGGGTTTCACCATGTTGGCCAGGCTGGTCTCAAACACCTGACCTCGTGATCCGCCTACCTCGGCCACCCAAAATGCTGGGATTACAAGCATGAGCCACCATGCCTGGCCGAACATAGGCTTTTAAAATGAAAGCCGAAGTTTCATGCTTCAGCCTAACCAAACAGCTCCATGTACAGCTAGTCCCCATCTGTTTTGCCTGTTTTCCTACTGGACCAACATTTTCCTTCCTGCCCAGAAAACTGCAGCTCTTGCCACTGGCCCCTTGTCTCCAACACCCACCCGCTCTGCCCAGGGCCCACTGAGGCCCAGGGATACCGTCCACAGCATCAGAGAGGCCAGCTGCCATGGAGCCAGGCAGGAGGTGCCTCCCTGAAACCAGCGTGGGTACCAAGAACACCGGAGCTTAGGAGATGCCCTTGCCCTTCAACGCAGAACCGCAAAGCTGTCAGTTTCTTTCCTGAGGGGGAGCTGTTCTTAGGCTGCAGGCCGAGGCGTCTGCCAGGGATGGCTGGAGCCCACGGAGAAGCTGGTTCCAAAAATATTCTTTGGGCTGGGCGCAGTAGCTCACGCCTGTAATCCCAACACTGGGAGGCCGAGGCAGGAGGATTGCTTGAGCTCAGGAGTTCAAGACCAGCTTGGGCCACTTGGCGAAACCCCATCTCTACAAAATACAAAAATTAGCTAGGTGTGGTGGCAAACGCATCTGTAGTCCCAGCTACTCCAGAGGCTGACTCAGGAGGATCGCTTGAGCCCCGGAGGTTAAGGCTGCAATGAGTCATGATCACGCCACTGCAGCCCAGCCTGGGTAGCAGAGTGAAACTCTGTCTCAAAAAAAAAAAAAAAAAAAAAAGGTGGAGGGGGCCAGGCGTGGTGGTTCATGCCTGTAATCCTAGCACTTTGGGAGGCCGAGGCAGGTGGATCACTTGAGGTCAGGAGTTCGAGACCAGCCTGGACAACATGGTGAAACCCATCTCTAATTAAAATACAAAAATTAGCCAGGCATGGTGGTGGGCACCTGTAATCCCAGCTACTTCGGAGGCTGAGGCAGGAGAATCACTTGAACCCAGTGAGCCAAGATCACACCACTGCACTCCAGCCTGGGAGACAGAGCAAGACTCAGCCTCAAAAAAAAAAAAAAAAAAAAGACAAAACAAAAACAAAAACAAAAATATCCTTTGGAAAACAATGGGCAGAAATACCTTTCTGGGCACATCTGGTGGTAGCTGAGGCTCCTGTTTGGGCAGGGATGGGCAGTGCCAAGGAGGACCACTGGATACACACTCACAGGGTCATTTGTGAAACTTCTTTTCAGAGCAAGGTTTTGCTCTGTCACCCAGGCTGGAGCGCAGTGGGGTGATCACAGCTCACTGCAGCCTCAAACTCCTGGGCTCAGGTGATCCTCCCTAGTAGCTGAGACAACAGGCACCCGCCACCACACCCAGCTCTGTCAGACTGTGCCGACTGAGCACTTCCTATGGGCAAGGGGGCACGTTAATCACCTTCTCATAAAGATCACACACCAGTGGGACAAAGAGATTCTTCTCACACCAATGAGTCTGCCGTGACACCTGAGAAAAACGCTTTCAGGGAGAGGAATCCACCTCGGTGAGGGCGCATTCCAGGGGCACAGAGTGGACCTTTTTCAAAGCGAGTGGGATTGTGTTACTTCCTGCTTGAACTCTGTTGGTTTCCTGTTGCATAAACTCCAGGTCCTCCCCGGGCCGCCCTCCTCTGCCTCCCTCTCCGCTCTCTGGGATGCAGCCACCCTGGCTTCCTTCAGGTTCTTCTTATGGGGTCAGCCTGTGCCCACCGCAGGACCTCAGCACAGGCTCTGAGCCCCGCTTCAAATGCTCCTCTTGTTTAAAAGGGCTCCACGGAGGCTTTTTTGAGGGGCAGCTCCAACATCACCTCCTCAAAGAGGCCTTCCTCAACCAGCCCATCTAAAGTAACCCTCTTCTCTGGCACAGGGCTCGCACCTGTAATCCCAGCACTTTAGGAGGCTGAGGTGGGCCGATCACTTAAGTTCAGGAGTTCGAGACCCTCCTGGCCAATATGGTGAAACCCCATCTCTCCTAAAAATACAAAAATTAGCCAGGTGCGGTGTGCACCTGTAATCCCAGCTACTCGGGAGGCTGAGGCAAGAGAATCACCTGAACACGGGAGGCAGAGGTTGCAGTGAGCCGAGGTTGCACCACTGCACTCCAGCCTGGGCGACAGAGTGGGACTCTGTCTCAAAAAAAAAAGAAAAAAAATTAACTGGGCGTGATAGGTGTGTCTGTAGTTCCAGCTGCTCCGGAGGCTGAGGCGGGAGGATTGCTTGAGCCTGGGAGTTCAAGGCTGCAGTGAACCATGATTGTACCACTGCACTCCAGTCTGGCCAACAGAGTGATACCCTGTCTCTAATTAATTAATGCTCTTTATGTCGTCGTCCTGTTTTATTTTCATCACACCCTGACATCATCTGTCCTGATTTTTCACCACTTGTTTCCTCCATGTTTCTGTAGAGAAACACCACGAGGGCAAAAACCTTACCTGGCCTCACAGCTGAATCCCCAGCACCAGCACAGGGCCCGGTGCATACAAGGGGCATGATGGTTTGTGGAATGAATGAATGAATGCATGAATGAGAGACCTAACCCCATTGGAGGAAGTCAGGAAAGGCTTGCTGAAGAAGTGGTATCTGAAGTGGCATTGACGGGTGAGAAGGAGTTGGGCTGTGCACCCCGACTTTGGCCAATGATTAGAACTCCCTGGGGGCCAGCGCTTGTACCCCGCCCTCAGCGGTTTCCCAGGGTCTGGGTCGGGCACAGGGGTTGGTGTGTGTTGAAACTCCCTGTGTGATTCTCATATGCACACTAGGCTGAGAACCGTTCATCGTGGGCCTTTGTTCTCCTCCAGGTGTTCTCCAGAGCAGCAGCAGCACCAGGCCACCTGGAAATGTGATAGAAATGCAGGTTCTCAGGCTGGGTGTGCTGGCTCACACCTGTAATCCCAGCACTTTGGGAGGCCAAGGCTGGAAGATAACTTGAGCCCAGGAGTTTGAGGTCAGCCTGGACAACATAGTGAGATCCCATCTTTGCAAAAAAAATTTTTTTTAATTAGCCAGGCACGGTGGCAAGTGCCTCTAGCCCCAGCTACTCAGGTAACTGGGTAGAATTGTGTCCCTCCAAAAAATGATATGTCCAAGTCCTAGGCCCCTGGTCCCTGTGATTGCAGCCTTATTTGGAAATAGGGTCTTTGCAGATGCAATTAAATCAAGAGGAGGGCCTGCAGGATTCGGGCGGGGCCTAATCCAATAGGACAGGGGTCCTTATAAGAAGAGGGACATCGGGCCGGTGGGGGGATCTCTTGAGCCTGGGAGGTGGAGGCTGCAGTGAGCCATGTTCACACCACTGCACTCCAGCCTGAGCAACAAAGCAAGAGCCTGTCTAAGAAAGAAAGAGGAAGGAAGGAAGGCAGATTCTGAGTCAAAGAAAGGAAAATTGATTCTGAGTGAAAGGAAGGGAGGGAGGGAGGAAGGAGGAAGGAAGGAAAGAAAGGAAGGAAGGAAGGAAAAGAAAGAAAGAAAGAGGGAAAGAAAAGGAAGGAAGGAAGGAAGCAAGGAAGGAAGGAAAGAAGGAAAGCAGATTCTGAGTTCTCACCCCAGACCTGTGACTCAGACACTGGGGAGTAAGGCCCAGGAATCTGCATTTTCACAAACCCTCCAGGGGCTTCTGACTCACTCTGGAGTGATGGGTGAAGTGGAATCTTCCAGAAGGACAAATGCTTTCAGCCATGTCTGGTGTCAGAGGCAGGAGCTCCCACACTTATGTGCTGCCTGGCTCCTCACCAAGACAGGTGCTAGACTATCTCTGAGACTATCTTTTCCCTTGAGGCAGCTGAGAGCTGGAGCAGCTTCAGATGCCTCCAGATCCTGGGCCCTTGAACTTCAACTCGAACTTGGCTCTAAAGTGTCGCCCTCAGCAAGAGTCAATGCAATTGGGCCCTGGCTCCGTGAGTGTGTGGACAGGGGCCTTGCTCGCTCCTTCTTCCCCAGCCCTGCCCCATGGGGGAGAGAGAGAGGTCGTCAGGTGAGACGGAGTTTGTTTCAGCAATGTGTTTATGAGTCCCAAGAACTTAGGATAAAGTTTCTGAAATACTAGCCTGAGGATGTCCCTCTTTGAGAAAAAGGGAAAAAGGACACCGCGGTTACCCCAGCTTTGTTATTCATGTAACAACAGCAGGGCATTTGAGTTCTTTCTCTTTTCATCCTACTTCCACTCCCACATCTAATCACTAACATTTCTCTTGTTTTGCTGTTTGTTGCTTCCTTTCATTCTCCCCATCTGAGGTGGGTAGAATTGTGTCCCTCCAAAAAATGATATGTCCAAGTCCTAGGCCCCTGGTCCCTGTGATTGCAGCCCTATTGGGAAATAGGGTCTTTGCAGATGCAAATGCAATTAAATCAAGAGGAGGGCCTGCGGGATTCTGGCGGGCCCTAATCCAATAGGACAGGGGTCCTTATGAGAAGAGGGACATCCGGCCGGGCGCGGTAGCTCACGCCTATGATCTCAGCACTTTGAGAGGCCGAGGTGGGCGGATCACCTGAGGTCAGGAGTTCGAGACCAGCCTGCCCAACGTGGTGAAACCCCGTCTCTACTAAAACTACAACAAATTAGCTGGGCGTGGTGGCGGGCGCCTGTAATCCCAGCTGCTCAGGAGGCTGAGGCAGGAGAATCATTAGAACCCGGGAGGCAGAGGTTGCAGTGAGCCAAGATCGTGCCACTGCACTCCAGCCTGGGCAACAAGAGCGAAACTGCACCTCAAAAAAAAAAAAAACAAAAAAGAAGGAGAAGGACATCTTGTCACAGAGGCACATACAAAATGTCATGTGCCATTGAGGCAGAGATTGCAGTGCTGTATCTGCAAGCCAAGAAATGCCGAGGGCTGCTGGCAGCCACCAGAGGTCGAAGGAGGCAAAGAAGGCTTCTCCCCACCCCAGGCTTCAGAGGGCTCTGCTGATGCCTTCGTTTCTGATTTCTGCCCTCCAGAAAGGTAAGAAATGCATTTCTGTTGTTCTGAGCCACCCAGTTGGTGGCACGTTGTCCCGCAGGCCCAAGGGACTTACGTACCCTCTCCACCCTCTTCCTTTAGCCCAGCGAGCATTCTTGCACTTGAGCAAACAGCAGAACCACCTGAAGGTTTAGTGAAACCCAGATGGCTGGCCCCGCCCCTGGAGTGCCTGATTCAGTAGGTCTGGGTGGGCCTGATAACTGCATTTTCAGCAAGTTTCCTGAACACGCTGGTGCTGCTGGTCTGGGGACACACTTTGAGAACTGCTGATCCAGATCACACCATCTCCTGCCTGGATGACAGCTCCAATCCCCTAACTGGCCGGAACCCTCTCCCCTCCTCCCTTCCCCCTCCACCGGCAGGCAGGCTGAGCTTCCTAAAACACCTAGGAAATTGTCACTCCCCAGTGTAGAATCTCCAGGGGCCTCTCACGGTCTGCAGGACAAAGTCCAAACACCTTCGCAGGCCACTGCAATTGCCTGGTCTCAGCTGAGGTGCTCAACACAGACTCCCCACCCACCCCCAGGCACAGGAAGGAAGGGAGAAAGAGATGCTTTCAAGAATTGTTTTTGTTTTATCAAATAATTGTGAATAGACATAGTGTTAGTTTGCTAGGGTTGCCATGCAAAGCACCACAAACCGGGCCGCTTAAAGCAACAGAAAGCTGGGCGCAGTGGCTCATACCTGAAATCCCAGGTCTTGGGGAGGCCGAGGCAGAAGGATCACTTGAGTCCAGGAGTTCGAGAGCAGCCTGGGCAACATGGCGAAACCTTGTCTCTACAAAAAAATACAAAAATTACCTGGGTGTGGTGGTGCCTGGCTGTACTCCCAGCTACTTGGGAGGCTAAGGTGGGAGGATTACCTGAACCCAGGGAAGTTGAGGCTGCAGTGAGCCAAGATTGTGCCAGTGCATTCCAGCCTGGGTGACAGAGTGAGACCCTATCTCAAAAAAATACAAATATATGAATAAACAGAAAGTTTACTCTCTGGAAGTTCTGGAGGCTGGAAGTCTGAGATGGGGATGTCTGCAGGGCCACACTCCCTCTGAAGGCTCCGAGGCTCCTTCCTCACCTCTTCCAGCTTCCAAGGGGCTGGCTGGCAATCCTTGGAGCTCCTTGGCTTGCAGATGCCTCTGCAGTCATGGGGCCATCATGACACCATCTTTCCCTGTACATCTGTGTTGACAAGATGGCTCTGCTCTTACAAGGACACCAGTACTGTTGGATTAGGGGCCCAACCTACTCCAGCAGGATGTCACCTTAACTCATCTGCAATGACCCTACTTCCAAATGAAGTCACATTCTGAGGCACCAGAGGATGGGGCTTCAGCATATCTTTTTGGGGAACACAATTCAACCCATGACAGATTTTATTTTTCTTTTGAGACAGGGTCTGGCTCTGTCACCCAGGCTGGAGTGCGGTGGCACAATCGCAGCTGACTGCAGCCTTGACCTCCTGGGCTCCAGCAATCCTCCCGCCTCAGCCTCCCGAGTAGCTGGGACCACAGGGATGCACACGGTGCCCAGCATTTTTTTTTTTTTTTTTTTTTGAGATGGAGTCTTGCTCTGTCGCCCAGGCTGGAGTGCAATGGCGCAATCTCAGCTCACTGCAACCTCTGCCGCCTGGGTTCAAGTGATTCTGCTGTCTCGGCCTCCTGAGTAGCTGGGATTACAGGTACACACCACTACACCCAGCTAATTTTTGGTATTTCTAGTAGAGAAGGGGTTTCACCATGTTGGCCAGGCTGGTCTCAAACTCCCCACCTCAGGTGATCCACCCGCCTCGGCCTCCCAAAGTGCTGGGATTATAGGCGTGAGCCACCGTGCCTGGCCTATTTTTTTATTATTACTTGTAGAGACAGGGTCTCCCTATGTTGCCCAGGCTGGTCTCCAACTCCTGGGCTCAAGTCATCCTCCCACCTCAGCCTCCCAAAGTGCAGGGATTATAGGTATGTGCCACTGCACCCGGCCCCATGGCAGATATTGATCATAATAATAGCTGATATTCATTAAGACTGAACTTCATGCACGGCAGTGTTCTAACTGTTTTACATTTTAGCTCATTGAATCCCACATTCACCTCTGGAGTCAAAACCAATATTATGTCTACTTTTCAGATGAGGAAACTGAGGCATAGAGAAATAAAGTAACTTGTTCAAGGTCACACAGGGACACAGCGGGGGAGTAACCAGGCCCGAATTTGAACCTGAGTTGTCAGATGCTGGAGTCTGAGCTTCACAAAATCCAAGTGAAACAGAAAGAACAGAAAGGTCTATTAGATGAAAACAAGGCCCTCCCTCACCCCCGACACCTGTACTCCTCTTGCAAAGTTTGGAAAACATTTGGTAATTAATGTTCTGCAAAAGCAAAGAGTAGAGAGTACAAGATCATCAAAGCACTGTCAGACCATCAGACTGGCTTTTACCCACCTCACTGCGCAGTGGGAGGGTTATTTTGAATTCCAGCGGAGCAGCGGGGGCCCTTCCTTATCTTCGGGGGATAAGCTCCAGGATCCCTAGCGGATGCCTGAGACCTAAGATAGCACTGAACCCGGTATAGACTGTTTTTCCCCATGATAAAATTTAATTTATAATTCAGGCACAGTCAGAGATTAACAACAATAACTAATAATAAAATAGGCCATGCGCAGTAGCTCACGCCTGTAATCCCAACACTTTGGGAGGCCAAGGCAGGCAGATCACTTGAGGCCAGGAGTTCAAGATCAGCCTGGCCAACATAGCAAAACCCTGTCTCTACTAAAAATACAAAAATTAGCTGGGTTTAGTGACACATGTACTCGGGAATAGCTTGAACCCAGGAGGCAGAGATTACAGTGAGCTGAGATCATGCCACTGCACTCCAGCCTGGGCAACAGAGCGAGACTCTGTCTCAAAATAAATAAATAAATAAAACCAAGTAAAAAATTGAAATAAATATATATATAGTGTGTGTGTGTGTGTGTGTGTATATATATATATATATATAATTTTTTTTAGAGATGGGGCCTCGCTCTGCCACCCAGGCTGGAGTGCAATGGTGCGATCATAGCTCACTGCAGCCTCTACATCCTGGGCTCAAGCGATCCTCTCACTTCAGCCTTCGGAGTAGCTAGGACGGGACTACAGGTGCATGCCACCATGCCTGGCTGATTTTTTTTTTTTTTAAGACAGAGTCTCGCTCTGTCACCCAGGCTAGAGTGCAGTGGAGCGATCTCTGTTCACTGCAACCTCCGCCTCCTGGGTTCAAGCAATCCTCGTGCCTCAATCTCCCAAGTAGCTGGGATTACAGGTGCCTGCTACCACACCGGCTAATATTTCTTTGTATTCTTAGAGACAGGGTTTCACCATGTTGGCCAGGCTGGTCTCAAACTCCTGGCCTCAAGTGATCTACCTACCTTGGCCTCCCAACGCGCTGAGATTACAGGTGTGAGCTATCATGCCTGCTCTGAGTTTTAAAAATTTTTTGTTGAGATGGGATTTTGCTGTGTTTACCAGGCTGGCCTTGAATTCCTGGCCTGAAGCAATCCTCCCACCTCAGCCTGCCAAAGTGCTGGGATTACTGGCAGGAGCCACAGTGCCTGGCCCCCTCGTTATTTTTTATTTCTAGAATTTTCCTGGCAATTTTCCTTCATTCACATCCTTTGATGAACTTTGGCACCATTTTCTCAAATCTCCCAAAAGTTTGTGTTAGTATTTTAATTGGGATTGTATGGATTTCTAGTTAAATTTAGCAAGCTCTTGGCATCTTTCCAAAGCTGATTCTTCCTCTCAAAGAACAAAGATTGTCTTCCCATGAATGCAAGTCTCTTTTTATATTACAACAATAGTAGAATTTTTTTAAAGCTTTTTATGTTTGTATCCTCCACCTTTCTTGGGAAGTTTGCTGTTCAATATTTCATCATTACAGTTGCTATTGTAAACAAGACCTTTTCTTTCATTAGAAGTAAAGTGGCTGGGCGTGCTGGCTCACGCCTGTAATCCTAGCATTTTGGGAGGCCGAGGTGAGCAGATCACGAGGTCAAGAGATCGAGACCATCCTGGCCAACGTGGTGAAACCCCATCTCCACTAAAAATACAAAAATTAGCCGGGTGTGTTGGTGCACACCTGTAATCTCAGCTACTTGGAGGCTGAGACAGGAGAATCACTTGAACTCGGGAGGCAGAGGTTGCGGTGAGCCGAGATTGTGCCTCTGCACTGCAGTCTGGGCAACAGAGCAAGATTCAGTCTCAAAAAAAAAAAAAAAAAGGTAAAAATCAAAGTTGTATAAAAAGGGCCAGGCACGGTGGCTCACGCCTGTAATCCCAGCACTTTGGGAGGCCGAGGCGAGTGGATCACGAGGTCAAGAGATCAAGGTTGTAGTGAGTCGACATCGCACTCCACTCCAAGCACCACTGCACTCCAGCCTGGCGACACAGCGAGATTCCGTCTCAAATAAATAAATAAATAAAGTTAGATTTATAAAGTCGGGTCCAAAGATTGATTCCACAGATTTGGGATAAGCCCCTGAGAAAGCTGCATTTTCAACTAATCCATGCCCCAGCCAATCCTAAGGCAAGCTAATGTCCAAGAACCATTCTCACTGCCTACTACTGTCTGGCAGGGGCTGGGATATCATGGGAGACAAAAAGGCACAGTTCCTATTCTCAAAGAATTTCTATTTCAGTGCAAACCACTGTTTAAAAAAGTAAAAATCGGCCGGGCATGGTGGCTCATGCCTGTAATCCCAGCACTTCAAGAGGCCAAGGCGGGCAAATCACCTGAGGTCAAGAGTTTGAGACCAGCCTGGCCAACATGGCGAAACCCTGTCTCTACTAAAAATACAAAAATTAGCTGGGCATGGTGGCGGGCACCTGTAGTCCCAGCTACTTGGGAGGCTGAGACAGGAGAATCACTTGAACCTGGGAGGTGGAGGTTGCAGTGAGCTGAGATCACACCACTACACTCCAGCCTGGGTGACAGAGCAAGACTCTGTCTCAAAAAAAAAAAAACAAAGTTGTATAAAAAGGTGAAAGCCACCTGTGTTAGGGTATACGTTAAGCTGCTAAGAGACCTCAAAATACAGTGACTCTAACAAATTAGAAACGTATTCCTCTCTCCCTTAACATCGCAGAGGTGGCTGCTAGTCCAAGAAGGCAGGAGGTTCGGCTCCACGTGGTCACCCAGGGACCCAGGGACCCCACCTCCTGCTGCTCCACCATCCCCAGGGACAGAGCTGGCTTCTCAAACCCTGTCCACGTTCCAGCTCAAAGGGAGTGGGAAATAGAGGTGGACAACCAGCTTCCCTTCTAACCATCTGGCCTGGAAGTGTTCCCGTCACATCATCCACCTGTATCTTATAGGCCAGAACATAGTCTCGAGGTCACACCTAGCTTCAGTGGAAGCTGGAAAACATCACCTCTGGCTGGGTGACATATGCCCATCTGGAATTTTAGGGACTCTAAAACTAAAAAGAAAAGAGGAATGTGGGCCGGGCATCACGCCTGTAATCCCAGCACTTTGGGAGGCCGAGGCGGGTGGATCACAAGGTCAGGAGTTCGAGACGAGCCTGGCCAAGATGGTGAAACCCCATCTCTACTAAAAATATAAAAATTAGCTGGGCATGGTGGCAGGTGCCTGTAATCCCAGCTACTCGGGAGGCTGAGGCAGAGAATTGCTTGAACCCGGGAGGCGGAGGTTGCAGTGAGCCGAGATTGCGCCGCTGCACTCTAGCCTGGTCTATAGAGCGAGACTCTGTCTCAAAAAGAAAAAAGAAAAGAAAAGAGGAATATGGTAATTGGGGAGCAATTAAAAAAATCTCCCCCACACTGTCCCACCTTCAGCCTCACCCTCATCAATAACTGGCACACTGTAGACACAAATTGCAGATGGAAAAATTTTATGATGGGCAGCAGTTCTGGATTCTTCCTGTGGTCTCCTTTCTATGTTCTTTGGAATTTCTGAAAAATAAAGAACTGAAATTAGAGTTTTTCCCAGCATCGAGCTGACAAGAGGAACTGCATTCTTATTAAGTGGAACAAAACAAGAACTCTTGTATTCCCACAGAACAGATGTTGATGCTGTTCAGAGAAAATGGCTTTCTCCTTTAAAAAATAACCTCTTTGGGGCCAGGTTATGGTGGTGCATGCCTGTAATCCCAGCATTTTGGGAGGTCGAGGCGGGAGGATCACTTGAGCCCAGGAGTTTGAGACCAGCCTGGGCAACACAGTGAGACCCCTTCTCTACAAAAAATACAAAATACAAAAATAAGCCGGGTGTGGTGATGCATGCCTGTAGTCCCAGCTACTCAGGAGGCTGAGGTGGGAGGATCACTTGAGCCCAGGAGGTAGAGGTTGCAGCGAGCTATGATCACACCACTGCAATCCAGCCTGGGCGACAGAGCAAGACCCTCTATCTAAAGAATAACAACAACAAAAAGAAATAACCTCTCAAATCAAGACAAAGCCGGCCGCAGTGGCTCACACCTGTAATCCCAGCACTTTGGGAGGCTGAGGCAGGCGGATCACCTGAGGTCAGGAGTTCAAGACCAGCCTGACCAATATGGAGAAACCCCACCTCCACTAAAAATACAAAATTAGCCAGGCGTGGTGGTGCATGCCTGTAATCCCAGCTACCTGGGAGGCTGAGGCTGGAGAATCATTTGAAGCCGGTAGGCAGAGGTTGCAGTGAGCCAAGATCACGCCATCGCACTCCAGCCTGGGCAACAAAGAGCGAAACTCCATCTCAAAAAAAAAAAAAAAAAATTTCAAGACAGAGCCTTCATAAACCTTCATGAAAGGAGGCCAAGAAGCGTGGCTGGGCTCTTTCCTGGCATGCAGGCTGTGATCCTCCCAGCAGTCTTTAGGAATTATCCACTCCAACTCCCTTGTCTAACCAATGGGGATACTGAGGCTCCGAGAGACCACTCATAGCCAAGGTTCATTTTGCATAAAAACAAACTGCACAATTGTCTATGGAAATGTTACATTAGAAAACTCAAAGAAAATCTCTGGAAAGCTATACAAGAAACTGATAATAGAGGTTGCCTCTGGGGAGGGCAGTCAAGGCAGGGCAAGACTTACTTTTTGCCAAAACCCCTTTTATATACAGTGATGGCTTTCTTTTCTCTCTCTGTCTCTCTGTCTCTCTCTCTCTCCCTTTTTTTTTTTTTTTTTTTTTTTGAGACGGAGTCTTGCTCTGTCACCCAGGCTGGAGTGCAGTGGCGCGATCTCGGCTCACTGCAAGCTCCGCCTCCCGGGTTCAAGCAATTCTCCTGCCTCAGCCTCCCAAGTAGCTGGAACTACAGGCGCCTGCCACCACGCCTGGCTAATTTTTTGTATTTTTAGTACAGACAGAGTTTCACCGTGTTAGCCAGGATGGTCTCAATCTCCTGACCTCGTGTTCTGCTCTCTCCCTCTTTTTTTATTTTTATTTTTATTTTATTTTTATTTTTTGAAATGGAGTCTTGCTCTGTCGCCTGGGCTGGAGTGCAGTGGCACGATCTCAGCTCACTGCAACCTCTGCCTCCCAGGTTCAAGCAATTCTCCTGCCTCAGCCTCCTGAGTAGCTGAGACTACAGGCGTATGCCACCACGTCCAGCCAATTTTTTGTATTTTTAGTAGGGACGGGGGTTTCACTATGTTGGCCAGGCTGGTCTCCAACTCCTGACCTTGTGATCCACCCGCCTTAGCCTCCCAAAATGCTGAGATTACAGGCGTAAGCCACCGTGCCCGGCCCTCTCTCCCTCTCTTGAGATAGGGTCTGGCTCTGTCACACAGGCTGGAGTGCAGTGGTGTGATCTTGGGTGTCAATGCAACTTCTGCCTCCCGGGTTCAAGAGATCCTCCCACCTCAGCCTCCCAGGTAGCTGGAACCACAGGTGTTCGCTACCACACCCGGCTTATTTTTTAAAAATTTTTTATAGAGACAGGGTCTTGCCATGTTGCCCAGGCTAGATTCAAACTCCTGGACTCAAGTGATCCTCCTGCTTCAGCCTCCCCAAGTATTGGGATTACAGGCATTAGCCACCGCACCTGGTCAGGGATGGTTTTAAAGCATTTATGAATTCTGTAATCCCAGCACTTTGGGAAACTGAGGTGGGTGGATCACTGAGGTCAGGAGTTCTAGACCAGCCTGGCCAACATGGCGAAACCCTGTCTCTACCAAAACTACAAAAAATCAGCCGGGGGTGGTGGCACACACCTGTAGTCTCAGCTACTTGGGAGGCTGAGGCAGGAGAATTGCTTGAACCTCGGAGGTGGAGGCTGCAGTGAACCAAGATCACACCACTGCCCTCCAGCCTGGGCAACAGAGCAAGACTCCATTTCAAAAAAAAAAAAAAAAAAACAGTTGTGAATTCTTTAAGATTTCTCCATAAAAAGGCAGAGCCTACTATGCATCAAAGGACACAATCAACAGAGTTCCTTCCACACAATGGGAGAAATTATTTGCAAATCATGTATCTAACAAAGGATGAATATGCTAAAACTCACCAACAAATAACCCAATTTTTAAAATGGGCAAAAAGTTTATTGTGATGGCTCATGCCTACAATCCCAGCACTTTGGGAGGCCAAGGTAGACATAGCACTTGATATGAGTTCAAGACCAGACTGGGCAACATAGCAAGAATCCATCTTTCCAAAAAATGAAAAAATTAGCCAGATGTGGTGGTGAGTGCTATAGTCCCAGCTACAGGCTGAGGCAGGAAGATCGCTTGAGCCCAGGAGACTGAAGCTGCAATGAGCCATGAGCACACCACTGCACCCCAGCCTAGATGACAAAGCAAGGCCCTGTCTCAAAAAAAAAAAAAAAAGTGTCGGGGGCAGGTTGGTGGCTCACACCTCTAATCCCAGCACTTTGGGAGGTTGAGGTGGGAGGAGCGCTTGAGCTCAGGAGTTCAAGACCAGCCTGGCCAACATAGTGAAAGCCCCATCTCTATAAAAATACAAAGAAAATTAGCTGGGTGTGGTGGCGTGTGCCTGTGGTCCCAGCTACCCAGGAGGCTGAGGTGGAAGTTGCAGTGAGCCAATATCACACCACTGCACTCTAGCCTGGGCAACAGAGCGAGACCTTGACTCACAAAAAAAAAAAAAAGAAAGAAAAGAAAAAGAAAAAGCAGGAAGGGGCAAAAGACTTGAACAGTCATTTCTACAAAGATGATATACAAATGGCCAATAAGCAAATGAAAAGATGAACGTCACTCATAACCAGAAAAATGCAAATTGAAACCACAGTGAGATATCACCTCACACCCATCCAGAGGGCTGCTTCCAAAAAAAAAAAAAAAGCAGGCCAAGTGCAGTGGTTCATGCCTGTAATCCCAGCACTTTGGGAGGCTAAGGTGGGAGGATCACTTGAGGCCAAGAGTTTGAGACCAGCCTGGGCAACATGGCAAGATGCCCTCTGTACCAAAAAAATATAAAAATTAGCCAGGCATGGTGGTATGCACCAGTAGTCCCAGCTACTCCTGAGGCTGAGGCAGGAGGTTCACTTGAACCCAGGAGGTTGAAGCTGCGGTGAACCGAGATGCCATCACTGCACTCCAGCCTGTGCAACAGAGCAAGACCCTGTCTCAAGAAAATAAAAAAAAAACCATAAAATTAAATTACATTAAAAAGTGGCCAAGTGCAATGGCTCACACCTATAATCCTAGCACTTTGGGAAGCCAAGGTGGGAGAATCACTTGAGCCCAGGAGTTTGACACCAGCTTGGCCAACATGGTGAAACCCATCTCTACTAAAAAGACAAAAGTTAGCTGGGCGTGGTGGTGGGCACCTGTAATCCCAGCTACTCGGAGGGCTGAGGCAGGAGAATCACTTGAACCTGGGAGGCAGAGGCTGCAGTGAGCCCAGATCATGCCACTGCACTCCAGCCTGGGCAACAGAGCAAGACTCCATCTCAAAAACAAAAAAATTAATTAAAAAGTGGCATTTACTACATTCACGGTGTTGTATAACCACCACCTCTACCTAGTTCCAGACATTTTTATCACCCCAAAATAAAACCCTGTACCCATTAAATACTCCCTCCTCACTCCCCCTCCTCCAGCCTCTGGCAGCCACTCATCTGCTTTCTGTCTCTGTGCATCTGCCTGTTATGGATATTTCCCATAAAAGGAGTCATACAATATGTGGCCTTTTTGTCTCTTGTATTTAAAAAAATCAACTATTGTTGACATTTGAAAATTTGTTTATGTTCCTACCTAAATACCATTCCTATTACTCCATCTTGAGAACTAATTAAGAATTGTTTGAAGTTAGGAAGGATCCTTTGGGAAGATAAGACTCAAAACTGTAACAGAAACAGCTCACCAAGATAGCAAAAAAATTATTATCCATTCATTATTTAGTCTACACGTATTTATTGAGCACCTACTATTGTCAAGCCCTGTTCTGGGCACCGGGATACAGCAGTGAGACAGACGAGGCCCCTGCTGATGGAGAATGCTGGAGACTTAAGTAAATACCAGGGAGCCAAAAGTGCTAAGTAAAGAAGTAAAACAGATGGGATCAGGCAGGACCGGATGGCAACCTGAGGTTGGGAGGTCAGGGAAGGCCTCTCTGAGTTAAACTAACCTGGAAATGACAAATTAGGCCTGCCACTCAAAGCTGGGAAAAGATTTGCAGGCAGAGGGAACAGTACGTGAAAATGTCAACAGCCCAGGAGACTGAGGCTGCACATCCTTTAACTGGTGGTCAAGGGAAGGGGAGAGAGGGAATGGTGCCCTCAGGGAGGGCAGCAGTGTTTTCTGTAGCCACGACGCCAACAGCAGAGGAAAGCAACCTCTCCCTTGCTGTGGGTAAGGCTGGGAATTGGCAACATGTTTCTGAAGGACAGATTGGCAACAGAGTCAGAAAGTTTTAAAATTTGCAGACTGCTGGGTGTGGTGGCTCACGCCTGTAATCCCAACACTTTGGGAGGCTGATGTGTGGGTGAATTGCTTGAGTCCAGGAGTTTGAAACCAGCCTGGGCAACATGGTGAGACCCTCATCTCTACAAAATATTTAAAAATTAGCCAGGTGTGATGGTGTGTGCTTGTGGTCCCAGCCACTGGGGAGGCTGAGGCTGGAGAGTCACTTGAGCCCAGGGAGGCTGAGGCTGCAGTGAGCCAAGATGACGCCACTGCACTCCAGCCTGGGCGACAGAGTGAGACTCCGTCCCCCCCCCAAAAAAAAGAAAGGAGCGGCTTAGACTCTGCCTGGGGTGGGGCCTGGGTTGGTCAAGGAGCTTTCTGTTAGCTGCTGTAACAAATCATGAACATAGTGACTTAAAACAACACAAATTGATTATCTTCTCATTAACTTTCGTTTCTGGAGGTCAGAAGTCCAAAACGGTTTCACCTGGCTAAAGTCAAGGAGTCTGCAGGGCTGCATCCCTTCTGGAAGCTCTAGGGGACAATCCGTTTCCTCACCTTTCTCAGCTTCTAGAGGTCGCCTGCACTCCTTGGCTCACGGCCCCCTCCTCCACCCGCAAAGCTCATCACTCCAGCCGCTGCCCCTGTGTCCACGTCACCTTCTTCCCCAAGACTGACTCCTGTGTCCCTCTCATAAGGACCCTTGTGGTTACATCAACCCACCAGATAAGCCCCAGATCATCTCCCCATCTCGGCACTTTTAATTTAATTCCAAAGTAACATAGTCACAGGTCCCAGAAAATTAGGATGCAGACATCTTTGGAGGAGCCATTGTTCAGCCTACCACAGAGGGCCTCTTTGATGGGTAAAATCTGAATCGAAACCAAATGATTGAGAAAAAGTCACCCATGAGAGCAGAGCATTCTGGGTAGCGGTGGGCAGCAAGTGCAAAGGGCCTGTGGCAGGAGCTGGTTCGGCGGCAGTTGGAGCACAGACCGTGAGACAGAGAGTGGCACCAGGGACGGGCCCGGGGCAGCTAGACCTTGTGGTCTGCAATGAGGTATCATCCTTCCTTCTGCTCAGGCTGTGATAAGTATGATGAAAAACAAACTCAGGTTCATGTAGAAGACAGAGACGGTGTGGGACGAACAACAGATAGGACAATCTTGGAGTCTCTCCAAGGAACTGACTTTGACCTCAGACCTGAGTGGTCAGGGGGGCAAGGATCGGGAGGCCCTGGTCCTGTAGGGCCTTGTAGCCTTCGCAGAGGTAGTTGCATTTTTTGTGTATGCATTGGGAAGAAACAGTTGATGGGATTTAAGCAGGGATGGGGCAGGAGTCGTGTACAAGTTTTAAGGCAATCCCTGGCTGCTTTGCAGAGAGATTCAAGGATGAGCTGAAAGTCTCTATATTGAGAAGTTTTGCTCATCATAATCCGAAAGGAAGGGGAAGAAAACAGTTTGGCAGTTCACCAACAAGTTAAACATACAGGGAGTCTCTCTGAACCTATTCTGGTTCAGGGTCTGCTTGATTGAAACAAAAAAACGAAAAGAAAAAGAATCAAGTTATACATAGCATCACTATATGACCCAGGAATTCCACTCCTAGGCATACATCCAAGAGAACTGAAGACAGGCACTCAAACAAACACCTGTTTATGCATGTTCATAGCAGCAGTATTCATAACAGCAAAAAGCAAAAATACACATCACATAATACTCATTCACTTTTAACCATTTAAAAAACTATTTGGGAGACAACTCAAATACCCATCAATGGATGACAAAATGTGGCCTGTCCATACCATGGAATATGATTCAGCCATAAAAAGAAATGAAATATTGGCTGGCCATGGTGGCTTATACCTCTAATCTCAGCACTTTGGGAGTCTGAGGCAGGAGGATCACTTGAGGTCAAGAGTTAGAGACCAGCCTGGCCAACACAGAGAGACCCCATCTCAAAAAAAGAATTTTTTTTTTTAACACTGATACATACTACACCATGGATGAACCTTGAAAACCTGATGCTAAGTGAGAGAATTCAGGGCCAGGCACAATGGCTCACGCCTGTAATCCCAGCACTTTGGGAGGCTGAGGTGGGCAGATCACCTGAGGTCAGGAGTTCAAGACCATCCTGGCCAACATGGCAAAACCCCGTCTCTACTAAAAGTACAAACAAATTAACTAGGCATAGTGGCAGGCGCCTGTAGTCCCAGCTACTCCGGAGGCTGAGGCAAGAGAATCACTTGAACCCGGGAGGCGGAGGCTGCAGTAAGCTGAGATCACACCACTGCACTCCAGCCTGGGCGACAGAGCAAGACTCTGTCTCAAAAAAAAAAAAAAGTGAGAGAAGCCAGATACAAAAGGCCACACAGTGCAAGATTCCATTTATAGGAAATCTCCAGAGTAAGCATATCCATAGACAGAACACAGAGGGGCTCACGCCTGTTATCTCAGCGCTTTGGAAGGCTGAGGCAGGAGGATTGTTTGAGGCCAGAAATTTGAGGCTGCAGTGAGCTATGATTGCACCACTACACTCCAGCCCAGATGGCAGATCAAGACCCTGTCTGAAAAAAAAAGAACAAGAGACAGAAAACAGATTGGTGTTCACCAGGGACTGGGGAGAGGGGGAAATAGGAGGTGACTACTAATGGGTACAGGGGTTTCCTTTGGG
Source organism: Pan paniscus (assembly GCF_029289425.2). Classification (NCBI taxonomy): domain Eukaryota; kingdom Metazoa; phylum Chordata; class Mammalia; order Primates; family Hominidae; genus Pan; species Pan paniscus. Next base: position 132,982,513 of record NC_073259.2, read on the forward strand.
AATGAAGGAATGTTCTGGAACTAGATGGAGGAGGTGGTTGCATAACATTGTGAATGTCCTAAATGCCACTGAACTGTACACTCAAAATGGTTAAAATGGTGAATTTTTTTTAATGGCGAGTTCTGTGTTATGAGTATTTTACCACAATTTTTAAAGGACGGAGGAGATGGAGGGGTGCGGAGATGGAGGGGTACAGGGACGGTGTGGGGAACGGTGGCGCCACCTGCGGGTACCACGCTCGGTGCCCACTTCCTTTAGGTGATGCCAGCACCCGGCTAGGAGCGAGTCACCTCCCCACTCCCCCTTGTGGCTGCCTTATGTTTTTTGTGGTGGCCTTGGAGAGAACTGGGGTACCAGGACAGCCTGCATACGCTTGAGAGATGCTCTGGCTTTTGGCCATGGACTCTCAATTTAGGTTCGGTAACATTTCACCAGGGCCCTTGCCAGCCCCTAACTCAGCGTGGTGCCCGTGAGCACGCACAGAAACCTCCCCATGCTGGGAGGGGGCAGTGCTCCACCATCTGGGAACATTTTAGAAGCCCCCCAAATGGAAGACTCAACAATTGTTTCCTGTTTCTGCCTGCTTTCTAAACATTTTTCCACGTCTTACCACCATGCACATAGTTTTTAACCATTTCATCCATTTGTGTGTGTGACACTAAGGGCATTCACATTGCTGTGCAGCCGTTGCCACCATTCATCTCCAGAACAGTTTCGTCTTCCCAAACTGAAACTCGGTCCCCATTTTCATCCTTCAAAACTACAACTCCATACCCATTAACCCATTTCCTGTTTAGAAAAAAAAAAAGTGCAGTTTGCTGCCAGCACTCATTTAATTTTACATAAACACGCTCTTTGAGGCTGAAGCAAATGTGACTGATTTTCAATGTGAAAATAAAATATAAAAACTGTTCTTGGCTGGGCACAGTGGCTCATGCTTGTAATCACAGCACTTTGGGAGCCCGAGGCTGGTGGATTGCTTGAGGTCAGGAGTTCAAGACCAGCCTGACCAACGTGGTGAAACCCCGTCTCTACTCAAAATACAAAAATTAGCCAGTTGTGGTGGCAGGCACCTGTAATCCCAGCTACTCGGGAGGCTAAGGCAGGAGAATCGCTTGAACCCGAGAGGTGGAGGTTGCAGTGAGCTGAGATCGTGCCACTGAATTCCAGCCTGGGTGACAGAGCAAAGAGCTGGGATTACAGGTGTGAGCCACTGTGCCTGGTCTACACTGGTGGACTTTTAGGGTTGTTTTTTAGGGTTGTTTTCTGATTTCGGCTGTGAGCATGGGCACACCATAATTCTTTTTTTTCTTTTTTTTTTTGGAGACAGAGTCTTGCTCTGTCGCTCAGACTGGAGTACAGTGGTGCGATCTCAGCTCACTGCAACCTCCGCCTCCCGGGTTCAAGCGATCCTCCTGCCCACCACGATGCATGCCACCATGCCCAGCTAATTTTTGTATTTTTAGTAGAGACGGGGTTTCACCATGTTGGGCAGACTGGTCTCAAACTCCTGACCTCGTGATCCACCCACCTCGGCCTCCCAAAGCGCTGGGATTACAGGTGTGAACCACTGCACCCGGCTATAATTATTTTCAATGTTACACGCTTCAGCTAAGTCACCAGGGTTGTCCCTCTGTGGCTGCATGAATCTTAGATTCCAGGAGCAAATCAGTCCATCAGCCACTGAGTTTGGGGCAAGTGAAAAAGGACAGCCCTGCTGGCCGGGTGCAGTAGCTCACACCTGTAATCCCAGCACTTTGGGAGGCCGAGGCAGCAGGATCACTTGAGCCCAGGAGTTCCAGACCAGCCCAGGCAACATAGCAAGACCCCATCTCTACAGTCCCTTATTTGTTAAATGAACAAATAAACAAACTGCACAGTTAAATGAACAAACTGCACAATTACTTTATAACAAAATTACCTTTGAGAAACATTATAATTTTTTAAACAGTGACAGCCAGGCACTCTTGCAGTTTGTCATAGCTTCTGCCATTCCATATCCAATTCCGTCTTTCTCTCTGCATCCACCATAGCTAATAATTAGCAACACAAGCTCAGTGCAAACGACAGATGAGGCAATCATCACAAACATTAGATGCCCTCCTGGAGGGCAAAGTCTCCGCGTCCCCAGCTGAGATCCCAAGGGCTTCAAGAAGTGTTTTCCACATGGAAAGTGACTTTGTCAAGTGAAATAATCAATGAGGTCCTTATTGTGTGAGGGAACACAGAATAATTTTTAAGGTAAAACTATCACCGGGCATGGTGGCTCATACCTGTAATCCTAGCACTTTGGGAGGCTGAGTCGGGTGGATCACCTGAGGTTAGGAGTTCGAGACCAGCCTGACCAACATGGAGAAACCCCATCTCTACTAAAAATACAAAATTAGCTGGGTGTGGTGGCACATGCCTGTAATCCCAGCTACTCGGGAGGCTGAGGCAGGAGAATCACTTGAACCCGGGAGGCAGAGGTTGCAGTGAGCCAAGATCACGCCATTGCACTCCAGCCTGGGTAACAAGAGTGAAACTCCATCTCAAAAAAAAAAAAAAAAAGAAAGAAAACTATCATGAGATACTGTAATTCACCTAGCAGATAAATAAGCAAAGTGTGAGAAGCTCCTTGTGTTGTTAGGGTGTGAGGAAGCAGGCACTGCTGACGGCTGTTGGTAGAAGGGTAAATTTGTGTAACCTCTTTGGAGGGGAATTTGACAAAGCCTGTCTAAATTTAAAATGCATATGGCCTTTGACCCAGCAAGTTCACTTTGAGAAGTTATCTTTCAGATATATATGCACACAAGGGCAAAAATCTATGGATAAAAATAGCCAGCCGGATGCAGTGACTCACATCTGTAATCCCAGCACTTTGGGAGGCTGAGGTGTGCCAATCACTTGAGCTCCAGAGTTTGGGACCAGCCTGGGCAACATAGTGCTACTCCATCTCTATGAAAAATACAAAAATTAGCCAGGCATGGTGGTGCATGCCTGCAGTCCCATCTACTTGGAAGGCTAAGGTAGGAGAAGCACTTGAGCCTGGGAGGTCGAGGCTGCGGTGAGCTGAGATCATGCCACAGCACTCCAGCCTGGGCGACAGAGCAAGACTCTGTCTCAAAAACTAATAATAACAATAATAAATAAAATACCTGTGCTCACTTCGGCAGCACATATGCTAAAATTGGAATGATACAGAGTAGTTTAGCATGGCACCTGTTTAAATTTTAAAAAAGGAAATAGCCTTGGCTGGGTGCTGTGGTTCATGCCTATTACCCCAGCACTGTGGGAGGCCGAGGCAGGCAGATACTTGAGCCCAGGAGTTTGAGATCAGCCTGAGCAACATGGTGAAACCCCGTCTCTACACAAAACACAAAAATTAGCTGGGCATGGTGGCGCATGTCTGTAGTCCCAGCTACTTGGGAGAAAGAAGTCAGAGGAGAATCACTTGAACCCAGGAGGTGGAGGTTGCAGTGAGCTGAGATCGCACCACTGCACTGCAGCCCGGGTGACGGAGCGAGACGCCATGTCAAAAAAAAAAAAAAAAAAAAAAGGATGTGTACATTATTGAGTTTATCCAGAAGACAGATCAAAAGTAGGTGCCCTTAGGTTCCATCACCGCTGCTTTCAGCTGCCTACCCTCAAACCCATATGGCATTCTGATTGTTTTTTCAGGGTGGCGACATATTCAGCTTCAACTAATGGATTATAATTGGTCTAAACCAGTGGTTTACAAGGAGGGAAAATTTTGCCTCCCAGGGAACTTAGAAAATGTCTGGAGACTTTCTGGGTTGTCACAACTAAGGATGACTGGGGTCCACGGGATAGAGGCCAGGGATGCTGCTAAGCATCCTACAATGCACGGGACAGCCCCAAGCAAAGAATTCTCCAGGCCAATACGTCAGTCAATAGTGCTGAGTTAGAGAAACCTTGGTCTAAACCAAACATAAAAACCCTATCCCCTGCTTCACAGCCTCCTTTGCAGCTATTGACAGCCACTGGACCCAGTTCTGACCAACGAGACCTGAAGGAAGTCAGTGAACGCTTTTCTTCATAAAAGAAACTCATGTGGCTGACCCCAATCTTCTCTGCTTCTTCCTTTGAATACAGATGTGTCTGGATTTGTGGCAATAATCTTGCAACTGTGAGAGAAAGAACAACAGAATCACACCCTGACATCAGAGTCCCTTATATCCAAATCCAGATGTCATCTTCTTCCTTTTTTTTTTTTTTTTTTTTGAGACAGCACCTTACTCTGTCTCCCAGGCTGGAGTGCAGTGGTGCAGTTATAGCTCACTGCAGCCTTGACCTACCGGGCAACCCTCCTGCCTCAGCCTCCCAAGTAGCTGGGACTACAGGCATGCACCTCTAGGCCCGGCTCTCATTCTTTTTATTGTTGTTGAAACTATAGAATCTATTTTTAAATCAGCCCAGCTAATTTTTTATTTTTTGTAGAGAAAGGGGTCTTGTTATGTTGCCAGGGATGGTCTTAAACTCCTGGCCTCAAGTGATCTTCTCACCTCGACCTCCCAAAGTGCTGAGATTACAGGCATGAGCCACCGTCCCCAGCTAGATTTCTTATGTGAGAAAATTTACATCCCCTTGTTTAAACCTCTGTAGTTTGATTTTTCCTGTAGGGTGTTTAAATACCCTCTTGTTTAAACCTCTGTAGTTTGATTTTTCTGTTTCCTAATCCGTGTACTACCACTTAGTCTAATTCTAGTTGGTGGACCAATGAGATTTCAGTTTCAGTTCTGCTTATAGGCCTGATGCTTCTCTTCTGCAGAGTAAAAAGTTAGGGGCCGGGCGCAGTGGCTGACACTTGTAATCCCAGCACTTTTGGAGGCTGAGGCAGGTGGATCGCTTGAGCCCAGGACTTTGGGACCAGCCTGGGCAACATGGCGAAACCCTGCCTCTACAAAAAATACAAAAATTAGCTGGGCATCGTGATGCACGCCTATTAGTCCCAGCTACCTGGGAGGCTGAGGTGGGAGGATCACTTGAGCCTGGGGAAGTCGAGGCTGTAGTGAGCCATGATCTCGCCATTGCACTATGGCCTGGGCAACAGAGTGAGACCCTGTCTCAGAAAATAACAGTAATAATACCAGTCTGGCCAATATGGTGAAACCTCATCTGTACTAAAAATACAAAAATTGGTTGGGTGTGGTGGTGCACACCTGTAATCCCAGCAACTCAGGAGGTTGAAGCATGAGAATCGCTTGAACCTGGGAGGTGGAGGTTGCAGTGAGCCGAGCCACTGCACTCCAACCTAGGTGACAGAGCGAGATTCCGTGTCAAAAAAAAAAAAAAAATTAAAAAAAAATTTTAAATAATATGTTTAATTAAAAATATAAATAAAAATTCTCTTCACATTCACTTGTTTCAGGGATGGCAATCCCACCCCCAGGAGAAGATCCTGGCTAACCTTGACCTATCACTGGCCATCCCATTCCCTTTGCCAGTAAATGGTTTAAGAACAAGCATCTGCTTGGTGTCTGGAAGCATGAGAGTGCTGTTATTTCAAACTTTCAATATTTTTCTAATTCATCATTTGAGGAAAGACAACTCTTGTTCTGAGAAAAAAAAATTTAATGATTGTTTTGGCCCAAAGGAAAAGCCAAAATTCTATTTTAATATGATATTAAAAGAAAAGAACCGGCTTGGCGTAGTGGCTCACACCTGTAGTCCCAGCACTTTGGAAAGCCGAGGCGGGCGGATCACCTGAGGTCAGGAGTTTGAGACCAGCCTGACCAACATGGAGAAACCCCGTCTCTACTGAAAATACAAAATATGCCAGGTGTGGTGGCACATGCCTGTAATCCCAGCTACTCGGGAGGCTGAGGTAGGAGAATAACTTGAACCCGGGAGGCAGAGGTTGTGGTGAGCAGAGATCATGCCACTGCACTCCAACCTGGGCAACAAGAGTGAAACTCTGTTTCATATATATATATACACATACATACATACATATGCTAAAATTCCTGCAAACTAACGTTAACTTTGTCTTCATTGAGAGCAGAATGGTAATAACATCATCTGGAGGTTATGATGATGTCATCTGGGTGAGAGGTAAATTTTTTTTTTCTCCTTACACTGGGCCCCACAGAAGGGGGTGAGGTTTGGCTCCAGGTTTGGGGGATATAGCTAAGGAAGGATGTCAGCTCTGGGCCAAAGACAGGAATGACCTATCAGATCCCCCAGGGAAGGAGCAGGACCCTGGAGCATTAATATCTGCGGCACACAATTGTGATTTCTCCGCGTTGCAATTTCCTTTCACTACCCCCATGTCTAGCTGTCCTAAGGAAAGAGCCAGATCCCTGAGGCAACCCAGAGAAGCCAAGTCTAAGATGTCAGAGGTCATGGGCAGAATCTCCCAAGGCAGCCAGCTGGCTGAGTGACAAATGACAACAAGCACAGATTTGTGGAGAGTGCAAGCATTCTTCAGAAACTCCCAAAAATACCAGTGAGGAGAAACTGGTAAGTGGACTTCCTCGAGGAGTCACGCACACTGCAGAACAGACCACTGTCCCACGTGCTTGCAGGGACACGCTGGCCTCTAAACACTGGCCCACACAGCGCTGAGTCACACTTGCCCCTCCCTCTTGCCTACGGTCACTCCCCAGCCACAGTTGATGCTAACGAGCTTCGCCCTTCACTCCCGGGAGTTCGGCAGCTTTTGCACATTTTAAGATCAACTGAGAGTTTATAAATATGCCCTGTTTTTCTATGACCATCGCTATGGGAAGAGATGAATGTGTTCTAACCTGTTTCCCATCAAAACTTGTGTTCTAACCCCAAAAGGAAAAGCAGCAATAAAAACAACCAAAACATTTTTTAAAAATAGGTTCTATAGTTTCAAAAACAATAAAAAGAATAAGAGCCAAGCCTGGAGGTGCACGCCTGTAGTCCCAGCTACTTAGGAGGCTGAGGCAAAAGGATGGCTTCAGCTGGGGAGGTTGAGGCTGCGGTGAGCTGTGATCACACCACTGCACTCCAGCCTGGGCGACAGAGGGAGACACCGTTTGTAAAAAAAAAAATTTTTTTTTTTTGAGATGGAGTCTCCCTCTGTCGCCCAGGCTGGAGTGCAGTGGCGCAATCTCGGCTCACTGCAACCTCCGCCTCCTGAGTTCAAGCGTTTCTCCTGCCTCAACCTCCCGAGTAGCTGGGATTACAGGTGCATACCACCACGCCTGGCTAATTTTTGTTTTGTTTTGTTTCGATTGTTTGTTTTTTTTTTTTGAGACGGAGTCTCTCTCTGTCTCCCAGGCTGGAGTGCAGTGGTGCAATCTCGGCTCACTGCAAGCTCCGCCTCCCAGGTTCACGCCATTCTCCTGCCTCAGCCTCCCAGGTAGCTGGGACTACAGGCACCTGCCACCATGCCCAGCTAATTTTTTTTTTTTTTTTTTGTATTTTTAGTAGAGACGGGGTTTCACCGTGTTAGCCAGGATGGTCTCAATCTCCTGAGCTCATGATCCGCCTGCCTTGGCCTCCCAAAGTGCTGGGATTACAGGCGTGAGCCACCGCTCCCGGCCTCCTCCAGCCCCATCTCTTCACATGCTTTTCCCACCTCAGTTATGCTGGTCTCCTTTCTGTTCCTCAAATATGCCCAAGTCTTCCAGCCCCAGGGCCCCCGTGCTATTTCCTGCCTCTCCACCTTCTGCAAAGCTAAGGCCCATCTTCCAGGTCTCACATAAATACTGTCTTTCCCGAAAGCCTCTTCCAACCATCCACAAGCAGGATCCCAAACTCCTCCCATTCAACCTGACAGCCTCACATAGCTCCTGTCACCATGTGTAATTTTTGCTTACTAGCAGATCAAAGAACAGAAGCAAGCCGTTTGATTGTTTCTTTTTGTTTTGTTTTGTTTTTAGACAGAGTCTCACGAGCCTCCTTACAAAATAGAAAAGTCAATGGGATTTCAGGGAAAATGGATAATCTTCGTTGGGGGCAGTCAAGGAAGGCTTTGTGGAACCTTTGAATTAGATCTTGACATTATATCTTGACAGTACTTTGAATAAATACAAATAATGTTATTTTTTTCTTAAGACTCATGCAACCGCATCTATGTAAATGAATCCGTACATAGTATTCATTCGAGTGTGAAATCAGACTTTGGGATGCTTTAAAATTTAACAATCAGGAACACTTACTCTATTTTATGGACTTAAATTTGTTGAGGTGGCAGGGAACAACTTGAGTGAAGGGTGGGACATGGCAGTGTGTATGTGGGGGAAAAAGGTGGCCAGCAGATAAGGGAAGCAGGGGACAGAGTATTTTGAGGGATTAGACCTGACCAGCTATAACAGGAAATTGAGGCTGTAGATTGAAGGATAGCTACAATGGATGTTATGGAGAAATTCCAACTGGGGTGGAAACATGTAGCTGCAAAATTGGAAGAGCAGCTTATTCTAGGCAGAAAAGAAGAAAGTAAAAGGCATCTGAGGGGACAGTAAATTAATGCTTACTGATAAGTAAACAAGCCTCTGGAAGTAGAAAGGTAAAAGCATAAATTGCTTGGTCAACCACAACCGCTTGGGAGTGCTGCAGGCTTCATGACTAAACCAAAGTCTGTCCCTGAAGCTCCCTCTTCCGGCAGAAATAAATACTGCACACTAAGCTGGCTGACTCCTTTAATTAAAAGGTGCTTGCCAATCTCTAAACAGTATACCTGTATGGGAGTCATAATTGTAATATCTTGGTGAGGATTTTGTTGTGCTTTCAGGCAAACCATAAAAGGAACACTAATTTAAATAAATACAAACAATGTTATTTTGTTCTTAAGATTCAGGCAACCACATCTATGTAAGTGAATCCTTACATGGTATTCATTCAAGTGTGAAACCAAACTTTGGGATGCTTTAAAATTTAACAATCAGGAACAAGACTCTGTTAAAAAAAAAAAAAAGAAATGTTAGAACTCTGTCAAACTATAAAAATATAAAGTGAAATAGCACAGTGCAGACAGACTGTACAGACCAGTGTGCTACCTTTCATGTAAAGGGGAATTACATATATTATATATATAATTTTTTAATTATTTGTGTATATACAGTACTCACTGTATATGCATAAAGTCTGCAAGTACATACTGGGGGGAAGGGGTGGATGGGAGACAAGGATGGAAGATTTTTTTGTTGTTTTTTTTTGGAGACCGAGTCTCGCTCTGTCACTCAGGCTGGAGGGCAGTGGCACCATCTCAGCTCACTGCAACCTCCACCTCCCAGGTTCAAGAGATTCTCCTGCCTCAGCCTCCCGAGTAGCTGGGACTACAGGCATGCATCACCACACCCAGCTAATTTTTGTATTTTATTAGAGATGAGGTTTTGCCATATATATATATATATGAATATATATATATTGGCCAGGCTGGTCTCGAACTCCTGACCTCAGGTGATCTGCCCACCTCAGCCTCCCAAAGTGCTGGGATTACAGGTGTGAGTGGCCTGGAAGATTTTTTATTATATACTGTTTAAAAGTTTTTAAGTAGTTGAAACACATGAAGACATCACCTCAAAAAGTTATATCAACAATTCAAAAATATGCACATTAAGGATTAATTTTTTTGAAAAATTTAAAAATTGTGAAATATCATGGGACAGTAACACAGTAATCATGAAGAATTATAAAAATAAGTGCTGGCCGGGCGCAGTGGCTCAAGCCTATAATCCCAGCACTTTGGGAGGCCGAGGCGGGCAGATCACAAGGTCAGGAGATCAAGACCATCCTGGCTAACACAGTGAAACCGTCTCTACTAAAAATACAAAAAAAATTAGACGGGCTTTGTAGCGGGCGCTTGGAGTCCCAGCTACTCGGGAGACTGAGGCAGGAGAATGGTGTGAACCCAGGAGGTGGAGCTTGCAGTGAGCCGAGATCACGCCACTGCACTCCAGCATGGACAACAGAGCGAGACTCCATCTCAAAAAAAATAAATAAATAAGTGCTAAGGCTGATTATTTTATTAGCCCTAAGAATCCAATTAAAATAGAAATCTTGTATTTATGCTATTCTTTCAAAATCTTTATGTAAAGCAAGCTTTTAATAGGATGTTATAAAAATAGATTTTGCTCCTTGTGTTCAAGTTTCTCCTCTTGAAATTGCACATTTTACATTTTTTAAAAAATTAAAATTAAAAAACAAAATAGTATGATAGTGTTAATTTGGCAGTTCCAACTTTAGTAACCTATCTTACAGAAATATGAATAGACAAAATAAAGATGTGTGAGGGTGTACTTTGCAGCAGCATTATAATAGCAAAAACCTGGAAACAAATACTGATGGACAGGTTAAGTAAATCATAGGGCATTCATACAATGGAATACTAGCAAAAATATTAAAAAGAATGAGGTAGATCTAGATATGCTAGTATGGAAAGATGTCCATAATTATCTAGTTCCCCACCTCAAAAAACAAACAAACAAAAAAAAACCTGAGAATCATTATACTGAGAATGGTCCAATTTGTGTCTGTATGTACATACATATGTACGTAACAAATATAGTATATTTTTACACAGGGGAAAAGTCCAAAAGAATATCAACCTGTAAAAAGTAGTTATCCCAGCTGGGCGCGGTTGCTCATGCCTGTAATCCCAGCACTTTGGGAGGCCGAGGCAGGCAGATCACAAGGTCAGGAGATCGAGACCATCCTGGCTAACACAGTGAAACCCCGTCTCTACTAAAAATACAAAAAATTAGCCAGGTATGGCGACGTGCGCCTGTAGTCCCAGTTGTTGGGGAGGCTGAGGCAGGAGAATAGCGTGAACCGGGGAGGCGGAGCTTGCAGTGAGCCGAGATCGCGCCACTGCACTCCAGCCTGGGCGACACAGCGAGACTCCATCTCAAAAAGAAAAAGTAGTTAGTTATCCCTGGAAAGTAAAATTGAGTAGGAACTTAAATGGGTTACTATCACCTTTGACTTTATAAACCTGCACACAAACACACAAAATGTGTATGTATTTAATTACAAACAGTAAGAGACCTGGCATGGTGCCTCACACCTGTAATCTCAGCACTTTGGGAGGCAGAGGCAGGAGAATCACTTGAGGCCAGGAGTTTGAGACCAACCTAGGCAACAAGCGAAATCCCCCCCCGCCTTTTTTTTTTTTTTCCTGAGACGGAGTCTTGCTCTTGTTGCCCAAGCTGGAATGCAGTGACACAATCTCGGCTCACTGCAACCTCCACATCCCGGGTTCCAGCGATTCTCCTGCCTCAGCCTTCCGAGTAGCTGGGATTACAGGCGCCTGCCAACACACCCAGCTATTTTTTTGTATATTTTGTAGAGATGGGATTTTGCCATCCCTCCAACTCCTGACCTCAGGTGATCCGCCCACCTGGGCCTCCCAAAGTGCTGGGATTACAGGCGTGAGCCACCGCACCCGGCCTGAAATCCCCTATTTTTAAAATAGGTAAATAAACGTATTTTCTTTTTCTCTGGGAGTGACCATACGTGGAAATTTCACTTTCTACATCACTAATTTTATGAATGTGCTTATGTTGCTCTATACTGCTTTTCAAAACTTTTCTAGTACCTATGCTTGTAATTCGGAATTTCTCACTGAACTTGATAGAAGCACTTTAGTTCAAGGGGCCAAGTGTTCTTCAGTGAGTTTTCAAGTGAGCATCCTCACCTCTACAACATTCACACAGCTTTATTAAATAGACTAATGTTTGCTCACACCAAGATCCTGCCGGCTCTGCACAACACTGTTAACACCAATGTGACCCAGTTCCATCCCACATCTTCAACAGCTTTAGCAGCCATGGCCTTTCTTGTACTTGACTTGATGCAGCTTTGAAGTTTTCAAAAAGCACCTTACACAGATTTATCAATGTTACAATGCCTGACACCAAGTGTACATCTTTAAGACACTATTCAAGGTATTTTTTCCTTACACTAAGGTCATCCTGATTTTAATGGTAACTAAAATTACACAGAAAGTTGCATACTAACTGGAAGTGATCGCCTGTCTAGTAGTGGTTGAGTTTGTTGGGTTCTTGTAACGTTTCCTGATTCACATGCTCACTTGCATGGGAGGGTCATGGAAATTATACATTGGATGCACTCATAATGAAAACTCACAATGCATTTAAGATTTATGAATTTCTCAAATTTTAGTCCAGTAACCCTAACCCTAAAGCTAAAACTGGTTTAAGCCACCCTCAGTTGCTTTACAATTGCTAGGGACATGAAACTATTCCACAGCAGCTGTTCATGAATCCCCTAAAACTTTAGGCGAGAGAAGAGGGAGTGATTCTCCTTGGGAAAAACATTCCAAGGCCTTTAACGGGCCTCTGGATGACTGCCTGGTGTCCACCCTTGTACTAAACCAGTTTCCCTGCAACTTCCACCTTTGGTTCTAGTCAACATTAACACCTTACCAGGACCATTCGATTGGGCAAATGCTACTATACACTTGGACAAATGCAGAGGTCAATTGTTTCCCCCACTGGTTAGGTTATGTGCCAATCCTCCACCTGTAGTCACATAAAATGTGACATTTTACCAGCAAGAATTGTTTCAAGAACGCAATTGTTTCAACGAATAGCTCACTCTCTAACCACTAATTCCTTTTCCACACCTTGGTAGCTATGCCTTTTTTTACCTTCCACATCCTCTTAAAATTTGATCCCATGACTGTCTATGCAGCTCAATGTGCATTTATATAGACCTATGCACTTAAAGCATCCTTTCAGTTACCCCATCACTCCCACCTTTTAAAATTCCTCTTTCCTGGTGTTCCAGTAATTCTCCCATTCCGTTACCTTACACATCACCCACAAACCAGTACTTTTAAAGTTAACTTATAAGCAAATCTACATATGCAAAATACTTCCATCTCCCTATAACTTTTTGAGTCTTGCTGTCACCCCAGCTGGAGTACAGTGGCAGTATCTCAGAGCACTGCAACCTCTGCTTCGTAGGTTCAAGGGATTCTCCTGCCTCAGCCTCCCATGTAAGCTGGAATCACCGGCACTCACTGCCACACCTGCCTTTTTTGTATTTTCAGTTGACATAGGGTTTCACCACGTTGGCCAAGCTGGTCTTGAAGCTGGCTTTTATTTGCACCCACCTTCTACAGTTCATACTATATTAAGGCCACCCCCTTCACTGACATTTCACCGTTACCACAGGAACATTTGTAGACCGAAAACCTTGACCCCCTTCACCCAGTCTAATGCAAAATAAACTTAAAAAAAAAAAAAAACAAAAAAAAACACCAATTGGGAATGCAACAACTTTATTGAAAGGAAAGTGCAATGAAATTTGTTGAAACCTTAAAAGGGGAAACTTAGACACCCCCCCTCAAGCGCAGGACCAAGTGCAGAGTGGACTCTTTCTGGATGTTGTAGTCAGACAGGGTGCGTCCATCTTCCAGCTGTTTCCCAGCAAAGATCAACCTCTGCTGGTCAGGAGGGATGCCTTCCTTATCTTGGATCTTTGCCTTGACATTCTCGATGGTGTCACTGGGCTCCACCTCGAGGGTGATGGTCTTACCAGTCAGGGTCTTCACGAAGATCTGCATCCCACCTCTGAGACGGAGCACCAGGTGCAGGGTGGACTCTTTCTGGATGTTGTAATCAGACAGGGTACGACCATCTTCCAGCTGTTTCCCGGCAAAGATCAACCTCTGCTGGTCAGGAGGGATGCCTTCCTTGTCTTGGATCTTTGCCTTGACATTCTCGATGGTGTCACTGGGCTCCACCTCGAGGGTGATGGTCTTACCAGTCAGGGTCTTCACGAAGATCTGCATCCCACCTCTGAGACGGAGCACCAGGTGCAGGGTAGACTCTTTCTGGATGTTGTAGTCAGACAGGGTGCGCCCATCTTCCAGCTGCTTTCCGGCAAAGATCAACCTCTGCTGGTCAGGAGGAATGCCTTCCTTGTCTTGGATCTTTGCTTTGACGTTCTCGATGGTGTCACTGGGCTCGACCTCAAGGGTGATGGTCTTGCCAGTGAGTGTCTTCACGAAGATTTGCATCCCACCTCTGAGACGGAGCACCAGGTGCAAGGTGGACTCTTTCTGGATGTTGTAGTCAGACAGGGTACGACCATCTTCCAGCTGTTTTCCGGCAAAGATCAACCTCTGCTGGTCAGGAGGGATGCCTTCCTTGTCTTGGATCTTTGCCTTGACATTCTCGATGGTGTCACTGGGCTCCACCTCGAGGGTGATGGTCTTACCAGTCAGGGTCTTCACGAAGATCTGCATCCCACCTCTGAGACGGAGCACCAGGTGCAGGGTAGACTCTTTCTGGATGTTGTAGTCAGACAGGGTGCGCCCATCTTCCAGCTGCTTTCCGGCAAAGATCAACCTCTGCTGGTCAGGAGGAATGCCTTCTTTGTCTTGGATCTTTGCTTTGACGTTCTCGATGGTGTCACTGGGCTCGACCTCAAGGGTGATGGTCTTGCCAGTGAGTGTCTTCACGAAGATTTGCATCCCACCTCTGAGACGGAGCACCAGGTGCAAGGTGGACTCTTTCTGGATGTTGTAGTCAGACAGGGTGCGCCCATCTTCCAGCTGCTTTCCGGCAAAGATCAACCTCTGCTGGTCAGGAGGGATGCCTTCCTTGTCTTGGATCTTTGCCTTGACATTCTCAATGGTGTCACTCGGCTCCACCTCGAGAGTGATGGTCTTACCAGTCAGGGTCTTCACGAAGATCTGCATCCCACCTCTGAGACGGAGCACCAGGTGCAAGGTAGACTCTTTCTGGATGTTGTAGTCAGACAGGGTGCGCCCATCTTCCAGCTGCTTTCCGGCAAAGATCAACCTCTGCTGGTCAGGAGGAATGCCTTCCTTGTCCTGGATCTTTGCTTTGACGTTCTCGATGGTGTCACTGGGCTCGACCTCAAGGGTGATGGTCTTGCCAGTGAGTGTCTTCACGAAGATTTGCATCCCACCTCTGAGACGGAGCACCAGGTGCAAGGTGGACTCTTTCTGGATGTTGTAGTCAGACAGGGTACGACCATCTTCCAGCTGCTTTCCGGCAAAGATCAACCTCTGCTGGTCAGGAGGGATGCCTTCCTTGTCTTGGATCTTTGCCTTGACATTCTCAATGGTGTCACTCGGCTCCACCTCGAGAGTGATGGTCTTACCAGTCAGGGTCTTCACGAAGATCTGCATCCCACCTCTGAGACGGAGCACCAGGTGCAAGGTAGACTCTTTCTGGATGTTGTAGTCAGACAGGGTGCGCCCATCTTCCAGCTGCTTTCCGGCAAAGATCAACCTCTGCTGGTCAGGAGGAATGCCTTCCTTGTCTTGGATCTTTGCTTTGACGTTCTCGATGGTGTCACTGGGCTCGACCTCAAGGGTGATGGTCTTGCCAGTGAGTGTCTTCACGAAGATTTGCATCCCACCTCTGAGACGGAGCACCAGGTGCAAGGTGGACTCTTTCTGGATGTTGTAGTCAGACAGGGTACGACCATCTTCCAGCTGTTTTCCGGCAAAGATCAACCTCTGCTGGTCAGGAGGGATGCCTTCCTTATCTTGGATCTTTGCCTTGACATTCTCGATGGTGTCACTGGGCTCCACCTCGAGGGTGATGGTCTTACCAGTCAGGGTCTTCACGAAGATCTGCATCCCACCTCTGAGACGGAGCACCAGGTGCAGGGTAGACTCTTTCTGGATGTTGTAGTCAGACAGGGTGCGCCCATCTTCCAGCTGCTTTCCGGCAAAGATCAACCTCTGCTGGTCAGGAGGAATGCCTTCCTTGTCTTGGATCTTTGCTTTGACGTTCTCGATGGTGTCACTGGGCTCGACCTCAAGGGTGATGGTCTTACCAGTCAGGGTCTTCACGAAGATCTGCATCCCACCTCTGAGACGGAGCACCAGGTGCAAGGTGGACTCTTTCTGGATGTTGTAGTCAGACAGGGTGCGACCATCTTCCAGCTGTTTTCCGGCAAAGATCAACCTCTGCTGATCAGGAGGAATGCCTTCCTTATCTTGGATCTTTGCCTTGACATTCTCGATGGTGTCACTGGGCTCCACCTCGAGGGTGATGGTCTTACCAGTCAGGGTCTTCACGAAGATCTGCATCCCACCTCTGAGACGGAGCACCAGGTGCAGGGTAGACTCTTTCTGGATGTTGTAGTCAGACAGGGTGCGCCCATCTTCCAGCTGCTTTCCGGCAAAGATCAACCTCTGCTGGTCAGGAGGAATGCCTTCCTTGTCCTGGATCTTTGCTTTGACGTTCTCGATGGTGTCACTGGGCTCGACCTCAAGGGTGATGGTCTTGCCAGTGAGTGTCTTCACGAAGATCTGCATCCCACCTCTGAGACGGAGCACCAGGTGCAGGGTGGACTCTTTCTGGATGTTGTAGTCAGACAGGGTGCGCCCATCTTCCAGCTGTTTTCCAGCAAAGATCAGCCTCTGCTGGTCAGGAGGGATGCCTTCCTTATCTTGGATCTTTGCCTTGACATTCTCGATGGTGTCACTGGGCTCAACCTCGAGGGTGATGGTCTTACCAGTCAGAGTCTTCACGAAGATCTGCATTGTCTAACAAAAAAGCCAAAAACGGCCAGAATTTAGCGGACAATTTCCTAGTCTAACACTGAAAATTACATATTGACCCAAATGATTACATTTCAAAAGGTGCCTAAAAAACTTCACAAAACACACTCGCCAACCCCGAGCGCATAGTTCAAAACCGAAGCTTCAGCTACTTAAGAAGACAGGTACATAAAACCGACCAAAGAAACTGACGCCTCACTTATCCCTCCCCCTCACCAGAGGTCCGGCGCCTGTCGATTCAGGAGAGCCTACCCTAGGCCCGAACCCTGCGTCCTGCGACGGAGAAAAGCCTACCGCACACCTACCGGCAGGTGGCCCCACCCTGCATTATAAGCCAACAGAACGGGTGACGTCACGACACGACGACGGCGCGCGCTCCCAAAGGTACGGGTGCACTGCCCAACGGCACCGCCATAACTGCCGCCCCCGCAACAGACGACAAACCGAGTTCTCCAGTCAGTGACAAACTTCACGTCAGGGTCCCCAGATGGTGCCCCAGCCCATCTCACCCGAATAAGAGCTTTCCCGCATTAGCGAAGGCCTCAAGGCCTTGGGTTCTTGCCGCCCACCATGCCCCCCACCTTGTTTCAACGACCTCACAGCCCGCCTCACAAGCGTCTTCCATTCAAGACTCGGGAACAGCCGCCATTTTGCTGCGCTCCCCCCAACCCCCAGTTCAGGGCAACCTTGCTCGCGGACCCAGACTACAGCCCTTGGCGGTCTCTCCACACGCCTCCGTCCCACCGAGCGGCCCGGCGGCCACCAAAGCCCCGGCCAGCCCAGCAGCCCGCTACTCACCAAGTGGCGATCACAGCGATCCACAAACAAGAACTGCGGCCCAAATCCCGGCTGCGACGGAACTAGCTGTGCCACACCCGGCGCGTCCTTATATAGTCATCGGCGTTCACCGCCCCACGGAGATCCCTCCGCAGAATCGCCGAGAAGGGACTACTTTTCCTCGCCTGTTCCGCTCTCTGGAAAGAAAACCAGTGCCCTAGAGTCACCCAAGTCCCGTCCTAAAATGTCCTTCTGCTGATACTGGGGTTCTAAGGCCGAGTCTTATGAGCAGCGGGCCGCTGTCCTGAGCGTCCGGGCGGAAGGATCAGGACGCTCGCTGCGCCCTTCGTCATGACGTGGCAGCGCTCGCCGTGAGGAGGGGGGCGCCCGCGGGAGGCGCCAAAACGCGGCGCGGAGGCCGCTGCACCCGGAGCGGGTGGGCGGCCCCTCCCCTCAGCCCCCGCGATCCCCTCGGGTCGCGAACCCCGCGTTCGGCGGACGTGGGGCACGCACCGAGCGCCTTCTGCAGAGTCGGGGTCTCCCTCCCCTCCCTCCTGACCCGCCCTGGCCCACCCTGCGAGATGGACGGGCCTTTATTTTTGGGTCACATTTGAGGTAATGACGGGGCTTCCTTTGCTCAGCCCCCTTCAACCTCCCTGAGCCTCCCAGGCCGGTCGCGGGGGGCTCCCGGGGCCGCGCCCATCCCCCGCTGCGGGCCGCGGGACAAGGACAATGACTCGGCAGATCTCAGGGCGGGCGTGGCCCTAAAGCTGGGGAACGCTCGAGAACTTTCCAGGGGAGACACTGCAGAGGAGCTGGGTGTCCAGGTTAAATTTGGAAAAAAGAGGCGGAAACCCCACACAGTTTTATTTTAGCTGGAACCCAAGGCTGAGCGAACGACATCCTTCTAGACTGTTCTTCCACCTTCCTGTACATTCTGAGGGCCAGGTATGGAAAGGTCCTACTTGATGCCAACAGGGAGGCATGGAAATTTCTCTGGTTTCAATGGGTACGATTATTGTAAGCAGGATCCATTCAATAATCGGACCCATTTAAACCGGAGATTTTAAAAGACAGGAATAGAATCCCAGCCCTATTTCAGTGCAGGGTAGGGTGTCAAATATGAAATGTAATTCTACAGGGCAATTCTATTTTGGTAAAAGAAGTGGGGAGAAAAGCATCACCAGCCAGCTTTTTAAATTTTTACCACAACCTATTTTGTGATCCCTACGTGTCATTTCTTCAGTATATTTTTAAAATGTTTTAAAATATATGAACATGGTGAGATTTTTTAAATGTCTTTTTAAAGTGTACAGTGAAAAGTCTCCCTCATGCCCTCAATGTCCCAGCCACTGTTCCTTCTGGACTCTTCTACAAATAGTCCCTGTTTCTACAAATGTATTGGAGGTAGGGAGGCTATTTTGATTTCTACCCTTGAAAGCTTCAAAACAAGAGAAAAAGAGGCTACCAACTGAAAAATATTTTGCCATTAGGAAAAGGCTGCATTCTTGTTTTAAGTTATGAACATTACATTATTTAAACGGCAGACTTAAAATATGCATCAAAGCAAAATGAACCTGCTATATATTTTCTATGGTAACCCATGTTTGTGTGTATTTACGAAAATCCAAGATCTGTGCATTATTCAAAACAGACTTTGACATCTCCAATTTTTAACATTTTAAAGAGAATGAATTCATGTGTTACTGGGAAATTAAAACGAATAATAAAAGTGTCATTTTCCAGGATTGGCAGGATACCCCAGTGATTTCCAATACACATTTCTGCAAAGTTTTTGTTTTTTGTTTTTCCCCTAGATTTCGGGAAGGAGTTTTGAAGGGATTAAAAAGCTGAGATTCTTTCTGAGGTGACCAGGCCTGGCTTTCAACCACGCCCTGGTTGCTTTTGGCTGTTACTCTGCTGCAAGCCTTGTGATTCATGTTGTTTAAAGGCTGAGTCACCAGCTTTGTGACATAGCTTTTTTCAGAGTCCAAAAGGTACGGAGAAAAAACAGCCCTAACTGCAGAGGCAGGGGAGGGAGAGGAGGACAGGAGGAGGAAAAAGGAAGAAGAGGGGATGAGGGTAGGGTGGGTAATGGGCCAAAGGTTAGCTGCAAAGAGAAACCAATGTTGTCTCTAGCAGAAAAAAATTATTGAAAACATCCCAGCATTCCCTGACTTAAATGGTTATTGAAGCAAACAGAAATAAACCTTTCTCCAAAGTCACTGAGGTGACAGGGAAGAAAATGGCCTCCCAAAACGCAGGTGTCTGATGTTTCTCTACAACAATGGTTCTCAACAAGGAGTGATTTGCTCTTTCAGGGGACATTTGGCAATATCTGGAGATATTCTTGGTTGTCACAACTCAGGGGAGGTTAGGGGGTGCTACTACTAATACTAGCACTGTTGGTAGACACCAGGGATGCCACTGAACATTCTATGAGGGACAGTCCCCCACAACAAAGAATTATCAGACCCAACATATTAATAGTGCTGAAATTAAGAAACCCTGTCCTACAAAGGATTTTTGTTGTTGCAACAACTGCTTTTCTATTTTCCGAAAGGGTTCCCAAAGTCTAAATGTCCCACTTGGACTCAGGAGTCAGGTATCAAGTCACGCTCTTAAAACCTAAATCCTGCTGACCTAGAATGCGATGTGCTAGAATGTGCAAGAATCGGGATGAGTCACTGGATCCGTTTTCAGTTCGTTCCACCCACAGATCCGTCCTTTGCAGGCGCCCCAGAAAAGATTGCTTCAGAGCTGGCACCAATGGAGAAGGGACAGAGGCCCAGCAACAGGACGGGATTGGCAGGCGGAAGGGAGCGTGTGAGGACCTGAGCTCACAAAGGGCCGGGGTGCTGGGCTGCAGCTGGGGAGGGCGGGGGTGGATCAGCGCCTGCTCCTCCGCCTTCGTTTTTCCCCTCCCCCTAAAGATTCAGTTCCCCCTTCTGAAATTCACCACCTTGTATGTGACTTAATCCAGCCCCATGAAACTGTCTGAGAGCATGAGTGCGGGTCAACAAACTTGCTTCCCCCAAGAAAAAGGGTGGAATCAGAGAGGTGGTGGGAAGGGTTTGCCTTGCTTTGTCATCGCTTATATAACCATAAAAGGTTGTCAAGGACGCCTGCAGGTTAGAGGCCTGGCAAACAGGAAGTGAAAAAAAAAAAACCTGGGGAATGTGTTCTTCTTCCTGTTTCTGCTTGTGCTGTATAACTGTGTGGTGGAACACAAACCGCTCCAGCTTAAAAATAACCCATTCATCTCAGCGGTCAAAACCGGACTTAGCTAGTCTCCAAATTTGCCTACTTTAGGAACATTAGGAAGTTATTTAACCTATTTGGGCTTTGTTTGTGTCGTTGTTTGGTTTTGTCTTAAAATTGTGGTAAAATACACATAAAATTTACCATTCTTAAGTGTACATTTCTGTAGCATGAAGTACATTCAGTATTGTGCATCAGCCATCACCACCAAGCCATTTCTGGAGCTCTCTTCGTCTTGCAAAACAAACTCTGTCCCCATGAAAAACTAATTCCCCATTTCTCCCTCCCACCAGCCCCTGGCATCCACCATTCTACTTTCTGTCTCTATGAATTTGACAACTCATGTGACCTTATATAATAAGCTTTGTTTAAGGGTAAAATAAAATTTAATAGTTGAAAAAGCACTTTTTTCAAAGAGTATTTCTAGGAAGCTCCAATTCCTGACACCAACCTTTAACAATAACAACTCCCTGCGGTATTTTTTTTCCTTGTCATGCACTAGTAGAAATATTTGGCTTTGTTTCTTTGTTTTTTGAAACAGTATCTCGCTCTGTCATGCAGTGGTATGATCACGGCTCACTCTGCAGCCTGGATGTTCCGGCTCAGGTGATCCTCCCACCTCAGCCTTCTGTGTAGGTAGGACTACAGGTATGCGCCACCACACCTAATTTTTGCATTTTTTGTAGAGAGGAGGGTTTCGCACTTTGGGAGGCTGAGGCCGGTGGATCACCTGAGGTCAGGTGTTCGAGACCAACCTGTCCAACATGCTGAAACTCCATCTCTACTAAAAATACAAAAATTATCAGGTGTGGTAGCTCACGCCTGTAATCCCAGCTACTCCAGAGGCTGAGGCAGGAGAATCACTTGAGCCCTGAAGGCAGAGGTTGCAGTGAGTCGAGATCGTGCCACTGCACTCCAGCCTGGGTGACAGTGAGACTCTGTCTCCAAAAAATAAAATAAGAGATGGGGGTTTCACCATGTTGCCCAGGCTGGTCTTGAACTCCTGGGCTCAAGTGATCCTTCTGCCCTGGCCTCCCACAGGGCTGGGAATACAGACGTGAGCTAATGTGCTTGGCTGAAATATTTAATTATAAGGTACAAAGTAATGTCATATAAGTGTGGGGTCATAGTAAGAAATAAAAAATAAAAATAAAAAATATTGAAAAAAATAGCCAGGCATGGTGGCCTACACGTGTAATCCCAGCATTTTGGGAGGCCAACGTGAGAGGGTCACTTCAGCCCAGGAGTTAAACACCAGCTGAGCTACATGGTGAAACCCTGTCTCTACCAAAACAAACAAACAAAAATTAGCCAGGCGGTGGTGCATGCCTGTAGTTCCAGCTGCTCAGGAGGATGAGGTGGGAGGATCACTTGAGCCCAGGAGTTTGAGGCTGCAGTGAGCTGTGATTGCACCACAGCACTCCAGCCTGGGCAACAGAAACAGACCCTGTCTCAAGCAAAATAAATAAATAAATAAACAAAAGAAGAAACAAAGTAAAACAGAAGTGAAACTGCCTTTGCAAAAGTCATAACAGAAAATTATTACAGTGAAAGAGATCTGACCTCACTGACTCCATCTCGCGTCTAACCTCCAAACTGTCTTTGTTCATTCCTAGGTGTAGGCTGAACTGACTTTGGAGGAGCTTAGTTTATAGTTTAATTTTGAAACAAAGGTGATAACAGCCTTTTCCTAAAACAAGCCCCCTTCCTGCCTGCGCACTAGACTGCTTTGCAGGACTAACAAATTGGCCACAAGATTACAAATTATGGTTTAGGAGTCACGCAGCTGGAGACTGCAAGATTCTGTCCATGCTGAAATTGCTCCTGAGGATAACATCACTATTGTAAAACCTAAGACCAGTGCTTGAGATATTTTGCATACTCTGCACTCAGTGGGCCGACTGACACCACCCAGATTGATAAACTGGCTCATCTGGTCTTGTGGCCCCCACCTAGGAACTGACTCAGGGCAAAGGGACAGCTTCGACTCCCTGTGATTTCATCTCTGACCCAACCAATCAGTACTCCCGATTTCCCGACCTCCCTACACACCAAATTATCCTTCAAAACTCCAATCCCTGAGTTTTCAGGGAGACTGATTTGACTAATAGTAAAACTCCCGTCTCCCACACTGCCAGCTGTGTGTGAATTAAACGTTCTCTATTATGGCAGGGCGAGGTGGCTTGCGCCTGTAATCCCAGCACTTCGGGAGGCTGAGGTGGGCGGATCACAGTTTCCCTGTCTTAATAAATGGGCTCTGTCTAGGCAGCGGGCAAGGAGAAACTGTTGGGCAGTTACAGAAGCATGTAAGTTTTGTGTTAGGCCTGATGACTTCAGAAATGATCTTCAATGATTTTCCCCTAAAACCTTGTTGACATTTAGGGAGAAATAACCTTTCCTGAAGCTCATTAGAAACAAGCTGTCACCAATGCGTCACCACCTAACTGGTGAGTCAGTTCGCAAGTTTCATTTTCCTCATCTCAAAAATGAAAGCTCTATCTAGATCTAGGATTAGACGCTTTTACCATTTGAAACATGAAGTCAAGTCAAATGAAAGAAAGGGGCTGACAGGTGAGGAATTCATTATAATTGCAAAGAACTGTACCACAGAATGCAGCCGTATCCCTTCTTTCATTCTTATTATTATTTAGAGAGCTGGGAACTGGTTAAACTTTAAAAAATATAATTTATTTTTATGTATTTATTTTTGCCTAAAGATCATTCATGCAAGTAAATCAATGTCCCCTCCCCTCCCCTTCCCCTTTCCCTCCCCCTTTCCTTCCCCTTCCCCTTCCTTTCCTTTCCTTTCCTTTCCTTTCCTTTCCTTTCCTTTCCGAGCCAAGGTCTCCCTTTGTTGCCCAGGCTGCTTTCAAACTCCTGGCCTCAAGCAATTCTCCTGCCTCATGCCTCCCAAAGTGCTGGGATTACAGGCCTGAGCCACCATCTTTTGCTTTCAGTGATAAAATACAGAAACACAGTGGAGGTGAAAGCAACTCCATCTTGGTTGCTAATCCACCAAGATAACTTCTGATTAATGCCTCTTCCAGGAAGGTCTCTAAGATTTCTACTTTACTGTTACCATAAACTCTGCCCTTAGATCAGAACAACCTAGATCATAAATCCTTCCCTTATGCGGATTCACATAACATTCTTGCCTTGCTTGAGGGGTCAACTTCAATTGTCCTACATATATTCCTTCCCTATGGTATGGAAGCCCTGGGTCGGGGGTTATGGCGCAGCAAACCTTATATCCTCTGATGACCACCCTGAGACTATGGCTTGTGTTGGTAAGTCCCTAATAAATGTTTTTTCCTGAGAAACTGGGTTTGTCAACCCCTTTCTTTGGCCTCTCAGCTCCCTTGGCCTTTGGGGTAGGTTTGCATAGGCCTGCTCACCCCGGAACACAGTGTATGAATATAAATGTAAATTGCACTTGCATTACAGCCGTGGAGACGTGTTGCTGAGGAAGCAGAGAGCAAAGCCCCGCTGGGATGCGAGTTTGCTTTTGGGTTCCTCCCATGCAAATAAGGTGGTTCGTGGCAGTGCAGAGGAGGAGTGAGATGGCAAACAGGGGGGCCCAGACCTTCCAGCAACTTACACACTTGCCCTCTGATGGCCAAGAATGCGTCAACAGCCCTCGAGGCCAGTGCAGTACAATCACAGTGGCACGAGATGTGGTGTACACTCCCCAAATGATCATCCTGCTCACTTTTGCTGTGGTTTCAGTCATCGAGTCAGGTTTTGCCTTAACACTTTGCTGCTGATTACTCCCATCAGCCTCTTCTAACTCATGTGCATTTGAAACATTAGAGATTTCAGAATGGGAAGATCACACCTGGTGTGAAAATCTGAGCTCCAAGTAGTGCCTGGAATCACAATACTTATGATAATCACATCCATGGCACTTTAATGATAAAGAACCACGGACCAAAATGAATACAGAAATCAACAAAACTACAATGGAGATGCCGGGGATCGAACCCGGGGCCTCATACATGCAAAGCATGCGCTCTACCACTGAGCTACATCCCCCTCCCTTTTCTGTACTTGCTTTTGGAAGTCCTTGCTATACTCTATTCTTAAAGGCGTTTTTCCTGTTTCCACGTGTCTCATTTGTATTTTTGGTTTTTATTATTGTTTGGACGCATAACAATTGTGCACATTTATGAGGTGTGGTGTGATGTTGTGATCTATGTACACAATTTGTAATGTTCAAATCAGGGCAATGACCACATCCATCCTTTCAAACATGTATCATTTCTCTGTGCTGGGAGACATTAAAAATCCACGCTTCCAGCTATTTGAAAACGTACAATAAGTTGTTGTATTCACTCTATAGGGACACTGGAACTTATTCCTCCTATTCAGCTGTACTTTTGTATCCAGTAACCCCCCTTTGGCTATCCCACCTCCCCCCACCTTCACTACCTGCAGTAACCACTATTCTGTCTGTGAGACCAACTATTTCAGCTTCCGCACGTGAGTGAGATCATGCAGTATTTATCTTTCTGTGCCCGGTTTATTTCACTTTAGGTAATGTCGCCCAAACTTAACCATGTTTTTATTTTTGTTTCGTAGAGGAAAAATGACAGGATTTCATTTTGTTTTGTATTTTTTTAAGGTCGGATAGTATTCTATTGCGTATGTACACATTTTCTCTATCCATGTATCTGTTGACGGACACACCTAGGCACTTATGAATAAAGCTGCAATACACACGGGAGTGCGAGAGGCTTTTAGTTTTTGGTTGGTTGGTTTGTTTTGAGACAGAGTTTTGCTCTGTCGCCCAGGCTGGAGTGCAGTGGCATGATCTGGGCTCACTGCAACCTCCGCCTCCTGGGTTCAAGCGATTCTCCTGCCTCAGCCTCCCGAGTAGCTGGGACTACAGGCGTGCACCACCACGCCTGCTAATTTCTGTATTTTTAGTAGAGATTGGGGGGGGGGGGGTTTCAGCATGTTGGCCAGGCTGGTCTCGAACTCCTGACCTCAGGTGATCTGCACCCCTTGGCCTCCCAAAGTGCTGGGATTACAGGCGTGAGCCACTGCGCCCAGCCAAGGATATTTTCTAAATTAAATTTTGTGTGTTTAAGTGAGTGTTAAGAGTTTAGCAAAACCACCACAACAACAAAAAATTGTTTTATGTTTCCCAAGTAGGTTAGCTCTTCATAACCTTGCAACTAAAATTCTAGCGGATACCAGAACCAAGGAACAAATGTAAACTGATCCATTCTTAAATGTTTCTCTTCACAGACAGAAGAGAAGAGAAGGAAAATCGAGTTTCTTTCCAACAAATAAGGGCATTGGCTTGATTGTACCTTCACCTAGAAACCTCTGATTTCTCATCCTTTAAAACCATACCAACCTTCAGTGACTTTGAGGTTTGCATATCAGCTGGAAGACATTTTTTCCTCCCAAAAGAACTATTATGGCCGTGCGCCATGGCTCATGCCTGTAATCCCAGCACTTTGAGAGGTAGAGGTCGGCGGATCACTTGAGGCCAAGAGTTTGAGACCAGCCTGGCCAACATGGCGTGAACGCCGTCTCTACCAAAAATACAAAAAATTAGCCAGATGTGGTGGCGAGCGCTTGTAGTCCCAGCTACTCGGGAGGCTAAGGCGAGAGGATTTTTGGAGCCCAGGAGGCAGTGGTTGCAGTAAGCCAAGATCACCCCACAGCACTCCAGCCTGGGAGACAGAGGGAGACCACATCTAAAAAAAAAAAAAAAATTCCGTCTGAATATAAATATCAGCAAACTGAAAAGAAACATACCCACTTCCCAGAATGAGGGCTTCGGCTTGGAGGAAGGAGTCTCTTTACAATTGCCCACCGAAAAGAGCCATTCTTTTTGTTTGTTTGTTTGTTTTTTTGAGACCGAGTCTCGCTTTGTCGCCCAGGCTAGAGTGCAGTGGCAGGATCTTGGCTCACTGCAGCCACCGCGTCCCGGGTTCAAACGATTCTCCTGCCTCAGGCTCCTGAGTAGCTGGGATTACAGGCGTGCACCACTACGCCCAGCTAATTTTTGTATTTTTAGTAGAGACGGGGTTTCACCATGTTGGTCAAGCTAGTCTCAAACTCCTGACCTCGTTATCCGCCCCCTGCCCCCCTCCCGCCCGCCCCAGCCTCCCAAAGTGCTGGGATTACAGGCGTGAGTCACCGTGCCCGGCCCTAAGAGCCATTCTTTAACTGTGAATTTGCATCTCTCTTCCAGAGGGTTTCTTAAGCACACCAGGGGAGAGAAGTCACAATGTCTGGTGTCCTTCAGGTCATCAAAAAGCTGTTCCTTGGGGAAAGAATGGGTGAGAAGCTAGGAGAGGGCGGAAAACTGAAGGCTATACCTCTTTCCATCAGCCTTGAGATTTCTTGGCTGGAAATAGACACTTATTGTGATAAGGAAAGCTTGCATCAAAAATGTCCTGCCGCCTCGTTCTCCATAGTTCCGTGACAGCTGCTGGCACTTGAAACTCTTCCTAGCCAAAGACCATGCAAAATTGTCAGAAAAGTTAGTAGCCTGGGGGCAAGAAGTGCTGGACACAGCAGCTGTGATTGCATCACCTAACCTCTGGGCCTCATCTGTGAAAGAGATTTCAATGTACCTACCTCATCTGGTTATTGTGACAATTTAATGAGTTACACATAAAATATGTATAATAGTGTCTGGTAGAAAGCACAGGCTCTGGGCTGGGTGCAGTGGCTCTGGTCCATAATCCCAGTGCTTTAGGAGGCCGAGGTGGGAGGATTGCTTGAGCCCAGGCGTTCAAGACCTGCCTGGGAAACACAGTGAGACACCCCACCCCACCCCCACTCAGGAGGCTGAGGCAGGAGGATCTCTTGAGTCTGGGAGGTCAAGACTGCAGTGAGCTGAGATTGTACCACTGCACTCCAGCCTGGGCGAAAGAGCAAGACCCTCTCTCAAAATTAAATAAATAAATAAATAAGGCCAGGTGCACTGGCTCGCAACTGTAATCCCTGCACTTTGGAAGGCCGAGATGGGTGGATCACCTGAAGTCAGGGGTTCGAGACCGGCCTGGCCAACATGAGGAAACCCCGTCTCTATTAAAAATACAAAAAATTAGCTGGTCATGGTGGCACGGGTCTGTAATCCCAGCTACTCAGGAGACTGAGGCAGGAGAATCGCTTGAACCCAGGAGGCGGAGGTTGCAGTTAGCCGAGATTGCACCACTGCACTCCAGCCTAGGCAACAAGAGCAAAACTCCGTCTCAAATAAATAAATAAATAAATAGAAGGCAGGAACTGTGAAATGTGGGTCTGGCTTTTATAAATGTGTTCTTATCATAGGACTCTGCTGGAGGGCAGTTGCCTCTTCTATTCAGCCCGGCGTGATGCTTTGCTGACCCGTTTTGGAGAGATGGGGGAGAGCAGGAGGGCAGTGGGGAGGTGAGGAATAGGGACCACCGTGTAAACCATCCTCTGACCTCATTTCCCCAGCCTAAGTGGGAGCCACGGGAGAGAGACCCTGGCAGCAGAAGAGCAGGATGGCGCCATAGGTGGCATCATTTTGGATGTGGTTAAGGAGCAAGCCCACGGGTTGTTCTCAGTCCGCAAGTGCCCCTGCTTCCTCTTGTGCCCACCCACCTGGCTGCCAGAGGGCACTGCTCAAACAAACCTGAATGTTTCTCTCTGCATGAAACTCTCAGAATCAAACCCATACCTCCTGCCCTCTGTATCCCTTCAAGGTACGATGTAATCCGGCCTCTGAGGGCCGCTCTGACTTCACCTCCTTCTGCCCCACTCCTCCGTCCTCCCTCTCCTCTTCCATGGGTGCTTCTGCCACACCAGCTTCCTCACTGTTTCTTCCCACTTCAGGGCCTTTGCACTTGCTGTTCCCTCTGCCTAGAATGCTGTTCCCAGTTCTTTTTTTTTTTTTTTTTTTTGAGACGGAGTTTTGCTCTTGTTGCCCAGGCTGGAGTGCAATGGCGCGATCTCGGCTCACTGCAACCTCTGCCTCCTGGGTTCAAGCGATTCTCCTGCCTCAGCCTCCTAAGTAGCTGGGATTACAGGCATGTGCCATCACATCCAGCTAATTTTGTATTTTTTAGTAGAGACGGGGTTTCTCCATGTTGGTCAGGCTGGTCTCAAACTTCTGACCTCAGGTGATCCACCCGCCTCTGCCTCTCAAAGTGCTGGGATTGCAGGCGTGGGCCACCGTGCCCGGCCTCCGGCTCTTCTTATGGTTGGCTCTTTCTCATTTTCCTGGTCCTGGTTCAAATGCCACCACCGCAGAAAGGCCTCCCTGACCACCTCTCTAAAGGGGCCTATGAATCCCACTCACTCCCTATCCCATGCCTCTGGTTTGCCTGGTTTTTCTTCATGGCATTTACCCATTTTATCCTATTTGTTCAATGCCAGGTCCTTCACTAGGTGGTAATCTCAACAGGGCAGCACCTTCTCTGTCTTGCTGCCTAGAGCCGTGCCTGGCACATAATAGGTACTCAGTAAATATCTGTAAAATGAATATGGAAAGTTAACAAAAGATAAGCGCCCGGGAAAGGTGATAGCTGTATTCAGGAAGCTGAGTCTGCAACTGCCTAAAGACAAGAAAACGTCTCAAATCTATCAACATTTTCCAAGGGCCCTCCCTCGGGGCTGGAGCAAATCCTAAGACGGAAGCAGAAGGAGCAGTTCCTGGCCTCGGAAGCTGATAATCTTATTCTGAGAAACCATTACATAAACCAAACAGTTTGCAGGAGGGGTGCAAGAAATGGATGAACACGGCCAGACACGGTGGCTCAGGCCTGTAATCCCAGCACTTTGGGAGGCCGAGGCAGGAGGATCACCCGAGGTCAGGAGTTCGAGACCAGACTGGCCAAAACGGTGAAACCCCATCTCTACCAAATATACAAAAATTAGCTGGGCCTGGTGGCGCATGCCTGTAATCCCAGCTACTCGGGAGGCTGAGGAAGGAGAATCGCTTGAACCCAGGAGGTGGAGGTTGCAGTGAGCTGAGATCACACAACTGCACTCTAGCCTGGTGACAGAGCAAAACTCCGACTTAAAAAAAGAAAGAAAGAAATGGTTTCTAGGCCGGGTGCAATGGCTCACGCCTGTAATCCCAGCACTTTGGGAGGCCGAGGCGGGCAGATCACAAGGTCAGGAGTTCGAGACCAGCCTGGCAACATGGTGAAACCCCGTCTCTACTAAAAATATAAAAATTACTCGGGCGTGGTGGCGGACGCCTGTAGTCCCAGCTGCTTGGGAGGCTGAGGCGGGAGAATCGCTTGAACCCGGAAGGCGGAGGTTACAGTGAGCTGAGATCGGGCCACTGCACTCCAGCCTGGGAGACAGAGCGAGACTCTGTCTCAGAAAAAAAAAAAAGAAAAAAAAAAGAAATCGTCTCAAAAAAAAAAAAGAAGGAAATGGATGAACACTTCCACATGCGAGCACTGCCTTTTTCTTGCTTTCCTGTAACAGTGTGACACCCAAGGAGGCCAGAGACAACCACAGAACCAGAGTCCCGTTTACCTGCCGGGTTTATTCTTCATAGGAAGAGTAAGGAAAAATACGGAAGAATGGTAAAAACACACGTGGTCTCCCCGTCGGGGAATCGAACCCCGGTCTCCCGCGTGACAGGCGGGGATACTCACCACTATACTAACGAGGACCGCCCGTAAAACGGGTTCTTCAAGGGACTCTTTTAAGGTAAATCTAGCTTTCCCTAAACACTTTCCAAAGAATTAAGTATCTTGTATTTCCCACAAA
This sequence comes from Pan paniscus, assembly GCF_029289425.2. Lineage (NCBI taxonomy): Eukaryota > Metazoa > Chordata > Mammalia > Primates > Hominidae > Pan > Pan paniscus. The sequence goes on from NC_073259.2 coordinate 133,012,757, forward strand.
ACAACAGGTCCGACTTGACTTCATGCCATTTTAAGGCGATCGTTTCCAGTTCAGAAAGCAGACGTTAAAAAACAGAAAGCAAAAATGAACAAACAGGCATCAACAAATGTGCATTTGAGACATGAAGGAGGTGGAGACGGGAAAAACTTGACCTTATTTGATTTACCCAAACGGGGAGTGGAGGGGGAGTTTCCTTTCCCTCTGGCTCCTCGCGGACACTGCTCGGGGCTTTGTTAAATATAGAAAGTAAAAGCCTTTGATCAATTGGAAGGAATCGGCTTCGTCTATGCACCTCCTTTTTCCCCCAGGGGGAAGGAAAAAGAGGAACTGCCGAAACCCGGGATCGAACCAGGGACCTTTAGATCTTCAGTCTAACGCTCTCCCAACTGAGCTATTTCGGCAGCCGTTGTGACTACCATGCTCCTTTATCCTCCTGGTCGTTTTGCCGACCCGGGTCTTTGACACAGACGCTGGGAATGCAGGTTCAGCAGGGACTGCGTGCGGTGGCCTGTTCGTCTGTCAAGGCCACGACCTCTGAGAAGCCTTCTCTGATCACATCTCCCGCCATGGCCCAGCCTTTACTATTTATTGTTAACTTTATCATTTTCCTTGTCCGTCTCCCCAGCAAGCATGACAAACACAAGAGGAGCAGGAACCTTGTCTACCTCGGGCACCGCTGTGTCCCTCAGTACCTAGAACAGTGCCTAGCACATCGTGGGGGCTTGACAAATATTTGTTGACTGATTGACTGACTGACTACATGAATGAATGCATGCGTGAATGAATGAATCCCACCTGGTTCAGAGCTCGGGTTTCTCAAGCCCACTTCTCCGCGCAAAGGAAAAAGGTCATCCCCCGGGCGCAGCTCCGCAAGCAGCGCGAGGCGTGGCAGGGATGTTGACCTCGCCAGGGCCTACGGGAGGACGCGTCGGCCGGAACGCAGCGTTCCTCGGGCAGGGAGTGACTCAGATCCGGCCTCCGAGTGTGGCCTCCATGCTTGTGAGCACCTGCTCAGCTTCCAAGCGGGAAGACGTCAACAGGTTGGCATCCAGACTGGGCTCTTCGCTTTGGGAAGTGGGTGGTTGGACGGTGCGGGTGTTGTCCGGGACAGAATCAGGAAGTCCCTCATGACCTGAAGTCATTCAATAAGCATTCGCCGAGCACCTAATAATCGTCTGACCCATCAACAAATACAATTAACAGGCCAGGTGCGGGGGCTCAAGCTAGTAATCCCAGAGCTTTGGGAGGCCCAGGTGAAAGCAGACTCGCTTGTGGGTAGGAGTTCGAGACCAGTCTGGGCAAAATAGTGAGCTCCCTATCTTATTAAAAAAAAAAAAAAAAAGCCAAATACAATAACAAAATAAGTCCACATAATAGTAAATGCTAAGAAAAATAAAATACCTGCACTGTGGGGGCAGCAAGAGAAGGGAAGATCTGAGAAGACCAGAAGACTGAAGAGCCACGGGAAGACCTGGAGGAAGAGCATCACAGACGGAGGGAACAGCTAGTACAAAGGTCCTGAGGTTGAAACCAGGTTGGCTTGTCAGAGGGACAGAAAGAAGTCATGATGGAAGAGGTGGAGGGGAAGAGGAGTGAGGGGAGGGGGCAAGGTCTGAATGTGGGGCGGAGACCAGATCTCGCCATCTTTGGAGGCCTAGGAGATGAGCCTGGGTGCCCTGGATCTTGGAAAGCCATGGGGGAGCGAGATGATTTCCATCTGCAAAGTCACCCCGGCTGCTGGGTGGAGAATGGACTGGCCAGCCAGAGTGGCAGCAGGAAGTCCAGCGAGGAGGCAGTTGGAGGTGTTGATGAAGGGACGAATTTGAGACTGGCTTCAGAAGGAGGGTGGGAGGACTTGTTGATGGATTTCATATAGGGAAAGGGGAAAGAAAGGGGGGTGAAGGATGACACCCAGCGGCTGTCTGGGCTACTGGACGGATGGTGATGCTCTTGCCCGAGGGCAGGTGCCTCAGAGTGAGTAAGGAAATCAAGACTTCAGTCACAGGCATGTTACGTTTTGAGATGCCCACTACACTTCCAAATGGATGCACTGGGTCAGCCAATTTCCTGAACTTCCTGGAGCAAACCGGAGTCCCCTTAAGAGTCCTCAAACCTGGTGTCATGGGCTGAATTCTATCCCTCCAAAGTCTGTATGTTGAAGCCCTAACACCCAGTTCCTCAGAATGTCACCGTATTTGGAGATAGGGCCTTTAAAGATGTGATTAAGTTAAAATTAGGTCATTAGGGGAAGCCCTAATCCAATGTGACTGTTGTCCTCGAAAGAGGAGGAGATTAGGATTAGGACACAGACACACATGCAGGGGGACGACCATGTGAGGACCCGGCAGGGAGGCAGCCATTCGCAAGCCCAGAAGAGAGGCTTCAGAAGAAACCAAGCCTGCCAGCACCTAGATCTTAGACTTCCAGCCTCCAGAAAAGTGAGAAAATACGTTTCTGTATCTCAAGCCCCGCCAGCCTGTGGTATTTTGTTATGGCAGCCTGAGGAGACTAATACACCTTCCACCCTACTCACTGTGGCTGGATTTTCCAAAAGAGTGGAAAGATTTCACATTGTCTCTCTTCTGAAATTCTTCACTCCCTTCCTGTCAAGAATAGAGCCCCTTCTAAAGATCCTCCCACAAGAGCATGGCAAATGGCCTTTGGGGGGGCCCAGCATTGTGTATTCATTTCTGATATGGGTATCAGGTCTGGCTAGATCCAGCTCCAGACAGCTAGGCCAGCAATGCAGCACATCCAGCTCTGAGCCTGTGAGAGAAGGAGTGGGCTTTGGTGTCCATCCGGCTCTTCAGTCTGCAGCAATCCCAAACCAAGGTGTGTGTTCTGAAAATGTGTGTTGCTAAAGAAATTGAGAAGGGAAAACTGGAGTCTCCTGGCAATTTCTAATATTTTTAAAAATGACTTACTCATTTTGTTTTGTTCCCCATAGTTTGTTCTCAAATGATTCAGTTCATACAACCAATGCCCTATTTTTCTCACTTGATAATGTATCAGCTCAGTGCTTTGCATATAGGAGGCTGTCAATGAATATTTGTTGGATAAACAAGTTGCCAGGTCTTAATCACTTAATCACTTAATGGCTTCTAATGCTGCAGTAACAGATCACCACAAACTGAGTGGCTTAAAACAACAGAAATTTATTCTCTCACAGTTCTGAAGACCAGAGTCCAAAATCAAGGGGTCAGCAGTGCTTGTTCCTTCTGGAGGCTCTGGGGAAGAAACTGTCCCATGCCACCTCCCACCCCCAGCTTCTAGTGGTGGCCTTGGTGTCCTTTGTCATGTAGTTTCATCATTGCACTCTCTGCCCACTTTTTCACATAGCCTTCCTCTCCATGCCTCTGTGTACTTTCCCCTTTTCTTTCTTTATGTTTGTTGTTGTTGTTGTTGTTACATTTTTTGTAGAAATGGGGGTCTCAATATGCTGCCCAGGCTGGTCTCCAACTCCCAGGCTCAAGCCATCCTCCCACCTCAGCCTCCAAAAGTTCTGGGATTACAGGTGTCAGCTACCACAAACGGCCTGCTTTTTCCTTTGCTGTCTCCTATAAGGACACATGTCATGGGATTTAGGATCCACCCTAATCCAGGATCAACTCATTTGAGCTCTCTCCCTTAATTATCTCTTTAAAGACACTTGGATTCCAAGTAAGGTCACCTTTTGAGGTTCTGGGCAGATATATCTTGTAAGAGGTCACTATTCATCCCACTACAATTACCAATCACATATTTTTTTATTTTATTTTATTTTATTTTTTTTGAGATGGAGTCTCGCTCTGTCTTCTGGGCTGGAGTGCAGTAGCAGGATCTTGGCTCACTGAAACCTCTGCCTTCTGGAATTCAAGTGGTTCTCCTGCCTCATCCTCCCAAGTAGCTGGGACTACAGGCGCACATCACCACATCTGGCTAATTTTTGTATTTTTAGTAGAGACGGGGTTTCACTATGTTGGCCAGGCTGGTCTCAAACTCCTGACCTCAGGTGACCGACCTGCCTCAGCCTCCCAAAGTGCTGGGATTACAGGTGTGAGCCACCATGCCCAGCACACATATTTCATTTTCATGAGTTGATTTTTTTTTTAAGCAAAATATGAGGCTGGGTGTGGTGGCTCACACCTGTAATCCCAGCACTTTGAGAGACCAAGGTGGGTGGATCACTTGAGCCCAGGAGTTCAAGACCAGCCTGGGCAACATAGTGAGACCCCGTCTCTAATACAAAAATTAGCCAGGTGTGGTGGCACATGCCGGTAGTCCTAGCACTTTGGGAGGCTGAGGTGGGTGGATCACGAGGTCAGGAGATCGATACCATCGTGGCCAACATGGTGAAACCCTGTCTCTAATAAAAATACAAAAAAATTAGCTGGGCGTGGTGGCCGCGCCTGTAGTCCCAGCTACTCGGGAGGCTGAGGCAGGAGAATCACTTGAACCCGGGAGGTGGAGGTTGCAGTGAGCCGAGATCACACCACTGCGCTCCAGCCTGGTGACAGAGCAAGACTCCATTTAAAAAAAAAAAAAAGCTCAGTATCAAGAATCATAGAAAAGTATGAAGATGTGAACTAATAAGCATCCATATCCTTCTTCTTAGAAATATCCCTCATGGATAGTAATTGAACACCATTCTAAGCCTCTCTGCAGTGGATATATACAGAGAGCATGAGAGATTGGCAGATTGATTGTATTAAAATGGAATCAGATTATATATTTTATTTTTAATCTTTTTTTGGGACAGAGTCTCACACTATCGGCTGGGCTGGAGTGCAATGGCGTGATCTTGACTCACTGCAACCTCCACTTCCTGGGTTCAAGTGATTCTCTTGCCTCAGCCTCCTGAGTAGCTGGGATTACAGGTGCTCACCATTGTGCCCGGCTAATTTTTTGTATTTTTAGTACAGACGGGGTTTCACTATGTTGGCCAGGCTGGTCTCGAACTCCTGGCCTCATGATCTGCCCACCTCAGCCTCCCAAAGTGCTGGGATTATAGGCATGAGCCACCGCACCCAGCTTTATTTTTAACAAAAGGCAGCAACATCAATTTTAGTTTCACAAGAGAATAAGAAATCAGAAATGAAATGGAAGGAATTACTGAACTTAAGATAACTGTTTTGGGGCTGGGCGCGGTGGCTCACGCCTGTAATCCCAGCACTTTGGGAGGCTGAGACGGGGTGGATTAACTGAGGTCCAGAGTTCGAGATCAGCCTGACCAATATGGAGAAACCCCGTCTCTACTAAAAATACAAAATTAGCCAGGCGTGGTGGCGCATGCCTGTAATCCCAGCTATCGGGAGGCTGAGGCAGGAGATCATGCCATTGCACTCCAGGCTGGGCGACAAGAGTGAAACTCCATCTCAAAAAAAAAAAAAAAAGATAAATGTTTTTTCACCCCCATGAGACAAATTAGTTTGTAATCAATTCCATGTGTTAAGAAAAAAATAAACATTTAGAGGCTTTATTTTTATTTTTGAGATGGAGTTTCCCTCTTGACGCCCAGGCTAGAGTGCAGTGGCACGATCTCCGCTCACTGCAACCTCCGCCTTCCGGTTTCAAGCAATTCTCCTGCCTCAGCCACCCGAGTAGCTGGGATTACAGGTGCCCGTCAGCACGCCAGGCTAATTTTTGTATTTTTAGTAGAGACGGGGTTTCATCACGTTGACCAGGCTGGTCTTGAACACCTGACCTCAGGTGATTCCCGCCCGCCCGCTGCCTACGGCTCCCAAGGTGCTGGGATTACAGGCTTGAGCCACCATGCCCGACACCATTTAGAGGCATTTTAAAAGAAGTCACATTAGTTTGGCCCGGTGCGGCAGCTCAGGCCTGTAATCCCAGCACTTTGGGAGGCCGAGGCGGGCAGATCACGAGGTCAGGAGATCGAGACCATCCTGGCTAACACGGTGAAACCCGTCTCTACTAAAAAACACAAAAAAATTAGCTGGACGTGGCGGCGGGTGCCTGTAGTCCCAGCTACTCGGGAGGCTGAGGCAGGAGAATGGCGTGAACCTGGGAGGCGGAGCTTGCAGTGAGCCAAGATCATGCCACTGCACTCCAGCCTGGGCGACAGAGCGAGACTCTGTCTCAAAAAAACAAAACAAAAAAAATTCACATCAGTTTAAATTGGCACGTGCTATTCATCACCTGATATAGAGCAATTCATTTAACTATATTCTGATCTGTGGCTATTTAGGTTGTTTCTGCATAGGTTTTTCCTTTTGTATTTAAGATTTGTTCACTAAAGGCAAAATTCCATATATAGATTATGAAGTCCGAGTGTGGGATCTGGAAGCAGTTTCTGAAAAGGCTGAAGCCATTTATAGCTCCATCCTTCCCATTCCATTCTTGTCTTCTCCAAACATGGCTTAGGCTTAGTCTTTTTTTTTTTTTGAGACGGAGTCTCGCTCTGTCACCAGGCTGGAGTGCAGTGGCGTGATCTCGGCTCACTGCAACCTCTGCCTCCCAGGTTCAAGAGATTCTCCTGCCTCAGCCTCCTAAGTAGCTGGGACTGCAGGCCACCCAGCTAATTTCCACCTAGCTAATTGTTTTATTTGTATTTTTAGTAGAGACAGGGTTTCATGTTGGCCAGGATGGTCTCAAACTCCTGACCTCAGGTGATCTGATTGCCTCCGCCTCCCAAAGTGCTGGGATTACGGGCGTGAGCCACTACGCCCGGCCGGTCATTTTTAAAAGTAAATGTTTTTGTTTGTTTGTTTTGTATTGAGGTGAAACTCACATAACATAAAACTAGCCTTAGAGATCGGGTTCTCACTATATCTCAAACTCCTGGCCTCAAGCAATCCCCTCGCCTTGGCTTCCCAAAGTGCGGCAATTACAGGCATGAATCAATGCGCCTGGCCAAAACCAATTATTTTATTTATTTTCTTTTTTTGAGATGGAGTCTCTCTGTCGCCTAGACTGGAGTGCAGTGGCATAGTCTCAGCTCACTGCAGCCTCGGCCTCCCAGGTTCAAGCGATTCTCCTGCCTCAGACTTCCGAGTAGTTGAGATTACAGGCACACGCCACCATGTCTGGCCAATTTTTTAATTTTTAGTACAGACGAGCTTTTTAGTAGAGGCCAGGCTGGTCTCGAACTCTTTACCTCAAGTGATCTGCCTGCTTCAGCCTTACCAAGTGCTGGAATTATAGGCGTGAGCCACTGCACCCGGCCCAAACCAACCATTTTATTTTATTTTTATATATTTTTGTGTGTGTTTTTTTTTGTTTTTTGTTTTGTTTTTTTGTTTGTTTGTTTTTTTTTTTTTGTTTTTTTGTTTTTTTTTTTTTTGAGACGGAGTTTCGCTCTTGTTGTCCAGGCTGGAGTGCAATGGCGCGACCTCGGCTCACAGCACTCTCTGTCTCCGGGTTCAAGCGATTCTCCTGCCTCAGCCTCACAAGTAGCTGGGATTACAGGGATGCGCAACCACGCCCGGCTAATTTTGTATTTTTATTTTTAGTAGAGACGGGGTTTCTCCATGTTGGTCAGGCTGGTTTCGAGCTACTGACCTCAGGTGATCCGCCCGCCTGGGCCTCCCAAAGTGCTGGGATTACAGGTGTGAGCCACTGCCCCTGGCCAAAGCCAACTCTTTTACAGTGAGCAATTCAGTGGCATTTGGTACATTCGCACTGTTGTGCAACCCCCATCTCTATCTCATTCCAAACATTTTCTTTCTTTTCTTTTTCCTTTTTTTTTTTTTGATGGAGTCTCAACTTGTTACCCAAGCTGGAGTGCAATGGCGTGATCTCGGCTCAGTGGAACATCCGCCTCCCAGGTTCAAGCAATTCTCCTGCTTCAGCCTCCCGAGTAGCTGGGATTACAAGCGCACGCCACTACACCCGGCTAATTTTTGTATCTTTAGTAGAGACAGGGTTTTCACCATGTTGGCCAGACTGATCTCGAACTTCTGACCTCGTGATCCACCTGCTTCGGCCTCCCAAAGTGCTGGGATTACAGGCGTGAGCCACCGCGCCCGGCCGATAAATGAAATTTAATCCTCGTTTTCCTCCTCTTCGTCCTGGTTAATTTGGAAGTAACGTAATTCGTAACTCTGTTTGCTGTTAGCAACTACGCGCAACCAATCATGTAGATTATTCTTCTTCAGATATTTTTTGGTGAGATATTTCAAATACCTTTTGGAAAAGGGCAGCTTGGATGTCACGCTGGTCTTGCTCTTGCTCCCTTCGATGGTCACTACCCCTCCACCAAAGTTCCCAGCTTTTCCGTTAATTTTGATCCTTTCTTGGAAAAACTGCTCAAAGTTGGCAGCATCCATGATTCCATCTTCTACGGGGTGGGTGCGATCAAGAGTGAACTTTGGAACCTGCTTCCTTTTTTTGGCCCCCCTTTACCACAAGCTTTTTCATGGGCGCCATGGCGGTAGCGGAGGCAGAAAGAAGACAACATGTGTTTGTTTGTTTGTTTTGAGATGGAGTCTCTCCCTGTCACCCAGGCTGGTAGTGCAGTGGTGCAATCTTGGCTCACTGTAACCTCCGCCTCCTGGGTTCAAGCAATTCTCCTGCCTCAGCCTCCCTAGGAGCTGGGACTACAGGCGCCCGCCACCATGCCCAGCTAATGTTTGTATGTTTAGTTGAGACGGGGCTTCACCATGTTGGCCAGGCTGGTCTCGAACTCCTGACCTCGTGATCCTCCCGCCTCGGCCTCCTATAGCGCTGGGATTACAGGCGTGAGCCACCGCGCCCGGCAGGAAGACAAATGTTTTTAAAGGAAAAAAAGGAGGAGGATTACATAATTGTTCTGACATAATTATGGTTGGCTACAAAGATCAATAACAGAGGTGACCGTAGTCTGAGGCTGGACAGGCAGCTGCTTGGCGGATGTCCTTGCAGTAGTCTTTTTTGTGTAAGGTCGCGAAGGCGTTTGTGCAAGGTTGTGGTTTTTCTAGAGTCTTTTATCAGGCCTGCAAGCACGGGAACTCTCTCTTCATGGCCTTCCCTGGTTCTATTTGTCAGGGTTTATTTATTTATTTATTTACTTACTTAACATCCATGACTTCATTTTGATTCTGACAACTTTCACAACATCATGGGTTGAAAGTAGTAACTTGTGTTTTACTTCCATTTATTTAAATACTTCTAAGAGCCAAGCTTTTCTGTAAGTTTTATTAATGAATCATTTTTCCTCTTCTGTAAATTCATTACCTGTTGATTGTGATCTATTGATATTTTTGAATTTTTCTTAGGGATTTAAAAAATTATTTCTATAATAAAGATATTAGGCTGGGCGAGGTGGCTCACACCTGGAATTCTAACACTTTGGGAGGCTAAGGCGGGGGGATTGCTTGAGCTCAGAAGTTTGAGACCGCCCTGGCTCCTCCTAAATGATTGAAAGGACACAACATAATGGATATGCTGTAATTGATAAAGAGACCTTAAAAAAAGTAAAATCAGGAAGATTACCAAATAATTGGTCTGCTCACGCTTGCAAGTTATTCGCACTTAGGCCCTAAAATATTTACAGAACCAGGTAGGAACTATCTATACTGACTCTAAATATGCCTTCAGGGTATCTCATACATTTGGAAAAATTTAGGCTGAGCGAGAACTATTTAACAGTAAAGGTAAGGAACTTGCTCATGAAACACTAGTTGTTCATGTTCTTAATAATCTTCAATTATCGGAAGAAATAGCCATTGTCCATGTTCCAGGACACCAACCTAATTTTTCTTTTAAAAGTCAAGGAAACGGCCGGGCGCGGTGGCTCACGCCTGTAATCCCAGCACTTTGGGAGGCCGAGGCAGGCGCATCACGAGGTCACGAGATCGAGACCATCCTGGCTAACACGGTGAAACCCCGGCTCTACTAAAAATACAAAAAAATTAGCCAGGCGTGGTGGTGGGCGCCTGTAGTCCCAGCTACTAGGGAGGCTGAGCCAGGAGAATGGCGTGAACCTGGGAGGTGGAGCTTGTAGTGAGCTGAGATCGCGCCACTGCACTCCAGACTGGGCGACAGTGCTAGACTCCCTCTCAAAAAGAGGAAAAAAAAAGAAAGAAACTTAACAGAATGCAGTGAGGTCAGGCACTTCCAAGAGCTGACCCATCAGTCAGCCCTTATTCATCCCCGAGTGGTTGTATGGTGGTATTGTGGAGAACCTTTACTGGACACTTTGCCAAATAATTGGAGCGGTACTTGTGCTCTAGTTCAGTTAGCTATCCCTTTTACCCTGGCATTTCATCAACCAGAAAAACAAACAAACAAAAAAACATGACATCGTAAAACAAGAGAAGCCTCTCTTAGGTCCTTTGACCCCCTTGTTTATTTAGATACAACTGACGTTCCACGAGGTATATCAGATAAATTCAAAGCTAGAAATCAGAGGGCTGTGAGGTTCAAATCCCTTCTCCCACAAATAACAATTAATAAGAATGTAAATTGGATAAACTATATTTATTACTATCAACAACAATTTATTAACTATACTTAAAGATGCTATTAAAGGAATAGCAGAACAGTTAGGATCCACTACTAAAATGGCTTAGGAAAATAAAATGGCTTTAAATGTAGTATTAGCCGAGAAAGGTGGTGTTTGTGTTATAATTGAAACCCAATGTTGTGTACAACCTTCATCCCAAATAACACGACTCCTAGCAGAAGTATAACCAGAACCTTACAAGGTCTCACTGCTTTATCTAAAGAGCTTACTAGAAATTCTAGAATTAATAACCCTATTTCAAATTGGCTAGGACGATGGTTTGGTCAACGGAAGGAAACTATAACCTCAATTCTCACTTCTATTACTACCGTAATAGGTACACTTCTCCTTCTCGGATGTTATACCATGCCTCCGGAAGCTAATGACAAAATTAATAACGACAGTTCTTACCAAAACTACTAAAACCTATCTTAACTCTCCTCCACCTTATTCTAAGAGATTTCTCCTCTTAAAAGCTCAAGTAGAATAATTAAGCCAAAACATGCTAAAACAGTTTAAAAAGGAAAAATTATAAAAATTAAAAGGGAAGGAAATGTAGAAAGCAAAAGTTCCTCTTCAAAGCTTCCCCTTTAAATCATAAATGTTATTGATATCTTTTCTCAGAACTAACTTTCTTCAAATTTCTTATTTTATAGTAATAACTCTCTGTTAAGCCTTAGGTAGCAAATGTAACAGAATAAGCACACTCTGACTTCGGTATCTGTGTTAAACATGCTCACAGGCACGTAGTACATTCTATGTCCTTGTACCTTTGTCAAAATATTCGTGCTGGACGTGCCCAGGCATGTCCCAGCTGGCAGCCTACACTCTTCCTTATTTAGGAATATTATTACTTTTCTAAGTCCTTTCGTAAGGAACATCCTTTTTTCCTCTGTTCCTCACTGCTTTTACCTATTTAAAAAATTTTTGAACTGTTAGCTAATCGGGTTTTAGTTTAAATTGTGAGGTCTGGCTGCAGCCAATGAAGTCAAAACACAGCAATAGGGACCTCATGCATAAGGAATAAATATTCTTCAGTTGTATCTGACTTTTAAAAATTAGACGTATCATTTTGATAAAAATCGAATAAGAGAGGAAAGAAAAGAAGGGAGAAAAAAAATAGAATTCCAAAAGTCCAGAAAGGTACAGAAATCGAAAGTCAAAAAGTCACTCCTCCCACCCACCACCCGAGTCCTTCTCCCCAAAGGCCCCCTATGTCTACAGTTGATCGTGACTGATGTGACCGCGGGCGGGCCACGGAGCCTCTGTCTGTGCCTGTATTTCATCAGTTTGATGTGGAGAAAACGGCTCGTTGGTAGGATCCTTGAGGATGTAATGCGTGAACACTAAAGCGCTTACCAATACCGCCCCGCACATGTTAAGAACTGTATATTGTTGGCTGCTGCTCCTGCTGCTGTTGTTACCGTGATGCCAATCAGAAACATTAATATACTCACACATTTGTGTGCATATCTATAATTTTTTGACATAAAAATGAACCTATTATGCTCACTGCCGAGCACCCTGTTTTTTCTTCCCTCGAACTCTCCTTGGAGGGAAGGAACCCTCGTAAGGGCCCTAAGTCAGTGTTGAAGGCACACCTGCGATGTGCACATCCTCGTATACCTACTTTGTATATTTTGGAACACTGAAAAGCATCGCCAACAAAGTCTCCCCTCTGTATTTCAAAATATGAAGATACTTGGCCTCCCCGTCGGGGAATCGAACCCCGGTCTCCCGCGTGACAGGCGGGGATACTCACCACTATACTAACGAGGACGAGCCTTATGGGATTTCCTGCAGCTCCCTTCTTATGTCCATACCATTCTCTCGCTGTCGTTCCTAACCTTTCCGGGCCATCCAGGCTCCGCGCCGGGCACCCTGGCTGCTGGGCTTATCCAAGGCGGGTAGAAGCCCCTTTGAGTGGCTGGAGGCACTGCACGTTCCGAAGCTAAGGCACCTGAACTAGCAGAGCGAAGGGCACTTCCTGTATCACCATCCCCAGAAAAGACCGAGGCAAGAGTAAGGGGATGTAGCTCAGTGGTAGAGCGCATGCTTTGCATGTATGAGGCCCCGGGTTCAATCCCCGGCATCTCCAGACTTTTCCGCCTTTTTCGGGCAAATTACAGTCACATGGTTACAAAAGCTTGGAAGAGGACCCAGGCAACCCTCAACAACCTGCCTGCGAAGAAAGCTCCCTTGGAAGGGGCTGCGCCAGCACATTTCCCTGCCCCTAATCACAAATGCCCTGGGCCCCTCCACCGGAGATTCGCGTTCAGTAGGTCAGTGACGGGGCCGGGAATCTGCCACTTGAAACGAATACTCCCAGTTATTTGTTTCATCAAGCAGATAGAAAAACATGGATTCCTTAGAAAGGTTCTGCAACTGACCATTCATTAACTCCTGAGGGCCTCATGTCAGGTTCCGTGCATGCACTGAGCACCTACTGTGTGCCAGGTAAAGTGTACGTCCCCTGGTATCCCTGGATAAGACAGGCCAGGCAAGCTTTCTCAGCCTTTTTGGACTTTATAGTCTAGTCCTGGAGACTTAACAATAAGCAAGTAGCGATACGTTTTATGAAGACAATAATAGCGATGAGATGGAAACTCAGGGGTGCAGGAGTGGGGGTTGCTTTAGATTAGCTGCCAGGGGAGGCCTCTGCAGAAACAGTGCTTCCAGCGAAGGAAACGGCAGGTGCCAAGGCCCTGAGGCTGGAGGAAGGGCGCTCAGTGTTGAAGGGGCAGGAAGAAAGCCATGCCCTGGAGCTTAGTGAATGAGGATGAACTTTATCTTCGAAGACACTGGAAGGCCTGACGCAGGGGAACGCGACCAGATTCAGGTTTGAAAAGGCTCCCTCTGGCTGCCATGCGGAGAACACACCCTGGGCGTGGGTGGATGTGGGGAGATCGGGAAGGAGGTGCAGCCACCGCCCAGGAAGCTGCTGGAGACTTCCTCCAGGGGTGCTGCAGAGGAAGTGCGAGCCTGATGGAGTTCAGGACAAATGCTGGACGTGGTTGCATAGTATTTCCTAACGGAGGGGTAGCACGCTTTATTACCATTCCTCCTAGTGATGCGGGTAATTTTGTTTCCTCTCACTGAAGTCTTGTAGTCAGTGATCTGGTGCATGCGTTTTCCTTGCCTTCTGGCGCCGGTACCTCGATGGGGCAGATGTCCACAGGGAGCAATGCAGGGTCAAAGGGCATGGATACTTTTAAAAACGTACTTCTCTGTCGCCCAGGCTGGAATGCAGTGGTGCGATCATAGCTCACTGCAGCCTCGAAATCCTTGGCTCAAGAGACCTCCCAGCCTCCCCAAAAGCTGAGACTACAGGTATACTTCACCACCTCCAGCAAATATTTTTCTTTTTTTTTGTAGAGACAGGGGTCTCGTTATGTTGTCCAGGCTGGTCTCGAACATCTGGCCTCAAGTGATCCTCTCACCTCAGCCTTCCAAAGTGCTGGGATTACACGCATAAACACCATGCCTGGTTTATTTTAAATATTGCTAGATTTTGGGCCAGGCATGGTGGCTCACACTTATAATCCCAGCCCTTTGGAAGGGCGAGGTGGGCAGATCACCTGAGGTCAGGAGTTTGAGACCAGCCTGGCCAACATGGTGAAACTTCATCTCTACTAAAAACATAAAAAATTAGCTGGGTGTGGTGGCACACACTTGTAGTCTCAGCTACTCAGGAGGCTGAGGCAGGAGAATCACTTGAACCCAGGAGGCAGAGGTTGCAGTGAGCAGAGATTGCACCACTACACTCCAGCCTGGGCAACAGAGCAAGACTCTGTCTCAGAAAAAATAAATAAATAAAAACAATAAATATTGCTGGATTTTTTTCTAAAGGCTGTGGCAACTTACATATTCAATAACAATGTATGAAGGTGCTCTTTTCCTTATATTCTCAGCACTGGGTGTGGCCATGATTATTAATTTTTCCAATCTGTTGGGTAGGAAGTAGAACTGAATTATTTCTTTGCTTTTTTCCTGCCTACTTTCTAGGGTGTGCATGTTTTCAGGTATCTACCAGCCATGCAGATGCAGGTTTTTGTGTGTTTTTTTCCAGATGGGAATCTCACTCTGTCATCCAGGCTGGAGTGCAGTGGTTGATCTCAAATCTCCACAACCTCCACTTCCTGGGTTCAAATGATTCTCATCCCTCAGGCCCTCGAGTAGCTGGTATTACCGGTGCGCGCCACCATGCCTGGCTAATTTTTGTATTTTTTCATTCAAGACGGTGTTTGGCCATGTTGGCCAGGTTGGTCTCGAACTCCTGGCCTCAGGTGATTTATTTGCCTCGGCCTCCCAAAGTGCTGGGATTATAGGTGTGAGCCACTGCACTCGACCTTAGATGCAGTTTTTTTTGTTTGTTTGTTTTTTTGAGATAGAGTTTAGCTCTTGTTGCCCAGGCTGGAGTGCAGTGGCACAATCTCGGCTCACTGCAACCTCTGCCTTCTGGTTTCAAGTGATTCTCCTGCCTCAGCCTCCCGAGTAGCTGGGATTACAGGTGCTTGCCACCACGCCTGGCTAATTTTTGCATTTTTAGTAGAGATGGGGTTTCACCATGTTGGCCAGGCTGGTCTCGAACTCCTGATCTTGTCTGACCTCGTGATCCGCCAGCCTCGGCCTCCCAAAGTGCTGGGATTACAGGCGTGCATGAACCGCCACGCCCGGCCTAGATGTAGCAACTGATTTTTTCATGGCCTTTGCCCGTTGTGTTTTTCTCACCAAAGTGCAATAGCTCATCCAATAGTACGACGCTGTTTATCATGTTTTGCAGTATTTTTCATCTATTCTTTCATCTTCTAACTTTGTTTATACAATTTACCATGTCAATGTAAGATTTCCATAAGGTAAAATGTCTCCCCTTTCCTTTATAGTTTCTGGGAAGTTTGTTTAACTTTGTTTTTGTTTGTTTTGCTTTGTTTTTTGAGAGAGACAGGGTCTCACTCTGTCGCCCAGGCTGGAGTGCAGTGGCACGATCTTGGCGCACTACAACATCTGTCTTCCGGGTTCAAGTGATTCTTCTGCCTCAGCCTCCCGAGTAGCTGGGATTACGGGCGCCTGCCACCACACTGGCTAATTTTTGTATTTTTAGTAGAGACGGGGTTTCACCATGTTGGCCAGGCTGGTCCTGAACTCCTGGCTTCAAGCGATCCGCCTGGCTTGGCCTCCCAAAGTGCTGGGATTATAGGCATGAGCCACCATGCCTGGCCTTGTTTAATTTGGAAGCTTTTTCCAGTGTTCTTACAAATATTCACTGCAATTTACTTTTTAACATTTGCCCTACCATGTTTTGGGGACCCAGGATGGTAAGCAAGACAGAAGATCTGCTGTCACTGGGCTTGCTGTCCAGAGTGGGTGGCAGGCAGGCCACCCTCCCTAGGGAGGCGTCTAGAGGGGCTTGCCTCTGAAGATGAGAAACCAGAGGGAGCAGGAGTTAGGCTCAGAGCACCACAGGAGAGGGAATGGCACCTGCGGAGGCCAACAGGGCTGCTTCGGGGAAGATGGAAGGAGAGCAGGTTGGCCCTTGGGTGTGGTGTGAGTGGAGTGTCCGTGCAGGTCCAGTCTCAGAGGCCACGTTTGAGTTGGCCTTGATCCCTTGGGTAATGGGGACTCTTCATAGGGCTTTAAAGCAGGGCAGTGGCTGGGCGTGGTAGTTCACGCCTGTAATCCCAGCACTTTAGGAGGCCCAGGCGGGCATATCACCTGAGGTCAGGAGTTCGAGACAAGCCTGGCTAACATGGTAAAACCCTGTTTCTACTAAAAATACAAAAAATTAGCTGGGTGTGGTGGCGCTCACCTATAATCCTAGATACTCGGGAGGCTGAGGCAGGAGAATCACTTAAACCTGGGAGGTGGAGGTTGCAGTGAGCTGAGATCACATCATTGCACTCCTGCTTGGGCACCAAGAGCGAAACTCTGTCTCAAAAAAAAAAAAAAAGAAAAAGAAAACGAACAAAAAATAAAGAAGGCTGGTGACGTGATCTGATCTGGGACACGATTTTCACAGAGGACAACCTAACCATTTCTCTTTTATCTTTTTTTTGAGATGGAGTTTCACTCTTGTCATCCAGGAAAGCAAGAAAAAGGCAGTGCTTGCCTGCGGAAGGGTTCATCCATTTCTTTTTCTTTTTTTTTTTTTGAGATGGAATCTCGCTCTGTCGCCAGGCTGGATCTGCCTCAGCCTCCTGAGTAGCTGGGATTACAGGCACCCACCACCACGCCTGGCTAATTTTTGTATTTTTAGTAGAGATGGGGTTTCACCATGTTGGTCAGGCTGGCCTCAAACTTGTGACCTAAAATGATCCACCCACCTTGGCCTCCCAAAATGCTGGGATTGCAGGTGTTAAGCCACCACGCTCGGCCACCTAACCATTTTTCAAAGGGAAGAATCCCCAAGTCTCTTGACCTGGCAATCCCACTTCTTGGCATTTGTCTTGTGGATACACACCCAGGTATGAAATGACTTGTCTATAAAGATGCTCAACACATCTTTGCTCATTATAGCAAGGTTAGGAAGTACCCATTGCTGGGACTGATTTTAAAAACAATGGTAGCGCTACCTAGTGTGAAATGTTCTGCAGCTGATAAAAAGGATGGGCCAGGCCAGGTGCAGTGGCTCACGCCTGCAATTCCTGCACTTTGGGAGGGCAATGCAGGAGGATTGCTTGAGCCACGGAGTTCAAGACCATCCAGGGACTGGACACAATGGCTCACACCTGTAATCCTAGCACTTTGGAAGGCTGAGGCAGGTGGATTGCCTGAGCTCAGGAGTTAGAGACCACCCTGGGCAACATGGTGAAACCCTGTCTCTACCAAAAATTAGCTGGGCATGGTGGTGGGCGCCAGTAGCCCCAGCTACTCAGGAGGCTGAGGCAGGAGAATCACTTGAACCCGGGAGCTGAGATAGTGCCACTGCACTCCAGCTGGGTGAGAGTTGAGACTTCATCTCCAAAAAAGACCAGCCTGGGCAATATAGCGAAACCCTTTCTACCACAAATTTTAAAATTAGCTCGGCGTGATGGCGTGCGCCTGTAGTCCCAGCTCCTCAGGAGGTTGAGGTGGGAGGATTGCTTGATCCTGGGTGGTCGAGGTTGCAGTGAGCTATGATTGTGCCACTGCACTCCAGCCTGGGTGACAGATAATGTCTCTTTTAGAGACAGTAGGGAGGGTCTTTTAGGGTCGCAAGACCATTCGGGGGAAAGAACTGCCTCTTTGACAAATGGCGATGGGACTGAGAACCACATGTAAAAGAATGTTGACCACCTGACCACACCATATATGCAGAAATTAATTCAAACTGGATGAAAGTTTTTTTTTTTTTGAGACTTTGTCTCAAAAAAAAAAAAAGAAAAGAAAAGCTAAATGACATTGGCCAGGCAATGGTGCTCTTGGTTTTTTTTTTTTTTACTCTTAGGTATATACCCAAGAGAATGGAAAATACACATCCACACAAACAAAAACCTGTACATCAATGTTCACAGCAGCTCTATTCACAATAGCCAAAAGACGGAAACAAATAAAAATGTGGTCTATCCATACAATGGGGTATTATCCAGCCATAGGAAGGAATGAAGTACTTCAGGAGCTCAAGACCAGCCTGGGCAACATAGCAAGAGCTGTCGCTACTAAAAATTTTAGCCCAATATGGTGGAGTGTGCCTGTAGTCCCAGCTATTTGGGAGGTAGGAGGATCACTTGAACTCAGGAGATGGAGGCTGCAGTGAACTAGGATCGCACCACTGCACTCCAGCCTGAATGACAGAATAAGATCCTCTTGAAAAAACAAGCAACAAGCCAGGCGCGGTGGCTCACACCTGTAATCCCGGCACTTTGGGAGGCGGAGGCAGGTGGATCACGAGGTCAAGAGCTCGAGACCATCCTGGCCAACATGGTGAAACCCCGTCTCTACTAAAAATACAAAAATTAGCTGGGTGTGGTGGCATGTGCCTATAGTCCCGGCTACTCGGGAGGCTGAAGCAGAAGAATCGCTTGAACCTGGGAGGCAGAGGTTGCAGTGAGCCGAGATTGCGCCACTGCAGTCCAGCCTGGTAACAGAGTGAGACTCCGTCTCAAACAAACAAAAGCAACAAAAGAGATAAATGTCCAGAACGGGCAAATCCAGAGACAGAAAGTGGATTCGTGGGGCTTGGAGCTGGGGAACTGGGAGAAATAGGGGCAGACTGCTGATGGGTACAGGGTATCTTTTTAGAGCTATAAAAATGCTCCGGAATCAGGTCATGGTAATGGTTGCACAACTGTGATATACTAAAAGCAACTGTATACCTTAAAATGGGGAATTTTATGGTGTGTTAATTACATAACATTTTTTAAGAAGAATTGCCTAATTACAACTGTGGATGCTCTGCTGTGGTTGTGGAGTGCAATGAGGAGGCAGGGACGTCCCTGAGGAGGCTGCCTTGGCGCCTGAGACACTGGTGGGAATGATGGCTTCCGCTTTCATCTCAGAATTGCTAGCCCATGTGCGGTGGGATTTTAGGAAAGCTGGAGGTCAGTACTTACGAGTGGGAAACAGCCCAATTCTACATGTTAGTGAGGAGTTCAAGTCCTCCTCAATCACCGGGCGGGTCAAGCGAAACGTGTCTGCAGGCTGCCCTGGCTCATGGCCCTGCCTTGGGCTCCTGGGGAGGAACATAGAGTGAGAAGGGCCGGGCTGCCATCTCGGCTCTGGGGCAGGTGGGGAGAGGTTGCTGCTTGGGCTTTGAGAGCAGCCAGGGAGGTAAGTAAACCCAGTGAGGAGAGGCCTCCTTAAAGCAGACAGCAGTGCTGGGAAGGCAGGTCGGCCACCAGGCCACGTCCCGGGACAGCACACTGGCCACCTGGGTGTCCTTCCCCAAGTGCATTCCACAACACAATCTGGGTGCAAGGAACATTTTATTCCGTAACTGTCTCCACCGAAGCCGCAGAAGCAAAGCCAGGAGCAGAATCCATTCTGCCAGCGCTGGGCTCTGGGGAGACATCTGTGCCCTCACCATGGAGGACAGAAGGCAGGGGCCTCCCGACTCCTTGGTCCTGCCTGGGGTGCTCCTGTCCCTCTTTCTTGCTGGGGGACCTACCCCACCCTCCCCCTCCCACCTCAGCCACAGAGGAACAAGGGAGACAAACTGAGGGCTCTGCAGTCCCCGTTCAAGGCCAACATAATAGTCGTGTGACCCCAGCCCAGCTAGGCGCATCCTCTGCGGCATGGCAGCGGTGACCAAGCACAGCCAACGTCAGCTCCGCTCCCTGCCGTCTGAGAGCTGACCACAGGCAGATGAGATGCCCACTCCCTGTTGCCATAACACAGGAAAGGTGTTGGCGGCCACCCTCCCAAGAAGGCATGGAGCCTGGGGGCCCCCAGCCAGGCCCCTCAAGGTCAACACAGAGCTCGGTGGCTCACCTAACATCTGGGACGGCTGTGAGGCCAGGGCTGGGCAGCCCTCTCTGACTCTGGAGAGGGAAGAATTGCAGGAAGGAGGCCCTCCACGTGCCTCCTCGGCCTTCTGGCAGGGCAGGCGGGGAAGGGACTGCAGAGATCTCCAGCCCTGCTGCTCCACAGGGGACTAATGTAGTCCAAAGAGCACACTGAACAGAACAGCGTCCAGCACGTGAGATGAAATCATCATCCACCATATAATAAACAGTTCAAAAAGTCACCCCCAGGCCAGATGGCACGGGCGGCAGCACCCTTCATACGGGATCGAGCTCTCATGGATGAGGGTTCCCAGGGCTTGACCCACTTCCTGAGAGCAGGCCACGAAGCCCATGCCAGGTGGTCACGGTCGCACGGTGACAGGCTGCTGCCAGCCCTCCAGTCCCCAAACCAGTCCTCGGCCCTGCAGCCAGGTTTCTGGTCAGTGGACAGTGGTGGGGGGCCAGGCTTTCTCGATATCGGGGTGCATGGCCTGTGGAAGCCACTCACAGTACTCAGCCAGCAGGTCTGCAGGGGAGGGAAGGAGGACAGTGTCAGGGTGACCCTGGGCCCAGGGACTCTCCTCAGGTGGCAAAAAGCTGGCCAGCAGCTGTGGGGCCAGATCCTTCTGCCAAGCCAGGGCTGACCGTGCACAAAGCACAAAGCCCCTGCCTCAGTGACCCCATCCTGTCTACTCCCACCCCCTGGCCTTGGTCAAACTCACATTTGGGGTTTTTCTTCCAAGCAGCCAGCAAGGCTTCATGGCAGTCAGCCTTCTCTGCAACCAGGGCTCGCAGAAGGCTCTCCGTACGGGGCTGCAGCCTGTGGGGCAGGAATGCAGGTTGGTGGCAGGCAGCCAGGGCACAGACCGGCTGCTGCTGGGGGCCCGAAAGCAGGGCAGGCATCACCACCCCACCAGCCCCACCCAGGAGGGTGAAGAGCTGGCTGGGCATGGTGACATGCACCTGTAGCCCCAGTTACTCAGGAGGCTGAAGTAGGAGGATCCCTTGAGCCTGGGAGTTGGAGGCTGCAGTGAACCATGACTGCACCACTGCACTCCAGCCTGGGCAACAGGGCAAGAACTTGTCTCAAAAACAAACAAACTGGCTGAGCGTGGTGGCTCACGCCTGTAATCCCAGCACTTTGGGAAGCTGAGGCAGGTGGATCACCTGAGGCCAGGAGTTCGAGACCAACCTGGCTAACATGGTGAAACCCTAGCTCTACTAAAAATCCAAAAATATTTGCCGGGCATGGTGGCAGTCACCTGTAATCCCAGCTACTCAGGAGGCTGAGGCAGGAGAATCACTTGAACCCAGGAGGCAGAGGCTGCAGTGAGCCAAGATCACGCCATTGCACTCCAGCCTGGGCAACAAGAACAAAACTCGGTCTCAAACAAACAAGCAAACAAACAAAACTCAAAAGCAAAAAAACATAATTCTCTAGACAGGCCTTCTAAAAAATAAATAATAATAATAAAATAAAAGAGAAGGCAAAGGGTCCCCTTCCCCTAATCATCCCGGGACAGAAGGCTCTAGATCCCACCTCCTCCCATCCACCCTGGCTGCCTCTGGTCCACATTCCTGGCCCACCAAGGCTGCTCTGTGCATGCAACTTGTCTCATCTAGAACCTTCCTCCAGATTTGTGCCCAGCTGCAGCCCTGGCTCCTTTGAATCTGCCCAGTGAGGCTCTCCCCGACCAGCCCAGTCGCACTCCACCCCCTGCCCACCGAGGCCTCACTCATGTCCTGCTCTGTCCCTCTGGGGCCGAGCAATGCCGCTGTGGGACAGAGATCGTGTCTGTATCCCAGCCCCGAGAACATGCCTGGGACAGGGCCACACTGGAAAACGTGAGCTGAGTGACTGACACGGCTCCTGACAGCCCAGCAGCGGGTGCTGTGCCCCACATCCCCTCTCGAGTCCCTGGCACCTGCCTGCACCTTGAGGCCTGCCTCCAGTGCCCCAAGCCCCTGCACCATAGGCCCCACCAGCCCCAGGAAGGGGGAGGTGTCTGTGGGTCTGGACCACAGGCAGGAGGAGAGCAGAAGCAGGAGGCAGAGGGCAAGGGTGAGCCCTGAAGCAGAGGTGGTGGGCGGGATGGGGCAGGGGTCTGCTCAGCTGGGAGGAAGTCCCCAGGGCCAGGAGGGCAGGATGCCTCCCACTGACACCTGGCGGCTCTGTGGGAGCTGCCCAGTGTCTCCCCTATCCCAGATTCATGTCCACCCAGAACATCAGCGTGTGACCTTATATGGAAAGAGGGTCACTGCAAATGTCATGAGTTAAGGAGAGGTCATCCTGGAGTAGGGTGGGCCCTGAATACAATGACTGGTGTCCTTATAAGGAGAACACAGGGAGGGAGACTAAAGACACACAGAGAGATGGCCACGTGAAGATGGAGGCAGAGACTGGAGTGATGTGGCCACAAGCCCAGGAGGCCGACAGAGGCAAGACGGACCCTCCCCGAGAGCCGCTGCACAGACCGTGGCTCTGCAGAGCCTTCAGACCTGAGCACAGACTTCTGATGTTTTAAGCCTCCCTGTGTGTGGTGCTTTGTCCCGGCAGCCCCAGGGAGGTCATTCAGGCCTCGGACCCCTCCTGCCCACTGCGAGGCTCCCACCGAAGGCAGTACCTGGCCCACGTCTTCAGCATGGTGCCAGGGCTGGACAGCAGACAGCTCTGGTATGAGGCCAGCTTGCGGAAGACCTGATGAGAGACCACAGGAAGGGGTGAGGCCCGGGCTGCTGCTGCCCACGGTACCCGAGATGAGGGTCTGGAGCCGCTGTGCCACCTACCTGCCCTTCCAGCAGGAACCGGGCAAAGTGCTTGTAGCGGTCAATCCCCTCTGGAAAATCCACCTCGATGGCAGGGAGCGGCCAGCCCACGCGATCTAGAAGGTGGGAGCCAGTGAGACAGGGACCCTCCTGCAGCTGCCCTCCCGAGTCCCATCCCTGCCCCACCCGAGACACACACGTCCGGGGGCAGGGGACAGGACCGTGTGTCCGAGAAGCCCATGGCTGCAGGAGGCTCAGGTTGCCCAGGACACTGCCCCAACTCACAGAACACGCTGGCCCGGTGACACAGCACCCGCCCCCGCTCGGGGCAGTAGGTAGGGGCTGGTTCCTCCAGGGGCTTGTCAAACTGGCAGTAAGAGGGCAGCAGGGCCGGGATCCACTGGACCTCCACGCTAGAGACGCCTGGGGGCCGGGGGAGGAAGCTGGGGTTACAGTGGCACCCTCCGTGGGAGGGGCTGCCATGCCTCTGCCCCAGGGTCCCAGCCACACCCCCATTAGCGTCACCATCGGGGGACAAGGGGCTGTCCGCAGGCCTCGGCACCTTTCATGTACATCTTGGTGGTCTCCACGATTTCCTGGTAGACCACAAACTCGGGGAGCTCTTTGAAAAGGACGGAGCTGGGGTGGATGAAGACAGGGTCGTCGAGGAGAGGGGTCTGCAGAGAATGGAGAGTGATGTGGTCAGGGAAGAACCCATGCCCAGGGGCTCCGCATACTTTCAACCCAGGAGAAGAATCTGATTATCCACTCCAGCCGCAAAAGTGGGAGAGTGCTCCATCTGCCGGGAAATGCGGCCCATCCACACACTGGAGTCTGATCCAGCCGTGAAAAGGAAGGAAGTGCCGGGTGCGATGGCTCACGCCTGTAATCCCAACACTCTGGGAGGCCGAGGAGGGTGGATCATCTGAGGTCAAGAGTTCGAGACCAGCCTGGCTGGTTTCACCATGTTGGTGAAACCCCATTTCTACTAAAAATACAAAAAATTAACTGGGCATGGTGGCACACACCTGTAATCCCAGCTACTCGGGAGGCTGAGGCAGGAGAATTGCTTGAACCCGGGAGGTGGAGGTTGCAGTGAGCTGAGATCATGCCATTGCACTCCGGCTTGGGCAACAAGAGCAAAACTCCTTCTCAAAAAAAAAAAAAGGAAGCACCGACACCTGCCATGGCGTGGATGGGGCTTGAAAGCATCACACTAAGTGAAAGAGGCC
This sequence comes from Pan paniscus, assembly GCF_029289425.2. Classification (NCBI taxonomy): domain Eukaryota; kingdom Metazoa; phylum Chordata; class Mammalia; order Primates; family Hominidae; genus Pan; species Pan paniscus. The sequence continues at coordinate 133,036,597 of NC_073259.2, forward strand.
AGACATGAAAAGCCATGTATGTTAAGATTCCACTCATGCCAAATGTCCAGAACAGGCAGATCCACAGATGGAAAGCAGGATCATGAAAACGGGGGTGACGGGGAACTGGGGACTCACAGCTTACAGATGTGGGGTTTCTTTGTCGGGTAATAAAAATGTTCTAAAGTTAACTATGATAATGGTTGCAAAACTCTGTGAAAATACTAAAACCCACTGAATTGAACACTTTAAATGGGTTTAAATGCAGGCCAGATGCAGTGGGTCACACTTGTCATCCTAACACTTTGGGAGGCCAAGGTGGAAGGATTCCTAGAGGCCAGGAGTTCAAGACTAGCCTGGGTAACACTGCTTGTAAGCCCAGCGTTTTGGGAGGCCAAGGCGGGCAGATCACTTGAGGCCAGGAGTTCAAGACCAGCCTGGCCAAAATGGTGAAACCCCTTCTCTACTAAAAATACAAAAATTAGCTGGGCATGGTGGCACACACCTGTAATCCTAGCTATTTGGGAGGCTGAGGCAGGAAAATTGCTGGAACCCAGGAGGTGGAGGTTGCAGTGAGCTGAGTTCGCACCACTACACTCTAATCTGGGCAACAGAGTGAGGATCTGTCTCAAAAAAGAAAACAACAACAACAAAATTAGTCGGAGGTGGTGGTGTGCCCCCTGCAGTCCCAACTACTCAGGAGGCTGCGGCGAGAAGGTTATTTGTGCCTGGGAATTCGAGGCTGCAGTGAGCTATGATTGTGCCACTGCACTCTATCCTGGGCAACAGAGCGAGACCTTGTTTCTAGAAAACACAAAAAACCCCAAAAGAGTTTAAATGCTGTGTGAATTCTATCTCCACTAAACTGTTATTAAAAAAAAAAAGTTGGGAGAAACTAACCAAGGAAGATGTGATTCTACTGCAAGCCCCACTTGTTCCTCAGTGGTGACCCACAGCTGAGAGGGAACAAGCCTCCCCAGACCCTGAGGGCCCAGCCCGCCTGCCCCTCGCCAGGTGCCCCAAGCTACCCGGGCAGGGAGGCGGTGGGGGCCGCACCTTGTAGGCGTTCCTCCACTTGTCCTCCAGCATCTCCTCGCTCTGGACCCTGCGGGCCAGGTGGTCCCCCAGGCCGGCCGTCACGATCTGTCGCAGGTAGGTCACCTGGCTCTCGGTGGGCGGCTGCATCTTGGGATCCACGAAGAGCTCAGCCTCGGGGCACACGGCATTGACTGAGGGGAGAACCAAGAGTGAGGTCGGTGGTGGCAAGGCCCGGAGCCAGCTCTGCCCTGACCTCCTAGAAAGTCCCAACCATGCTCAGTGCTCTAGCCTCAGCCACCTGCTTGTCTCAGCCCCTCCCCAGAGGCCACCAGCAGGACCCAAAGCCCCCAGCAGGCAGGATTGCAGCCGCCCCCCCATTCCCTCCTCCTCCCTTGGGACAAAGCCCCACGTCCTGCCTGGGCAGCAGAGCATTCTTCCAGGAGACAGCCCTCCCCTAACACCCAGGTGGCCTCAGACTCAGTTCTGGTCCATGATGTGAAGAAGGAAGTTGCGGCTGGAATTCCTGGAAACGTTCAATACGGGAACAGGACAGCCGGTGGGTGCCCTGGCCTCATCCTTCCCTTCTCTTGCCTGGAAGGCAGAGGTGACTAAGCCTCCAACTACCTCCTCAGCCCAAGAGGTGACCTTAGGATGGAAGGCACAGCGAATGGCAGGAGGATGGCAGCAGAGAAACGCCCTGGGCTGCTGACTCAAGTGACTTGTCTTCCTTGCAACAATAAAGGTCTAATGTCACCACGCTACTGTAACCAGCGCTGTCTGGAGACTGACTGCAATTCTAAGCTGCTGCACCTGGAATGGGGCTGCTCTGGAAAGCCACAGCCAGAAGGACACAGAGCATGGTGACAGGGCCACCACCATGCACCTGGCGCTGGGAGAAGGATCGGCCGGAAGAGAGCCATCAATTCTGGCATCAAACCCTGGGATCTGCTTAAATGGAAGGCAAATTCTCCACTAGCCTTGGGTGCAAGAACGTGGCCTGCCCAGAAGAGACCCAGTGTCCACGCTGCCCTCTCTACGCATCGTCCTCTTGCCATATGTTGGAGGACATTTCCTTCCTCTCAAGCTTCCCTGGGTGTTGGTGGCAGGAAGTATTTGTGCTGCTGAGCTGAGGTAGAGTCCAGGGCAAGGCCTCATCCTTCTGCATGAGAAGGGTCTGGGGGACATGTGGGAGGGAAGAGGGGTCCAGGCCACAGTGGTGATGGAAAACGGCAGGGGGTATCGCCAGGGAAAAGGTGAAACTGAGCGACGACCTGGTGGGGGAGGGTGCAGGCTGGTGGCTCGAATCTGTTAGTGCCCTGCTCATGTGCACATTCCCTTGTTCCTGGAAAAGCTTCCCAAGTATTGATTTAGGGTTATAAATACATTTTGGTGCGTAGCAAGTTTGCAAACACGGACTCTATGGATCACTTTTTTAAACATTTCAGGTGCCCAGGTCAGGTTGCCCGCCGGGTGCAGCGGCGTGCCGGCGCGGGGCCGTACCTGCGGTGGTCAGCTGGCCCCGCAGGCGCCGGATCTCCATCATGGCTTTGTACCGCAGCCCGTTGGCTTCGCAAAACTGGGGTGTGCAGCCGGCATACTCACAGGCTCCCACGGCACCTGGGGGACGAAGAGGGGGCATGCTCTCTCTCTGACCCATCCCAGACCTGGGTGACCCTCCCGCCACCCTCCAGCGGGCAGGGCACAAACCCAGCAGCACCATGAGGTCGCCGAGCTTCAGAGAAGCCCCCTGCCCTGCCCAGGTCCTCTTCATCTGGGCCACCCGGGCCCGCTTGCTCTTCAGCCTGGCGAGCTCCTCGTCACTGGCCGCTGGTCTGCAAACACACATACATACTGTCTGGGCTGGGGCCTCGGCTGCGCTCAGGGCCTCAGCGCGGGGAACTCCTTTATTCATCGGGACAGGCTCAGAGGCCTTGTGGGGTCACTGATGAATGTAATTAAGGTATTAAGGTCCAGCTCAAAATTCACCATTGGCAGCCACCGCTGCACTGTTGTTCTTTTTTTTTTCTTTTTTTTGAGACAGAGTCTCGCTCTGTCGCCCAGTGCAGTGGTGTGGTGTGATCTCGGTTCACTGCAAGTTCCGCCTTCCGGGTTCACACCATTCTCCTGACTCAGCCTCCCGAGTAGCTGGGACTACAGGTGCCCACCACCAGGCCCGGCTAATTTTTTGCATTTTTTGTTTAGTAGAGACGGGGTTTCACCGTGTTAGCCAGAATGGTCTCGATCTCCTGACTTCGTGATCCGCCCGTCTCGGCCTCCCAAAGTGCTGGGATTACAGGCATGAGCCACCGTGCCCGGCCACTGCACCATTTTTAGGTAATAAAAAACTCTGCAAACTGCTTAAATAGCTGCCAAGGGTGGACTGAATAAATGAATGATGCCAGTGGCTTCCAAACCTGAAAATAATACTAACACTTACATATGTGTCAGGCACGGCTCAAGGCACTTTGCTTGTGTTAACTCATTTAATTCTACCAACAATCCAATTATTATCATTATCATCATCCCCATTTTCCAGATGGAGAAAATGAAGCTCAGAGTGGTACAGTCACTTGCCTAAGGTCACACAGCTCAGAATGGCAGAGAGAGATTTGAACCATACCTGAGCTCTCAGTCACCACGCTACAGAGCCTTGACACCAGCATCACGTGGGAGTCTTAGAGATGCTGGGACCAGGAGATCTGGGCAGAGGCCAAGACACCTGGTTTTCAAGACCTTACATGTAATGGTTAATTTTGTGTCCACTTGACTGGGCAAAGGGATGCCCAGATAGCTAATTAAGCCTTATTTCTGGGTGTTTCTTTGAATTGGTGACTGGCATAAAGCTACTGCCCTCCCCCAATGTGGGTGTGGGCCACATCCAATCCACTGAGGGCCCAAGTAGGCAGAGGAGGTGTGACTTCGGGCTCTGCTGACTGTGTGAGCTGGGTCTTCCCTGCCCTCGATGCTCCTGGTTCTTGGGCCTTCAGACCCCGACTGAAACTGACACCACTTTCTGTTTCTCCAGAGAACCCTATTATTCTCCCCCAAGGGATTCTGATGAATAGCTGGGATTACAGGTGTCCATCACCATGCCCGCTTTTTGATTTTTAGTAGAGACAGGGTTTCACCATGTTGGCCAGGCTGGTCTCAAATTCCTGACCTCTCAAGTGATCTGCCTGCCTCGGCCTCCCAAGTGCTGGGATTACAGGCGTGAGCCACCATGCCCGGCTAAAGCTGCTTTTGAAGTTCAGATGCACTGACCCTGAAAAGATACAGGACCATCTGATCTCATTTCCTCAAATTAAAACTCTGTCCGTGCAGAGCACAGGGAAAGGTCTGGAACTCCACTGGCCAATACAGTGGCCACTAGCCACATGTGGCTGTTTAAATTTAAACTATTAAAAATAAGTAAGGTTTTAAGTCAGTTTGTTGCCGTAACTGCCACATTTCACAGGCTGAGGCCACGTGTGGTTAGTGGCTGCGGTATGGAATGGCCCATGCAGTGACGTGGCCTAAAGCAAAGTTCCTGGTTAGGGTGGGTGGGACTGGGGAGGGGAGGTGGTGGAGGATAAACAAAGAAAAACCATCCAGATCTCAACAGATTCCCCAGTGTCCACCTAACTGCCTTCCCAACTAGTGTCTGCTCTGTCATCTGACAAGATGGTCCAAACACAGGCAGATTGACCCTAAGGGAAGCAGCAGGCTTTGCACAAGATGCAGAGGCTCACAGAGTCGATGAAGTGACATTGTGGGCCTGCCTGTACCATTCACAGTGGACGAGAGATGGTGGCAGCAGAAGCCTGGCTCACAGCTGAGGGAGAGATGGTCAAAACTGATGGCGTGAAAGGCGGTTTCAGGAGGAATGATGTGAACGCTGAAGACTTACCAAGCCCTTGAGAAACTCAAGTTGCTTCCAGAAATCTCTGCAGAAATGACCCCTTTTATCATTAAGCTGCCAAAGGCAGATCTACGCAATAGGATGCCAGGAAATTATTAAATAATTGTTCATTCTAAGAATTAGCATGTAGTCATAATCTATAAGTAAATTTTGTTAAATACACAATGCACTAAACATACTTTCAACATACTTTCACAGTCTTAGTGTCACTTTTCTTTTTCTTTTTTTAGAGAAGGGTCTCACTCTGTTGCCCAGGCTAGAGTGCAGTGGCACAATCTCAGCTCACTGCAACCTCTACCTCCTGGGTTCAAATGATTCTTCTACCTCAGCCTCCCGAGTAGCTGGGACTACAGGCATGCACCACCACGCCTGGCTAATTTTTGTATTTTTTTATACAAATGGGGTTTTACCATGTCCAGGCTAGTCTCAAACTCCTGACCTCAAGTCTCAGCCTCCCAGAGTGCTGGGATTACAGGTGTGAGCCACCGCACCTCGCCTTAGTGACACTTTTCAAGGGTACTGCTTTTCCCTATTTTGGTCTATGTTTTAAATGGTTTCACTCAAAGTGTCCTTTTTTGGAATCTATGACCCACTGATGATCGGGGGGATCCCCCCACCTCCTAGTCTATTTGATGTGACGTATAAGGGGCAGCAGACAGGCACCAACACGGCCACTGCAGAGATCAGAATACCGAAGGGCTCAGAGAGAATGAGGGTCTTGCAGGAGGCTACCCAACACGCCGGTGATTCCCTAGGAAGCCGGGGTGCAACTCGGCTCTCAGCCCGGAGCCCCCGTCGGAACTGAGCTTGGCCCTGAGTGCCCAGCCGCCAACCTTGTACCTGTCCAGCTCCTCAAACAGCTCCCGCACCGTCATGCTGGCCACGATGGTGATGGCATAGGGCAGGCAGCCGTGTTGTCGGCTCAGCGCCAGCATCTTAGCGTAGCGGGGTGCCACGGGGAACGTGGCCATTGTCCGGCCCAGCGCAGTGATGGGGCAGCTCAGCCGGTTCTCCTGCAGTTGCTTCACCCTGGAGATGGAGGTGGTGGTGGCAGTGCTCTGAGAGGAGCTCTGGAGCCACAGCTGGGAGGCCCCACGCTTGAGGCAGCTCAGGCCCAGCAAAAGGGAGAAAGGGCCCTGAACGGGGCAGGAACTGGGCTCTGCATCTCTTGGCCTTACCTTTCTGCTTTCTGGGGCGGTTGCAGGGCACCCAGTGCGATCAACAGCTCCTCGGCGGCAAGAAGGGCTTCCACGGAGGGGGGCGTCGGGAAGGGGAAGTTGATGACCTGGGACACAAGGAGACGTGTGGCAGGGACAGGGTGAATGCCAAGAACAGGTCCGGTGCTCCCTGCTCCGTCTGTGGCAGGCACTCCCTCCAGCCCCTCTCTCCGGACTCAGCTCATGCCAGTGGGGACACAGGGGCCTGGGGCACTCTCAAAGGCCAGGTCCCAGTGGAACCCCAAAGCCTCCTTCACTCACTCACCTCATCCATTCACTCAAAAACACGTCCCAAGCACTGGCTAGGCACTGAGGGCTGTGCTTTGCCCCCGCTGGGTGCTTTTTTCGGTTTTTAACAGACTATTATACTCATGAGGACTGAGCGTCATTTGACCAGGAGGGGCCACAGGTAGTTAGTGAGGCATAATATGAATAAATTGGCCTGGTGCGGTGGCTCACGCCTGTAATCCCAGCACTTTGGGAGGCTGAGGCGGGCAGATCACCTGAGGTCAGGAGTTCGAGACCAGCCTGACCAATATGGTGAAACCCCCCATCTCTACTAAAAATACAAAAATTAGCTGGGTGTGGTGGCGCTCGCCTGTAGTCCCAGCTACTTGGGAGGCTGAGACAGGAGAATCACTTGAACCTGGGAGGTGGGGGTTTCAGTGAGCCGAGATCACACCACTGTACTCCAGCCTGGGTGACAGAGTGAGACCCCATCTCAAAATAGTAATAATAATGTGAATAAATTTATCACAATAGCCAAAAGATGGAAGCAACCCGCGCGTCTGAATGGAGGAGCGCATGAACAAAACGTGGGCCACCCATAAAATGGACAATGATTCAGCCGCGAAAAGGAGTGAAGCAGCGACACGCGCTACACCATGGATGGACCTTGAGAACATCATACTTGGGGAAAGACGCCAGGCACAAAGGCCACGCGTTGTAGGATTCCATCTGCATGAAATGTCCCAAACTGGCAAATCCATGGAGAGGAGTGGGCACAGGGGCCAGGGAGCTGGGAGGTGGTGACAGATAAAGGGTACGTGCTTCCTTTCTGGGGTGATGAAAATGGCCACGGTGGTGATGTCTGCACAACTTTGTGAACACACTGGAAACTACTGACCCGCACACTTTCAATGGGTGACTGTGGTGCCTGAACTCTATCTCAATAAAGCTAGAGGCGGGGTGGTGAGCCTGCAGCAGGCACGCAGGTAGGGAGGCAATGCTAGGAACCCAGGTCTGGGGGAAGGCAGGAGGGGGCCTGCTCTGGAGCTGACTCAAGAGCCAGGGGAAGCCACTGCGGAGTTCCTACAGAGTGGACTTGATGTCACTTGTGGGAGGCACTCCCGACAGTGCTCCCAGCCACACTGAGCTCCCAGCCCAGCCCTGACACTTTTTATCCATGTGACCCACAGTCAGGCCTGTCTCAGTGTCTCAGGCTCCTCATCTGGAAAATGGGGTGATAACACTAGTAACTCCCTCCTAGAGTGGCTGGGAGGATAACCTGAGGTCACACGTGCTGAACACCCAGCACATACTTGGCATCCATGATTCTTTTTTTTGTGTGAGATGGAGTCTTGCTATATCGCCCAGGCTAGAGTGCAACGGCATGATCTCGGCTCACTGCAACCTCTGCCTCTTGGGTTCAAGAATTCTCCTGCCTCAGCCTCCCGAGTAGCTGGAACTACAGGTGCCCACCATCACGTCTGGCTAATTTTTATATTTTTAGTAGAGACGGAGTTTCACCATATTGGCCAGGCTGGTCTCGAGCTCCTAATGTTGTGATCCACCCGCCTCGGCCTCCCAAAGTGCTGTGAGCCAATGCACCCAGCTTTTTTTTTTTTTTTTGGGACGGAGTCTTGCTCTGTCTCCCAGTCTGGAGTGCAACGGCATGATCTTGGCTCACTGCAACCTCTGCCTCCCAGGTTCCAGTGATTCTCCTGCCTCAGCCTCCCAAGTAGCTGGGATTATAGGCACCTGTCACCACACCTGGCTTTTTTTTTTTTTTTTTTTTTTTGGAGACGGAGTCTCGCCCTGTCACCCAGGCTGGAGTGCAATGGCGCAATCTCGGCTCATTGCAACCTCCGCCTCCCGGGTTCAAGTGATTATCCTGCCTCAGCCTCCCGAGTAGCTGGGATTACAGGCGTGTGCCACCACACTCAGCTAATTTTTTGTATCTTTACTAGAGACGGGGTTTCACCTTGTTGGCCAAGCTGGTCTTGAACTCCTGACTTTGTGACCCACCTGCCTCGGCCTTCCAAAGTGCTGAGATTACAGGCGTGAGCCACCGCGCCCAGCCTCCCTGGCTAATTTTTTTTTTTTTTGTATTTTTAGTAGAGACGGGGTTTTGCCATGTTAGCCAGGCTGGTCTCAAATTCCTGACCTCAACTAATCCACATGCCTCAGCCTCCCAAAGTGCTAGGATTACAGGTGTGAGCCACCAGGCCCGGCCAGCACCCATGATTTTTATTAGGTGAAAAAATCAAGCCCCCAAAGCAGCATGTAAAATATCAGACAATATTCAGAAAACCACAGGAATAAAGTACAGGATGTTATGTGTTTGGAAACATAACTGGGACACAGGTCACAAATGGTGGACAGTGGGACGGGCTTCACCTTCTCCCCGATGATCTCAAGTATCTGAAGTTTTTATGATTTTGAACATATTAACATCCAGAAAAATCAGTGAGCACAGATGTTTAAAAGGCACTAGGAGACCATGTGGGTTCTGTCACTTACTAGATGTGTGTCCCTGGACAAAAACCTTCACTTCCCTGCCTCCGTTTCCTCATCAGTTAAATGGGGATCTGAATGCCCACAGGACAGCACGCAGCGTGGCACGGGGCACTGCCTGGCTCAGCCTGCCCTGGAGCAGGGGGAGGGAGGGTGACCCTAGAGGGATCCCCCCCTCCACTGGAGGACTGGGTCGGAGAAGGCTGCAGCCAGGAAGAGACGGCAGCACGTTCTGCACGCCCCACGGACGGATAGTACATGAACAGCGTGCTGGACCCTGCTGCCTCTATTCCAGGCAGCCATCCCCTGGGTGCCCACGGGGGATGCAGCACTGGGGAGGCAGCGGTCACAGGAGCCCAGAAGCCCTGGGAGCACCTGCTGATACACTGTTGTGTAAGCAGCTGCCGCAGGCCAGGCACCAGCAGACCCAGCTCTGGGCTCCCTGCCTCAGGGAAAGGGAGGTGGTCCACTGGGGTGGCTGAGAGCGGGGCTGGGGGCAGCAACTGACCTTTTCAACGTTGAGTGCCTTCATTTGAAGGATTAAGTCTTCAACAGGCCTCCGGGTGATTTCTGGAGGAGGAAACTGCTCGAAGTCACCAAAAACCGCAGATGAATACAGCCTGGACGGAGAGAAACCGGGACAACAAACACAAAACTCACACCAAAAACCACAGACGAATACAGCCTGGGCAGACAGAAACCGGGACAACAAACAAAACTCAGTCATGCCACTGGGACTGGATCTTGACCTGACAGCAGGCATGGTGCTTTACCGCTTCCTGCCTCATTCTCCTCACCTGTGAAATGCAGCTCAAATTGCAGCTGCCTCGTAAGGAATTGGTGAAAATTAATTAGCTATTATTCCACTGGCTGGGTGTGGCGGCACACACCTGTAATCTCAGCACTTTGGAAGGCTGGGGTGGGCGGATCACTTGAGGTCAGGAGTTCGAGACCAGCCTGGCCAACATGGGGAAACCCCATCTCTACTAAAAATACAAAAATTAGCCAGGCACAGCGGCGTGCATCTGTAGTCCCAGCTACTCGGGAGGCTGAGGCAGGAGAATCACTTGAACCCAGGAGGCAAAGGTTGGGGTGAGCCAGATGGCGCCACTGTACTCCAGCCTGGGCGACAGAGCGAGACTCCATCTCAAAACCAAAAGAAAAGGTATTATTCCATGTAGAGTACTTAAAACAGGGGATGGTGCATAGCACTCTACACTTTAACTACAGTTACTTCTTACTGGTTTTCTTTGTAAATTTTCTAAATTTTCTACTTTTGTAATTAACATGTAGCCCTGACAAAAGGAACAGCAATAAAGCTATTTATTACATACACGCGTGCACGCACACACACACACACACAATTACAGCACACGGATTAGGAGAAAATATTTGTCAATGACACATTTGATTAGGATCTAATATCCAGATTATATTATATAAAGAACTTTTTTTTTTTTTTTTGAGATGAAGTCTCGCTCTGTCGCCCAAGCTGGAGTGCAGGGGCATGATCTTGGCTCACTGCAACCTCTGCCTCCCAGGTTCAAGTGATTCTCCTGCCTCAGCCTCCCAAGTAGCTGGGATTACAAGTGCATGCCACCATGCCCAGCTAATTTTTGTATTTTTAGTAGAGACAGGGTTTCACTATGTTGGCCAGGCTGGTCTTGAACTCCTGACCTTGTGATCTGCCCGCCTCATCCTCCCAAAGTGCTGGGATTACAGGCGTGAGCCATGGCGCCTGGCCTAAAGAACTCTTACAGATCAATAATAAAAGGACAAATAACCTAATTAAAAAATGAGCAAAAGATCTGAATAGGCAGTTCCCTAGAAAGATGCATAAAGGGCCAATAAGTACATGAAAAGAGGCCTTCATTAGTCATTAGGGAAACATAAACCGAAGCCACAATGTGATACCACTTCACATCCACTAGGAGAGCTAGGCTCAAAAATACTGAAGCTTTCATATTAAAAAAAAAGTGGGGGTGGGTGAGGTAAGGGCACCTGTTCTCAGAACCAGGGCAGGGCTGTGTGTGACAGGAAATAGTCACACATTAAAACAAAACAAAAAAAACACCTGAAGCCAGGCACAGTGCCACGTGCCTCTACTCCCAGCTACTTGGGAGGCTGAGGCAGGAAGACTGCTTGAGCCCAGGAGGCGGAGGCTGCAGTGAGCTATACTTGGGCCACTGAACTCCAGCCTGAGCAACAGAGTGAGACTTTGTCTCTCAAAAAAAACCCCAGCAAAACAAAAATATTAAAAATAAGTGTTGGTGCTGGCCAGGCGTGGTGGTTCATGCCTATAATCCCAGCACTTTGGGAGGCTGAGGCAGGTGTTCAAGACCAGCCTGGCCAACATGGTGAAACCCCGTCTCTACTAAAAATCTAAAAATTGGCCGGGCGCCGTGGCTAATGCCTGCAATCCCAGCACTTTGGGAGGCTGAGGCAGGTGGATCACCTGAGGTCAGGAGTTCGAGACCAGCCCGGTCAACATAGTGAACCCCCATCTCTACTAAAAATACAAAAATTAGCTGGGCGTGGTGGTGGGCACCTGTAATCTCAGCTACTTGGGAGGCTGAGGCAGGAGAATTGCTGGAATCCTGGAAGTGGAGGTTGCAGTGAGCTGAGATTGAACCATTGCATTCTAGCCCAGGCCGACAACAGTGAGACTCAGTCTCAAAAACAAAACAAACAAACAAACAAACAAATTATATGCACATGGTGGTGCATGCCTATCATTCCAGCTACTCGGGAGGGTGAGGCAGGAGAACTGCTTGAACCCAGGAGGCGGAGGTTGCAGTGAGCTGAGATTGCACCACTGCACTCCAGCCTGGGTGACATAGCGAGACTCCATCTCAAAAAAAAAAAAATTAAAAAGTGCTGGTGAGGACGTGAAGAAACTGAAACCCTCATTCACTGTTGGTAGGCATGTCAAATGGGGCAGCTGCTGTGGAAAACAGTTTGGTGGTTCCTCGGTAAGTTAAACCCAGAGTTACCATACGGCCCAGCGGTTCTCTTAGGTTCCACTGCAAGAGCAATGAAACCGGAGCCAGACAAATCCTTGCACTTGAGTGTTCAGAGCAGCACTATCCACAATAGACAAGAGGTGAAAACAACCAAACGTCCACCAGCTGATGAACAGACAAACAAAACTCGGCACATCCATATGGTGTGATATCATTCAGCCACAGCCAGGAACGGGGTGCTGACACCTGCCACCCAGGGTGAGCCTTGAAAACTCACCGTGCTGAGCGGCAGAGGCCAGACACGAGGGGCCACACCTTGTATGACTTTATTGCATTTATCTGAATTGCCCACAACAGGCACATCCCTACAGACAAAAACTAGTGGACTGATGCTTGCCACAGGCTGGGGCGGGGAAGAAGAGGGGTGACTGCAGTGGTCACGGGGTTTATTTTTGGGTTGATGGGAAGTTCTGACATTGATTGTGGTGATGGTTGCACAACTCTGTGACTGTCCTAAAAACTCCTGGATTGTATGCTTTAAAATTATGTACTTTATGGTATGTGAATTATATCCTGATCGAGCTGTTAACAAACAGCACTCAAGAGCTGGCCCTGACCTCAGTAGCAGAATAAAGAAACAGTGGCCGGGCACGGTGGCTCACGCCTGTGATCCCAACACTTTGGGAGGCCGAGGCGGGTGGATCACGAGGTCAGGAGATCGAGACCATCCTGGCTAACACGGTGAAAACCCATCTCTACTAAAAATACAAAAAAAAAAAAAAAAATTAGCCGGGCGTGGTGGCAGGTGCCTGTAGTCCCAGCTACTCGGGAGGCTGAGGCAGGAGAATGGCGTGAACCTGGGAGGTGGAGCTTGCAGTGAGCCAAGATCACGCCACTGCACTCCAGCCTGGGCAACAGAGCGAGACTCGTCTCAAAAAAAAAAAAAAGAAAAAAGAAACAGTGCGAGTAGGCCAGGCATGGTGGCTCACCTGAAGTCAGGAGTTCGAGACCAGTCTGGCCAACATGCTGAAACCCCGTCTCTACTAAAAATACAAAAATTAAAATAAATAAATACATATAATAAAAATATAAAAATTAGCTGGGCGTGGTGGCGCACACCTATAATCCCAGCTATTTGGGAGGCTAAGGCAGGAGAATTGCTTCAACGTAGGAGGTGGAGGTTGCAGTGAGTCGAGATCACGCCATTGCATTCCAGCCTGGGTGACAAGAGTGAAACTCCATCTCAAAAAAAAAAAAAAAAAAAAAAAGAAATAGTGTGAGTATCTGAAAGCCAGCAAAAGGGCTGGGGAGCACCCCAAAGTCACAGGGGCCCGGCAGGACATGGAACATACTACAGATGGAGGTGGGGGTCAGCATCCTTCCTTTGTTCCTCAGTGGCTACCGCAAGGCGGCACCAACGTCCCTGAGGAGGAGCCTGGGTGACCCACCTGTAGCAGTGGCCGGGCTCTGTCCGTCCTGCTCTGCCCGCTCGCTGGTCAGCTGATGCCTGGGAGACCCAGGTGACACGGAAGGAGGATACGCCGGTGACACGGTCGTAGTAGCGCTTCTTGACCTTCCCACAGTCCACCACGTACTTGATGCCAGGGATGGTAAGAGACGTCTCGGCCACATTGGTGGCCACAACACACAACCGAGTCCCCTCTGGTGGAGGCTTAAAGACCTAGGATTCGGGGAAGGGATGGCAGGAAAACACCAGAATCAGAAAAGAAATCGTGGAATGGAGGCTCAAGGACAAAGCCAGCCAGGATGGTGTGCTGGAGACGTAGCAAGGACAAGCCATCCCATCTGGGGCCCAGTGCCTTGGGGGAGGGTTCCCTATTCTCCAAAACTACCCCAATATTCCTCAAAACTCTGGGGATGCTGATCAAACAGCAGATGGAGAGGACCACCAAGGGCTTGACCAACCCCACTGTAATGCCCTTAAAAGTGCCCCAAAAGCTGGGCACCGGCCCAGCACGGTTACCTGTGCTTGCTTCTCTGGGGCCAGCAGAGAGTACAGCGGGAGCACGTGGAGCGGGAGGGAGGCATCCGGCTGCTCACCTGGAGCGAAAGCAGAGGTCACTGGCACCCAGGCCGGGACAGATGCCCACAGGCAGGAGCTGGCCACAGCGGCCTTGCACCCCCAGGCTTCTCCACCAGAGCTCCTTTCTTTGCCCTGCTGCAGAGGCTCCCCTTGGGACCAGCCAGGCCAAGCCTGGGGGAACTGCTGAGAGGTTCCCAGGGGCTCTCTTGTCTCTGCTGCCCTGAACCGGATCTGAACCCCTGTGCTGCACAATCTCCTCCTCCAAACCCCTGGCATGGATCCCGGGGGCCTGACTCCACTCCTCGTGTCCTGGCAGCATTGTGGTGGGGTCAGGCTGAGCCCGTACTGGGGTACTCTCTGCTGCCCCACTCAGCCCCTGGCTGGGCACAGCAGGGCACTGGGTCTGCCTGCATTCAGGGGGCCCCTGCGAGCACACAGAGCTGGGCAACACCCCCGGGCTCTGGAGGCCTGCGTCCCTCAGCAAGGGGTTGGCAGCCCCCATTACATTCAACATGGCAAATGTTTGAGGCCTCCTCGTGCCAGGCAGTTTCAAGAACTCAGGAAGCATCGGGGACAAAGCTGCTAGAACCCCGGCCCCCGGGGGGCCCACAAGGGCTCTGGGCACATCCTCAGGGCAGAGATAATGAACATGAGCAGGAATCGGTGCTCGGGCCACACCTCCATCTTGCCCGCCATCCCCCAGGTCCAGATCGAGGTCGGAGTCCAGGGCCCCCTCTTCCTCATCCACTTCTGCCTCCCTGTCCTCATCGCCTTCGCCTGCCGGTAACACTGAGTAATGATCCAAGTTGATCTGGGGCAGCACCTACGGCAAACAAGACATAGACACCTGGGCTGCAGGGATCCTGGGTGTGAGGACGTGGCACGTGCAGGAAGACAGGTGCCCTCTCATGGAAGCCCCGGTCCACACCCATGGGCCATGCAACCCGGGGCAGGCCACATAATTCTCTCTTCCTGCCAGAATTTCCCCACCTAAACATTGGGGACTATCATAGACCTTGTCTCCCAGGCTGGTGGGAGGGTTGTGTGAACACACGCGAGGAACCTGGATCGCTGCCTGACACATCGGTAGTGCAACAGGCAAGTCAGAGACGGCTGAGTGCTTACGCTACCATCACGGAGCACAAGACCCACGGTGCCTTCACACAGAGGCTAGAGGAAAGCCCCTCCCAGCCCAGCCATCCCAGAGTAGCTGGGAGTACAGGTGCACACCACCATGCCTGGCTAATTTTGTATTTTTAGTAGAGACAGGGTTTCGCCATGTTGGTCAGGTTGGACTTGAACTCCTGACCTCAGGTGATCTACCTGCCTCAGTCTCCCAAAGTGCTGGGATTACAGGCATAGCCACCACGCCTGGCCTTCTTTTCCTTTTCTGAGACAGAGTCTCGCTTTGTTGCCCAGGCTAGAGTGCAGTGGGACCATCACAGCTCACTGCAGCCTTGACCTCCTGGGCTCAGATGGTTCTCCCACCTCAGCCTCTGAGCAGCTGGGACCACAGGCATGCGCCACTGCACTGGATTAATCTAAAAAAATTTTTTGTAGAGACATGGTCTCACCATGTTGCCCAAGCTGGTCTCAAACTCTAGGCCTCAAGCGATCCTCCCACCTTGGCCTCCCAAAGTGCTGGAATTACAGGCATGAGCCACTGTGCCTGACCAGGAACTGGATTTTTAACTTCATTTTATTCCAATTACACTTAAACCTAAGCAGCCACATGGGGCTGGCAGCTGCCATCCTGGACAACGCAGCCTTACTCTCCAGGAGTCCCTGCCAGCCCCCGACGTACCTCAGCCCGCGCCTTCTTGGCCCTGGCCCTTGACTTCTTAAACTTCCGCATTTCCTCCACCGAGTCTTTCTGATCGTCGTCCTTTTCTGGGAGAGGGGCAGGTTGGGGAGAAAGGCGTCTGTGGCCGGCGTGGTCGCCAGCACACTGCTCTTTGTTGTTCAAGGCATGGCCACTCAGTGGTGGCCATTTATTCGGGGGTGAGGTGGGGGATGGCAAAGGTGCTGATGCTTCCAGAGAGAAGCTCAGAGGCGGGAGCTGCACCCCAGCCAGGGAGCGCGAGGCCAAGCCCAGCTGCTCAGGGCAGAGTGCTGGTCGGGGCGTCCTCTTTACCTTGTGGCCGGGCTCTGGAGGGTGGGAAAGCCTTCCTGAGCCTGCGGCACAGCGCATGCACCTCAGCCTGCCCCGTCAGGAACACCAGGATGCCACCTGTGGAAAGAATGGGCCCCTCTATTATCCATCAGTCACTCACAAACATTTGCTTAGCAAAAGCACCTGCCAAGCCATGCTCTGAGAGGCAAGGTTCCAGGGATAATGGGGGAGGACAGGAGTACACAGACATAGATGAGCAGGGGGCAGCACGCCCAGACTGAAGCAGCTGCCGCCAGGGAGTTCAACAAACACGGCGACTGCACAGCCCAGCAGCATCACTCCCAGGAACAGACCCAAAAGCCCTGAGAAGCGTGCTCACATCGAACCCTGCACACCACACTCACAACAGTGACAGCGCCGTGGCTGCCCTGAGACCTGAGGCTGCAGGAAGGCTCACTGCCCAAGCTCCAGCCTCACCTCCCGCCAGCCCCAGTCTCCCAGAGAATGGATGGGAGCCCCGAAAGGCCGTAAGCAGAGCAAGGACAGAGCATCATGAAGCAGCAACCTCGGCTTCCTTGAAGGACGAGGTCAAGCTTGTTGGGAAGCACCCCCATGGCTCCTTGCCTCCCTAACATGAAGAAAGCCAGCCTTGGGCCCGAATTCGGCACACAAGAGTCTCTGGCTAGGCTGGGTGCAGTGGCTCACACTTGTAATTCCAGCACCTTGGGAGGCTGAGGCAGGCAGCTCACCTGAGGTCAGGAGTTCGAGACCAGCCCGGCCAACATGATGAAACCCCATCTCTACTAAAATACAAAAAATTAGCCGGGCGTGGCAGTGTGCGACCAGTGTGGGACCTGTAATCCCAGCTACTTGGGAGGCTGAGGCAGGAGAATCACTTGAACCCGGGAGGTGGAGGTTGCAGTGAGCCAAGATCCGCCACTGCACTCCCGCCTGGGCAACAAGAGTAAAACTCCGTATGAAAAAAAAAAAAGTCTGGCTGGAAGCGATCACAATCTATTCACACAGAAAGGTCACATCCATTTCAGTAACATGAGGTGGGTAACGGAGCAGGTATGATGGGGACAAGGCAGAACTGTGAAGGGTATCCGTGACTCTCGGGGGGATGTGCCTGTTCCCCTACAGTGTCTATGGTCACCTGCCAGCACTGGCCTGGGCCCTGTGGGTTTTTCTGCTTATCAGATGGGGACAGATGGCAAGCTCCACCATCTGGTAGCTGCTGAAGCCTCATAGTATTTTGAGTGGAATAAGGCCAGACAGGTGTCATGAACACTCTGGAATAAGTGAGGAAGCCGAGGCCTGGCAGGGTCAAGGGACTTTTCTGAGCCACTCGGAGATGGGCCCTCCCACACTCGTGCCTTCAGCGAGGGTTTAGGAAGGGAGGCTTCTTTCCCCTGACCTGGCCAGGGCCTCACCTGCGGGCAGCATCCGGTGGATCTTGCAGACCTTCCGGAAGCACTCGCCACTGTAGTCTTCCAGCGGTGTCCGCTTGTTGAAATGCACAGTCACTGGGAACTGCCTGGATTCCACCTGTGGGACGCCCAGGAAGGCATGGGGAGTGGGGGGGCACGAGCTTCGGCCCAGGGCTGCCTTCCCTTTCCCCATTATTCCGAATCAAGGTTTCTAACACCCGCTCCAAGCTGCTGTCAATCCCCCCTGTGACCAAGTGAGGTCTCTCAGGGGGCTCCCGACACCAGGGCGTCCTTGTGCCATCCAAGCTCACAGAGGACATGGGACCCTGTGTTACCTTGATGACCGGGGGCGGCTTGGTGAAGAGCCGCGGGTTCTGGGTGAAGTCCTCCACCCGCAGCGTGGCCGACATGATGAGCAGCTTGAGTGGCAGGTTCCTCTGCAGAAGGACAGGCTCAGTGACCGTGGCCCCAGGACCGCAGGTGGGTCTGAAGCCTGGGAAATCGGCATGGGGGTGCCCTGCTGCCCACCCCGTTTCCAGCCCCCACCCTCTGCCCCTTTCTGGATGCCAAAGGCTCCTTGGAGAAAGTGAGTCAATAGTGGGACCTGCCGCTCCCAGGTCAGTGGCTTGTTCCAGGGGGTCTTTCAGAGTCAGGCTTTGATGGTAGAATATGAGGCAGGTGGGCTGAGACTGGGGCCCACCCAACCCAGCTCCTACCTGACACCAAGATTGACTGAGTGTCTGTGCCGGGGGCTCAGGGAAGAGCTGCCTGATTCTCTGGGGTCTGTGGGGGGTGGGAGAGAGCTCCCGGGAGCTCCCTGGTCCCCAGGCCGCTCAGCAATGCCTAATGGCCTCATGGTGAGCTCTGCTTCAAGCTCTTGCTGCCTTTGCTGCTACGAAACCCCAAACCCAGAAGCTAAGGAGTGGCCAAAGCACCTCTGTGGGAGGCAGGACACCCAGCACAGGCCCCTCTCTTGCCCCACAGTGACCGTCCCTGCCTGCCTCACCCCCGTGCCTTCCAGACCCCACCTCACCCTCTCTGCTTGGCCACTCTAGACTCCCTGATGGCCCCTAAAGACATAAACCAAGGCCACAGTGAGGTGTCACTGTCCACCCACAGGGATGTCTAGAATAACAGAAATGGAAAACGACAAGTGCTGGCAGGATGTGGAGAAACTGGAAGCTCTGACACTGCTGGTGGGGAAGTACCATGGAATTCTGCAGCCGCTGGGGGAAATCATTTGCAAATGGTTACACACAGAGTGACCATGGTCCAGCTTCTTGGGAGGCTGAGGCAAAAGGATTCCTTAAGCCCAGAAGGTCGGGGTTGCAGTGAGCTGTGATTGCACCGCTGCACTCCAGCCTCAGTGACAATGAGACCCTGCCTCGAAAAAAAAAAACAAAAACCACCACAACAAAAAACCATAAAAGGCATAGCGTTTCTTTTTGTTTTTGTTTTTCAGATGAAGTCTCGCTTTCTCACCCAGGCTGGAGTGCAGTGGCGCGATCTCGGCTCACTGCAAGCTCCACCTGCTGGGTTCAAGTGATTCTCCCGCCTCAGCCTCCTGAGTAGTTGAGATTACAGGTGTGCGCCACCAGGCCTGGCTAATTTTTCGTTTTTTTAGTAGAGACAGGGTTTCACCATGTTGGCCAGGCTGGTCTTGAACTCCTGACCTCAAGTGATCCACCCGCCTCAGCATCCCACAGTGCTGGGATTACAGGCGTGAGCCACCGTGCCCGGCCTAGGGTTTCTTTTTGGATTGATGAGTGACAAAATATAAAACTGTGGTGATGGCTGCACACTCTGTGAACGGACTAAAAACCACTGAATTGTACATTTGAACAGATGAATGATATGAAATGTGAATCACAGCCCAATAAAGCTTGTTACCAAAAGAAAAAAGGCACCAGGCAGACGCCCACCTCAGGACCTTTGCATTGCTCTCCTCCAGTCAGACTTCTCCTCGCTCTGCAATGCACGCCGCTCACTCCCTCCCTCATTCAGCCTTCCACTTGAGCTCAGAGGTCACTTTTCGGGTGAAGCCCTCACTAGCCCTGTGTCCTCCCTCCACTGCCCTCGGCTTTGTCTGTCACTGGCTCACATACTCTGAGTCTGCGTCCTGCCTGCCACCCTTGCTGAAGTGGAGGCCCCAGGAGGGCAGGAACTGTTAGAACAAGACAGCGTCTTGTTCACTGTTGATTTTCAGGGCCTTGAATGTGGCCAGGCTCGTGGCACATGTGGAGCGCAGGCCCCTCTCCCCGCCGAGAGGGTGAGACAGGCCTACTGCATGAAGCCGCGCCCCAGGGTGGCACCCACCAACTCAGCAGGCCCCTGTGTCAGGCTGGGGCAGGGAGATGGAGAAAGAGGCCCTGGGGAGCCCCTCTCAGAGCTCCGGGAGCCTGGCCCTTGGCTGGGCAGGCCCACCCGCTCTGCTGATCCCAGAGGCCCAGAGGCCCAGAGGCCTCATCAACCAGCCCCATGGCGCCTGGCCAGGCATCAACACTTCTCCTGAGCCTCTTGCTTTGGATGGGGAGAAGGACACCAGTTGATGAGGCTGGCACTGGGGCGGTGGGGAGGGGATCACACAGGGGCTGTTCCAAGATTCACAGCCCTGGCACTAGGCCTAGACCTAGGTCCAGGGAGACCTTGTGCTCGGGGCTCCCCAGCACCCGCCTCCTGCGCGGGTACAACGGGGAACAGGTGAAGGAAGCCCAAGCCTCTGACAGAGCTGGGGGGGGGGGCCAGGGCTCGGGGCTCCCCAGCACCCGCCTCCTGCGCGGGTACAACGGGGAACAGGTGAAGGAAGCCCAAGCCTCTGACAGAGCTGGGGGGGGGGGGCCAGGGCTCGGGGCTCCCCAGCACCCGCCTCCTGCGCGGGTACAACGGGGAACAGGTGAAGGAAGCCCAAGCCTCTGACAGAGCTGGGGGGGGGGGGCCAGGGCTCGGGGCTCCCCAGCACCCGCCTCCTGCGCGGGTACAACGGGGAACAGGTGAAGGAAGCCCAAGCCTCTGACAGAGCTGGGGGGGGGGGGCCAGGGCTCGGGGCTCCCCAGCACCCGCCTCCTGCGCGGGTACAACGGGGAACAGGTGAAGGAAGCCCAAGCCTCTGACAGAGCTGGGGGGGGGGGGCCAGGGCTCGGGGCTCCCCAGCACCCGCCTCCTGCGCGGGTACAACGGGGAACAGGTGAAGGAAGCCCAAGCCTCTGACAGAGCTGGGGGGGGGGGCCAGGGCTCGGGGCTCCCCAGCACCCGCCTCCTGCGCGGGTACAACGGGGAACAGGTGAAGGAAGCCCAAGCCTCTGACAGAGCTGGGGGGGGGGCCAGGGCTCGGGGCTCCCCAGCACCCGCCTCCTGCGCGGGTACAACGGGGAACAGGTGAAGGAAGCCCAAGCCTCTGACAGAGCTGGGGGGGGGGCCAGGGCTCGGGGCTCCCCAGCACCCGCCTCCTGCGCGGGTACAACGGGGAACAGGTGAAGGAAGCCCAAGCCTCTGACAGAGCTGGGGGGGGGGCCAGGGCTCGGGGCTCCCCAGCACCCGCCTCCTGCGCGGGTACAACGGGGAACAGGTGAAGGAAGCCCAAGCCTCTGACAGAGCTGGGGGGGGGGGGGCCAGGGCTCGGGGCTCCCCAGCACCCGCCTCCTGCGCGGGTACAACAGGGAACAGGTGAAGGAAGCCCAAGCCTCTGACAGAGCTGGGGGTGGGGGGGGCCAGGGCTCGGGGCTCCCCAGCACCCGCCTCCTGCGCGGGTACAACGGGGAACAGGTGAAGGAAGCCCAAGCCTCTGACAGAGCTGGGGGGCGGGGGCCAGGGCTCGGGGCTCCCCAGCACCCGCCTCCTGCGCTACCTTAGCCCGGAGAGTCACAATGCGGGACAGGAGGCCGATGAGGATGTCCGTGTACACGCTCCTCTCGTGGGCCTCGTCGATGATCACCACCTTGTACCGCAGCAGCAGGAAGTCCTGGGGGGAGGTCCGGGGTGAGGCCCACCCTTCCAGCCTGAGCCCCAAGGGCCGCTTCACGTGCCAGAACTCCCACTTGAGGAGACAGTGTTAGAGGAAGGGCAGCTGCTCTTCATCAGAGGTGAGCTGCTCAACTCAGATGCCCGCGGAGTGGGAGGGCAGGTGGGAAATGGACATGAGATGTGGGGTGGGGCCGTGGGCAGTTGGACAGCAGGTGCCACCCAGACAGGGGCCACCCAGACCCAAACTGCATCCACCGCCACCCCCAGGAGTCCCAGTGGCTTCAAAGCCAGGAGGGCTGGAATCACCTTTGCCATCCCCCTGGGAGAATGGCCCTGCCCAAAGGGACGTCACAGCCAGCACGGAGCACAGCTTCTTCACCAGACAGCAGTCCCCCACCCGGGCCCTGCATGCTCTCTGGACACGCATGCCACCCACTTGACCGAATGGCCGGCTCCCTAGGAAGCATGGGGTGCTTCCCCAAGGCCCAAGTGGGCTGACTAGGGAGGCAGCAGCTGGGGTTCCGATTTACAAACGGAAAGTCCTTGGGACGCAGCTTCTGAGGCCAGGGACCGTGAAGACGCTCAAGGGCAAGCCCCAGCGGCCCCTCCCCTTTCCCTCAGCCTGAGGCTGGTACCCCACTCCGAGTCTGGTGCTGCCCCTCACCAAACGCAACTGGACTCGAAGCTCCCAAGAGGGGGCTGTGTCTGGACCCGCCGCGGGGCAGAGCCTGCACACCACAGGCTTTCAGTACACCCCCGGCAAGGCGTGAACTCTGTGAGTCAGTCACAATAAAAATACAAGTTCACATTTCACGAGCACCATCTAGGTACGGGCCACTGTGCTAAGCTGTCAGCATGCACTCTACAACTTCCGCTTCAAAATGATTCTCTAAGGAATGCACCAACATACTCATCAAGAAACTGAGCTTGGAGAGGTTAAGTAACTCGCCCAAAGTCACACAGCAGCACCGTGGGAGTGCTGGATCAACGGGTGGCTTGCCGGCTGCTCATATCCCAGGTGACATCCTAGCACCCCGCCCCCATGCCCACTGGCCTTGCTCTGTGAGCCAGGATCCGCAACCAACCTTCTGGATTTCTTTGAGCAGCACACCATCCGTCATGAACTTGATTCTGGTCTCCTCTGTCACGTTTCCTTCATACCGGATCTGGTAGGAGACGACCCTGTATGGGCAGAGTTCGGGTTAGGGCAGAGCCGCGCCTGGCTGGGGCTGTCGCCACGGGGCCACTACAAGGCAGGCCGTGGAGCAGGCAGGCGGCTTGAGGGCAGGGCCCGCCAGCAACCTGAAACAAGTCCCAGACATCTCCCCAGTCCACTCTCCCCCTCCAAAATCCTGGTTTCTGAAGGGAAGGGAAGGAGCTGTTAAGGGCAACTGAGGAGCCAGGCCCTGAACACCTCGGCCAGAGCCCTCCTCGGATGGCGACTATGCCAGGAGGCGCTGGGGAGACCTGCACATGGGCTGGAGTGTGTTCCAGAGACTTCACAGACTTGGCAACTGTCATCGGGGTACTGCAGCTGTATGTGTTTCACAAAAAGTCCTTGTCTTAATTCAAAAATTAATCTGGTGTGGTGGTGTGCACCTGTAGTCCCAGCTACTCAGGAGGCTGAGGTGGGAGAATTACTTGTGCCCAAGAGGTTGAGGCTGCACTGAGCAAAGATGGCACCACTGCACTCCAGCCTGGGCAACAGAGCCATCTCAAAAAACAAAAAATGGCTCACGCCTGTAAACCCAGCACTTTGGGAGGCCGAGGTGGGTGGATCACCTGAGGTGAGGAGTTCAAGACCAGCCTGGCCAACATGGTGAGACCCCATCTCTACTAACTACAAAAATTAGCCGGGCACCTGCAATTCCAGCTATTCGGGAGGCTGAGGCAGGAGAATCGTTTGAACCCAGGAGGCAAAGGTTGCAGTGAGCCAAGATCGCACCACTGAACTCCAGCCTGTGTGACAAAGTGAAACTCCGTCTCAAAAAAGAAAAAAAAAAAATTAGTTCTTATCTCTCAGATCTGTACAGCAAAATATTGAGGATAAAATAAGATACCTAAGATTTGCTTCTAAACAGTGGGGGGGAGGGGGGCCAGGAGGAGAGTACAGACCCAACAGGGTAGGGCAAGAGTTGACAATTATTACAACTGGGTCTTGGGTACCTGGGGGCTCATTATACTATCCTTTCTACTTATGTATATGCGCCCCCCCACCCTTTTTTTTTTTTTTTTTTTGAGATGGAGTCTCACTCTTGTTGTCCAGGCTGAAGTGCAATGGCGTGATCTCGGCTCATGGCAACCTCTGCCTCTCGGGTTCAAGCGATTCTTCTGCCTCACCCTCCTGAATAGCTGGATTATAGGCATGTGCCACCACACCCACCTAATTTTTTTGTATTTTTCGTAGACATGGGTTTTCTTCATGTTTGTCAGGCTAGTCACAAACTCCCAACCTCTGGTGATCCGCCTGCCTCGGCCTCTCAAAGTCCTGGGATTACAGGCGTGAGCCGCCAAGTCCTGGGATTACAGGCGTGAGCCGCCATGCCCAGTCCCCAAATTTTTTTTTTTTTTCTGAGACGGAGTCTCGCTCTTTCGCCCAGGCCAGACTGCAGTGGTGCTATCTCAATCTCGGTTCACTGCAAGCTCTGCCTCCTGGGTTCACGCCATTCTCCTGCCTCAGCCTCCCGAGTAGCTAGCATTACAGGCACCCGCCACTGCGCACGGCTAATTTTTTGTAGTTTTTTCAAGAGACGGGGTTTCACCGTGTTAGCCAGGATGGTCTCGATCTCCTGACCTCATGATCCACCTGCCTCGGCCTCCCAAAGTGCTGGGATTACAGGCATGAGCCACCACACCCGGCCACCCAGTCCCCAAATTTTTATAATATTTAACAAGTTAAAAAGAGAATGAGGCAGCTTTTTCTAGACGCACGCTGACTATGCACAGAATTGTCCAGGAGGACGTGCAGGAGATGGGCAGTGGTGGCTGCTCCTGGAAAGGAGGCAGGGCATTGGGTGAGAAGGGGCCCCCAGTACTCCATCCCTGCCTTAGCGTCCTCCGAGCCTAACGTACAAAGACAACAAGTCCCCCAACTGGCATGCTGACCCGGGGGCCGGTGGCTCTGTCTGGTCCACCACCACGTCCTGAGAGCCCAGGACGGGCCTGGCACACTAGATGCTGCCTAGTAACATCTGCTGAGTGGGCAGATGAGGCAGGCTCTCACTCTGTGCTCTTTTGTGCCTTCTGGATTTTAGACCATGCTGGACATGTTAGACACAGGCCTCTGCATTATAAACATATGCTCCCAGCCATTGTAAAGCAAGTGCTATATCTGCCTGTTCAAGGCTGCTTTCCAAAGCAAGTCCTACAGACCTACCGCCTGAAGATTTTTTTTTTTTTGAGACAGAGTATCACTCTTCTTGCCCATGCTGGAGTGCAATGGTGCGATCTTGGCTTACGGCAACCTCTGCCTCCTGGGTTCAAGTGATTCTCCTGCCTTAACCTCCCGAGTAGCTGGGATTACAGGCATGTGCCACCACACCTGGCTCATTTTGTATTTCTAGTAGAGACAGGGTTTCTCCATGTTGGTCAGGTTGGTCTCGAATTCCCGACCTCAGGTGATCTGCCCGCCTTGGCCTCCCAAAGCGCTGGAATTACAGGCGTGAGCCACCACACCCGGCCAAGATTTTGTACTTTAGAACCTTGAGTTTTAGATTAACCCGGCAATGCTAGGTACTAGCTCCGTGACTGCCTGCATCTGGCCCCCTGCTCTGTTCTTGAGCCCCTGGATGGGCCACTCTGTCCCCTCGGCACACTGTGCAGGATGTAAGCTTGCTTGGAGGCCCCCTGCTTGGGCAGGTCCTGGAAAGTTCTCTCCCACAATGATTCCCAGTGCTACATGCAGAGGTGACACTCCACCCAGCACCCTCGGCACAGATGCTGCTCACCTCCTCCTGGGCTTCCCACATCTGGGCAAGGCCACAGGACCACCCCATAGTCCGCCCCAGGGAAGTAGAGCCCTCACCGCTGGGACAGATTCATCTCCTTGGCCACTCGCTGGGACATGGCCACGGCGGCCACTCGGCGGGGCTCCGTGACACCGATGATGCTGTCTTCACTGGAGGAGGAAGAACATGGCCATCAACAGTGTGCAGCCCCACCTGTTCATCCCAAAGCCTCATGCAGTTCCACAGCAAGATTTGCCATACTGACCTGGCGCTCACCCAGGGGCGGTGGGAAACAGTGCCAGGCTGCACTACTTTTAACAGCAAACGGAACAGCCCAAAGGCCAACAACACATAGAAAACGGTTCGACATTCACCATGCAGCCGACACCAGGCAGCCGCTAGAAGGAACGGGGCCTGGGGGAACCAGGCTGGGAGCTCTGTTTACGCCAGTCAAGCATAAGCTCCTCCAGACACAGGAACCCGCCAAGCCAATGGGTGGCTGGTCCCAGCTCTGTGGGAACATTAACGCCACAGACCTGCAGCTGCTCTCCCTCGAAAGGCTGCTGACGGGGCTGGCCCTCGCTGGGTGCCTGAACCTGTACAACAGGAGAGCTCCTTCCATTCCCTGTAAATGCGGGGCCCACTGTGCCCAGCCTGTTTGTGCAAACAGGGTGGTTTATGCCGGACACCTGCTTTCCTTTTAGGCATCTAGGATTTCGTTCCTGCCAGGCAGGCCGGGCTTAGGCGACCCCAGTAACAGCCGTGGACCCTGAATCTCTAACAAGCTTCCCTGGTGGAGGATAGTTCCTGTATGGCCACAGGTGGCTACTGGAGAATCCAGTGCGTCCTGTGTGAGTCCACCAGGAGGGGAATCTGGAAGCTGGAGCTGGGCTTCCCCAGAACACCCCAGGTACCACTGCCCTCTGCTGATCGCGTCCTTCGCTGTAATATACCATAGCCATGTGCAGGGTAACATGCTGAGTCCTGGGAGTCCCCGGTCAATCACCGAACCTGAGCATGCTCTTGGGGACCCCAACACACATGGGTCAAAAGTGCCAATAGCAGGCTACACAGTGAAAATAGTAAGCACAGGCTGGGCGGGGTGGCTCACACCTGTAATCCCAGCACTTTGGGAGATCGAGGTGGGTGGATCACATGAGGTCAGGAGTTTGAGACCAGCCTGACCAACATGGTGAAACTCTGTCTCTTGGCCGGGCACAGTGGCTCATGCCTGTAATCCCAGCACTTTGGGAGGCCGAGGCGGGCGGATCACGAGGTCAGGAGATCGAGACCATCCTGGCTAACATGGTGAAACCCCGTCTCTACTAAAAATACAAAAAAATTAGCTGGGCGTGGTGATGGGCGCCTGTAGTCCCAGCTACTTGGGAGGCTGAGGCAGGAGAATGGCGTGAACCCGGGAGGCGGAGCTTGCAGTGAGCCGAGATCGCGCCACTACACTCCAGCTTGGGCAACAGAGTGAAACTCCGTCTCAAAAAAAATAATAATAAAAAGAAAAAAGAAAAAAAAAAGAAACCCTGTCTCTACTAAAAATACAAAAATTAGCTGGGTGTGGTGGCGGGCGCCTGTAATCCCACCTGTTCAGGAGGCTGAGGCAGGAGAATCGCTTGAACCCGGGAGGCGGAGTTGCAGTGAGCCAAGATCACACCACTGTACTCCAGCCAGGGTGACACAGCGAGACGCTGTCTCAAAAAAAAAAAAAAAAAGGAAAAAAGAAAATAGTAAGCACATAGCTCTACGTGCCAGGAATTAAGTGTGCTACGCAAGTTCACTCACTTAATCCACACGACAACCTTGTGAAGTAGGCGCTATTATTCCCATCTCACAGCTGGGGCCCAGAGAGGTTAAGTAGCTTGTCTGAAGTCACACAGCATGCACAGGGCAGATCCAGGATTGGATCCTGGGGAGCCCAGGCTCTTATCGACCTTTCAGGGCATCTCCAGTGTCACTGAGGGACCCAGAGAGAACCCGGTATCCAGCCCCTACCTGCTGAAGCCTGCTTCATAGAGAAACTGAGGCACCTGTGTGGTCTTCCCGCTGCCGGTCTCACCACACACGATGACGATGGGGTGCTCGGCCACAGCCTCCATGATTACTTGCTCTTCGGAGAGAATTGGGAGCTTCAGCCGTTCCTCCTGGAAGGAGAGGAAGTCAGCACTTAGGGAGCAGCAAGACTATAGACAGTGATGGGACCTCCAGGAAGGTGGCAGCTGACACATGGGTGCTGAACAGATGTGCCTGCTGGGGAACAGAGGCCCTGACAGCTGGGGAGGGGACCAGGAGCCATGGTCCAGGAGAGACAGAGACAGGGATCACATCCTTCAGGACACCAGGACTGACATCCCCAGGCACAGCTTGGTTGGGGCAGAGCAGTCTCTCAGAGATATGGGAACCCTCGGCTGTTGCTGGCAGGAGTCTCAATTAATGGCCCAGCCACTTCGATAAATAATCTGGTGCAAATTTTCTCAAAGTTAAGATGTGTGGCCCTGCAGTTCCTCTCCTAGGTACATATTCCAGAGCAGGGGCTTTCTACATTTTTTCCTGTGACTCATGGAAAGAAACACATTTTATATCATGACTCAGTACACACACAGGCATGTATATGTATCATATATGGAAGGAACAGTTCTGTGAAACATGGCTCACCCTAAGGTGTATGCAATGGCGCGATCTCGGCTCACTGCAACCTCTGCCTCCCGGGTTCAAGCGATTCTCCCGCCTCAGCCTCCCGAGTAGCTGGGATTACAGGCACATGCCACCACGCCCAGCTAATTTTTGTATTTTTAGTGGAAATGTGGTTTCACCAGGTTGGCCAGGCTGGTCTTGAACTCCTGACCTCAGGTGATCTGCCCACCTCGGCCTCCCAAAGTGCTGGGATTACAGGCATGAGCCACCATGCCTGGCCAGCAAGCTCATATTCTTAATTTTTGTTCTATTTCTATTCTATTTTATTCCACTTGTTGTATTTATTTACTTTTTGAGACAGAGTTTCACTCTTGTTGTCCAGGCTGGAGTGCAATAGTGTGATCTTGGCTCACTGCAACCTCCACCTCCTGGGTTCAAGTGATTCTCCTGCCTCAGCCTCCTGAGTAGCTGGGATTACAGGCACCCACCACCATGCCCGGCTAATTTTTGTATTTTCAGAGAGATGGGGTTTCACCACGTTGGCCAGGCTGGTGTCAAACTCCTGACCTCAGGTGATCCACCCGCCTCGGCCTCCCAAAGTGTTGGGATTACAGGCGTGAGCCATCGTGCCTGGCCTCCATTTGTTTTTTTTAAAAATATGAGGCCAGGCATGATGGCTCATGCCTGTAATCCCAGCAACTTGAGAGGCCAAGGGAGAGGATTGCTTGAGGTCAGGAATTCAAGACCAGCCTGGGCAACATAGCCAGACTCTGTCTCTACAAAAAAATAAAAATAAAAAAGTTAGCCAGGCATGGTGGCACATATCTGTAGTGCCAGCTACTCAGGAGGCTGAGGTGGGAGGACCGCTTGAGCCCAGGAGGTAGAGGCTGCAGTGAACTGTGATCACACCACTGCACTCCAGCCTGAGTAACAGAACAAGACACTGTCTCAAAAAAAAAAAAAAAGAAAAGATTAAAAGCTACTCAATTCATGACCCAGAGATGGCTATCATGTCATTTGCAAACACTGCCCAAGAGAAACTTCTGCACATGCGCTCATAGGAGAGGGACAAGAACGTTTAAAACAGCAGTGAAGGCCAGTCATGTGCTCATGCCTGTAATCCCAGCACTTTAGGAGGCCAAAGCGGGCAGATTGCCTGAGTTTGGGAGTTGCCTGAGCTTGGGAGTTCAAGACCAGCCTGGGCAACATGGCAAAACCCCGTCTCTACAAAAAAAATACAAAGTTAGCCAAGCGTAGTAGCGTGTGCCCACAGTCCCAGGCTCTTTGGGAGGGTGAGGCAGGAAGGTCACTTGAGCCTCGGAGGCGGAGGTTGCAGTCAGCTGAGATCAAACCTCTGCACTTTAGCCTGGGTGACAGAGTGAGACCCTGTTTCAAACGAACAAACAACAAAAACAGCAGTGAAGATAACAGCAAAAAGCTAAAACAACCAACTATCCAGCAACAGAATACTCATCCTGCGCTATATTCACACCGTGGAATACTCGATAGCAGTGGGGAAAAAGTAAATGAGCCTCAGCTGCCTGCATCAACATGGATGTATCCCAAGATATAATGCTGAGTAACAAAAAAGCAAACTGGAATAACGTAAAGGACATGATGCCACTTTTAAATACAGGCAAACCTACGGTATGTATTGCTTAGGAATATGGACAGGATACGAATAGGGAAAAATTCACAAAGAAAAGCAGGAACTGAAGTCCCAAGGGATGGCAGGGACACGGGATGGAGGAGGCCAAGCCCCTGAGTGACCGCGCGGAGCAGAACCCCACACCCTCCTTGCCACCAGATGGCACTGGGTGATGACATCACCTAGAAGCAAACGTTTGTGGTGTGAAGCCACTGGCACTTTGGGGTCATTTGCTAGAGCGGTCAGCTTACCCTGATGAAGACTTATAAAAGCAGAAAAATGTACTTAGAAGCAGGATCCCAATTCCATTCAACAGCCAACATTACTCCTCTAGGGATCCAGAGTTCCTATGTGGGCTGTGGGCTTTCCATGCCCCAAATCCTTTCATTGTCATCACAACCCAGTGAGACACTCATTGTACCAGGAAGGAAACAGGCACAGAGAGGGGGAGCCCCTTCAGTAGCCGGAATATTCCCATTTTACAGATGCGCGGGAAGTGAGCTGGAGAGCAGGGGAATCAGCACTTCATTTCGGGTCAACTGATTCACAGCCCAAACTCTTGTCTGGATCGGGGCAGCCCAGGCCAGGCCCGCTGGTCAGAGGGCAGTGGCGATGAAGCTACTGCCACCGACCTCCAGGGCCCCGAGCCTGCCAGGCGTGCCACCAGACACCCGCCCTGCACTGTGATCCTCCTCGCGCACCAATCCCTGCCACAGCCTCAAGGGAGGCGCAGTCACTCTCCCCTTTCCCAGATGGGGACATGGAGGCACAGAGAAGGGATGCCCTTGCCCCACTTCACCAGGACGCCCTCTGTGCGCCCCTTGCCCGCTAACCTAGATTCTTAATCACAAACACGGGGTGGCGAACCTGCATTTCCGGGGAGCGGTTCACAGGGATGAAGACGGCGGGCTTAGCCAGGGCCCTGGGCAGTGGTGGGGCTGCAGCTGGAGGAGGAGGAACAGTCATCCCAGCCGGCACGGGCTGACTGCTGGGTGCTGGAGCTGGCGGCAGAGGTGCCACGGTGGTCCCCACACCAGCCTCAGCCGGCTCAGCAGCTGGGTCCTCGTCCAGCTCCGACTCCTCCTCCAGCTCCGATTCTGACTCCTCCTCCTCCTCCTCCTCAGCTGAGGGCCAGCGGCGACGCTTCCGGTGGGCACCGCTGAGGCTGCTGATCTTCTCCTGGCCCGGGGCTACCACCTCGTCAGCCTTCCTGTTGAGATAGCAGAGACTTCAGGCACAGAGGCCCCACCTCAATCCCAGAGGTCAGGACTCCAAGGCCACACCCCTTTCTGCCTCAGGGACTTTGCACCTGCTGTTCCACTCCCTGAAATGCCCTTCCTGCAGATACCTCCTCTCACTCCACTTAAGCCTCTGCTTAAGCACTAGCTGTCAGGGAGACTCCCTGACCACACACAGACCCCACATCTCTCCCTTCTCCCTCCACCTCGCTCTTCCCTGCTTCATTTTCTGCTCAGTGCTTCCCAGCGCGGGACACAGATGCACTCACCTGATGACTTCCCACGATTACATCTCCCGCCATGACACTGGGAAGCTCCTTAAGAGAAAGGACTTTATTTCTGTGCACTGCTCTATCCCCAGGGCCTAGCAGAGAGCCTGGGACAGTCTCTGCACTCGATAAACAGTCACTAACTGACAGTGCTCACAGGCACCAGTCAGGCCTCATGTAAATGAGCAGCATAGGCTGAGGAGACCACAGAGTGGGGTGGGACTGGGTGGGAGGGGCACACAGGCCATTTAAGGGTCAGCAGCTTGGTGGGGACACTGCTGGTGTGGCCGGATCGTCCAACTAGTCGAGACTAGGTGGGAACATGAATTCACCTTGTCGCCCAGGACGGAGTGCAGTGGTGCAATCACGGCTCACTGTAGCTTCAACCTCCCAGGCTCAGGTGATCCTCCCACCTCAGCCGCCAGAGTAGCTGAGACCACAGGCATGAGCCACCATGCCCAGCTAATTTTTGTATTTTTAGTGGAGACAGGGTTTCACCATGTTGGCCATGCTAGTCTCAAACTCCTGACCTCAGGTGATCCACCCGCCTCGGCCTCCCAAAGTGCTAGGATTACAGGTATGAGCCACGGCACCCTTCTGGCTTGGTTGTTCTAAGCCACCGCTGTTTGCAGTAATTTGTTATGGCAGCGCCAGGAAGCTAACATATTGGCAAACAGCACTCATGCCTTAAAAAACGACACAAACCAGTCGGGCGCGGTGGCTCACGCCTGTAATCCCAGCACTTTGGGAGGCCGAGGCGGGCAGATCACCCAAGGTTGGGAGTTCGAGACCAGCCTGACCAACATGGAGAAACCCCGTCTCTACTAAAAATACAAAATTAGCCGGGCTTGGTGGTGCATGCCTGTAATCCCAGCTACTTGGGAGGCTGAGGCAGGAGAATCGCTTGAACCTGGGAGGTGGAGGTTGCGGTGAGCTGAGATCACGCCATTGCACTCCAGCCTGGGTGACAAAGCAAGACTCTGTCTCAAAAAAAAAAAACAAAAAAAAACACGACACAAACCAAACCAAACCCGCTGATGGGCCAAATCCAGCCCTTGACCACCTAATGGCAATTTCTGGCCTAATCAGCTGCACAAAAGCTGGAAGAGCTGTAACAAGGGACTCTACACCACAGGAAAACACCGACATCACTGGAGCGAGAAACTTTGCTGTCCTGTGTGTCGCAGAAGGTTCAGCAGCAACTGTGGCCTTTACCCACTAGAGGCATTTAGGATGACAATGAATTTTCAGCCACTCAGGCCACCATAAAGGTATTTTCTCAAATGTTCCACCCCCAGAGGACCCCATAACCTGTGCGCCCTCCCTAGGGGGCCCTGGAGGGAGGGCAGGGTTAGGAAAGGACTGGCCAACTCACTCTTTGGTGTGGTACATGCGGTCCCCAGTGCCTAGCTTGGAAGTGGCATAAAAGAGTCTCATCTCAGCTTCGGAAGCCTGGACTTCACTCAGCTTCTGTAGCATC
The DNA here is from genome assembly GCF_029289425.2 of Pan paniscus. Lineage (NCBI taxonomy): Eukaryota > Metazoa > Chordata > Mammalia > Primates > Hominidae > Pan > Pan paniscus. The sequence goes on from NC_073259.2 coordinate 133,069,200, forward strand.
TCTGCTCGCTGGGAAAGGAAACGAGTGTGTTATGCATTTGCCATCACGACCCTCTCTTAAGAAGGGAAGTGAGACTCTAATAAAATTTCAGCATCATTAACACCTGGAGTCTTTAAAAATCGGCGGTCAAATTGCAATTCTACTGGTGCATGGTGTTCTTCCATCAACAGACACAGCAAGCTGGCTTTTTTAACCCCTTTTACAGAATCTGGGGTTGTATAAATGAGGTTCTCTGCAGCAGGGTATCACAGTAGAAGATTATGGCCCACCAGATGTCCATCAACAGGAGATGAATAAAGCACAGCTCAGTCATGTACAGCAGTGCTCCCTAGCTGCTCTGAGGAAGGAGGCGGCTTTGTGTGTCTGATGTGAATTGGTCCCCGAGCTACCCTGAGCAATGCTGTGTGCAGGGGGTGTACCCAGTTGGCTTCTTTTAGTTGGGTGAGGGTTTCGTGAGTTTTTACTTTATTGTTCTTGTAATTGTACATATAGGTTTTATACACACTTCTTTTGAGACAGAGTGTCGCTCTGTCACCCAGGCTGGAGTGCAGTGGTGCGATCTCGGCTCACTGCAAGCTCTGCCTCCCGGGTTCACGCCATTCTCCTGCCTCAGCCTCTCCAAGTAGCTGGGACTACAGGCGCCCGCCACCATGCCTGGCTAATTTTTTGTATTTTTAGTAGAGACGGGGTTTCACCGTGGTCTCGATCTCCTGACCTCATGATCCGCCCGCCTCGGCCTCCCAAAGTTCTGGGATTACAAGCGTGAGCCACCGCACCCAGCCTACACACTTCTATGTGTGTATTACACACACACACACACACACACACAGAACAAGGTATAGCACAGCGGGAAAGCACCCTAAATAGGATTTAAAAAGGACACACTGACCAGGCACAGTGGCTCACGCCTGCAATCTCAGCACTTTAGGAGGCCGAGGCGGGTGGATCACCTGAGGTCAGGAGTTCAAGACCAACCTAACCAACATGGTGAAACCATGTGTCTACTAAAAATACAAAAATTAGCCGGGCATGGTGGCGCATGCTTGTGGTACCAGCTACCCGGGAGGCTGAGGCAGGACAATGGCTTGAACCTGGGAGGCAGAGGTTGCAGTGAGCTGAGATCATACCACTGCACTCCAGCCTGGGCAACAGAGCAAGACCTTGTCTCCAAAAAAAAAAAAAAGAACACGCTCACAGGTGAGTAAGTCTTCCCCCTACTAAGGCTCTGGGGACTGCCCATCCACGGCTGCTGGAGAGAGACCCTCAAGCCTCCTGATGTGAAGACACAGCTCCCACGTGCAGTGGCCTCACCAAAAGTCAAACTTGATTCTCATGAAGGCTCCAGGTCAGGGTTCCTCAATCTCAGCACTATTGACATTTAGGGCCAAATAAGTTTTTGTTTTTCTGTGCATTACAGGCTGTTAACAGCATCCCATGGCTCCACCCGCCAGACGCCAGCAGCACTCCCAAGTTGTCACAGCCCAAAATGTCTCAAGACACTGCCAAATGTCCCTGGGGCAGCGGGGGGCGGCACGCAAAACTGTCCCGGATGACAGTCACTGCTACAGATCCAAATACTAATGTACAAAAAACTCAGATGGCAGAGGAGCATGTTTAAAATAAAATTTTAAGGCTGGGCGCAGTGGCTCACGCCTATAATCCCTGCACTCGGGGAGGCCGAGGCAGGTGGGTCACTTCAGGTTGGGAGTTCAAGACCAGCCTGACCAACATGGAGAAACCCTGTCTCTATTAAAAATAACAAAGTTAGCCGGACGTGGTGGTGCATGCCTGTAATCCCAGCTACTCGGGAGGCTGAGGCAGGAGAATCGCTTGAACCCGGGAGGTGGAGGTTGCGGTGCGCCGAGATCATGCCATTGCACTCCAGCCTGGGCAACAAGAGCAAAACTCCATCTCAAAAAATAATAAAATAAAATAAAAATTTTAAAATCCAGAAGGTAGGAAACTGTAAGACAAACAACAAATAAACTACAATGGGAAAAAAAAACAAGAAAAGGGTGAGGAGTATCCATGAAACAACAGGAAATTTAACCACTTGCTAGATGTTTGATATTAAAATAAAAGATTAGGTGTGCTAATGGTATTCTGGTCATTTTTAAAAGTCTCTACTTATAGAGATACAAATTGAAATATTTATGGATATAATGCTATGTATAGTGGGTTAAATGGCAGCCTCCCTCAAAGACGTGTTCGTATCCCAGAACTTGCGAACGTGACCCTATTTGGAAAAAGGTTTTGTAGATGTAATTACGTAATTACGTGAAGGATCTCAAGATGAGATGATCCTGAGTATCTGAGCGCGACCTAAATCCAATGAGAAGCGCCCTTCGAAGAGACACACGGAGGAAAGGCCGAGGGAAGAGGGAGGCAGAGATTGGAGTGACGCAGCCACAAGCCAAGGGAACGCCTGGAGCTGCCAGAAGCAGGAAGAGGCCAGGAATGACCCTCCCCTGAGCCCAGTGAGGAGCACCGCCCTGCCAACACCTTGATCTCAGACTTCTGGCCTCCTAAGCTGGGAAGGAACAAATTTCTATTGTCCTAAGCCCCTCAGTTTGTGGTCATTTGTATGACATCCCCAGGAAACTAGTACAGATTCACTGTATGTGGGATTTGCTTCAAAGTGACCCAGGGGTGGGAAAGTGACCAGCAGTGGAGATAATCCAAGATTGACCAGGGGCTGATCAATGTTGGAGCTGACGATGGGCACATGGGAGTTCATCATACTGTTCTCTTTACTCTTGCAAATGTTTGGATTTCCCTTGCAAATGTTTGAATTTCCCATGACAAACTTTTTTCCTCTATGAAAAAATTAAGGTTGGCCGGGCATGGTGGTTCACGCCTATAATCCCAGCACTTTGGGAGGCCGAGGCGGGCGGATCACGAGGTCAGGATATCAAGATCATCCTGGCTAACATGATGAAACCCCGTCTCTACTAAAAATACAAAAAAAAAAAAAAAAATAGCCTGACGTGGTGGCACGCGCCTGTAATCCTAGCTACACAGGAGGCTGAGGCAGGAGAATCACTTGATACCAGGAGAACCCAAGATCATTTCACTGCACTCCAGCCTGGGCAACAGAGCAAGACTCCATCTCAAAAAAAAAAATTTTTTTTAAGGTTTGGTAGAGCCAGAAAAGATGTCGGGGGTGGGGGAACAAAACAAAAAAGAAAAAAAAATTAAATTTAAATTAAAAAAAAAAAAGAAGAAAAAACAAGGAAAAAAGTTTGACATTCTCTGGAATAGTTCAGTTCAGTTCCTCTGCCATAGTAGCTGCATTTCAAGTGCTCAACAGCAATATGTGGTTAGTGGCTACTGCACTGGACCATGCACTGGAATTTTCCTCCTTCCAGAAAGTTCTATTAGTTGCACCACAGAGACACCCTCAGGAGGAGAGAGACCCCCCATCTCTCTCTATGCTAGAGAGCCACTTGCAGACCCTGCCCGAGTGGGGTGTACCTGGCTCTTTTTCTCCTTCTGTTCTAAGATTTTCTGCAGCACTTTCTTCTCCTTCTTGGTCAGAGGCTTCTTCTCCTTCTTCGACAGGGGAGGGGCTTTGGTCTTCTTTTTCTTCTTCCCCGGTAGAACGAGCGCGTTGCTTGCATCAACTCCCTTCAACGTGTCCTTGTCTGAAAGATCACAGTTATTAAGTCCCCATTCTCCTTGAGGTAGCTCTGGTCCCGCCTCCCATAGGCCCCCTGACCTGCATGGGGGCCTCCTGAGCCTGCACACAGGAACAGGGGGAACTGTGAGCTCAAATCTATTTTCATAACAATACTATGATGTTCTCAAGGCCGGGCGCAGGGGCTCATGCCTGTAATCCCAGCACTTTGGCATGCTGAGGCAGGTGGCTCACTTGAGGTCAGGAGCTCGAAACCAGCCTGGCCTATGTGGCGAAACCCTGTCTCTACTAAAAATACAAAAATTAGCCAGGTGTGGTGGTGGGTGCCTGCAATCCCAGCTATTTGGGAGGCTGACAGGAGAATCTCTTGAAACTGGGAGGTGGAGGTTGCAGTGAGCCGAGATCGTGCCACTGCACTCCAGCCTGGGCGACAGAGTGAGACTCCGTCTCAAAAAAAAAAAAACCAAAAAAAAATACTATGATTTTCTCTTGTTTTTTTGAGACGGTGTCTCACTTTGTCCCCCAGACTAGAGTGCAGTGGCGTGATCTCTGCTCACTTCAACCTCCGCCTCCCAGGTTCCAGCAATTCTCCCGCCTCAGCCTCCCGAGTAGCTGGGATTACAGGCATGTACCACCATGCCCCAGCTAATTTTTGTATTTTTAGTAGAGACGGGGTTTTACCATCTTAGACAGGCGGTCTCAAACTCCTGACCCCAAGTTAGCCACCCGCCTCAGCCTCCCAAAGTGCTGGGATTACAGGCGTGAGCCACTGCGCCCAGCCTGATGTTCTAAGAGCGTACGGTGGGGCCGGGCGCGGTGGCGCACGCCTGCAATCCCAGCACTTTGGGAAAATCACCTGAGGCCAGGAGTTGGGGACCAGCCTGGCCAACATGGCAAAACCCTGTCTCTACAAAAAATACAAAAACTAGCCAGGTGTGATGGCATGCACCTATAATCCCAGCTACACGGGAGGCTGAGGCACGAGAACTGCTTGAACCCGGGAGGTGGAGGTTGCAGTGAGCAGAGATCACGCCACTGCACTCCAGCCTAGGCGACAGAACAAGCCTCTATTTCAAAAAAAAAAAAAAGAAAGAAAGTATATAGTGGACTGGGCTAAGTTTCTGTCATATCTATTTCTAAACATAATAGTTTGAAAGTATACAATCTAGACAATTTTAGAAGAATTCAGTTATCACATCACTCCACCAACTGCAGAATCTTAGGTAAGACAGACCTTAGCAAGTACCTGTGTCTGCCTGACGTCTGATGCTGGGGTTTGCTCTCTGGTGTTCCTGTGTGGGGAGGATCTGATTCTTTGATTAACCGTTCGGTTTCTACGTCTTTATGTTACAAAGAGGACAGGTTTTGTGACCCTAATTAATTAAGTACAATGGGCTGGGTGCGGTGGCTCACGCCTGTAATCCCAGCACTTTGGGAGGCCGAGGCAGGCAGATCACCTGAAGTCAAGAGATTGTGCCACTGCACTCCAGCCTGGCGACAGAGCAAGGCTCCATCCCAAATAAATAAATAAATAAAAGAAGGTAATCTGAGTCATGTTCTTATGAGATTCCTCTGGCCCCTGAAAAAGGCAGGGATACATGGAAATGTCCTGTTCTGATGTGAGAAACAACTTTCCCCAAATCTCTGGGTCTGAGAGACCTCAGCCCCTCTGCTCAGGTGGTCCAGTTCCAAGTGTCAGCCCAGTGTCTACGGCTGTCTTTGAGGTGCCATCCTGAATTGTCACTGCCATCATAACGGTTGTCACCTGTCCCGGGAGACACCCCACCTCTGTAACCTTTCTTTATTTTTCAAAGCAACATATTTTCCCAAATTACCATCTCCAAAACTCTGATAGGAGGTAAGACGGCTACTACAGGTTAAATATCCCTTTCCAGAAATGCTAGGAACCAGACGTGTTTTAGATTTAGGAATATCTGTATTCTATTCACTGGTTGAGCATCCCTAATCTAAAAATTTGAAATCTGGAATGCTCCAATGAGCATTTCCTTAAGTGTCATGTTGACACTCAAAAACTTTTGAATTTTGGAGTATTTTGGATTAAGGCTGCTCAACGTGTGCTACTGGTCCCATTCTGCAGATATGAAAACGAAGGCACAGAGATGTTAGGGGATCTGCCTCAACTCCCAGCCTGTCTGTGGAACTGTTTTTTTTTTTTGAGATGGAGTCTCGCTGTCTCACCCAGGCTAGAGTACAGTGGTGCGATCTTGGCTCACTGCAACCTCCGTATCCTGGGTTCAAGCCATTCTCCTGCCTCAGCCTCCCGAGTAGCTGGGACTACAGGTGCCCACCACCACGCCTCCTCTGCTCTAAACGCTCCCATGGCTGCCTTCTCCCATAGAGAAAAAGCCCCAGTCCTCGCCAAGACTGCAGTCCAGGCCCAACCTGCCCTGGGCCCCTGTTTTTTCTCTCATCTCCAGGCAGCCACTCAGGTCTCCTTCAGATCTTGACTCTAACAGAGTGATGTCTTCTCCAGCAACTCTATGGGATGCTGCAACCCACCTAATGGCCTCTTCTGTTTTATCTGCTCACTGTAGCCACAGAAATTTCTATATGTTTATTCTTTGCCTGTCTCCTCCTATACAGCAGGTAAACTCACGGATTTTCTAAAAATCTCCCTTTCTGCTATGTCTCCAGTGCCTAGAATAGTGCCTGGCATGTAATAAGGGCTACTCCTAAAAAGGGGTCTGAGAGAAATGTCAGCCAGCCTGGAGCTGAGCAGACAAGACTGGGCTGAAAATACACATTTGGGGGTCGCTGGAGATTATAAAGAGATTATAATCGAAGTCATGGGAACGGATGGAACTACTCCTATTTTTTTTGCCAAATTCTCCATGTTACTATTTGAGGGCGAGAGAAATCCCGGGTATTCCATATACACTGTTAAAACTAGGCTGTCACTAAGCCCCTCTCCTTTGGATCATCTGGAATGGGGGTCCCATTCCCCCATTCCAGATGATCCATCCCACCCCTCTGGGATCCCCACCCGAGAGTCCTGGAGGCAGGGCACAGGCCGCCCTGGGAAATCCCCGAAATCCAGCCCCCGTCCGGGGATGTCTTACCCTCCAGTTCCAGCTGCACAGGGGGCGGCTCGGGGGGGCCCTTCGAGGGGCCGGGGCCCGCCTGCTGGCGCCCCTTGATGTTGTAGCGCCGGCGCAGCTTCCCCATGGCGACTAGGCCAGGGTGGGCGCTCCAGCGGGCCGGACGAGCAGAGCAATCCGAAACCCAGCCCACGTGGGTTCCCAGACCACCAACTCCGGCAGTGAGACTTCCGGGTTGCGTTATCGCGAGAGCTGTAACTGACTTTGCCGCTGAGGGGCGGGGTTGCAAGAGAAATCCAGCGAAGAGGAGAGGCGGAGCCGGGCCGGGCAGGGGGCGGGACTATTTAGAGAAGTAGGCGGGGCCTGAGGTCCCAGCGCAGGCCCGAGTTTAAGTCCTGGGCTGTTCTCGCTTGGGGTAGTCTGGGTTTAAATATGAATTATATCTACTGATACTAATTTGGCTGCTTGGGAGTGGAAGTGTTTTGCCACCTTTTAAAATATACCCCTCCCCCAGTACTCCAAACTTCTTCCCCCCAACCCTGGTTTGCGCATCTGTATTTTCTGATATTCCTACAAGAAACGTATTAGTCGTGTACTTTTAAAAAGACACCAGATATTTCCATCACAGGGATAGATGGAAGATCTAAAAGGAGGCCTCTACGGGCGCGGTGGCTCACGCCTGTAATCCCAGCACTTTTGGAGGCCGAGGTGGGTGGATCACGAGGTCAGGATTTCAAGACCAGCCTGGCCAAGATGGTGAAACCCCCGTCTCTACCAAAAATACAAAAAAAAATTAGCTAGGCCTGGTGGCAGGCGTCTGTAATCCCAGCTACTCGGGAGGCTGAGGCAGAGAATTGATTGAACCCGGGAGGTGGACGTTGCAGTGAGCCGAGACTGCACCACTGCACTTCAGCCTGGGCAACAGAGCTAGACTCTGTCTCAAAAAAAAAAAAAATACAGTTGTCTATTAGATAACTTTAAATTCCCATTACCGCATCACATTGTAACACACTGGGAAACAATGCATTATTATTATTATTATTGAGACAAGGTCTGGCTTTGTTGGCCGGGCTGGAGTGTAGTGGAGCAATCTCGGCTCACTGCAACCTCTGTCTCCCGGGTTTAAACGATTCTCCTGCCTGCCTCAGCCTTCCGAGTAGCTGGGACTACAGGTGCCCACCACCACCCCCAGCTAGTTTTTGTATTTTAGTAGAGATGGAGTTTCACCATGTTGGCCAGGCTGGTCTCAAACTCCTGACCTCAGGTGATCTGCCTGCCTCGGCCTCCCAAAGTGCTGGGATTACAGGCGTGAGCCACCGCGCCCGACTCTTTTTTTTTTTTTTTTTTTGAGAGATAAGATCTCACCCTGTGGGCCAGGCCAGAGTGCAGTGGTGCAATCACCACTCGCTGCAGCCTTGACCTGTCCTCCCACCTCAGCCTCCTGAGTAGTTAGGACTACAGGCACACACCACCATAACCAGCTAATTTTTCTTTTTTTTTGTAGAGATGGTGTCTCCCTATGTTGCTTAGACTGGTCTCAAAATTCTGGGCTCAAGGGATCCGCTTGTCTCGGCCTCCCAAAGTGCTGGAATTACAGGCATAAGCCACTGCGAAGGCCTTAATGAATGACATTTAAAAAAATCATAATTAGCGTATCAAATCTGTGGGGTTTTTTGTTTGTTTGCTTGTTTTTGTTTTTTTGAGACAGAAATCTCCCTCTGACGCCCAGGCTGGAGTGTAGCGGAGCAATCTCGGCTCACTGCAACCTCCACCTCTCGGGTTCAAGCGATTCTCCTGTCTCAGCCTTCCAAGTAGCTGGGATTACAGGCACCCACCAAGATGCCCATCTAATTTTTGTATTTTTAGTAGAGATGGGGTCTCACCATGTTGGCCAGGATGGTCTCAAACTCCTGACATCAAGTGATCGGCCCACCTTGGCCTCTCAAAATGATGAGATTACGGGCCTGAGCCACTGCACCCAGGCTCAAATCTGTGTTTTTATGGATTTTGTTGCTTAGGATGATAGTGATCTAAAGTTTCTTCTTTAAATATGTTTATTTAAATAAACTAAAAGTTTAAGAAACGTTTAAAAAATGTTAAGTAGGTAGTAGTACACTTGCCTATATTTCCTTCTAAAATGTAATATATCAGTGAATTACCTTCCAGAAGGTATAGACCATTCTAGACAGCAAGAAGAAGGCAGATACATAACAGCATGGATGGATCTCACAAATATAAAGTTGAACAAAAGCCGGGCGTGGTGGCTCACGCGTGTAATTCCAGCACTTTGGGAGGCCGAGGCAGGCGGATCACCTGAGGTCAGGAGTTTGAGACCAGCCTGGCCAACATGGCGAAACCTGTCTCCACTAAAAATACAAACATTAGCCGGGTGTGGTGGCGCATGCCTATAGTCCCAGCTACATGGAAGGCTGAGGCAGGAGAATGGCTTGAACCCCGGAGGCGGAGGTTGCAGTGAGCCAAGATCATGCCACTGCACTCCAGCCTGGGCAACAGAGCAAGACTCCGTCTCAAAAAATAAAAAAATAAATTAAAAAAAAAGTTGAACAAAAGAAGCCAACCCCCAGAGTACTGTGTGGTTCCATTTACATAAACTTCAAACACAGGCAAATGAATCCCCTAAATTTTAAGAGGAACATAGTGAATGGGAGGGGACAAAGGGAGGCTTTTGGGGGGGAACTGGTAATGTTTCGTTTCTTGATTTGGGTGCTGGTTACCTTGGGTATTCAGTTTGTGAAAATTCATAAAAATTTATATGATTGTGTATTTTTCTGTATGTTATACCTTAATTAAAAAGTTTATTGTTATTATTATCATTTTTTATAGAGATAGGTTTCACTATGTTGGCCAGGCTGGCCTTGAACTCCTGTGTTCAAGCAATCCTCCTGCCTTGGCCTCCCAAAACAAGCTTGTGCCACTACACCTGGCGTAAAAAAAGGTTTTTGTTTTGTTTTCTTTTGTTTTTGGGACGGAGTTTCACTCTTGTTGCCCAGGCTGGAGTGCAGTGGCTTAGTCTCGGCTCACTGCAACCTCCACCTCCCAGGTTTAGGCGGTTCTCCTGCCTCAGCCTCCCGAGTAGCTGGGATTACAAGCAGGCACCACCATAACTGGCTCGTTTTGGGTTTTTTTTTTTTTTGAGACGGAGTCTCCCTCTGTTGCCCAGGCTGGAGTGCAGTGGCACGATCTCGGCTCACTGCAACTTCCGCCTCCCGGGTTCATGCCATTCTTCTGCCTCAGGCTCTGAGTAGCTGGGACTACAGGCGCCCGCCGCCACGCCCGGCTAATTTTTTGTATTTTTAGTAGAGACGGGGTTTCACTGTGTGTTAGCCAGGATGGTCTCGATCTCCTGACCTCGTGATCCGCCCGCCTCGGCCTCCCAAATTGCTGACCTTGTGATCTGCCCGCCTCGGCCTCCCAAAGCGCTGGGATTACAGGCGTGAGCCACGGCGCCTGGCCTCATTTTGTATTTTTAGTAGAGACGGAGGGATTTCTCCATGTTGGTCAAGCTGGTCTCGAACTCCCGACCTCAGGTCTCCCGCCTCAGCCTCCCAAAGTGCTGGAATCACAGGCGTTAACCACCGCACCCGACCTACAAAAAAGTTTTTAAAAAGATAAACAATACAGGAAAAAATGTGTAAAGGACATGAATAGGTAATTCACAGAGAAGTAATTCAAATGGCCAATAAATCTATGAAAATCTTACTAGGAATCCAGAAAATGTAAATTCAAAAATAAGAGCATTTTGTATTCTTTGGATTGGCAAAAATTGAGTTTTATTTTCTTGGTTGTCTAAAAAAAATGTTGGTTAGACTTGATTTGTTTGATTTAGGATGCACACAAGGTCCTTGCATTGCATGGGTTATTATGGCTCTCAAGTCTTTAAAACCAATTATCCTCCTCTTCGCTCACCTTTTATGCCGCTTATTTATTGAACAAACTGGGTCGTTTGTTTGGTAGAATGCCCCACATGCTGGAGTTGGTTGGTTGCTTCTGCTGCTTCTAAGTTTTCCTTACCTGCCATATTTCCTGTAAACTGTAGGTTTGATCTAGAGGCCCCATCAGGTTCATGCTCAACTTGTCTTGGCAAGAATCCATCGCAGGTGGCGCTGGTACTTCCTGGCACTAAGATCGATTGGCGGGACCGGGACTTCGCGGCTTGGCCCCTCCATTTTCAAGTTCCCCGCCAAACCCTCGCCTCTTGGTTTTACCCATTTCTGATGATCATCGCGTGAATCCATCATTCTATTGAGGGGTGCCAAATACTTTTCCGATTCTCTCATTCATCCTCATGTATTAGCTGGACTTTGCTAAAAGAAAGTCCCTCCCCAACTATTTTGGGGCTCTGAAATACAGTTCATTCAGGAAGGGCAGGAGGATGCCTGATGCTTTCTTGTTATTTAAAATTTTCAGGATGAATGAGCTGATGCCCACGAGGGCCAATTTTGGGGTACCATTATAATACATTCAGGGAGATTACATATATGTCTATTTCATGTTTTTCAATCAGTTGCAGTCACTTTCCTGGTTGAAGCTGTTGCAAGTTTTACAGGCACGGGTTGCTTTTCCACGGATAAGTTAAAAAAGAGAATTTTTTTTTTTAAATGATGAGAAGCCGCACCGGGTCGGGGCAGGCTTCCGGGAGGCGGGCGCGGGGCCCCGGCGCCGGGTCGCCTTGGTCCCGCGCCGGGGGCGGGGCGCGGCGTGGGCTGGGCCGTGCGCCTTTGCGCGCGGGGCGGGGCGGGTGGCGCAGCGGCGGCGGCGGCGGCGGCGGCGGCCGCGGCTGTGGGTTAAGGCGCGGCGCGCGGCCCCCGAGCGCGCCAACCTTGCCCTAGCCGGAGCCCGCTGCGGCCCAGCGCACGGCCCTCACCCCGCATCGCGACCTCGCGCCCCGCCGGCCGAGCATGGGCGCGCGCGCCTCAGGCGGGCCCCTGGCCCGGGCCGGGCTCCTGCTGCTGCTGCTGCTGCTGCTGCTCGGGCTGCTGGCCCCGGGCGCGCAGGGGGCGCGGGGCCGCGGCGGCGCGGAGAAGAACAGCTACCGCCGCACGGTCAACACCTTCTCCCAGAGCGTCAGCAGCCTGTTCGGCGAGGACAACGTGCGCGCCGCTCAGAAGGTGGGCGCCGGGCCCGCGCCCGCGGTCACCTTGCTCCGGTCGCCACGCACCTGGCTACCGGGGCCGACCTGGGAGGAGCGCGGCCTCCGGGGCTGCCCGCCCGGCCGGCGCGCGGGAAGAGGGGGTCCGGCCTGCGCCTCGGGGCCTGCCGCCTGCGGCCCCCGCCGGGCCTGACCAGTGCGGGTCTGGGCGGCCGGGCCTCGGGGCGCCCTCTGCTCTGCGCCGCGCTTCTCCTTGGACCTTGCCCCCGCGGTCGGCGCAGCCAGAGTCTCTGCCGGCTGCGCTGACGCCTGCCGCGCGTCTCATTCATTCATTCACCGCGTTTGAATGGCTCCTACTGTGAGCCAGGCAGCACACTGGCGCTCTCGGTCCCCACGCGGCTGCGCCCTCCCCAGCTACCCCGGGTTTGTCCTAGCCTCGCATCCCGACCCACTTCCCCTGGGACCTTCTGCCCCACTCCTCCTCCTGCTTTGAAGATACTTGGAGTTGTTTTTACTTTACAGGAAAAGAAGGGAGCAATGCTATTTGCTCGGTGGCTTTGGGAAACCGAGCACCTACTGTGTGCGGGGCCTTTCGCGTGGAGCCTTTTGTTTAGTTTGGGGAGGTCCCGGATCCTGCAGCCTCCTGGGAAGAGTGTTGAGTCCCAGGAGGATCGCAGGGGGTTTTCCCCAATTCCTGCTCTCTGGAGCTAGGTGCGACAGGGGTGCCATTCCGGGCCGAAGTCCGCCGACCAGCTCCTGAGAAGGAGGAAGTTACTGGGGACGGTTGTGTGTGGTATTGCGGTTCCTTTGCTGTTCCCTGGGGAGGAGGGGGCTCTTGCTTGCTGCCAGCCTTCCTGGGGTTTTGGAGTCAGAGAAGTTTGGGTTCAAGTTGGAGCTCTACCAGTTGGATGACTTTGGGGAAGTGACTTCACTTCTTTGAGCCTGTTTCTTTATTTGTTAAATGGGGATAGTAATCATTCCCCTTCATTGCGAGGTTGTAATTATGACTAGTTGGTACCTTCCTGGCCCAGAATCATGGCTAAAAAGTTAAAGTTTTCTGCTCATTGAGAGGGAGTGGGGAATAGAAGGGAATATGAAGGCCGAAATCAGATTGACTGCATGTTCTTACTGGATAACATGAAAGGTTAATTTGTTAGGAAAACGGTAAGTTTTGACCTCCCTCTCCTGTGGGCAGGGGCGCCTCTTGCACAGGTGGGTCTGTGTCTTCATACATGTAGGGGAGAGAACGCTTTGTAGGTGGCCAAAGAGGGGCAAAGAAGCAGGGCTGAACGCCTGAATGTGGAAAGGTTGCCCTGGAGTCTGGCGGGGGAAAGGATCAGGGGTGTGAGTGCAGGGAGTCTCACTTACTTCCTCTTGATGCCGTTTCGGAGCTATTTGAAGGCAGAAATCATTTGTTTTAGAGCAAAAATAAGCCTGTCTTTTTCACGCAGGGTGACCACAGGATCCCCATGTCTCAACTGACGGTGGTTCCATGTGACAATCTAAGGCCAACAAACATGAAATACGAGTGGTTATTTAAGACTTTTACTTAAATAAGACAATCTGTATTCTGGCAGAGCATCTCCGAATCTGGGGGTCAGAGCTCTTCCTGGGCTAAACCGGGGTTTGTGCCTTTAATAGAGATACTAATGATTACTAAGTGCTTTTGTAGATAGAATAATCTTATGTAATCCTTAGAATGACCCTGTGCGGTAGGTACTGTTACTGTTCCCATTTGACAGATGAGGAAACTGAGACACAGAGCAGTGAAGTGGCTGGTTTCAGGTCAGATGAGTGGCAGAGCCAGGATGTGAACCTAGGCAGAGTGGACATGGAGCCCACATTAGTATCTCTCGCCTGTTTTCCTGCTTCATGACCCCTTCCCTGTTCCCCGAGTCAGTACAGCATCCAGAGGCTGACCTGACTTCTTTCCTTTTTGTTTTTTTGAGACGGGGGTCTGGCTCTGTTGCTCAGGCTGGAGTGCAGTGGCGTGATCTCGTCTCACTACAACCTCCACCTCCCAGGTTCAAGCGATCTTCCCCACTCACCCTCCCAAGTAGTTGGGATTACAGGTGTCCACCAGCATGCCTGGCTAAGTTTTGTATTTTTAGTAGAAAAGAGGTTTCACCATGTTGACCAGTCTGGTCTCAAACTCCTGACCTCAAGTGATCCTCCTGCCTCGGCCTTCCAAAGTGCTGGGATTACAGGTGTGAGCCATTGCACCTGGCCTGACTTATTTTATTTCCTGCTGAGTGTAGCCCACACTGGCCAGGCTTGGGGATATTGTTTTGTTAATTTTATGGTTTTTTTTTAAATTTAATCAATTAATTTATTTTTTGAGACGGACTCTTACTCTGTCACCCAGGCTGGAGTGCGTTGGCACGATCTTGGCTCACGGCAACGTCTGCCTCCTGGGCAAGCAATTCTCCTGCCTCAGCCTCCTGAGTAGCCGGGATTACAAGTGAGTAGCCGGGATGACAAGTGAGCACCACCACATCCGGCTAATTTTTTATGTTTTTGGTAGAGATGAGGTTTCATCATGTTGGCCAGGCTGGTCTCAAACTCCTGACCTCAAGTGATCTGCCGACCTCAGCCTTCCAAAAGTGCTGGGATTACAGGCGTAAGCCACCGTGCCCAGCCTGTTTTGTGAATTTTAAATAAAGGAAAACTGGGTCTGCTAGCAACTGTAGTTTTCAGCATGCCTGGGTTTACGAATTAGAGCCAAACCTGCTTTGTGAAGTTTAATGGTATTTAAAAAAACACCCCATAGTCTTTTTTTTTTTTTTTTTTTCCGAGATGGAGTATTGCTTTGTCACCCAGGCTGGAATGCAGTGGTTCAGTCTTGGCTCATGGCAACCTCTGCCGCCCAGGTTCAAACAATTCTCCTGCCTCAGCCCCCTGAGTAGCTGGGATTACAGGCATGTGTGCCACCATGCCCGGCTAATTTTTGTATTTTTAGTAGAGATGGGGTTTCACCATGTTGGCCAGGCTGGTTTCGAACTCCTGACCTCGTAATCCGCCCTCCTCAGCCTCCCAAAGTGCTATGATTAGAGGCGTGAGCCACCGTGCCCGGCCTCCCATATTCTAATCTAGGACTTGTCTGAAATACCCCTATGACCATCCTGTTTGGAGCATGGGAACAGACATGAGTTTGAATCCTAGCTGTTTCTCACTCGCTCTGTGACCCTGAGCCAGTTGCTTTACTTCTCTTTTTTTTTTTTGCTTTACTTCTCTTTTTTCTTTTTTTTTTTGAGATGCAGTCTCGCTTCTTCTCCCAGGCTGGAGTGCAATGGCGAGCTCTCGGCTTACTGCAACCTCCACCTCCCGGATTCACGAAATTCTCCTGCTTCAGCCTCCCTACTAGCTGGGATTACAGGCAGAAGCCACCACGACCAGCTAATTTTTGTATTTTTAGTAGAGACAGGGTTTCACTGTGTTGGCCAGGCTGGTCTCGATCTCATGACTTCAGGTGATCTGCCTGCCTCGGCCTCCCAAAGTGCCGGATTTACAGACGTGAACCACCGTGCACCACCCAGTTGCTTTACTTATCTGTGTCCCATTTGTTCAGAGGAGATAAATTGGGGAATTAAAGGAGATTGGTTGGGCTGCACAATGCCAGGGACTGAATAAGCATTTAGTAAATGGTAGAATATTTCTATATGAAGGGAATTTGTCTGGTAGGAGGTAATAGACTTGTTAATTCCTTTAAAAATTATTAAGTGATGCCCTGGCATGGTGGCTCACACCTGTAATCCCAGCACTTAGGGAGGCCAAGGTGGGCAGCTCATCTGAAGTCAGGAGCTCGAGACCAGCCTGGTCAACATGGCGAAACCCTGTCTCTACTAAAAATACAAAAATTAGGCCAGGTGTGGTGGCTCACGCCTGTAATCCTAGCACTTTGGGAGGCCAAGGCGGATGGATCACCTGAGGTCAGGAGTTCAAGACCAGCCTGACCAACATGGTGAAAGCCCGTCTCTACCAAATACAAAAAATTAGCCAGGCGTGGTGATGCATGCCTGTAATCCCAGCTACTTGGGAGCCTGAGGCAGGAGAATCACTTGAACCCGGGAGGCGGCCGTTGCAGTGAGCCAAGATTGCACCATTGCGCGCGCCAGCCTGGGCAACAAGAGTGAAACTCCGTCTCAAAAAAAAAAAAAAAAAATTAGCTGGGCGTGGTGGTGCAAGACTGTAATCCCAGCTACTTGGGAGGCTGAGGCAGGAGAATAGATTGAGCCCAGGAGGCTGACGTTGCGGTGAGGTTGAGTCGCCCCACTGCACTCAAGCCGGGGGGACAGAGACTCCGTCTCAAAAAAAATTATTAAGCAACTTATACACATGTGTTCATAGCAACACTTTTTACGATAGCTAAAAAGTGGAAATATCCCAAATGTCTTATCAGCTGATGAAGGGATAAAATGTGATGTGTCTGTATAATGAAATATGATTCAGCCATAAAAAGGAATGAAGTATTGCTATATGCTACAACTTGGACGAACCTTGAATAAAAAAATGAGAGAAGCCAGTCACGAAAGGGCACACATTATATGATTCCATTTACAGCATATGAAATATCTGGAATAGGAAGATCCATAGAGACAGAAAGCAGATGGGTGGTTGCCAGGGGCTGGGGGAGGGAGCAATGGGGGAATTACTGCTTAATTGATCTAGGGTTTCCTTTTGGGGTGATGACAGATTGTGGAACTAGATAATAATGGTTGCATGATATTGTGAACGTACTCATGCCACTGAATTGTACACTTTAAAATGGTTAAAATGGCCAACTTTATGTGTATATGACTACAATTTTTTTTAAAAATTGGCCTGGTGCAGTGGCTCACATCTGTAATCCCACCACTTTGGGAGGCCTAGGTGGGAGGATTGCTTGGGCCCAGGAGTTTGAGACCAGCCTGGGCAACATAGTGAGACCCCATCTACGAAAAACCAAAACCTTTGGCTAGGCATGGTGGCGCACACCTGTGGTCCCAGCTACTTGGGAGGTTGCATAGGGAGGATCGCTTGATCCTGGGAGGTTGAGACTACAGTGAGCTGTGATCACACCACTGTACTCCAGCCTCAGGGACAGCACAAAACTCTTTGTCTCCAAAAAAAACAAACAAATGAAAAATTTCAAGCACCTACTGTATGTGGAGAAAATGATTCCTCTCAGGCAGAATATAGCTGGACTGATGTGGTGGAAACATCCTGAATGCCAGGTCAAGAAACTAGTACTTTTTTCCCTTGCTCCTTGGTCGTAGTTGCATGGAATACAATTTCATGTAGTTCTGAAGGTTAAGAAACTAACTCCACTTCCCACTACTGACCCGTCTCCCACCCCCTTCCCCGAAGCAGCCAGATATTCTGAACATGTATAAATATATGGATCTATAGATCTGCTCCCTATTGTTGGTTTTTGTTTATTTTGCACTATGCGCACTGTTTTGTATTTTTATTTTATTTTTCCCTGAAACAGAGTCTCCCTCTGTCGCCCAGGCTGGAGTGCAGTAGCTCAATCTTGGCTCACTGCAGTCTCTACCTCCCGGGCTCAAATGATCCTCCTGCATCAGCCTCTCAAGTAGCTGGGATTACAGGTCTGCACCGCCATGCCCTGCTAAGTTTTTTATTTTTTATTTTTATTTATTTATTTATTTATTTTTCTTGAGACGGAGTCTCCCTCTGTCGCCCAGGCTGGAGTGCAGTGGCACAATTTCGGCTCACTGCAAGCTCCACCTCCTGGGTTCATGCCATTCTTCTGCTTCAGCCTCCCAAGTAGCTGGGACTACAGGCGCCTGCCACCACGCCCGGCTAATTTTTTTTTGTATTTTTAGTAGAGACGGGGTTTCACTGTGTTCGCCAGGATGGTCTCGATTTCCTGACCTCGTGATCCGCCTGCCTCGGCCTCCCAAAGTGCTGGGATTACAGGTGTGAGCCACCGCGCCCGGCCTTAAGTTTTTTATTTTTTGTAGAGGTGCGGTTTCACTCTATTGCCCAGGCTGGTCTCTAACTCCTGGCCTCCAGTGATCTACCTGCCTCAGCCTCCCAAAGTGCTGGCATTACGGGTGTGAGCCACTGCGCCGGCCCCTGTTTTTAAAAATGAATAAATTTTGGGCTGGGTGCGGTGCCTCATGCCTGTAATCCCAGCACTTTGGGAGGCCGAGGCGGGCAGATCACAAGGTCAGGAGATCGAGACCATCCTGGCGAACACGGTGAAACCCCGTCTCTACTAAAAATACAAAAAATTATCCGAGTGTGGCAGTGTGCACCTGTAGTCCCAGCTACTCAGGAGGCTGAGGCAGGAGGATGGCGTGAACCCGGGAGGCAAAGCTTGTAATGAGCCAAGATCGCGCCACTGCACTCCAGCCTGGGCAACAGAGCAAGACTCTGTCTCAAAAAAAAAAGAATAAATTTTGGAGGGCTGGGTACAGTGGCTCACGCCTATAATCCCAGCACTTTGGGAGGCTGAGGCAGGTAGATCACCTGAGGTCAAGAGTTCGAGACCAGCCTGGCCAACATGGTGAAACCCTGTCTCTACTAAAAATACAAAAATTAGCCAGGCCTGGTGGCATGTGCCTGTAGTCCCACCTACTCGGAAGGCTGACACAGGAGAATCGCTTGAACCCCGGAGGTGGAGGTTATAGTGAGTGGAGATCACGCCACTGCACTCCAGCCTGGGCAACAGAGTGAGACTGTCTCAAAAAAAGGAAGATCAGAACTTATCAGTACATAAACTTTGCTTCCTCCTTGTGAAGGGCTGCAAAGAGCTCATTGCTGTAAGGATGTGCCATCGTTAAACCTGCCCCTGGTAGCTAACATTTGATCCTGTCTCGGGCCATTCTAAACATGGCTGCAGTGTAGGTCTTTCTGTATGTATTGTTTTGTGTGCACCTAGACAAGTTCATCTGTAAATTGTTAGAAATGGAATTGCTGAGTCAAAGGGTCTGTGCATTTAAAAAGAAGTTTTTTTTTTTTGAGATGGAGTCTCGCTGTGTCACCAAGGCTGGAGTGCAGTGGCGCGATCTTGGCTCACTGCAAGCTCTGCCTCCCGGGTTCACGCCATTCTCCTGCCTCAGCCTCCCAAGTAGCTGGGACTACAAGCGCCTGCCACCACGCCCTGCTAATTTTTTGTATTTTTAGTAGAGACGGGGTTTCACCGTGTTAGCCAGGATGGTCTCGATCTCCTGATCGCGTGATCCGCCCGCCTTGGCCTCCCAAAGTGCTGGGATTACAGACGTGAGCCACCATGCCCGGCCTTTTTTTTTTTTTTTTTTTTTTAAGAGATAGGTTCGTGCTCTGTCACCCAGGCTGAAATGCAGTGGTGAAATCATAGCTCACTGAAGCCTTGAACTCCTCGCTTCAAGTAGTCCTAACCTCAGCCTCCCAAAGTGCTGGGATTACAGGGGTGAGCCAGCACTCCCTGCTCTTTTACTTTTTTTTTTTTTTTTTTTTTTTTTTGTGAGACGGAGTTTCATTCTTCTTGCCCAGGCTGGAGTGCAATGGCATGATCTCGGCTCACTGCAACCTCTGACTCCTGGGTTCAAGTGATTCTCCTTCCTCAGCCTCCTGAGTAGCTGGGATTACAGGCGCATGCCTCCACACCCAGCTACTTTTGTATTTTTAGTAGAGACAGGGTTTCTCCATGTTGGTCAGGCTGGTGTCGAACTCCTGACCTCAGGTGATCCACCTGCTTTGGCCTCCCAAAGTGCCGGGATTACAGGCGTGAGACACTGCGCTTGGCCTCTTTTACATTTTTCATTGAAATGTAATTGGTATACGTTTTTTGCTTACATCAGTCTATAGCATCATGAATTGTCACACACAGAACACACTCCTTGACCAGCAGATCTAAAAATGGATTGTTCCAGCCTCCAGAAGTCCCTTTCTGCTCCCACATGGTTACTAACCCCCTAAGGTCGCTACTATGTGTGCTACCCATGTGAATTAACTCTGTTTGCTTGAGCCCTTGCATAGTAAGGGCTCTATATGCATTGTTCATATTGCAAAGATACTACTAAATGGTCCTTCAAAGGGTGATAGCAGTTTCTACTCTCACCAGACACGTGTGAAGGCTAGTTCCCAAGCCCTTTCCAACGAAGTGGCTCGTTAATTTTTTTTTTTTTTTTTTTTTGAGACCGAGTCTTGCTCTGTCGCCCAGGCTGGAGTGCAGTGGCGCGATCTCGGCTCACTGCAACCTCCGCCTCCCGTGTTGAAGTGATTCTCCTGCCTCATCCTCCCAAGTAGCTGGGATTACAGACATGTGCCACCACGCCCGGCTAATTTTTGTATTTTTAGGAGAGTTTTTCTCCATGTTGGCCAGGCTGGTCTGGAACTTGCGACCTCGTGATTCGCCCAACTCAGCCTCCCAAAGTGCTGGGATTACAGGTGTGAGACACCCGACCCGGCCTCATTAAACTTTTTGGCTTTATTATATATGAGACAGATGGTCTTTTCATTTATTCAGAATCCATCGATATGTTCTGGGAACTGCCTTTTGGTTTTTCTTTTTTTTTTTTTTTTTGCCGTTCTATTGAGCTGTTGGGTTCTTTTGTTTTTGCTTTTTTTTTTTTTTTTTTTTTTGTAAAGAGGTTTGCATTTTTTGCTGTTTGCAAGAAAGTATTTTGAGCAAAATAACTTTGACACTTTCCAGTCCTTTTTCCCCTACCAACATTTTAACAGCTTTTTTGAGGTGTAATTGCACTACACCTCAATAGACTGTGCGTATTTAAAGTGTACAGGTTGACACCTTTTGACATACACACTTGTGAAAAATTACCACAGTTAAGATAAAGTTTCATATGATTTTTTTTTTTTTTTTGAGAGGGAGTCTCGCTCTGCCGCCCAGGCTGGAGTGCAGTGGCGCAATCTCGGCTCACTGCAAGCTCCGCCTCCCGGGTTCACACCTTTCCCCTGCCTCAGCCTCCCGAGTAGCTGGGACTACAGGCGCCCACCACCACGCCCAGCTAATTTTTTGTATTTTTAGTAGAGACGAGGTTTCACCATGTTAGCCAGGATGGTCTCGATCTCCTGACCTCATGATCTGCCTGCCTCGGCCTCCCAAAGTGCTGGGATTACAGGCGTGAGCCACCACGCCCAGCCTGTTTCCTATAATTTTTTATGTTGATAATTTTTCAAAGTACTAAAATGCTGAAAGAACAGAACAAGGAATAGCTGCAAACATCTCCCCTAAAGTCACCAGTTCTTACATTTCCCCTCAAACTTTTTTCTCTACAAACACATCCGATAGACACATACACACATGCACACACATTTATTTTTATTTTTTGGCAGGATCATTTGAAAGTTAGTTGCAGACGTCTTAATACTTTTTCCTACAGAACCACAATACCATTGTCTCAGCCAAGAAACTTAAATATAGTACAGTATTTTGTAACATATAGTCCATATTCAAATTGTCTTTATAGCTCATAAAAAATCCAACACCCAGTCAAGGACTGCTCATGCATTTGGTGTTCATGTCTCTAGTCTGTCAGAGTTTCCTCACTTTTGGTGGAGGAAGGGACTTAATTATGAATTTTTTTTTTTTTTTTTTTTTTTGAGATGGAGTCTTGCTCTGTCACCCAGGCTGGAGTGCAGTGGCGCGATCTCGGCCCACTGCAAGCTCCACCTCCCGTGTTCACGCCATTCTCCTGCCTCAGCCTCCCAAATAGCTGGGACCAAGGGTGCCCGCCACCACGCCCGGCTAATTTTTTTTTGTATTTTTAGTAGAGATGGGGTTTCACCATGTTAGCCAGGATGGTCTGGATCTCCTGACCTCGTGATCCGCCCGGCTCGGCCTCCCAAAGTGCTGGGATTACAGGCGTGAGCCACCGCACCCGGCCCCAATTATGCATTTTTTTTTTTAGACAGGCTCTCACTCTGTAGCCCAGAATGGAGTGCAGTGGCGCAGTCTCGGCTCAGTGCAACCTCTGCCTCCTGGGTTCAAGCGATCCTCCCACCTTAACCTCCTGAGTAGCTGGGATTACAAGCATGTGCCACCATGCCTATTTATTTATTTATTGTATTTTTCGTAGAGACAGGATTTCTCCTCGAAATCCCTGTGTTGCCCAGGCTGGTCTCTTGACTCCTGGGCTCATGTGATCCCCCCGCCTTGGCCTCCCAAAGTGCTGGGATTATAGGCGTGAGCCACTGCGCCTGGCCCAGTAAGGGACTTTTACAGCATTGACATTTCTGAAGAGTACAGACTAAATGTCTTTTTTTTTTTTGAGCTATAATTCATATACCATACAGTTTATTCATTGAAAGCTCAGCAGTTTTTAGTATATTCACAGCGCTGTACAGCTGTCACTACAGTCAGTTTTAGAACATTTGCATTACCCCGAAAAGAAACTCTGTACCCATTAGCAGTCACTACTTTTTTCCTTTGCCCCAACTCCCAGCCTTAAGCAACTGCCAATCTGCTTTCTGTCTCTATTTCTGAGCCTACTGTGGGCTTTTCATAGGAGTGGAGTCCTGTACAGTCTGGCCTTTTGTGTCTGGCTTCTTTCACTTAGCCTCATGTTTTCAAGGTTCATCCATACTGCAGGATCAATACTTTATTCCTCTTTATGGCTTTTTATTTACCTGATCATCAATTGATGCACATTTCGGTTTATGTCACTTTTTGTCTATTGTGAAGGGATGCTGCTGTGAACAGCCATGTGCAAATATTTGTGTGGGCATTGTTTCCAGTATTTTGTGGTGCATACCTAGGAGTCCAGTTGCTGGGTCATACAGGAACTTTTTGTTTAACACTTTGGGGAACCGTCACCCTTTTCCAAGGCAGATGTACCGTTTTACCTGCCTACCAGCAAGGTAGGAGGGGCCTGGTTTCCCCACATCCTTGTCAGCACTTGCTATGGTCTACCTTTTTAATTCTAGCCATCTTGGCAGACGTGAAGTAGTATTGCTGTGGTTTTGACAGTCCAGAACTGGTTTTTTTTTTTTTTTTTTTTTTTTTTGAGACAGAGTCTCGCTCTGTTGCCAGGCTGGAGTGCAGTGGCACAATCTCTGCTCACTGCAACCTCCGCCTCCGGGGTTCACGCCATTCTCCTGCCTCAGCCTCCCGAGTAGCTGGGACTACAGGCACCCGCCACCACGCCCAGCTAATTTTTTGTATTTTTAGTAGAGACAGGGTTTCACTGTGCTAGCCAGGATGGTCTCGATCTCCTGACCTCGTGATCCGCTCACCTTGGCCTCCCAAAGTGCTGGGATTACAGGCGTGAGCCACCGCACCCGGCCCAGAACTGTCTTTTGAAATGTCCCACAGTGTGTATTGTATTAGCTGATTATTTCCTCCGGGTTAGGCTCAGACTTAGCTTTCATGGCAAGAATTCTGCAGAAGGCATCATGTGTCCTTGCTGAGGCAGTACCATATCGGGGCTCATGGTGTCTGTCTGTGCCATCGCATTCTCGTTGGTTGACGCTGAATTTGATCTCTGGGTTGAGGCTGGGCAGGCCCACTACGCTGGGGGTGCCCTTTCCCCTCTGTGGTTCATACGTGGTCTGTATGTTATGTTCCAGCATTTTCCGTTCATCTGGCTTTTGCATTTCTGTGTGTTCTTCAGATGCTTGGGAAACCTCTGAATGGCAGAATCTCCCGTCCCCTCTCCCTGGCTTGCTTATCAAGATGCCTTTGCCCTCGTGGCCTGATTTTCCATAGGACCCGTTTGCATGTGCCTGAGGGTGATGGAGGTAAAGCGAGATTAGGATGCAGGAAGGCCATTGTCACCCAACCCCGGTGTTGGATGTCCCCGGGTGTTGGATGTCCCCCGCCTGACTGCTGCAAGAAGAGGGCTGATGAAATCCCAGGCTTGAAGCAATCTTGTTCCCTCCCACGGAGGCGATGGCTGGGCCTTGTTTGTCTGAGTCCTCAGGCATCCACAGTTTGCTCACCTGGTCCCCTTATTTCAACTTTCCATTCTGAAAATTGTCCAACATAACCAAAGGTAGGGAGAGTACAGTGAACCCTTGTTCACCCAGGTCTTCCCATGTAGCAACTTTCTGCCATTCTGGTTACTTCTTTCCTTCCTAAATTTTTTTGAGGGTGCCTGGAATAATATTTTAAAGCTAATCCAATACATTAGTTCACCTTTGCATATTTCAGTTAGCATCTTTAACAATAAAAATTTTGTGAAAATCAAAACCACAATACCGGCCGGGCATGGTGGCTCATGACTGTAATCCCAGCACTTTGGGAGGCCGAGGCGGGTGGGTCACTAGAGGTCAGGAGTTTGAGACTAGCCTGGCCAACATGGTGAAACCCCATCTCTACTAAAAATATAAAAATTAGCTGGGCGTGGTGGCGCTCACCTATAATCCCAGCTACTCAGGAGGCTGAGGCAGGAGAATTGCTTGAGCCCAGGAGGCAGAGGTTGCAGTGAACCAAGATTGCACCACTGCACTCCAGCTTGGGCGACAGAGCGAGACTCCATCTCAAAAACACACATACACACATACAAAAAAAACCACACAATACCATCATTACAGCTTATAACAATTCCTTAACATCTAATGCAGGTCCATTTTCTGATTTCCCTGGCCCAAAATGTCTTTACAAAACTTTTTGTTTGAATTTGTATCTAAACAAAGTCTACACATGAAGTGTCTTTTAAGTCTCTTTTTTAAATTTTTAAAAAATTTTTTTGAGACAAGGTCTTGCTTTGTCCCTCAGACTGGAGTGCAGTGGCACGAACACAGCTCACTTGCAGCCTCAACCTCCCGGGTTCGATGATCCCCCAGCCTTCTCCCGAGTAGCTGGAACCACAGGTACATGCCACCATGCCCAGCTAATTTTTTAATTTTTTGTAGAGACAGTGTCTCGCCATGTTGCCCAGGCTAGTCTCTAACTCCCAGACTCAAACGATCCTCTGGCCTTGGCCTCCCAAAGTGTTGGGATTACAGGCGTTAGCCACCATGCCCGGCCCTAAGCCTTTTTTAAAAAAAAATTAACTTTATTCTTTTTATAAGTAGAGTTTAAAAAACAGTCTTTTCTTTTAGAGTTATAGAAAAATTGTGAAGATAATACAGGGAGTCGCCATATACCCCTCACCCCGTTTCCCCCATTATTAACGTTGTATATTCATGTTCTATTAATGAACCAATATTGGTACATCAATTATTTGCTGAAGTCTGTACTTTATTCAGACTTCTGTAGTTTTTCCTGCCACCCTTTTCTGTCCCAGGATCCCATCTGGGATCCCACCCGATATTTGGTCCTCAGGTCTCCTGAGGTCCTCTCGGCTGGGAGTTTCTCAGGCTCTACTTGTTTTTGATGACCTTGACGGTTTTCAGGAGCATTGATCAGGCCTTTTTCTTTTCTTTTCAAATCTCCCTGTGTCACCCAGGCTGGAGTGAAGTGGTGTGGTCTCTGCTCACTGCAACCTCTGCCTCCCAGATTCAAGCAATTCTCCTGCCTCAGCCTCCTGAGTAACTGGGATCACAGTTGCATGCCATCACACCCGGCTAAGTTTTGTGTTTTTAGTAGAGTCAAGAGGTTTCACCATGTTGGCCAGGCTGGTCTTGAACTCCTGAACTCAAGTGATCTGCCTGCCATGGCCTCCCAAAATGCTGGGATTACAGGTGTGAGCCACAGCGCCCAGCCGGTCAGGGATTTTGTAGGATGCTCCCAATTGGAATTTGTCTGATGTTTTTCTCATAATGAGACTGGGTGATGGGTTTTGGGGAGGAAGACACAGAGTTAAGGACCATTTTCATCCCATCACATCCAGGGTACAGCAAATCGTCATGATTTAAGTCACTTTTAATTTTAATGCCCCCACCTCATGCTTTTTCTTGGATGCCATCTTATTCTGTGGAGAAACTGGGTCTCACCCCATAGCATCTCCACCATCTGCATCTGGCCGGGTGCATCCTCATGGTGGTGTTTCCCTGTGTCCCATTTCCCAGATCCCCAAGAACCAGTGGTTAGATCTAGAGGCCTGGCCAGGGACGGTGGCTCATGCCTGTAATCCCAGCACTTTGGGAGGCCGAGGCAGGCAGATCACTTGAGGTCAGGAATTCAAGACCAGTTTGGCCAACATGGTTGAAACCCCATCTCTACTAAAAATACAAAAAATTAGCCAGACATGGTGGCTTACGCCTGTAATCCCAGCTACTCGGGAGGCTGAGGCATGAGAATTGCTTGAACCCGTGGGGTGGGGAGCGGAGGTTGCAGTGAGCCGAGATCGCGCCACTGCACTTCAGCCTGGGTGACAGAGCAAGACTGTTTAAAAAAAAAAAAAAGATCTAGAGGCCCAATAAGATTCAGGCTTGCATTTTCACCGGATTTCTGCTGGAACAGCCTCCAGGCTTTGGGCTTCGCTGTAAGCTCCTGTGTTTGTGTGCACTGCAGCCCAGTCGCCTAAACAGCGGACATACATTTTCTCCCATTCTGGAGGCTGGAAATCTGAGCTCGAGGTGCCAGGGTTGCTTTCTCCTGAGGCCCCTCGTCTTGGCTTGCAGATGGCCACCCTCTCCCTGTGTCTTCGAGTGGTCTTTCCTCTGTTCATCTGGGTCAAACTCTCCTACTTGCATAAGGACACCAGTCGCATCGGATTAGGGCCCACCGTAAATATCTCATTTCAGCTTAATCACCTCTGTAAAGACCCTGTCTCCAAATACAGTCCCATTCTGAGGTCCTGGGGTTTAGGGCTTCCACATAAGCCTTTTGGGGGACACAGTTCAGCCCATATTATTCCCCTTAGGGCTCCTGTGTCTCCATCCACACAAAGTGGGTCAGGGTGTCACACACCAGAGCAGGCAGACCCAGCCCCACAGGGAACAGCAAATTCTCCAGCCAAATGGTTCAACGGCAAGAGATGGGATCCTCCCCGAATTCACCCTCTCCTGCCCGGGGCCAGTTTTCAGGAGGGGAAAGGTGCCGTTCTTTCCACCGTGAGAAAGAACCTCTGACCTACACCTTTCTTAGCACTGCTAGGAGCTCCTCAGGCACGCCAGCTTCTCAGGCATGGCAGTTTTCAGAGCACCTGCCTGTCAGCTTGTGTTACATGGGAGGTGACTGCTCAGCTTGCAGGGAGTTCCAGGTTGCCACCCTGCAACCCATGAATCTGACAAGAACCACCTCAGCCGCTCCGACACGCTGGGCACCTGCCGTGTGCTGGGCGCCGCGCCGAGGTCTTTACAGGTTCTGCTCTTGGATCCTCTCTCAGTCCCATTTCTCCCACAGCAGAGAAAACTGAGGCACAGAGAGGTTCAACAGTGTGAGCAGGAAAGTCTCTTCCTCCCAGAATAATTGCTTCCACGCACCCTTTCCTGGGCACTTGGTGGCATTTTAAAGGCCTGCTACTCTTTTCTCACAAAAACCTTTCTTTTTCCCTCCATTTGAACAAATTATAGAAATTGCTATATATTATCTGGGCGCGGTGGGTCACGCCTGTAATCCCAGCACTTTGGGAGGTCAAGGTGGGTGGATCATCTGAGGTCAGGAGTTTGAGATCAGCTTGGCCAACATGACAAAACCCTGGCTCTACTAAAAATATAAAAATTAGCCGGGTATGGTGGCACATGCCTGTAATCCCAGCTACTTAGGAGGCTGAGGCAGGAGAATTGCTTGAGTCCACAAGGCAGAGGTTGCAGTGAGCCGAGGTCGCACCACTGTACTCTAGCCTGGGTGACAGAGTGAGACTCTGTCTCCGCCCCCCCCAAATAAATTGCCATATATTGACAAACATGTACAAGTCACACATACTTTAAATAATTGTAGGTTGAGCGCGGTGGATCACACCTGTAATCCCAGTGCTTTGGGAGGCTGAGGCAGGCAGATCACCTGAGGTTAGAAGTTCGAAACCAGCCTGGCCAACATAGGAAAACCCTGTCTCTACTATTTTACAAAAACTAGCCAGGCTTGGTGGCATGTGTCTGTAATTCCAGTTACTCAGGAGGCTAGGGCAAGAGAATTGCTTGGACCTGGGATGGGGAGGTTGCAGTGAGCTGAGATGGCGCTAATGCACTGTAGCCCAGGTGACAAAGCAAGACTCTGTCTCAGGAAAAAAAAATGTAACAGGAAGAGCTGGGCATGTAGCAGCTGCCTGTGGTCCCAGCTACGTGGGAGGCTGAGGTGGGAGGATTGCTTGAACCCAGGAGTTTGAGACTGCAGTGAGCCGTAATTACCCCCACTGTACTCCAGGCTGGGCAACAGAGCAAGACCCTGTCTCCAAAAAAAAAAAAAGAGCGTACATTCTGTAATCTATTTATTTACTCATTATTATTATTTTCTGCTATTTCTCGATGTTGCTGGATATGTCCATCGTTGTTTTTGTTGCTGTGGAATTGGACTCCATTCTGTGAGCAGATCATGTCTTACTACGCGTCTCTTCCGTTGTCCACGTATGTCTGGCCTGCCTGCAGCTTTTTAGTGCAGTGGCGCTCTGAAGGCACATGTGCAACTGCCTCTCTCAATCAAGGTCCTCAACCTGGAGTGTGCCTCAGCATCACCAGGAGGGCTGTGGAAACAGATTGCTGGGCTCCATCCCTGGAGAGTCTGAGGCAGTGGATCTGGGTGGGGCCCTGAGAGTCTGCATTTCTGGCAAGCTCCTGGGTGATGCTGCTGCTGCTAGTCCGGGCACCACCACACTCTGAGAACCACAGAGCTGGGATGTGTACCGTGACATGGAATCTCTGAAAGACCTCTTCATGGGTGTGGTTCTGATTCATGCTGGGCTTCTGCAGGCCCTCCTCCCAGATCCCACCGCCTACCCCCACCCAAGGGAGGGGCAGTCACCCTCCTCTTCTTTCTTTTTTTTTTTTTTTAAATTTTTTTGAGACAGAGTCTCGCTCTGTCGCCCAGGCTGGAGTGCAGTGGTGCCATCTCGGCTCACTGCAAGCTCCGCCTCCCGGGTTCACACCATTCTCCTTCTTCAGCCTCCGGAGTAGCTGGGACTACAGGCGCCCACCACCACGCCTGGCTAATTTTTTGTATTTTTAGTAGAGACGGGGTTTCACCGTGTTAGCCAGGATGGTCTCGATCTCCTGACCTTGTGATCCGCCCACCTCGGCCTGCCAAGTGCTGGGATTACAGGCGTGAGCCACCACGCCTGGCCACCCTCCTCTTCTTTCTAATGCAGCGGTCCTCAACCTTTTTGGCAGCGGGACCGGTTTTGTGGAAGACAGTTTTTCCATGGACTGGGTCGGGGGATGGTTTCGGGATGATTCAGGCGCATTATGTTTATTGTGTACTTTATTTCTATTATCATTACATTGTAATATAGAATGAAATAATTATACAACTCACCATAATGTAGAATCAGTGGGAGCACTGAGCTTGTTTTCCTGCAACTAGACAGTTGCATCTGTTCCATCTGGGGGTGACGCGGACAGTGGCAGATCATCAGGCATTAGGATCTCACAAGGAACATGTAACCTAGATCCCTCGCATGCAGTTCACAATAGGGTTCACACTCCTATGAAAATTTTTTTTTTTTTTTTGAGACAGAGTCTCGCTCTGTTGCCCAGGTTGGAGTGCAATGGCGTGATCTTGACTCAGTGTAACCTCCACCTCCCAGGTTCAAGCGATTCTCCTGCCTCAGTCTCCCAAGTAGCTGGAATTACAGGCGCACAACACTACACTCAGCTAATTTTTTTTGTATTTTTAGTAGAGATGGGGTTTCAGCATGTTAGTCAGGCTGGTCTCAAACTCCTGACCTCAGGTGATCCACCTGCCTTGGCCTCCCAAAGTGCTGGGATTACAGGTGTGGGCCACCGCACCCAGCCATCTTTTTTTTTTTTTTTTTTTTTTTTTGAGATGCTGTTTCCCTCTATCACCCAGGCTGGAGTGCAGTGGCATGATCTCGGCTCATTGCAACCTCTGCCTCCCAGGTTCAAGCAATTCTCCTGCCTCAGCCTCCCAAGTAGCTGGGATTACAGGCATGCACCACCACACCCAGCTAATTTTTGTGTTTTTAGTAGAGACAAGGTTTCGCCATGTTGGCCAGGCTGGTCTTGAACTCCTGGCCTCAGGTGATCTACTCGCCTCGGCTTCCCAAATTGCTGAGATTACAGGCGTGAGCCACCAGGCACAGCCTAAAATGTTTTCTTAAGGTAAATTAGAGATGGGGGGGGGGTCTCATTTTGTTGCCCAGGCTGGTCTCGAACTCCTGGGCTAAAGCAGTCCTCCCACCTCAGCCTCCCAAAGTGCTGGGATTATAGGTGTGAGCCACCATGCCCAGCCTCTATACTGTTTTTTAGGGCTAAAATGTTGGTGTCCTCACAGGACATCGTGGAGTCAATGCTTCTGTTAGAATATTGGACATCGGCCGGGCATGGTGGCTCATGCTTATAGTCCCAGCACTTTGGGACACCTAGGCAGGCGGGTCACTTGAGGTCAGCAGTTCGAGACCAGCCTGGCCAGCATGGTGAAACCCCATCTCTACTAAAAATACAAAAATTAGCTGGGTATGATGGCAGGCGCCTGTAATTCCAGCTACTCAGGAGGCTGAAGCAGGAGAATCTCTTGAACCCAGGAGGCGAAGGTTGCCTTGAGTTGAGATTGCACCAGTGCACTCCAGCCTGGGTGACAGAGTGAGACCCTGTCTCAAAAAAAAAAAAAGAAGAATATTGGATGTGGATGTCAACAGGAGTCTTGAACACTTACCATGTGCTCAAAGCATTTCACGTGAATATCCCATGTAAAGCTCGCAATAACCAGATGAAGTAGGTACTGTTATCTCCATTGTTAGTGGAAACCCTGCAGCCCCAGAGAGCTTATGAATATATATAATATGCTCATGGACACCCAGCTAGTAAGAGGCAGAGCTGGGATTTGAACCCAGGCAGTCGACAGCCTGGCTTGTGCTTTCTCAGCCACAGTGCTACCTCTGAGGTTATTGGCATTTTCTACTCTCCTGGTCCCTGATTCAGCCCTGCTCTTATCTCCTCTGTCCTGTAGGAACCATCCAGTCAGGATATCCAGTTTAAAATGCTGTAGCCGGCCGGGCATGGTGGCTCATGCCTGTAATCCCAGCACTTTGGGAAGCTGAGATGGGTGGATCACAAGGTCAAGAGATCGAGACCATCCTGGCCAACATGGAGAAACCCCATCTCTACTGAAAATACAAAATTAGCTGGGCATGGTGGCGCATGCCTGTAGTCGCAGCTACTCGAGAGGCTGAGGCAGGAGAATCACTTGAACCTGGGAGGAGGAGGTTGCAGTGAGCCGAGATCGTGCCACTTCCACTCCAGCCTGGTGACAAAGCGAGACTCCAAATAAAATAAAATTAAATTAAAACATAAAATACTGTAGCTGCCCGGGTGTGGTGACTCACGCCTATAATCCCAGCACTTTGGGAGGCCGGGGTGGGCAGATCACCTGAGGTCAGGAGTTCAAGACCAGCCTGGCCAACATGGTGAAACCCCGTCTCTACTAAAAATATGAAAATTACCTGAGTGTGATGGTGCGTGCCTGTAGTACCAGCTACTCGGGAGGCTGAGGTGGGAGGATTGCTTGAACTTGGGAGGTGGAGGCTGCAGTGAGCCAAGATCATACCACTGCACTCCAGCCGGAGTGACAGAGCGAGACCCTGTCTTAAAAAAAAAAAAAAAAAAAAGCAAGCTGTAGCCAATTCACGGAGGCATTTACCCTTCACACGTGAGCCGAGTGGCCCACGTAGGTGGGTTCTATTATGGCAGCACTCTGCGTGATGCAGCCCTGCAGAGTCCCAGCCCCCATAGATACCTTGGTCAGCCCTTACAAGGAAAGGGGCGTGTTTTACTCAGTTTTGCTCAGTTGTTGGGCTGTCATCAATTAGTATCAAGTTCAAGTTAATCCCCTGGGCCAGTAGACCACTTGGTGGCATTCATCATGGGCTCGCTGTTTTTTCCCCTGTAATAGCAAAGGCTGGAAACCATGTAGGTATCCATGAGTATGGGCCTGGCTCCAGGTGTACCATGTTTAAAAAGGATGAGGCAGCTCTGTGTGGTCTGAGTGTGAGTATCTCCAAGACAGAGTGTTGCACGAGCAAAGCAGCTCAGCTGTACACCTGTGCTGCCATTGCAGAAAGAATATGTCCGTGCCATTATTCACCTGGCACGTCTAAGGAAGGGTTCCTCCGGAGGGGGATTCGAGTTGCCAGGAAATGAGAGGGAAGGCTTAGTCTCCACTGAATACCTGTTGGTAGGCTTGAGTTTTATGCTACATGTATACAATATCACTAATTAAAAAAAAAAAAAAAAGTTAAAATGAGGCTGTACCTTGTATTCATGTTTCTTTAGCCCTGTGTCACCTGGAGGGCAAATAAAGACCTCAGAGGCTCAGGGTCCTTAGAGTTGGATAGAGCATGGGGCTGTATCATTACCAGCTTCCTTGGAGCAGAAACTTCCACTCTTTAAAAATGAGAAACCCGCAGGGTGCGGTGCAGTGTTTCACGCCTATAATCCCAGGACTTTGGGAGGGCCAGGCAGGAGGACTGCTTGAGGCTTAGAGTTTGAGACCAGCCTGGACAACATAGCAAGAGCCCATCTCTACAAAATAATAATAAAGCCTGGTGTGGTGGCTGCACCTATAGCCCTAGCTACTTGGGAAGCTAAGGCAGGATTGCTTGAGCCCGGGAGTTTGAGGGTGCAGTGAGCTATCATTGCACCACTGCACTCCAGCCTGGTCAACAGTGAGACCCTGTCTCTTTAGAGAAATCAGGCAGAGGAAGGTAGAGACCCTGACCCAAGAGGAAGCATGAAAGACAGCAGGAGCAATGGCAAGCGGCGTAACGCGGCCCTGCAGAGAGTCCCAGCCTCCATAGGTGCCTTGTTCAGCCCTTGCAAGGAAGGGGTCGTTTTCACCAGTTTTTCTCAGTTAGGCTGTGATCAGTACCCAGTTCAAGTCAATCCCCTGGGCCAGTAGTCCACGTGTGTGGTATTCATCATGGGCTCACTATTTTTCCCTTCCCAGGTATAAACTCCCAAGCTCCCCGGTTCACTGCTTGACTGATGGAGGAAAACAGTGATTGGGTGATGACCGTTGTCTTGTTTCTGCAGTTCTTGGCCAGGCTGACTGAGAGATTCGTGCTGGGAGTGGATATGTTCGTGGAGACACTGTGGAAAGTCTGGACCGAGCTCTTGGATGTTCTTGGACTTGACGGTAGGTGTGGGGGTGGCATTCACGTAAGGTGTCATTCTATTTTGGTGGTTCTCATAGTGTGGAACTGGTACTCACAGTGAGTAATACATGAGAAGGTTGCGGAGGGCTGGTCAGTGAGGATATGAGTGAACATTTTTTATTTTAATAGTCTCATATATAGGCCAGGCATGGTGGCTCATGCCTGTAATCCCAGCACTTTGGGAGACCAAGGTGGGAGGGTTGCTTGAACCCAAGAATTCAAGACCAGCCTGGGCAACATGGTGAGATCCCATCTCTATAAAAAAAAGTACAAAAAAATTGCTGGGTGCGGTGATGTGCACCTGTAGTCCCCATCCACTTGGGAGGCTGAGGCAGGAGGATTGCCTGAGATGAGGAATTCGAGGCTGCAGTGAGCTATGATCATGCCACTGTACTCCAGACTGGACGACAGAGCAAGACTCCTCTCAAATAATCATAAAAATAAAAAACAAATGGCCCATCAAAGCTGAGATTTCCCAGATGCCACTTAGGATAAGGTGCGACTGGGTAGTGCCAATTTGTGTGCAAAACACATGGACCAGAGGTATAGTGCTCTGGCTTACTGGCATCCGTGCAAGAAATGACTAGTTATTTAGGCAGAAGGGGATTTCATGAGACAGAGACACTCACAGAACCATCAGAAAGGCTGAGGAAGAGATGCATGGCCTCAGACACTGCCGAACTGGCTGTCCAGGGTTGCAGCTGTTGAAACCGTTGAGTTCGAAGTCACACAACTGTAGTATAATTTGAGGACCAGGAGGCCACTGCTGCCGCCACAACAACTAGACTTTGCATGTAGGTGCAGGGACCCTTGCCATTTCTGGAACCATGCATATCAGCTGCAACACTTCACTTAATTTCCAAAGTCGTGTGTGTATGGGGGAACTGCCAGGTGGAACTTACTTTCTGTCCAGTCCCTAGCTGCAAGGGAGGCAGGCTAATGCGGTTCTTAGCTCTCCAGCTTCTGCCATCCAGGAAGGTAGCCTGGGAGCAGGTGTCACCTAATGCTGCACCAGCCCATCCACCATACCCACCGCACGGGGCAAGAATTTCCAGGGGAGCTGGCCCCTGGTTTTGTGGGCTAGGGGAGGAGGGTAGTGCAGTTTGATAGTGCAGTGCTAGTCACACGTTTATAATCAGGAAGAGAACATTGGTGGGGCACGGCCCCTCCCTTTCTACATGTGGGAGGGGGCACTGATACTGGTCTTGGCGGATGGCAAGGCAGCAACGGTCATGGTAACTGAGCTGGGCACTCCTAGTCCAGTCCTGCAGCCTGTGCTACCCCCAGCCTTACACTCCCCTTCCCAGGTGGCTCTGCCCCACCTCCACCTGCATTCCATCGGGGGGTGACAGGAGCTAACCCGGGCAGAGTGCCCAGGGTGTACAGCTTTTATACCCAGAGGAGACCTTGTCCCTTACCGCCTTAAGAGCTTCAGAGGCATCCCATGCTCTCAGGATGAAGTAACCTTCCCGTTTTCTCTACCGTGCCCCATGGTGTGCCAGGTAAGCAGGGATCTCCTAGCTGCCCCCGCTCCACTGCTCTCCTTCTGTCCACAAGGTGGAGGCCGCTCTTCCCCTGGGCCTTTCCAGAGGAAATTCCCCAGCTGGGCTCTTTCCAGCCCCACCGCCCTGGTCCCTGGTCCCAGCTGCCACCTGTCTCACGGGAAGGTCTGCAGTTGCTGCATGTGGCAGGGTTCCTAAGACCATCTACAGGCTCGCCGGTTCCCTAGGAGCACTGGCAGGATTCAGCATATAGTTGTCCTCACAGCCGTGATTTATTGTGACGGAAGGACGCAAACACCATCAGCAAAGGGAAAAGGT
Organism: Pan paniscus; assembly: GCF_029289425.2. Classification (NCBI taxonomy): domain Eukaryota; kingdom Metazoa; phylum Chordata; class Mammalia; order Primates; family Hominidae; genus Pan; species Pan paniscus. Next base: position 133,103,924 of record NC_073259.2, read on the forward strand.
GCGCGAATTCCCGGGCAGGCCAGGCTCAAGCTTCAGAGTCCTCTCCCTGTGGAGTCACACGGGACACACTTAATTCCCCCAGCAGAGGGTGCCCACCAAGGACTCCCTGCCCAGGCTTTTTACTGGGGGTGGTCATGTAGTCACCCTCTGCTTGACACGTGTCAAAATTCTAGACTCCCAGAGGGAACGCAGGTGTTGTCATAAACCACATCATTTGTGTCAACAGCCTAGGCCTGGCGTCTCCAGGCTGCACTCTGGCCCCAGCTCTGCACCTGGCACAAAGAGGCCCTTTTTGTTTTTGTTTAGGATCTCACTCTGTTGCCCAGGCTGGAGTGCAGTGGCTCAATCACAGCTCACTACAGCCTCAACTTCCTGGGCTCTGATCCTCCCACCTCAGCCTCCCGAGTAGCTGGGACCACAGGCCCATGCTACCACACCTGGCTAATTTTTGAATTTTCTGTAGAGACAGGGTCTTACCATGTTGCCCAGGCTGGTCTCAAACTCTTGGGCTCAAACCATTCTACTGTTTCAGCCTCCCAAAGTGCTGAGATTATAGGCGTGAGCCACCACACCCAGCCCACCCTTGGTTAATAAGAGCAGGAGGGCTGTGGGTCCCACTGCTTAGCCAGTCATGTGGGCTGAAATGTGCTCCTCAAGAATATGTGTTCCAGTCCTAATCCTGGACCTGTGAGTGAGCCCTTGTTTGGGAGTGGGGTCTGCAGATGTGATAAAGTTAAATGAGATCGTCTTGGATTAGGGTGGACCCTCAGTGTAATGATTGCTGTCCTTATAAGAAGTGGGAAATTTGGACACAGAAACACCAAGAAACATAGGGAGAAGACGGCCATGCGAAATGAGAAACAGGGACTGGAGGGACGGAGCCACAAGCCAAGGAACACTGGGACCACCAGAAGCTGGAAGAGGCGAGGAAGGATCCTCCCTTGAACTTTCAGAGGGAGTGTGGCCCCACCAAGACCTTGATTTCAGACTTCCAGCCTCCAGAACCACAAGTGGATGAATTTCTGTTGTAAACCACCCAGTTTGTAGTGGTTTGTTGCGGCAGTCACGGGAAACCATTATACCATAGCCCTGTTACATGCGGAATCTCTCAGCACCGCCCATCGGTGCTTGACACCCACAGACGGGGGAGTGGGGTCCACTGGCCATGATGGGCACGCACACTGGTTCATACCTGTTGACACCCCAGGCCATTCAGAAACGTCTCCAGCCTTAATTCATTGAGTTCAACCTTTAAGAGGCCTTAGGCCAACTCAGTCACCTCACTGCTCAGACAAAGAATCAGAGGCGTCAGCATAGCCAGAGGACACTGTGCACCTGGCAGCCCCCTGGGGCCACTCATGGCCCCTCCAGGGACTTGGCAGAGTTAACGCACCCTCCCCCAGATGCAGCCACCGCGTGCAATCCTCTTAGCTTCCGTATCCACCACCTGCCCGGATTGTCAAACTCTCTGTGTTTTCGTCGCCACCCATTGAACCCTGGAGAAACAAACCTGATTGCAGAAAATCGCACGCAGCTTGGAATGAAAAACTACAGAGTAGGAACAGCCTCCTAATCATATGGAAGAAGCCCAGAATAGAGGCATCGGCAGCGGATCCACGAGCCCTGAATGCCTGCATTCATCAGGGGAGCAGCTGGCGCGTTCCGGAGGCGAAACGAGCTTGCTTCCGTGTCGAAGCTTTTCTAGTTCTGTTTGATGCGTAAGCTTCAAGGCATCCGAAGGCCTTTGGAATTCGTGTCTTATGCGTAGAAGTTTGAGTGCAAAATGCTTTACAGGAAGTCATACACCAACGTTGGATATTCTGGTAAAAAAGGTTTCTGTGAGCACAATTCTATAATTTCTTTCTTCAGTGCTTTTTTTTTAAGAGTCTGGTTAAAATGGGAACTCTGTAGCCCCGAATGGTCTAATAGCAAAAAAATGTGAGCCCCCTAGGTGATGTGAAGTTTTCTAGTAACCATGTCAAAAGAGTAAAAAGAAATGGTGAAATTAATTTTTCTTCCTTTTTTGGGGCGGGGGGGCGGGGTGGTGGGGAGTGGGGGGTAGGAGGGATGAAGTCTCACTCTGTTGCCCAAGCTGGAGTGCAATGGCACTATCTCGGCTCACTGCAACCTCTGCCTCCTGGGTTCAAGTGATTCTCCTGCCCCAGCCTCCCAAGTAGCTGGGATTACAGGCATGTGCCACCACACCCGGCTAATTTTTTTGTATTTTTAGTAGAGACAGGGTTTCACTATGTTGGCCAGGCTGGTCCTGAGCTCCTGACCTCGTGATCCGCCCGCCTCAGCCTCCCAAAGTGCTGGGATTACGAGCATGAGCCACTGCGCCCAGCCTTTTTTTGTTTTTTGTTTTTTTTTTTTGAGACAGAGTCTTGCTCTGTTGCCCAGGCTGGAGTGCAGTGGTACAATCCCAGCTCACTGCAGCCTCCACCACCCCAGGCTCAGGTGATCCTCCCACCTCAGCTTCCCAACTAGCTGGGACCACAGGTGTGCGCCACCACGTCTGGCTATTTGTATTATTATTATTATTTTGAGACGGAGTATTGCTCTGTCGCCCAGGCTAGAATGCAGTGGCCGATCTCGTCTCACCACTGCAACCTCCACCTCCCGGGTTCAAGCAGTTCTCGTGCCTCAGTCTCCCAAGTAGCTGGGATTACAGGCACCTGCCACCATGCCTGGCTAATTTTTGTATTTTTTTAGTAGAGATGGGGTTTCACCATCTTGGCCAGGGTATTCTCGAACTCCTGACCTCATGATCCACCTGCCTCGGCCTCCCAAAGTGCTAGGATTACAGGCGTGAGCCACCGTGCCCCGCCTAATGTTTGTATTTTTTATAGAGATGGGGTTTTGCCATGTTGCCCAGGGTGGTCTCGAACTCCTGAGCTCCAGTGATCTGCCTGCCTTGGCCTCCCAGAGTGCTGGGATTACAGGCATGTGCCACCATGCCCAGGTGAAATTAATTTTAATAAGATATTTTAGTTAACCCAACATATTAAAAACAACTTATAATTAATAGAAAATTATCAGGTGTCTCACATTTTTTTGGGTAACTAAGGCCTTTGAGACAGTCTCTATTTGACACTTAGAGCGCACATCAATTCTGACTTGTCACATTTCAAGGGCTCAGCACACGATAGATGGCACAGCCTTTGTCCCCATTCTAGATCTGCTGGCACAGAGCATGTGTCCAGGAGTTGGAAGGATGGCTTAGAAGGATGGATTTAAGGCTCATGTCTTCGTCGTGTTGCTTACCCCTCTGAAGCTGCTGAGGCCACTTCCAACAAAGTTTCCAGTAAACTGGGGAAAATAGGAATCGTGCTTCAGTGATGCGTCGGCACAGGGCAGGGGTTGTGTGGCTCCGGAAACTGGATCCCCTGGTTCCAAATCCCAGCTCTGCCCTGTCCTAGCTGTGGGACCCTGGGCAAGGAGTCCTTGTGTGGAAAATGCTGTTTACCCTATCAGCGAGTCATGAGGACTGGATGACTGTGTGTGTAGGGTGGTGGGATGGTGCCCAGCCCATGGTCGGTATTCAGTAAACACTCGGGGGCTTACAAAGGGGCCCTCCTTCAAAATGTACATCACTGTGCAGTTCTGGGACCTGCCAATCTCACTTCTCCACACTGAGGGGCGGCTGGCCAGCTGCACCCAGAGCCAGCTTCCCCTGCTGCAGCCATCAGGACTTGACGGGTGTGCAGGTATAAACCCGACCCACGCTGAGGAACAAGTTGGCCACCAAAACATTCACTTTGCTTGAACAGTGCCTGTTAGGAGTTGAATTGTGTCCCCCCGTATTCATCTGTTTTATCTGTCGAAGTCCTAACCCCCAGAGCCTCAGAATGGGGTGCTATTTGGAGATGGGGTCATTGTGGGTGTCATTTGTTAAGATGAGGTCATAGTGGAGTAGGGTGAGTCCCAAATCCAATGTGACCGGTGTCCTTATACGAAGGGGAAATTTAGACACAGACACACGTAGGGAGAAGGCCACGTGAAGGCAGAGTAAGAGAGAGGAGTGTGTCTGGCAGTCACGGAGCGCCAAGGATCACCAGCAACCCGCAGACACTAGGAGAGGCCCGGGCAGATTCACCCTCGAGCCTCTGAAGGAGCCAGCCCTGCTGACACGTTGTTCACAGACTTCCAGCCTCCAAACAAACTGAGAGAATAAACTTCTGTTCTTTTTTTTTTTTTCTTTCCTTTTCTTGAGATGGAGTCTTGCCCTGTTGCCCAGGCTGAAGTGCAATGGCGCTATCTCGGCTCACTGCAGCCTCCGCCTCCTGAGTTCAAGCGATTCTAGTACCTCAGCCTCCCGAGTGGCTGAGATTACAGGCACATGCCACCAAATCTGGCTAATTCTGTTTTTGTTTTTGTTTTTGTTTTTTTGAGACAGAATGTTGCTCTGTTGCCCAGGTTGGAGAGCAATGCCGCAATCTTGGCTCACTGCAACCTCCGCCTCCCGGGTTCAAGCGATTCTCCTGCCTCAGCCTCCTGAGTAGCTGGAATTACAGGCACCCACTACCATGCCTGGCTAATTTTTATATTTCAGTAGAGATGGTATTTCACCATGTTGGCCAGGCTGGTCTCGAACTCCTGATCTCAGGTGATCCACCTGCGTTGGCCTCCCAAAGTGTTGGGATTACAGACATGAGCCACTGCGCCCGGCCTTCTACTCCTTTTTAGCTACTTGGCCATGGCAGCGCTAGGGAAGTCAGATGGTGCCCCTTTGCTGTCAGAACGTGCAGGGCCACTCGTGTTTTCTTTAGGATTTTCAGGGCCTCAGGGAGTGACGTTGCTTTGGACCACCCTTCCTTGGTTTAAAGGACAGCTTTCACTGAAGTCACCGAGGGGTGGAAGGCAGGGGTGGCATTCTCGTCTCTGGGCATCTTTCCTGGCTGATCACTATCTTGGCCCCTTGACGACACGATGCTTCTCAAAGTATGCTCAGAGGAACCCCAGGAGGTCCCTGAGACCCTTTTGGTTAGGAGGGGTGACTGTGAGTTCCTCTCTTCTCCAGTAACATGTCTCTGAGGTCAGGGATTCAGTACGTACTTTAATACTTCCATATATATTGATGCCACGTTAAGATGATGACATTTTAGATAGATTGGATTAAACAAAATATCTTATTAACATTAATTCCACCTTTTTTTTTTTTTTTTTGCCTTTTTTGCTGTGAGTACTTGAAAATTTTCAGTGACAAACATGACTCACATTTGTGGCTGGTGTTCTGTTCCTCTGAATTCAAAACCAGATTTGGGGGCCAGGTCTCCTCTAAATAGCTAGATAGGAAAGAGACTGGCAAACATTCAAAGCACTGCCACTGTTCTCAGAGTGATTTGTTCTGCTTTAGAAACAGTTGCTTTTCGTGAAAAATATTTTGTGTTAACCTATTGTCTTGGTCAGTTCAGGCTGCTATAACAAAATTCCATAGACTGTGTGGCTTATCAACAACAGACTTTTTTTTTTTTTTTTTTTTGAGATGGAGTCGCTCTCTGTTGCCCAGGCTGGAGTGCAGTGGTGCAACCTCAGCCTCCTGAGTAGCTGGGATTACAGGCATGCACCACTATGCCCGGCTAATTTTGTATTTTTTTTAATAGAGACGAGGTTTCGCCATATTGGTCAGGCTGGTCTCGAACTCCTGACTTCAGATGATCTGCCCACCTTGGCCTCCCAAAGAGCTGGGATTACAGGCATGAGCCACTGTGCCTGGCCTAACGGACATTTTCATTTCTTACAGTTTGGAGGCAGGAAGTCCAAAATGAAGGCACTGGCAGATGCAGGCTGTGGGGAGAGCCCTTTCTTGTAGACGATGCCTCACTGTGTCTCACGTGAAGGAACAAGGCAGTTCTCTGGGACCTCTTTATAAGGGCACTAAACCCATTCATGGGGGCTCCACCCCTACGACCTGATCACCTCCCCGGGACCCCACCTCCTAAGACCATCACTTTTGGGGTTAGGATTTCAACATAGGAATTTTGTGGAGGACACAAACACTCAAAGCCTAGCATCTGTAATGGGTTGTTATTTGAAAATGAGTTAATGATAGCAATGTTTTTAAATTATTAACAATGGCTGGACACAGTGGCTCATCTGGTAATCCCAGCACTTTGGGAGGTTGAGGCAGATGGATTGCTTAAGCCCAGGAGTTTGAGACCATCCTTGGCAACACAGTGAGACCCTGTATCTACAAAAAATCAAAACATTAGCTTGGTGGTGCATGCTTGTAGTCTCAGCTACTTGGGAGGCTGAGGTGAGAGGATCGCTTGAGCCCAGGAGGTAGAGGTTGCAATGAGCTAAGATCATGCTACTGAAGTCTAGCCTGGGCTACAGAGCAAGACTCTGTCTCAAATAAATAAATAAATAATAAAATTTAAAAGATAATTAACAACTAATTAAAAACTACCTAATTTTCTGCTATAGAAAATATATCAGTTAGGTAGAACCCACATAAACAAAAGCTCTGGGGACGCTTCAATAATACTGAAGAGTGCAAATGGTCTTGAGACTGAGAGGTTTGGGAAACACTGGTTTAGCCTCCAGTCTGCATGGGACAGGTGTGAAAGTCAGCTCCCAAGTCAACCACATTTAGTCAAAATGCTCACGATGCCTCAGGAAGGCACAGTGTAGCAAACACACTCTGGCTTCTGGGGAGTCCTGGTGACCCCAAGCCTTTAGTCCCAGAGATGGCTGCTGTTTACAGTGTTGGACTCTAGACACTGGCCAGCTGTGCGGAGTCTGATCATTTTGGGGAACTATGAGATGTTCACACCGTAGGTGTCGTTATTGACCGGAGGAGCTCCGGGGTTGAGGCTTCCCATCTCAGGCCTGCTCTGGATTTGCGCTTGCCCACTCCAGATCGTTGTGTCACACTTTGGTCCTCTTTGGCTGGGCGTGGTGCCTCACACCTATAATCCCAGCACTTAGGGAAGCCAAGGCAGGCAGGTTGCTTGAGCTCAGGAGTTCGAGACCAGCCTGGGCAACATAGCGAGATCCTATCTGTATTCGCTGGTTTCCACACTGCTATAAAGAACTACCTGAGGCTGTGTAATTTATAAATAAAAGAGATTTAATTGACTCACAGTTCCACATGGCTGGGGAGGCCTCAGGAAACTTGTAATCATGGCGGAAGGCAAAGGGGAAGCAAGGCACGTCTTACATGGTGGCAGGAGAGAGGAAGCAAGAGCGAGGGGTAAACTGCCAAACACTTTTAAACCATCAGATCTCGTGAGACTCACTCACTTTCATGAGAATAGCATGGAGGAAACCACCCCCACGATCCAATCACCTCCTACCAGGTCCCTCCCCGGACACGTGGGGATTACAATTTGAAATTAGAATTGGGTGAGAACACAGAACCAAACCACTTCACTGTCTCTACAAAAAAATACAAAAATTAGCCAGCTGTGGTGGCGCATGCCTATAGTCCTAGCTACTCAGGAGTCTGAGGTGGGAGGATCGCTTGAGCCCAAAAGGTCAAGGCTGCAGTGAGCCGAGATCACACCATCACACTCCAGCCTGGGTGACAGAAAAAGACCCTGTCTTAAAAAAAAAAAAAAAAAAAAAAAAAAAAAAGGCCACAGATTCTTGGGCCCACCCAGGACCTACTGAATCAGATGTCCTGGGGGTGGGGCCCAGCAACCTGTTTTCCTAAGCCCTCCAGGGGATTCCTGGAGGAATCACACAAGTTTGAGAACTGCTTGTGTGAGAAGGCTTAGGATATAACTCTCCTTGAACTCATTAAACCACACTGTCAGGAAACAAACAATTGCAGCATGTAGGACCTCCTGCAAGAAAACCATCCTGGAAAAATTAGACTTCAGAATTTCAGTGTTTCTAAAATGTCATGGGTCTCTTCTCAATTAATGGAGACTAAAGTGATGGCAAATGCTGAACGTGAACTGTCGCTGGGTCCTGGTGAGGGTTGGGAGGAAACAGCTATTCCTGGATAACTGAGAAATTCAAGTGATGTTATATGGAATTGTTAATTTATTATTTATTTATTTTTTTTTTGAGACAGAGCCTCACTGTGTCTCAGGTTGGAGTGCAGTGGCGCCATCGGCTCACTGCAACCTCTGCCTCCCTGGGTTCAAGCGATTCTCGTGCCTCAGCCTCCCAAGTAGCTTGGATTACAGGTGTGTGCCACCACGCCCAGCTAATTTTTATATTTTTAGTAGAGATGGGGTTTCACCATGTTGGCCAGGCTGGTCTCAAACTCCTGATCTCAGGTGATCCACCCACCTTGGCCTCCCAAATGCTGGCATGAGCCACCGCGCCCAGCCTGGAATTGTTAATATTCTTAGAATGATGATAGTATCATGGTTTTGAGGTGAATGATGTCTTTATTCTTAGATGTATGATGAAGTATGATGTGTACATCTTTCAAATGGATTAATCTAAAAAGTATGTAAATGGAGAATGCAACATTCAGAATTTTTAATAATTGTTCAGTCTAGTTGGTTTCAAAAGGAATATTCTACTGTTCTTTTAACTTTTTTGTTTGAATTTCTTCAAGTCAGGCACACAGAAGATGCTACTCTTACATTCCACTGCATTCTTGAGATGGAACTTCGTGTGTGGGTACCAGTTAGGATCAGGTTTGGCTGAAACAGAAATCCAACATAACATTGGCTTAACCAAGATGGACACCTATTTCCCTCTTATATGCAAGTTCTCAGGGAGGTGGTGAGGCGGGTTTGATGGCTCTGATGCATGTGGTGCTCTGGACCAAAGCACCTTCCATTTTATTGTTCCTCCATGAGTGCCTTCCCTGACCTCATGTTCCAAAATGGCTGCTCCAGTTCCAGCCATTGTATCCATGTTCCAGCAGGCAGAAGAGGTAAAGGACACATTCCTGCTACTTTTAGGGAAAACATGGCCAAAGCTTAGTTATGTAGCTGCAAGAGAGGCTAGGAAATGCTTTAATCCTAGGTAGTCGTGTGCCCAGCCTGAAGGTGGGCATTTGTTACTATGGTAATTGAAGGACAATTTGCAGGCTATGCCCCACTTCCAGAGGTGTTTTAGTAAAAGGTGAAAGTTGTTTTTTGAGACAAAGTCTTACTCTGTCACACAGGCTGGAGTGCAGTGGCACATTATGGCTCACTGCAGCCTCTACCTCCCAGCCTCAAGTGATCCTCCCACCTCAGCCTCCTGAGTAGCTGGGACTACAGGTGTGTGCTACCACACCTGTCTAATTTTTTTAAAATTTGTGTTCTCTAGAGATTGGGTCTGTATTAGTCTATTTTCACACTGCTATCAAAACATACCCGAGGCCAGGCGCAGTGGCTCACACTTGTAATCCCAGCACTTTGGGAGGCTGAGGAGGTGGATCACTTGAGGACACTAGTTCAAGACCAGCCTGGCCAACATGGTGAAACCTCATCTCTACTAAAATACAAAGATCAGCTGGGTGTGGTGGCATGTGCCTATAATCCCAGCTACTTGGGAGACTGTGGCAGGAGAATTGCTTGAACCTGGGATGCAGAGGTTGCAATGAGCCAAGATTGTGCCACTGCACTCCAACCTCAAAAACACAAACAAAAAACCCAAAAAACCTGAGACTGGGTAATGTATAAATAAAAGAGGTTTAATTGACTCACAGTTCTGCATGGCTCAGGAAACTTATCATGGCAGAAGGCAAAGGAGAAGCAAGCACCTTCTTCACAAGGCAGCAGGAGAGAAAGAGAGAGCAAAGGGGGCAGCTGCCAAACATTTAAACCATCAGATCTCATAAGACCCCCCACCTCCACTGTCACAAGAACAGCATGGGGAAACCACCCCCATGATCCAATCACCCCCCACGAGGTTCCTTCCTCCACACGTGAGGATTACAATTCAAGATGAGATTTGTGTGGGAGCACAGAGCCAGTCCATATCAGGGTCTCACTATGTTGCCCAGGCTAAAGGTGAAAGATGTATATGATTTGAAGAGAAACCAGTGTATGGAGAGGTTTTTAAAACTCAACATGGCAGGTTGTCTTAAAGGGCTTCCCTGGCTGGGCATGGTGGCTCATGCCTGTAATCCCAGCACTTTGGGAGGCCGAGGCAGGTGGATCACCTGAGGTCAGGAGTTCGAGACCAGCCTGATTAACATGGAGAAACCCCGTCTCTACTAAAGATACAAAATTAGCCGGGTGTGGTGGCTCATGCCTGTAATCCCAGCTACTCCGGAGGCTGAGACAGGAGAATTGCTTGAACCCAGGAGGCGGAGGTTGTGGTGAACCGAGATCACACCATTGCACTCCAGCCTGGGCAACAGAGCAAGACTCCATCTCAAAAAAGGCTTCCTTGTGTGTCCTCATGGAGCAAAGTGTGACTATTCACAGAGGAACTTCCTTGAGTTCCTTGGGTTGTTGCAAAGGCCTTTTAAGCCCCACAGGCCAGCTCAGCTATCCAATTCTAGCTTGTTAAGAAACCCCTGGCCCCTGTGTAACGAGCCCTGTTCCTCTTTTCTGTCCCGCAGTCTCCAACCTGTCCCAGTATTTCAGCCCAGCCTCGGTGTCCAGCAGCCCGGCCCGCGCGCTCCTGCTGGTCGGCGTCGTCCTCCTGGCCTACTGGTTCTTGTCCCTGACCCTGGGCTTCACTTTCAGCGTCCTGCACGTGGTGTTCGGCCGCTTCTTCTGGATCGTGCGGGTCGTCCTGTTTTCCATGTCCTGCGTGTACATCCTGCACAAGTACGAGGGCGAGCCGGAGAACGCGGTGCTGCCGCTGTGCTTCGTGGTGGCCGTCTACTTCATGACCGGGCCCATGGGCTTCTACTGGCGAAGCAGTCCCAGCGGCCCCAGCAACCCCAGCAACCCCAGCGTGGAGGAGAAGCTGGAGCACCTGGAGAAGCAGGTCAGACTGCTCAACATCCGTCTCAACCGGGTGCTCGAGAGCCTGGACCGCTCCAAGGACAAGTGAAGGTCAGCCGGCCGGGCGGGTCCACAGTTACCAGCACGCTGTCTCAGAAAACGAAAACGGAGGAAAAAAACCCCAAACCCCAAACAATCTTAATAAACACGACTGAGCAAGAAAGTGGCACTGTGTAAGGCTATTTCCACCCACCCGGCAGCTCTTAGGACACATTCCCAGAAGAGCGGAAAGATCATTGACGTGGAACTACACACGAAGTGTAATTAGTGGGGGAAAAAATATTTTTTAAACAAAGGATATAACCATATTTAGTTGTACAGTAAGAGAAATTTATCTGTGCATAGAGCATAAAGTTAATTTTTTCAAGCATTTAAATACATCTTTTGTAAGGTTTTTTAATAAAGGCAGATTGAGTCAAGTTTATTAAAACTTTACATGGAGGGGAAGAATATGCTAATTTGACATTTGAGAAAAGTTTAAATGCGAGCGTTTGTTTTCGCAGCTTAGGGATTGGTGGGTGAGGTCTGTGTGCGTTATTTTCATGTTCCCAAACTGTGAGCTTTATTTCATGTTATTTTTGGTGGATGTTGACTTAGTTCATGAATGTTGTCACTTCTAAATGTGGACAGTTGGGCTGCAGGATGCAACTCAACCTCTTTTGGATCCTAGAGACCCCTGCCAGGCCCCCATCAGTCCTATTTTTAAATGAAGACATTGCCATTTCTAGAAGACCTGAGATTTTCTTCCCTCTGTGCTTCGATGTATTTTAACCTCAAATTTTGAAATGGAAAATGCAAGGAGGGGCCAAGAAATGTCCTGGGGATTTGATGCCAGGAAGTACCTGGTAAGGATTGGAGATTGCTCCAGAATCTACTGCGTGTCCCAATTTGCAGTTTATTCACTAGGGCTATATACAAAAGCTATACCCTTGAGGGGTTTTTTGTTTGTTTTTGCTTTTGATTTCCTCAGGACCTTAGAGGGAAAACAAACAGTAGCAGCTAATATTCTCAAGTGTATTGCTGCTTAGAAAGATCCTCAGGAACAATTAGCAGCAATAAGCAAGCCTTTGAAAAGATCTGAATTCTTTTTCCTGAAATATTTACGATACACAGGTGCTTTTTATCTGAAATCTGTTGTGTCCTCCTTTTAGGCAGTCTCTGTGGGCAGAGAGTGGGACTTGCGAGGTGGACAGCTGTGGGGATCCTGGGCAAGGGAGTTTCAGAAGGTGTGGCTCAGGGGCTGGTAGAAACCCCCCTTTGCTAGGACTTGTTTTTTAAAAAAGGAAGCCCTAGGCCAGGCGCAGTGGCTGATGCCTGTAATCCCAGCGCTTTGGGAGGCCGAGGAGTATGGATCACCTGAGGTCAGGAGTTCAAGACCAGCCTGGCCAACATGGTGAAACCCCTGTCTCTACTAAAAATACAAAAATTAGTCAGGCATGGTGGTGTGTGCCTGTAGTCCAGCTACTCAGGAGGCTGAGGCAGGAGAATTGCTTGAACCTGGGAGGTGGAGGTTGCGGTGAGCCGAGATCACGCCACTGCACTCCAGCCTAGGCAACAGAGCAAGACTTCATCTTAAAAAAAAAAAAAAGCCCAGCATTTTGCAGCTTTGAAGCTGCTGGGGATCACGACTGTCTCTGTGGCCCTTACCTGGCCACAGATGTACCCTGGCAACCCACTCACAGTGCCCTGCGTGCAGGTTTATAGATACCCCTGCCAGACCTGCTACAACCAAGACCTTATGGTCCAGGTCTCAGTTTGGAGAAGATTTAGCTGTCTACCACTTCTTGTGTAGTGTTCCTGTGAAGTTTTATTTTTGGTTGCAAGTATCTGGAAAACAGATGCAGATGTTTTTGTGGATGTTGTTGAGACTTTTGAGACTTCTGTTTCTAAGGTACACTTGATGGGACCCAAACTCTCCTGGAGAGTTCCATTCACTTCCTGAAACGTGCACCTGTTTCAGGTGCATGTTTATTCAGTGTGCATGGATATTTAAGATTTGCTGGAGCAGGCTGGGCAGGGTGGCTCACCCCTGTAATCCCAACATTTTGGGAGGCCAAGGCAGGTGGATCACCTGAGGTCAGGAGTTTGAGACCAGCCTGGCCAACAGAGTGAAACCCCGTCTCTACTAAAAATACAAAAATTAGCCAGGCCTGGTGGTGGGCGCCTGTGATCCCAGCTACTTGGGAGGCTGAGGCTGGAGAATCGCTTGAACATGGGAGGCGGAGGTTGCAGTCAGCTGAGATCATACCACCACACTCTAGCCTCAGCAACAGAGTGAGACTCCGTCTCAAAAAAAAATTTGCTGGATCGAATCTTTTTTTTTTTTTGAGATGGAGTTTCACTGTCAACCAGGCTGGAGTGCAGTGGCACCATCTCGGCTCACTGCAAGCTCCGCCTCCCGGGTTCACGCCATTCTCCTGCCTCAGCCTCCCAAGTAGCCGGGACTACAGGCGCCTACCACCATGCCCGGCTAATTTTTTATATTTTTAGTAGAGACGGGGTTTCACCGTGTTAGCCAGGATGGTCTCGATCTCCTGACCTCGTGATCCGCCCACCTCGGCCTCCCAAAGTGCTGGGATTACAGGCGTGAGCCACCGCGCTGGGCCTGGATCAAATCTTTATCCATGCACATTGGAACACAGGATTACTGGGTTGAAATCATTCTAGTTTTGTCATTTAGATACTTGTAGATGAATCTATTTTAGCACAAGGTATGAATAACTCGGGAGGTCATCTCTATCTTCTTTCCTTTTGTGCATTTGGCTGTACCACGTTTAGGTACTAAAACAGCTTTGCTTATGTTGGCCAGGGGAAAACATGGCATTCTGTGCGCAAAGCTAATGATCGCCAGCCCTGCCTTGGCCCCTCCCTTGTTTATGGTCATTGTAAGATGCCCGCATGTTAAGGCTTAATCTGTCACTGGGCTGGGTGTAATACCTGCTTCATTCCTCCTCCCACCCTCTTACCCGAAACATGAAGGGCACTGTGCTCTATTGAGATCTCGATAAGATCATCATTTTAACTTGTATTCAACTGAGGGAGGTAACATGATATCTGGGTGCTGGTGGATTGAGACCTCAAGCATCAATTCAAAATTGCTGTCGAAAATATGCACTATTTTTTTTTTCCACTCTGGCTAAGTGTAGGCTCTGAAGCCAGTTTTATAGCTTGATACATTCTGGTGAAAGATGTCTTCATTTTTAATGAAAGAACCTACAGTTAGTAGGTGTCACCTCAGGGTAGAAATTCTGATAGAAATTCTGATTATTTGAAACTCTAATAGAAATCTTAGATGCTAGATTTGAAGAAAACCTGGGTTTTATTGCATAGATTTCACCTTTTCTGGGGCACATCTTACCCCAAAATAATTGGGGATTTTTTGGTTCCTTCTCCATTCCATGGAAGCTTGTAGGGTATTGGGATTGGGCCTCCCCTCGCCACCCGCCACATGTCTTTGTTTTTTTCTCTCTTTTGTATGTGGAAAAATGTATTTTTGTACCATATCTCATACCTGGAGAGAAACCTTTTTTCTATCTTCAGGGCTGTAGAATATATTAGCGTAACACTTCACTGAATGTGATGTAAAAGCATTCTGATGAAAACTGGTTCTGTTATAATTAAGACTCAGTGTTTAAAATATCTTAATCAGTGTTAATTTCCCAGTGTTTCAGTATCACAGTAAATACTTGTTTTACTGAGAACAGAAAATAATCCAGAAAAGGAAAAGGACCAGCCCTCTCTAGATTGCTGGAATTGTATGGATGTGTTGGGGTTGGTTTAGTGATCTCTTCCTTGACACCCTAGCAAAGATGCTTTTGTGGAGTGCAAACCTTTCATAAATATACTTTCCAGGCTGGGTGCAGTGGCTCAAGCTTGTAATCCCAGCACTTTGGGAGGCCAAGGCGGGTGGATCACTTGCGGTCGGGAGTTCGAGACCAGCCTGGCCAACATAGTGAAATCCCGTCTCTACCAAAAAATACAAAAAAAAAAAAAAAAAAAAAAAATAGCCAGGTGTGGTGGTGGGTTCCTGTAGTCCCAGCTACTCAGGAGGCTGAGGTGGGAGAATTGTATGAACCTGGGAGGCAGAGGTTGCAGTGAGCTGAGATCACACCGCTGTACTCCAGTTGAGGCGACAGAGTGAGACCCAGTCTCAAAAAAAAAAAAAAAGTGTGTGTGTATATATATATGTATATATATATATACACACACACACACTTTCCAATACCAGTCGGCATTACCCGCCCTTTGGTTTCTTTTGCTTTGGGTTTCAGCCCCCATATCATTTCTGGTAACAGAGCACAGCAATAGAATTTCTGGGAAGCAGACCTTGTGAATCGTGCCTGTGTCTTAATTCACAAAGGGGAAGTGAATGCCGTTGAAAGGTGTTTCATACACTTACCCCAGAAATGAGAGCCTGTCTCATGCAGGAGTCGGGAGGCAGCGATGTCAGGGAACTGGGACTATGTCTTTATGACTGTGATGGTGGTAACCAAGTGGGGTGGTCCCCTCTGGGGAGCTGAGTAAGAACACAAAGGTTCGGTTCAGTGATTAGGAAGACTATAATATGACTTTTTGCATGCCCGGGAGGGCTGCCTTGTAGAGAGGATGTGAGCAGCTTAGTCGCTCATCTGGCCCTGTGATTCAGCAGGCTTATGGAGCGTTAAGAATAACAGCTGTCAAATGGCCTAGACATGGTTAGTGCAATTTGTTGCTAGTGGAAATCCTGAATTGCTTCCTTTCTGTGATCACTGCTACTTCTTAAGATGCTTTTGATGAATGTCATCTGCCTTACAAGTTGACACCTGATAACTTCTCCCTGATGGGTTTCCGAACTGGCTGACTTAACCAAAAAGCCAGCTCTTGCCATCTATCTTGCATTAAAAGGAATTCCTGAGGCTCCTAAGGGGTCAGCTGCCCCACTCCTGACTTTTTTATTTTTAATGGTCTATACCTTCTGCAACATTTTTGTTTATGGCCATTTGAATAGTTGGACTTTGACTCCTCACTTGTGAATAATAGGAATATATTTTGCAGAATCTAACATAATACCCTTAAAATTCATACTGGACAACCATCAGTATGATGTATAGTATCTGGTGTAAACAAATTTTATTCAGCATATTAAATTATTCTGTGTTTTGCTTTTCCTTGATATGTAGGAGGTGCACCAGTACCAGTTTTTCTCTTGTGGTGGCTTAAAACGCTGATTGCCATTTGCATTGTCTATTGAAAAGCTGTGGCAGTGAGTGGTATTATTGACCATGTGTTCTCATGTCTTTTTGCAGATTTAAAGGTTTTATTGTAGTGTCCATTTAATATCTGCATGTATGTTTAATCTCTGAATACCATGTAATTAAACTGATTAACTTGTGATGGTGATGGTGATTAGCACACACTAAAAACCCAATGAAGCAATTGTCTCCCTCTTCTTAACTGGAAATCACACTTGTGAGGTATGGTATCCCTTATCAACAGTGGATTCATGATCGACTTCATATTTTGTGTATCTGGTTATAAATTTTGTATAGCATTTAATTTGGCACTTAATATAAATCCATTTGATTTGAATAGTGTGTGTGTGTACATGGTGTGTGTGTGTGTGTGTGCACTTTAGTTTCGTGAGCCTTGGGAAACTGATTCTACAAATATCTTATATAGAGATAAATGTATCAGGCATTTTTTTGCAAAGCGATATATACATTCCTCTTATTTATTAAATCACTGGCTTTGGTGTTATGTAGAGATATTTGTAGATCTCAGAACAGAATTAAAATATTGTGAAAATTACAGCTTAATAAATGTTTATTGTAATTTTGTTGTATGGACTTTTAAAATCTATCTCATCACTTCTAACCAAACATTTGTGGAGTTTCCCCGGTTTTGATGTGTAACCAGGATTCTATGGTTCTATTCCTCGATCTGAGAAGGGTCATAAAACCTTGAATTTATGTATTCAGTTGGAGGTAAGGTTGCAAGATAAAATACAGGATGCCCAGTTAAATTTGAATTTCAGATAAACAACCAGTAGTGTTTTAGTATAGTGTAGAAGTGTTGGTTGCTTATCTGAAATTCAAATGTAAGCAAGTTTCCTGTATTTTTAGTTGCCAAATCTGACAGTCCTAGCACAGTGATGCGTGCCTCTCCACCCCACCCCGCATACCCATGCTGCTTTCTCAGGTCCTAACAATCCTTTTCTTTCTTTTTTTTTTTTTTTTTTTGAGATGGAGTCTCACCCAGGCTGGAGTGCAGTGGCGAGATCTCAGCTCACTGCTGCCTCCATCTCCTGGGCTCAAGCGAGCATGTCCGGCCAATTTTTGTATTTTTAGTAGAGATGGGGTTTCACCATGTTGGCCAGGCTGGTCTCCAACTCCTGACCTCAGTGGTCCGCCCGTTTCGGCCTCCCAAAGTGCTGGGATAACAGGCGTGAGCCATCATGCCCAGCCCTAAAAATCCTATTCTTAGTAAACATTTAGGAGCAAATGTAACAGGAGTATAATTTACCTTGACCAAGTATAATTACTCTTAACCCAAGAGTACTGCTCCTGCTTTTTACGCAAAGACAATCTCACATAGGTCGATAAGGGGACAATTTGAGGCTAGTTATTGTGAAGTTATCTGGGGGCAGCCTGGGTGGCCTGTCACTGGGAAAGCAGGCAGGTGAGCGGGGGCGGTGAGGCACTGGAGGACGTGCAGTAGGTAGTAGTGACAGTAACAGCGTGGGGTGAGAAGGAAACCAGAATGAGGAGGGGCAGCTCATTTGAATAAAGTCAATACCTGCTATTAAAATAATCATTTTGGCCGGGTGCGGTGGCTCATGCCTGTAATCCCAGCACTTTGGGAGGCCGAGGCGGGCGGATCACGAGGTCAAGAGATCTAGACCATCCTGGCTAACATGGTGAAACCCCATCTCTACTAAGAATGCAATTAGCCGGGCGTGGTGGCAAGCGCTTGTAGTCTCAGCTACTCGGGAGGCTAAGGCAGGAGAATTGCTTGAACCCAGGAGGTGGAAGTTGCAGTGAGCTGAAATCGCGCCACTGCACTCCAGCCTGGGCGACAGAGTGAGACTCCGTCTGAAAAACAAACAAAAAAAATTACTATTTTGTGGCCGGGTGCAGTGGCTCACGCCTGTCATCCCAGCACTTTGGGAGGCCAAGGCAGGTGAATCACTCGAGTCCAGGAGTTCGAGACCAGCCTGGGCAACATAGTGAGAACTTGCCTCTACGAAAAGTAAATAAATTAGTTGGGTGCAGTGGCGCCTGCCTGTGCCTGCAGTCCCAGCTACTCGGGAGGCTGACGTGGGAGGATGGCTTGAGCCCAGGTGGTTGAGGCTGCAGTGAGCCATGATTGCACCACTGCATTCCAGCCTGGGGAACAGAGTGAGATCCTATCTCAAAAAATAATCATTTTGTAAGAATGCATTGAAAGCAACATTCGAATTAAACACCATAGGCCGAGGAGGAGGAGGGAGTGGGTTATCGGATGAGGATTAAGAGGAATGCCAAGTACAAGAGGAATGAGACTTCACAGGAGAAGTCACCGAGGGCAGTGTTCCTCAGACCTAGAGGGTGCCGGGAACCCTGCCCCAGCCTGACCAGCTACAGCCTCACCATCTCCCACTGCCCCTTCTGCCCGCTGCCAATCCCGCTGCAGCCCCAGAGCAGCTGGCGGCATTGCTACCAGCCCCTTTGCACCTATGAAGGAAAAATAGAATCTCGGGATCTCAAACTCATTATGCCAAGGGCAAAGTTAAGCTTGGGAACTGAGTCACAAAACAAACAAAAAAAAAAACAAACACAAACTTCCTTCCTTTGCTTCCCAAACAGATAGCTGCCTACTTTATCTTGTGTAAAATGTAGATTTGGGCTGGGTGTGGTGTCTCAAGCCTGTAATCTCAGCACTTTGGGAGGCTGAGGCAGAAGGATCACTTGAGCTCAGGAAGCAGAGGTTGCAGTGGGCTGAGATGGCGCCCCTGCACTCCAACCTGGGCGACGGAGTGAGACTCTGTCAGAAAAATAGATAAAAATGAATACATAAATATACATAAAATGTAGATTCATGAGTGCTCGTCAAAGCCGAGTGAGACTCAGCCCTGCCTCACTGCCTACCATTCCCCACATTTTTCTTCCATCCTTCCCCTCCTGCTTGCGCATTCCCCTTTAAATATTTAAGTCCTCAGAACCCTTTTTGGAAACAGCACAGGCCACAGATCCTACTGTGACTTATGTTTCTTTTCCTTGGGCCCAGCGTCAACCTTGACAAAATAAGCCACTAATCCATTGAAACCTGCCCCTGTCACTTTTTGGTTTACACTCCTATTTCTAACCAAGGCCCCCTGTACTGTTTTGTTTTTCTGTTTTTGTTTTTTTTTTTTTTTGAAACAGAGTCTCATTCTGTCACCCAGGCTAGTGTGCAGTGGTGAGATCTCGCCTCACTGCAACCTCCATCTCCACGGTTCAAGCAATCCTCCCACCTCAGCCTCCCTAGTAGTTGAGATTACAGGCGCACACCACCACACCCAGCTAAGTTTTGTATTTTTTAGTAGAGATGGGGTTTCACAATGTTGGCCAGGCTGGTCTTGAACCCCTGACCTCAAATGATCTGCCTGCCTCGGCCTTCCAAAGTGTTGGGATTACAGGCGTGAGCCACCGCCCAGGCTGTTTTTGTTTTGTTTTGGTTTGAGGCGGAGTTTCACTCTTGTTACCCAGGCTGGAGTGCAATGGCACAATCTCAGCTCACCGCAACCTCCGCTTCCTGGGTTCAAGCAATTCTACCGCCTCAGCCTCCCAAGTAGCTGGGATTTCAGGCATGTGCCACCACACCCGGCTAATTTTGTATTTTTAGTAGAGACGGGGTTTCTCCATGTTGGTCAGGCTGTTCTCGAACTACCGACCTCAGGTGATCTGCCCGCCTCGGCCTCCCGAAGTGTTGGGATTACAGACTTGAGCCACTGCACCCAGCCCCTTTTTTTAAAAAAAGAAAAACAAAAACAAAAAAACAACTTTATCAATGTAAAATTGACATACAATAAACTGCACATGTTTGAATGTAACTTGGATAACGTTTGATATATGCGTACACCATGGACATCAAACTTGCCACAATCAAAATAGCAAACATGTCCATCACCTCAGGGCCCTTTGGGGTCCCTCTCACTGCTCTCCATCCCCAGGCAACCTTTGAGCTGCTCTCTGTCACTAGACATTAGTTTTTATTTTTTATTTTTTGGGGCTGGGGATGGAGTCTCACTCTGTCGCCCAGGCTGGAGTGCAGTGGCGCAATCTTGGCTCAGTGCAACCTCTGCCTCCCAGGTTCAAGCAATTCTCCTGCCTCAGCCTCCCAAGTAGCTGGGACTACAGGCGCCTGCCACCACGCCCAGCTAATTTTTGTATTTTTAGTAGAGACGGGGTTTCACCATATTGGCCAGACTAGTCTCGAACTCCTGACCTTGTATTCTGCCCACCTTGGCCTCCCAAAGTGTTGGGATTACAGGCGTGAGCCACCGCGCCCGGCCCTAGTTTGCAATTTCTAGCATTTTATGTAAATGGGATGAAACAGCATGTGTCTCCCCATGCCCACCCCCCAGTTTCTTTCACTTAATATAATTATTTTGAAATCCATCCCAGTTGTTGCCCTTATCAATAGTTCACTCTTTTTCATTGCTGCGTAGTATTCCATTGTATGGATGTACCACAATTTGCTTATCCATTCACCTGTTGATGGACTTTTTGGTTGTTTCCTATTTGGGGCTATTACAAATAAAGCGACTATGAACACTTATGTATAGGACTTTGTATGAACATACTTTTCACTTCTCCCAGGTAAATACTTAGGACCAGAATGGCTGGATTATATTGAGGGTATAGGTTTAACTTTTTAAGACATTGTTTTCCAAAGTGGTTGTAGCATTTTACATTCCTACCCACTGTGTGTGAGAATTCCAGTTCCTCCATAGCCTCACCAACAGTTGGTATGATCAGCTGTTTTCACCCAAAACATTCACTTACTAATAGGTATTGTCTTTTTTTTTTTTTTTTTTTTTTTTTTTTTTTTTTTTTTTTTTTTGAGGCAGGATCTTGCTTTGTTGCCCAGGCTGGAGTGCAGTGGTGCAATCACAGCTCACTTTAGCCTTGACCTCCCAGGCTCAGGCAGTTCTCATGCTTCAGTATCCCACCTAAGTGGGACTACAGGTGTGTGCTATCACACCAGGCTAATGCTTTTTTTTTTGTAGAGATGGGGTCTCACTATGTTGCCTAGGCTGGTCTTCAACTCCTGGACTCAAGTGATCCTCCCATTTTGGCCTCCCAGGGATTACAGGTGTGAGCCGCCATGCCTGGCCTCTTTTTTTCTTTTTTACTTTCTTTCCATTTTTCATTTTGGGATTACAGATGTGAGCCAGTATGCCCGGCCTGTCAGGTGTGGTCTTAACTGAAGCTAGCCATCTTTCATTAAACAAGGAAATGCTTATTTCTGACAAGTGTAAACAGAATTTCAATAAACAGCTTGTGGAAATTTTATGAATTACATACATTAGCCAACACTTGATCTTCACAGTAGCAAAATATCCACTGAAAAATGATAATATGCATATATCCAAAGCACCTGTTCTGAAGCCCCAAAGAAAAGCAAACCAAGTCAACAGTCGATGGTCAAATCTTTGATGATTAACAAAAAATTAACAAAATGAGTAATCTATAGTTTTTTTTGTTTTGTTTTTGTTTTTTGTTTTTTTTGAGATGGAGTTTTGCTCGTCGCCAAGGCTGGAGTGCAATGGCGCGATCTCTGCTCACTGCAACCTCCGCCTCCCAGGTTCAAGCGATTCTCCTGCCTCAGCCTCCCGAGTAGCTGGGATTACAGGCACGTGCCACCATGCCCAGCTATTTTTTTTTTTTTTTAGACGGAGTCTGCTCTTTCACCCAGGGTGGAGTGCAATGGCACTATCTCGGCTCACTGCAACCTCCACCTCCTGGGTTCAAGCGATTCTCCTGCCTCAGCCTCCTGGGTAGATGGGATTACAGACACACACCACTACACCCGGCTAATTTTTGTATTTTTAGTAGAGACGGGGGTTTCACCATGTTGGTCAGACTGGTCTCAAACTCCTGACCTTCTGATCCCCCGCCTTGGCCTCCCAAAATGCTGGGATTACAGGCATGAGCCACCGCACCCGGCCTAATTTTTTTTATTTTATTTATTTTTTATTATTATTATTTTTTTTAGTAGAGACAGGGTTTCACTATGTTGGCCAGGTGATCTATATTTTTTATTTAGTAACTGCTCGTCATTGATTATATTGGTGGCTTCAATGTAGATAATGCTAGGTTTAGCTCCAAATATGATCTAAATATATCTTAACCATTGCTAACCATGAAACAACAGCTAGCACAATGTTAACACAGGGCACTATTGGGAGATTTAGTACTCAACATCATGCAAGTCCCTTGTAGAATAATGAAGTTTTGTGAGCTGGTCACGGAGCTACAGAATGAATGTGTGCAGCCCCTCAAAATGTATATGTTAAATCCCTAATTCCCAATGTGATGGTATTTGGAGACAGGGTCTTTGGGAGGTGATTAGTCTAGATGAGATCCTGAAGGTGGACCCCCATAATGGGACTAGTGGCCTTATAAGAAGAGGAAAAGACCAGATACCCCTCGACTCCACCATGTGAAGACACAACAAGAAGGTGGCTGTTTTTTAACCAGGGAGAAGGCTATCACCAAATACTGAGTATGCTAGTACCTTGCTCTTGAACTTCCCAGCCTCCAGAACTCTGTGAAATAAATATTTAGTCTATAGTATTGTATTACAGCATCCTGACCTTACTAAGACAGATGGTTGTCTTCATATGAAAAAATTAAAGTGACAAAAGGCTTCGTTTTGTTTTTTGAGACAAAGTTTTGCTGTTATTGCCCAGGCTGGAGTGCAATGGCACAATCTTTGCTCACTGCAACCCCTGCCTCCTGGGTTCAAATGATCCTCCGGCCTCAGCCTCCTGAGTAGCTGGGATTACAGGCATGTGCCACACGTCTAGCTAATTGTTGGTATTTAGTAGAGACAGGGTTTCACCATGTTGGTTGGGCTGGTCTTGAACTCCTGACCTCAGGTGATTCACCTGCCTTGGCCTCCCAAAGTGCTGGGATTACAGGCGTGAGCCACCACACCCTGCCAAAAAGGCTTTATTTGATCTAGTCCCTAAATCACCCCCAGATAGCAGATTGGCAACCTGTGGACACACTAATTTAGGCATAGCTATAGTAGATGAAATGTTCCCTTAATGCCCTGGAGGAGGTCCCGTCTGTCAGGAAATTATCTAATTAGTGGAAAGAAACTGGTGCGTGTGGCCAGGCACGGTGGCTCACGCCTGTAATCCCGGCACTTTGGGAGGCCAAGGCGGGCAGATCACGAGGCCAGGAGTTTGAGACCAGCCTGGCCAATATGGTGAAACGCCGTCTCTACTAAAAATACAAAAAATTAGCTGGGTGTGTTACTGTGCGCCTGTAATCCCAACTACTTGGGAGGCTGAGGCAGAAGAATCGCTTGAACCCAGGAGGCAGAGATTGCAGTGAGCTGAGATCAAGCCACTGCACTCCAGCCTGGGCAACAGAGCAAGACTCTGTCTCAAAAAAAGAAAAAGAAAAAGAAACTGGTGCGTGTATACACGTGTGTTGAGCATGCATTTATGTGAGAAAGTGTAAGTACACGTGTGTATGTGCATTTGGAATTTCTAAAAGTGCTGGTTTCTAGGCTTCTAATCAGAAGTGTGGCATCAATTCTCCCTGATTATAGCAGTAGAAGTTCACAATTCTAGCCAGGCACGGTGGCTCATGCGTGTAATCCCAGTACTTTGGGAGGCCAAGGCGAGTGGATCACTTGAGCTCAGGAGTTCAAGACCAGTCTGGGCAACATACCAAAAATACAAAAAATTAGCCAGGCATGGTGGTGTGCGTCTGTGTTCCTAGGTCCTTGGGAGGCTGAGGTGGGAGGATCACTTGTGCCTTGGGGGCAGAGTTTGCAGTGAGCCAAGGTTGTGCCCCTGTGCTCCAGCCATCTCAAAAAAAAAAAAAAAGTTCACCGTTCTGTTCCATCAAAAAACAAGGGAAGGGGATGTGGGATGCCTTTTCTTGGTTATCTTCAAATGGCAGTAATTCTAAGCTCAAACTAAAGCATCCGATGTTTGACACTATATTAAACCTATTCTAAAAGAAATGAGTTCTCAAACTTAAAACTAAGATGCTTGTGGCTTTCAAAGTACTTAATTTTGAATTAAAAATAAAATCCGCCGGGCGTGGTGGCTCATGCCTGTAATCCCAGCACTTTGGGAGGCCAAGGCAGGTGGATCACCTGAGGTCAGGAGTTCAAGACCAGCCTGAGCAACATGGAGAAACCCCGTCTCTACTAAAAATACAAAATTATCCAGGCGTGGTGGTGCGTGCCTGTAATTCCAGCTACTCAGGAAGCTGAGGCAGGAGAATTGTTTGAACCTGGGAGGCGGAGGTTGCGGTGAGCCGAGATCGTGCCATTGCACTCCAGCCTGGGTGACAAGAGTGAAACTTCATCTCAAAAAAATTAAAAATAAAAATAAATAGAATAGAATAAAATCCAAGGTCAGGCCTTGGCTCATGCCTGTAATCCCAGCACTTTGGGAGGCCAAGCCAGGCAAATCACCTGAGATCAGGGGTTCAAGACCAGCCTGGCCAACACGGTGAAACCCCGTCTCTACTAAAAATAGAAAAATTAGCCGGGCATGGTGGCCGGCGCCTGTAATCCCAGCTACTTGGGAGGCTGAGGCAGAAGAATCGCTTGAACCTGGGAGGGGGAGGTTGCAGTGAGCTGAGATTGTGCCACTGCACTCCAGCCTGGGCGACAGAGCACAATTCCATCTCAAAAAATAAAAAAACCCCAAAACCAAATTTCTGTTTCGTATAAAGCTCAGAGAGGTCAAGTGACCTGCACAAAATGGAACAGCTAATAAGGAATCATGGAAGTCAGGACTGAAACCCAGCAGCTGTGATTCCAAATTCTGTTTTCTGCTGCACTGCACAGAGTGCAAGGTCCACGGGTTCCCTCTGTATTGTGAAAATTTACAGTTATCTTTTAATAGTTTTTTTTTCAAATGCGTGCCTTTGGTCATTTTCAGTCAGTTAAACCAATCTCAGGGGATCCTTTGCTAGGATTAATCTTTTCTGGACACTTTTTGGCCTGCAGGGGTCTCGAGTTGCCCTATGCAAAGAGGCTATGTTTGACTAGGCTTTAGGAGCTTGTACCAGGCAGGGTTAAACTGTTCTTGCTACTCGTCTTGGGAGGAGATAAAGCAAGTGGACTAATTCTACTCTCATCAACTTCGATTTTGAAAGACTGAAAAATTGCTCCCCTGTTTTTAGATCCTTTCTTCATATTGCACACCCTGTGTGAGTTGTGGAAAATCATTGGAATGTTATTCCAATAGGGTTTTTTTTTAAGTATAGAAAAATCATGGAGACATGGAGGCTTAAAAGGGTTCGTTCATTCATTCATCTTTTCACTCATTCATTTGCAAAGGTGTGTGGTTCTCGAAGTGTGGTCTGGGTTCCTCCAGTTACATAAAATACTATTAATAACAGGTTATTTATATTTTTCACTTTCATTCTCTCACGAATGTACAATGGAATTTTCTAGAGGCCACGAGATGTGTGCTCTCCAAACAGAATGAATGGAAAAGCTGCAAAAGCAGAGATGAGGGTCCAGCTGTCTTCTCTTTAGCTACATATCAGAGATTTGCAAAAATGTAGGACAATGGCTGGGTACGGTGGCTCATGCCTATAATCCCAGCACTTTGGGAGGCCAAGGCAGGCGGATCACAAGGTCAAGAGATTGAGACCATCCTGGCCAACATGGTGAAACCCCATCTCTACTGAAAATACAAAAATTAGCTGGGTGTGGTGGCGCACGCCTGTAGTTCTAGCTACTCGGGAGGCTGAGGCAGGAGAATTGCTTAAACCCAGGAGGTGGAGGTTGCAGTGAGCTGAGATCACACCATTGCACTCCAGCCTGGTGACAGAGCAAGACTCCGTCTCAAAAAAAAAAAAGTAGGACCATGCCGTTCTCATTAACACTATTTTTTTTGTTTTTGTTTTTTCAAAGTATAGGTTCTTTTTGTTTGTTTTTTTGTTTTGACACAGAGTTTTGCTCTTTTTGCCCAGGCTGGAGTGCAATGGCATGATCTCGGCTCACTGCAACCTCCAACTCCTGGGTTCAAGAGATTCTCCTGCCTCAGCCTCCTGAGCAGCTGGGATTACAGGCACGCGCCACCACACCCAGCTAATTTTGTATTTTTAGTAGAGACGGGTTTCTCCATGTTGGTCAGACTGGTCTCGAACCCCCGACTTCAGGTGATCCCCCCCCCACCTTGGCCTCCCAAAGTGCTAGTATTACAGGCGTGAACCACTGCGCCCCACCTCAAAGTATAGTTATTTTTCATAACAAATACATTGTTTATGGTCACATGGAATGGGTTTATCTTTGTTATTTCATTTTACTTATTTATTTATTCATTTTTTTTTTTGAGAGAGAGTCTCGCTGTGTTGTCCAGGCTGGAGTGCAGTGGTGTGATCTTGGCTCACTGCAACTTCTGCCTCCCAGATTTGAGTGAGTCTCCTGCCTCAGCCTCCCAAGTAGCCGGGATTACAGGCACGTGCCACCACACCCAGCTAATTTTTGTATTTTTAGTAGAGGTGGGGTTTCTTCATGTTGGCCAGGCTGATCTTGAACTCCTGACCTCAGGTGATCCACCTGCCTCAGCCTCCCAAAGTGCTGGGATTACAGGCATGAGCCACCGCGCCTGGCCTATCCTTGTTATTTTTTATTTTTATTTTTTTTTTGAGACAGAGTCTCGCTCTGTCGCCCAGGCTGGAGTGCAGTGGCGTGATCTCGGCTCACTGCAAGCCCTGCCTCTCGGGTTCATGCCATTTTCCTGCCTCAGCCTGCCGAGTAGCTGGGACTACAGTCACCTGCCACCACGCCTGGCTAATTTGTGTGTGTGTGTGTGTGTGTGTGTATTTTTAGTAGAGACAGGGTTTCACCATGTTAGCCAGGGTGGTCTCCATCTCCTGATCTCGTGATCCACCTGCCTCCGCCTCCCAAAGTGCTGGGATTACAGGTGTGAGCCACCATATGGGCCCAGCATTATTTTAAAATGAATTAACACTTACATATTTTTTGGTTTCTTAGTTTTATTTATAATTCGGTAATTATTTCTAGTTGTGTTACTAATTTTAATGGA
Organism: Pan paniscus; assembly: GCF_029289425.2. Classification (NCBI taxonomy): domain Eukaryota; kingdom Metazoa; phylum Chordata; class Mammalia; order Primates; family Hominidae; genus Pan; species Pan paniscus. The sequence continues at coordinate 133,131,038 of NC_073259.2, forward strand.
TAGATATAACCCATAGAAACAAAAGCTCTTGGGGTCCTCAGTAAGTTTCAGGACACATGTCCTGAAACCCTGCTGGCAAAGGCAATTCACCACATAGTACACAATTCAAAGCTACATCCGGGTGTTGAATGAACACTGAGCTCCTGCCTGGTCCCCAGACGCTATGTTCTGCTGCCCTAAGGCAACTCCTGTTACCAGTATCTTGTGGCTCCTGTTAGGGATATTCGATGACTACATGAGCAAATAAGTATGTATCTTTTTGTTTTGAAACGGAGTCCTGCTATGTTTGACTAGTGTGCAGTGGCATGATCACGGCTCACTGTGGCTTCGACTTCTTGGGCTCCAACAATCCTTCCCCCTTAGTCTCCTAAGTGGGACTACAGGTGTGCACTGTCACACCTGGCTAATGTTTTAACTTTTTTGTAGAGATGGGGTCTCACTATGTCGCCTAGGCTGGTCTTGAACTCCTGGGCTAAAGCGATCCTCCTGCCTTGACCTCGCAAAGTGCTGAGATTGCAGGCGTGAGCCACCACATCCGGCCCTTTTGCGTATCACTTTAAAAACACAAATAGCATCTACACTTCTCTAGACCCTAGTTTATCTGAATGGCTACATAATATCCCATTTTACAGATATGCCAGAATTTAGTTAACCATTCCCTTATTGAGGGACATTAAAGCTGTTGGTAAATTTGGTTTCTTAAAACTTTTATTTTAGGTTCAGGGATACGTGTGCAGGTTTGTAATGTAGGTAAATTGTGTGTCTTGGGGGTTTTGTGTAGAGATTATTTCATCACCTGTGTGATAAGCACAGTACCCGATAGGTAGTTTTTCAATCTTTACCCTCTTCCCACTTGGTAAATTTGTTGTGATCAACAGCTGCTCTTCCCAATTACCTTATTTACCCTTTAGTTCCCATGGTGTTTCTATGACTGTTATGCAAGTTGTTGGACTTAGTGCAAATTATAAAACATTAAATGTTCATTTTTGCCTCTAATTCTTTAGGAACTAGGTTGTGAATTTCATCTTTTTTTTTTTTTTGAAATGGGATTTTGCTGTGTTGCCCAGGCTTAAGTGCAATAGCACTTTTTTTTTTGAGACGGAGTATCACTCACTCTGTTGCACAGACTGGAGTGCAGTGGCACGATCTTGGCTCACTGCAACCTCTGCCTCCTGGGTTCAAACGATTCTCCTGCCTCAGCCTCCCGAGTAGCTGGGATTACAGGCACCCACCACCACGCCCAGCTAATTTTTTTGTATTTTTATTAGAGATAGGGTTTCACTGTGTTGGCCAGGCTGGTTTCAAACTCCTGACCTCAAGTGATCTGCCCCTCTTGGCCTCCCAAAGTGCTAGGATTACAGGTGTGAGCCACCATGCACAGCCCAATAGCACATTAATAGCTCACTGCAGCCTTGAACTCCTGGCCTCAAGCGATGCTCCTGCCTTGGTCTCCCAAAGTTCTGGAATTGCAGATGTGAGCCACTGTGCCCTGCCTGTTAAAGATGGATTCATTTTATCCATCTTCTATTAATGCAGAAAATTTGAAATCGATTGTATGGTGACTGAATGAAGATGTGCATTTATATCATTGGTCTGGTAGTTGAGCTTGATGGGTTAAAAAAAAACACTTCACTTGCTCTGTGTGTTTCAGCTGTGAGGCAGTGAGGGGAAGCATTATTAGCCATGGTGAAATAACAATGTGTGGTATTATTTAATCCTGCAATTGTTTTAGGTGGGCCTAAATTCTTTCAGGCCCAGGGATTTGGGGCTCTTCATGATGTTCGTGTCAGGAAGATCGTGTGTGTTCTCCTGAGGCTAAGCGTGCAGGCTCATGTAGTGATGCTGGCTGAACGTCTCCTGCTCAATGTCTACCCCAGAATCTTGAGGTGTGCTAACAAGCCAGGCTTTGTTTTCCATTCTCACAGAACCGCTGCACAGTTCCTGCTATGACTGAGGGGCTTTAAACACTTTTTAAAGATTATTTTCTGGCCAGGCGTCGTGGCTTATGCCTATAATCCCAGCACTTTGGAAGGCCAAGGCCCAGGAATTCGAGACCAGCCTGGGCAAGATAATGAGACCTCATCTCTGCCAATTTTTTTTTTTTTTTAATTAGCCAAGCATGGCCGGGTGTGGTGGCGCACCCTGTAATCCCAGCACTTTGGGAGGCTGAGGTGGGCCAATCACCTGAGGTCAGGAGTTCGAGACCAGCCTGGCCAATATGGTGAAACCCCTTCTCTACTAAAAATACAAAAATTAGCCAGTCGTGGTTGTGCGTGTCTGTAATTCCAGCTACCCAGAGGCTGAGGCAGGAGAATTGCTGGAACCCAGGAGGTGGAGGTTGCAATGAGCCAAGATCGCAACACTGCACTGCAGCCTGGGTGAAAGAGCGAGACTCCGTCTCAAAAAATAAAAAGATAAAAATTAGCCAGGCGTGATGGTGCACACCTGTGGTCCCAGCTACTTGGGAGGCTGAGGTGGGAGGATCCCTTGATCCCAGAAGGCAGAGGCTGCAGTGAGCTGTGATCACACCATTGCACTCCAGCCTAGGTGACACAGCAAGACATTTAAAAAAAAGAAAAAAAAAAGGAAAGAAAGATTATTTTCTCACAACAGGCAAGTTTACAAGTCTTCAACACAAATTGACGATGTTGGGATTAGAGCTCTTTTGAGATAGGGTCTTTTTTGTTTTGGTTTTGGTTTTGGTTGTTTTTTTGTGTGTTTTTTGAGATGGAGTCTCTCTCTGTCGCCCAGGCTAGAGTGCAGTGGCGCGATCTTGGCTCACTGCAACCGCCGGCTCCCGGGTTCAAGCGATTCTCCTGCCTCAGCCTCCTGAGTAGCTGGGATTACAGGCATGCGCCACCATGCTAGCTAAGTTTTATATTTTAGTAGAGACGGGGTTTCACCATGTTGGTCAGGCTGCTCTCAAACTCCTGACTTCATGATCGGCCTGCCTCAGCCTCCCAAAGTGCTGAGATTACAGGTGTGAGTCACCATGCCCGGCCAATTTTTTTTTTTTTTTTTTTTTTGAGACAGGGTCTTGTTCTGCTGCCCAGACTGGAGTGCAGTGCTCTGATCTTGGCTCACTGTAAACTCTGCCTCCTGGGTTCAAGCTATTCTTCCCCTTCAGCCTCCCAAGTAGCTGGGATACAAGTGTGCGCCACCACACCCAGTTAATTTTTTGTATTTTTAGCAGAGATGGGGTTTCGCCATGTTGGCCAGGCTGGTCTTGAACTCCTGGCCTCAAGTGATCTGTCTGCCTTGGGCTCCCAAAGTGGTGGGATTACAGGTATGAGCCACCGCACCTGTCCCAGGCAGATAATTTTAAAATATACTTTAAAATTTATTGCAGAGACAGAGTCTTACTATGTCACTCAGGCTGATCTTGAACTCCTGGGCTCAAGTGATCCTCCTACCTCAGCCTCCCAAAGCTCTGGGGAGTACAGGTGTGAGCCACACTGCACCTGGCCAGACAAGATATTTTATAATAAAGTTTCAACTTATTGTATTTAATATTCAAAACAGTCATCCTAGCCATTCATCCTTATAATTACTAAAGACATAATGCCAGTTACTTCCAATCACTGGTGAATTAAAATTTTTTTCTCATTCTTATATCTATACCTGACTTTAATATCAGAGGGTGGCTATGGATTGGATATTGATTAAATCGTAAAACATAAGGTTTGGGAAAATGCAAAGTGCAGCCTATGAAATTGAAAATTAACAGAACTAGCTAAAAAAACGGCTGCAAAGAACTTAGCACATAAGAGTGTAAAACTGGCATCTAAGGGTCAACCACTTTGAGTAAGAAATGGAACCTTTAGAAAGAATGAAGTGATCAAACCCGTTTAAGTCTAGATAAAAGTCAGAATGGCCCCAGTCAATGCTAAGATGATGTTTTCTTCTTTTTTTTGGACGGAGTCTCACTCTGTCGCCCAGGCTGGAGTGCTGTAGTGCGATCCCGGCTCACTGCAACCTCCGCCTCCCTGGTTCAAGCTATTCTGCCTCAGCCTCCTGAGTAGCTGGGATTACAGGCGCGCATCATCACGCCCGGCTAATTTTTGTATTTTTAGTAGAGACAGGGTTTCATCATGTTTGTCAGGCTGATCTCGAACTCTTGACCTCGTGATCTGGCCGCCTCGGCCTCCCAAAGTGCTGGGATTACAGGCGTGAGCCGCCCCGCCTGGCCTCTAAGATGATGTTTTCTCCCTCAGTGCCTCCCCACCCTTGTGACCTGTCAGACTTATGTGTAAAAATGCATCTGTCAATAACTAAATATTGAGTGCCTACGATTTGCCCTACATTAGGACAATAAATTATCTCCTTTCTTACATTTATTTTTCTGTATCAAAATTTTTCTCAAAGGGTTTTAGTTCAATGGTTGCAGGTCTGTTTAAGGGTTGGTTGAAAAATAATACCATCATTAAAAAGAGCTGATTTGGCTGAACACGGTGACTCACTCCTGTAATCCCAGAAATTTGGGAGGCTGAGGTGGGCAGATCACCTGAGGTCAGGAGTTCAAGACCAGCCTGGCCAACATGGTGAAACCCCATCTCTACTAAAAATACAAAAATTAGCCAGGCGTGGTGGCAGGTGCCTGTAATCCCAGCTACTTGGGAGGCTGAGGCAGGAGAATCACTTGAACCCAGGAGGTGGAGGTTGCAGTGACCTGAGATCACGCCATTGCACTCTAGCCTGAGGGACAAGAACGAGACTTTGTCTCAAAAAAAAAAAAAAAAAAACACAAAAAAACTGATTTTAGACAGCTGAGAATCTATATATAACTGACACATAAGTATGCTATACATATCTGTATGTTTAGAAAATGTTTAAAAGAGGCCGGGCGTGGTGGCTCACACCTGTAATCCCAGCACTTTGGGAGGCCTAGGTGGGTGGATCACTTGAGGTCAGGAGTTTGAGACCAGACTTGCCAATATGGTGAAACCCTGTCTCTATTCAAAATACAAAAATTAGCCGGGTCTGGTGGCTCACGCCTGTAGTCCCATCTACTCAGGAAGCTGAGGCAAGAAGCTGCCTCCCAAGAACCTCTGCCTTGGGAGGCAGAGGTTGCAGTGAGCTGAGATCACACCACTGCACTCCAGCCTGGGCAACAGAGTGAGACTCCGTCTTGGAAAAAAAAAATGTTTAAAAGAACAGAACTGGAGAAAATAATAGAAAAGGAAATGGATCTGTATGCAGCCCTACCAGAGCTGGAAGCTGTGAGCTCAGGCTAAATTATCTTTTCATTTCTAGAGTTATATGCTTATAGTATCCTTTTCCTCCATCAGTCGACTTTAGCATTATCAGTCATACGTGCGTGTTTTTACATTTATTTTAATTCGGCTATGGATCTCACATTCACAAAGGTCTCACATAAACTTTAGAACTTATCTCTAAAAATGATTATTCCCACAGTTACAGATTCATTTTTGTTTGTTTGTTTGTTTGTTTTTGGATCAAAACTTTCCTGGAAATCACTGATAGTTTTGAAAGCACACAGTATTCACCATGCAACTTTAAACTTTAAACACAGCCTCTGTTGTAAGCCTGCAATGATTAAAATCTTTAATAAATCCTGAAATTTTTCTCTGAATAGCAAAAAAGACTGCATTGTGTATATGTTCTAACATTGTACATATTTAAATAATTAGAATTAAAAGCATTACTAAATGTAAACATTTAAAACAGGGATTTATAGTGTAACGCAATTTCAGCATTTCTTTACTCTTTTTTTTTTGAGACGGAGTCTTGCTGTCACCCAGCCTGGACTGACTGCAGTGGCGCGATCTCGGCTCACTGCAAGCTCTGCCTCCCGGGTTCACGCCATTCTCCTGCCTCAGCCTCCCAAGTAGCTAGGACTACAGGAGCCCGCCACCACGCCCGGCTAATTTTTTGTATTTTTAGTACAAAAATACTAACTGTATTTTTAGTAATATGGGGTTTCACCATATTAGCCAGGATGGTCTCGATCTCCTGACTTTGTGATCCACCCACCTCCGCCTCCCAAAGTGCTGGGATTACAGGCGTGAGCCACCGCACCCGGCCTTTTTTTTTTTTTTTTTCGAGACAGGGTCTTGCTGTCACCCAGGCTGGAGTGCAGTGGTGCAGTGGTGCAGTCAGTATTTTTAGTAGAGACGGGGTTTTGCCATGTTGGCCAGGCTGGTCTGGAACTCCTGACCACAGGTGATCCGCCTGCCTCGGCCTCTTTAAGTGCTGGGATTACAGGCATAAGCCACCACGCCCAGCCCGTTTTATACAGCTTTGATTTTTTTTTTTTTTTTTTTTGAGACTGAGTCTCGCTTTGTTGCCCAGGCTGTGGTGCAGTGGCACAATCTGGGCTCACTGCAACCTCTGCTTTCCAGGTTCAAGTGATTCTCCTGCCTCAGCCTCCCGAGTAGCTGGGATTACAGGCGCATGCCACCACATCTGGCTAATTTTTGTAGTTTTAGTAGAGATGGAGTTTCACCATGTTGGCCAGGCTGGTCTTGAACCCCTGACCTCAGGTGAACTGCACACCTCAGCCTCCCAAAGTGCTGGGATTACAAGCGTGAGCTACCGTGCCCGGCCTACTTTTTTTCTTATAGTTAAAAAAAAAAAAAGATTTTAAGTGGTCTGGCCCTCTCTTTAAACTTCTGAGTTTGGGTGGATAGTTGAGTTGGGTTGGGTGGTTAGAGAAGAAATGCTCTGGACAGATTGAAAGACTAAATTCCTACAAGGAAAAGTGGTCATTTTTCTGTGGTTTTATCCCAGGGGAGTTGGGGCACACTGTAGTGAAGGGATGTAAACTCTCAAAGATGCAATGCCGCCTCGAAATGCCTGCCTGGCTCATGGGTGTCATGAGATCTGACTAGTCACCATGTGTGTTCCTAAGGTTCCTCAGCTCATCAGATCTCACCCCAAGGTGGCCCAACCTAAGTAAAAGGCAAATCACAACGGACATATCCAGGCCCTGCCCTAAAGAGGCAAGCTGATAGTTACTCATATCCATTTTGTGTTTAGGAGGGGTAATAAGAAATTTGGTTTGCAAACACCGCATGTTCTCACTCATAGATGGGAATTGAACAATGAGAACACATGGACACAGGAAGGGGAACATCACACTCTGGGGACTGTTGTGGGGTGGGGGGAGGGGGGAGGGATAGCATTAGGAGATATACCTAATGCTAAATGACGAGTTAATGGGTGCAGCACACCAGCATGGCACATGTACACATATGTAACTAACCTGCACAATGTGCACACGTACCCTAAAACTTAAAGTATAATAATAATAAAAAAAAATAATTAAAAAAAAAAGAAATTCGGTTTGGACCCATTGGAATAGGGAGAGGGAGGAAGACATGGCATTTAGTCCTTGCCCTACAAAAATACCTCTGTTCTAGGAGCCTGCGTTTGTGGGGATTCAGCCTGGGGTTCCCTGCCTCTGCTCACCCCATAGCCAAGTAGAGGGGATGGTGGGGAAATGTCCCTGCCACCGGCCACAAGGTATATGCAAGAGAGCCCAAATTTATTTTTATTTACTTATTTATTTTTCGAGATGGAGTTTCGGCTTTTGTTGCCTAGGCTGGAGTGCAATGGCGCGATCTCGGCTCACTGCAACCTCCACCTCCCGGGTTCAAGCGATTCTCCTCCTGCCTCAGCCTCCCGAGTGGCTGGGATTACAGGTGCCCGCCACCACGCCTAGCTAATTTTTTGTATTTTCAGTAAAGACGGGATTTCACCGTGTTCACCAGGCTGGTCTCGAACTCCTGACCTCAGGTGGGCCACCGCGCCGGGCCAAGAGAGCCCAGATTTAACTCAGACCATCCTATCTATCAAAAGCAGCACCAGCCACTATTCTGTGGTCCTTTTATTATCTCAGGGCACTAATCACTTACTCAGCTGGCGAACGTGTTCCACTTTCTCCCACTGGGCTTAGCTTGGTTCCCTCCTATTCCCCAGCGCACTCATCCTAGGGGCTCATCTGCGTATTTGAATACGCATACGGAAGAATAAACATCCCCCAGGCACTTCAGGCACAACCCTCCTTTGGCAGCGCAGAAGTCAAGCTAGAGGTCATGACCCCCTGGAGTCTCGGTGGTTTCGGGTTGGGGAGCAGAGCGGGTGGGGCAGGACCGACTCGGCGGGGCCAGTCAGGATATCAAGGTGACAGCGCCCGGCACTGGCCTTGGTCGAAGGGTGACTCCGCCCCATTGCTCAGCTCCGATTGGGCACGCCCTTTTCTGGTTCTTCCTCAGGATTGGCTGAGAGGTGCGGCCTATGAACCGGAACGCGTCGCGATTGGTTGGCGCTCAGGCCGATCTTCCAGACGCGGAGGCCTGGGCCGATGTGGCCCAACTCATTGCCAGCCAATCAGCGCTCGGGCTGAGTGTGGCGCGTGAGTGTGTCCGGGATCCCTCCGCCTCCCGGGCGTTGGGGTCGCGGGAAGGGAGGGGACTGGGAGGGGATGGGGTGGGGACGCGCAGGAGGCCCGTGGGGTTGACTTGGGCGAGGCGGAGAGGACGCGTGTGCTGGCAGATGGAGGAGAACCGAGCGGAGCCGAGCAGCTTTGCCAGGAGTCTTCCACTACTGCTAAGGACCCCTCCTGCAAATTCAGACTCTTGCGTGACACACTAAAGAATAAATTAATAGGCTGGGCGCGGTGGCTCACGCCTGTAATCCCAGCACTTTGGGAGGCTGAGCCGGGCGGATCACGAGGTCACGAGATCGAGACCATCCTGGCCAACATGGCGAAACCCCGTCTCTACTAAAATACAAAAATTAGCTGGGCGTGGTGGCGGGCGCCTGTAGTCCCAGCTACTCCAGAGGCTGAGGCAGGAAAATCGCTTAAACCCGGGAGGCAGAGGTTGCAGTGAGCCGAGATCACGCCACTGCCCTCCAGGTTGGGCAACAGAGCGAGACTCCGTCTCAAAAATAAAAAAAAAAAAGAATAAATTAATAATCAATAAATTTAAAAATTAAAAATGAACACCACCAAAAGAATCATGAAAACAAATAAAGGCTAATAAAAATAAAAGAAAGGCTTAAAGTGCCCAAAATGTCCAAAAGAAATGCACAATATCGACTTACAGTATAGACAGAAGAGACCTGCAAATTCTGCAGCCTTAATACCTTCAGTCTTTTTGGAAATATTTCAGGAGCTGCTGCTCTGTGCCCTGCCTCGTGCTAGGCGTCGGGGAACCCCCAAGGGAACCACGGGGACCAGAGCCCGGCGGTCATGGCGCTTGCTCTTGGAGGCACATAAAGGGCTTCATTTCAGATGATGAAAGTGCAATGGGGTGATGGAGTGGAGAATGTGGGCGCTCTGAATTTTAACCACGTGCTATGACGTGGGGTGGGGTAAGGCTCCTAATCTAGGAGCAGCCTTCTCGAGGTCTTTAACCATCTGCATAAGAGATAGTATAAAAAAGGAAAGGGACATTTGTGTGTGCGCGCAAGCAAGATTTCTTTGCATCTTATTACAACATCTATTCCCTCCCTTCACCGTATGTGCCAGCTAATACACTAGGGACTTTGTATTTTTCAGGATCCTTTTCTCCAGAAGCCTGGCTACTGAAGAGAGAACTTCACACTTACATAAGAGGAAAAAGAAGCCAGAGGATGGAGTGTCACCTCATCTGGTCACCTTTTCTTGCCCTGTTAGAATCAAGACAGCAGAGCATAGCAAGCTTCAGATGGCTTGTTTGGCTGGTCTGAGTCTCTTTAGGATTAAATGAGGCCTCTGTTGATGGAGATCCTTTGTTTCACTATTAGCATTAGGCTAATAAGTTTCAGTATTTTCTAAACCCCGTTTTAGGGTATGTCACCTGGTTGTTGGTGATGTTGAATTACAGGGTGTCCTACAGAGAGTAGCAGAAATGTAGCTTTGTCTTCCAAGTATTTGCTATGAGTCCTCAGTGGCAGATATCCGTGAGCTGTAGCATAAGATGCATTCATGTAACAAATATCTATTGCGTGCCTGCCGCATGTGAATACAAGGCGAAAGGTCCCTACTTTCATGAAATTTCATTGTATTAATTTCATTGAAAGTAATAATCAATTTCAAATAAGGATGATTTGGCCTTGCACTTGAAAGAAGCAAAACAAGATCATGTTTACAGTGCCTGGGGGTGGAGAGGGGAGGAACATTCTATAGTTGTTGACTGGCTGAGTTGGGGTCAGGTGATCCCAGCAGAAGTGGGCTGATTCATCAAAGATCAATTCATTGAAAGTCATTTTGCCAAATAATCAATTCAGTGATTTAGCAGAATTTTCCAGATTTACCAACTTACCAAAAATGGCATTTTATGGCTTAATCTTCTTGATTTAGATTCAATGAATAAGAATACAGTCATCTGAATTTTTTCGGACATATAAGAAAATACACTTTTTTTTTTTTGAGATGGAGTCTCACCGTCACCCAGGCTGGAATGCAGTGATTTGATCTCAGCTCTCTGCAAACTCCGCCTCCTAGGTACAAGTGATTCTTCTGCCTCAGCCTCCCGAGTAGCTGGGAATACACGTGTGTACCACCACGCCTGGCTAATTTTTGTATTTTTAGTAGAGACGGAGTTTTGCTATGTTGACCAGGCTGGTCTTGAATTCCTGACCTCCCACCTTGGCGTCCCAAAGTGCTGGGATTACAGATGTGAGCCACCATGCCCAGCCCCTTCCAGTTCTTTTTCTACACATATACATTAATGTATAGAAAAAAAATATATATGTCAGGCTGGTCGTGGTGTCCCACGCCTGTAATCCCAGCACTTTGGGAGGCCGAGGCGGGCGAATCACGAGGTCAGGAGATTGAGACCATCCTGGCTAACACAGTGAAACCATGTCTCCACTAAAAATACAAAAACTAGCCGGGCGTGGTGGCGGGCACCTGTAGTTCCAGCTACACGGGAGACTGAGGCAGGAGAATGGCGTGAACCCAGGAGGCAGAAGTTGCAGTGAGCCGAGATTGTGCCACTGCACTCCAGCCTGGGCGACAGAGCGAGACTGCGTCTCTTAAAAAAAAAAAAAAAAAATATATATATATATATATTTATTTTTATATATGTCAACAGAGAAAATTTTAAACGCAAATGTTTTCTTGTATGTATTTTTCTACAACTGTACGTGTCATTCTACAATTTATTCTATCTTCTTCAACAGTCTCTTTGAGGCTGGGCGTGGTGGCTCATACCTGTAATCCCAGCACTTTGGGAGGTTGAGACAGGAGGATCACTTGAGCCCAGGAGTTTGAGACCATTCTGGATAACATAGGGAGACCCTGTCTCTATTTATGTATTTATTTATTTTTTGAGACAGGGTCTTGCTGTGTCACCCAGGCTGGAGTGCAGTGGCATAATCATAACTCGCTACAGCCTCCACCTTCTGGGCTCAAGTGATCCTCCCACCTCAGCCTCCTGAGTAGCTAGGACCACAGGCACATGTCACTACGCCTGGCTAATTTTTTATTTTTTATTGAGACAAGGTCCCACTATGTTGCCCAGGCTGGTCTTGAACTCCTGGGCTCAAGCAATCCTCCTGCCTCAGCCTCCCAAAGTGCTGGTATTACAGGGGTGAACCACAGTACCCAGCCCCCATCTCTATTAAAAAAAAAAATCTCTTTGAGAACTGTGATGTTTGTAGGTGAATGTGATTGTTTTTAGTGGATGTGCATAGCATTGTACAGTATGGATTATACTATACTTTGCCATTCCCATGTTGAAGGACTTTAGTTTGTTTCTAGTTTTTCACCCTAGGCTTAGTGAAGTAAGACTCACCCAGAGTCTTGGGGCCCTGCTTTTATTAATTGTTTTTTTTTTTTTATTTTTTATTTTCCAAGGCAGAAGAATTTTTCTTAGTACAGAACAAAATGAAGTCTCCCATGTCTCCTTCTTTCTACACAGACACAGCAACAATCTGATTTCTCTATCTTTCCCCCACCTTTCCCCCTTTTCTATTCCACAAAACCGCCATCGTCATCATGGCACGTTCTCAATGAGCTGTTGGGTACACCTCCCAGACGGGGTGGTGGCCGGGTAGAGGGGCTCCTCACTTCCCAGAAGGGGCGGCCGGGCAGAGGCGCCCCCCACCTCCCTCCCGGACCGAGATGGCAGCAGTACAGTCCAGCTTCGGCTCGGCATCAGTAGAGATGAGGTTGTGCCATGTTGCCCAGGCTGGTCTTGAACTCCTGGGCTCAAGTGATCTGCCCGCCTCTGCCTCCCAAAGCACTGGGATTACAGGCATGAGCCACTGCGCCCAGCCGGTCCCATCGTTTTCTTATCTTTATTCCTGATGAGGATTTGAAGTTGCATGGTCATATTTTCTCCTCTGCTTTCCCCTGGGGGCTGGAGAGGAGGTGGGGAAGCTCAACCTTGAGACATCAACTCCGGCACATCTCGTACTTAGTAACTGGCACCAACTTAATATCCACAGCCCCCTGGGCATGCGGGGAGTGTTGATGCAACCACACCATGGAGGCCAGAAAAAGAAATCCTCAAGCAACCCTTTGGCCTGATGGACTCAGGGGACCTGCCTGAGTCTGCAGTTGGAATCACCCCTTTCCCTTTCTTCTGGTCTGACCTTGGGGAGCCACTGTGTCGGCAGCTGCTGTCTGTGCAGATGCTGCAGCTTCCTGTCCCTCTGCTCCTCCAGCCTTTCCTTCCGTCTCTGCACTGTTGCTTTGGTTATGACTTGGGTAAAATCAGAGGCTCGAACTTGTTCTCGTCTAGTCCGGCTCCAAGTACTCATCGAATCCAGCAGCATATCCTGATGGTTCTCCCTTCCAAAATAGTTCTATGTATATAGAAGTATTCACAGATTTATATTTATATAAAAATAAATGTATATATTTACACTATGGGCTGTAGAGCTATCTGAATATAACATGTATGTACAATTTATGAAATAATAAATGCACACCCAGTAGTCACCACCCAGCTTAATAGGGGTGACCAGTATCGTGGAAATCCCTCCCTAAATTCAGCCCCTTTATTTGTCCTATGAGAAACCAGTGCTATATCTATAGCTCTATATACCACTATGTAAGTATATACATTTATTTTTTTTTTTTTGAGATAGTTTCACTCTTGTTGCCCAATGTGGAGTGCAGTGGCGTGATCTCGGCTCACTGGATTACAGGCATGTGCCACTGCACCTGGCCATAATTTTTTTTTTTTTTTGAGATGGAGTCTAGCTCTTATTGCTCAGGCTGGAGTGCAATGGCACGATCTCAGCTCACTGCAACCTCCGCCTCCCAGGTTCAAGTGATTCTCTTGCCTCAGCTTCCCAAGTAGCTGGGATTACAGGCACCCGCCACCACGCCTGGCTAATTTTTGTATTTTTAGTAGAGACGGGGTTTTGCCATGTTGGCCAGGCTGGTCTCGAGCTCCTGACCTCGTGATCCGCCCGCCTCGGCCTCCCAACATGCTGGGATTACAGGCATGAGCCACAGTGCCTGGCCCATAAATTTATTTTTTTTATTTTTTATTTTATTATTATTATTTTTGAGATGGAGTCTCACTCTGTCACTGAGGCTGGAGTGCTGTGGCGTGATCTTGGCTCACTGCAACCTCCGCCCTCCAAGTTCAAGTGATTCTCCTGCCTCAGCCTACCGAGTAGCTGGGATTACAGGTGCCTGCCACCGCGCCCGGCTAATTTTTTGTATTTTTAGTAGAGACGGGGTTTCACCATCTTGGCCAGGCTGGTCTTGAACTCCTGACCTCGTGATCCACCCACCTTGGCCTCCCAAAGTGCTGGGATTACAGGCGTGAGCCACCGCGCCCAGCTAAATTTATTTTTTATACTGTTCCATCCACCCCTCAAACCCAACCACACTCTATGACCACACAACAGACGAATAATCCTTTCAAAATGTATATCATGTCACTTCCCCACTCAAAAGCTGCCAGGTGGCTTCTCATCACACTTTGAATAAAACCCAAAGTACTTACCCCACGGCCTCCCAAGGCCTCATATAGCCACTGCGTCAAGACAGTGCCAAGCAGGCCTCAGGGACTTTGCACATGCTATGCCCTCTGCAAGGCTTTTCCCGAAGATCAGCACTGGGCTGGATGTGTCACTTCATTTAGGTGTATGTGTCACTTCATTTAGGTGTATGTGTCACTTCATTTAGGTGTCAGCTCATGTTACTTCATTAGGGAGGTCCTTCCTTGATCACTTTTTTTTCCTTTTTTTTTTTTTGAGACGGAGTTGCGCTCTTATTGCCCAGGCTGGAGTGCAACGGCATGATCTTGTCTCACCGCAACCTTCGCCTCCGGGGTTCAAGCGATTCTCCTGTCTCTGCCTCCCAAGTAGCTGGGACTACAGAGACGAGCCACCATGCCTGGCTAATTTTTGTATTTTTAGTAGAGACGGGGTTTCATCATATTGGTCAGGCCGGTCTCGAACTCCTGACCTCAAGTGATCTGCCCGTCTCAAAAAAAAAAAAAAAGTGGCTTTTTTCTGATGTGGTGTGCATTCCTCAATAGAGTACATCAAAATTTTATTTTATTCAATCACAACACGGCATATTTATTCCAATTACAGCCAATCCACCTCTTACTTTGATATAAAGTGCTCGTTTTTTATGGCCATTTAAGCCTGTGATGAAAATGTCTAGAATTCAACTGAAGTTAGGATACAGACCCTGAGGTTGCGCACAGTCCTGTCAGGAGAGACTCCAAAGTGGGGATTCTTTGGCAAGGAAGACAGGGGTTTCTCACTGAGCAGGCAGCCATCAGTGTCCGCCATGTTGATTTTCTTTACCGACTCTCTCCCTAAGACAGAAATTTTGTATTTTTCCAGCTTCTTCTTAGCACTTTGGCTTTTGTTTTTATGTGTGCAAAGAGATATCAAGCTTTGCGAAGAGAGGAGAAAAGTGAGATTACAATTTCCCAGAGCATATGGACTATCCTCGGGTACTTCTGGTTTCTGTCTCAACTATGGGTGCCATTCCTCTTCCAGACCATCCGTTTGGGACTTTTTGGGAAATATCTTTGCTGTTTCCAAATACTCATGCGTTTTATATGAAACCCCTTTCAACATATTCCAGTATGCGGAGCTTGCAGTGAGCCGAGATTGGGCCACTGTACTCCAGCCTGGGAGACAAAGCCACACTCTTGTCTCAAAAAAAAAAAAAAAAAGGGGACGTGGGAGAGGAAGCAAGATGGGTCTTGAAAAGACACCTCCGAAGGCCCGTGAGTGTCTGGAAGTATGTCACGGGGTGAGGGCTAAGTCTCCAGTCATTCTGGCTGTGGCTCACCTCTGCCTTGGGCTACCTCACAGGTGCTGTGTCTGGTTGGGTGGGCCAAGCTGGAGGAATTAGGAGTGAACCAAGTGGCTGTCAGATATATACATCCAGGCTTTTCCCTGCCCCATGAAAACTGGTCAACCCACTGGTCAAAGTGGATTTCCACATGCATGAGGGCTGGGTCTGTGCTTTACACAGCTGGGTCCCCATTGCCCAACTCACAGCGGGCAACCGCTAGGCACGTGCTGAGGGAATGAATGTTTCTTGAACTCCTACTGTGGGTCAGGCACTGGGGACTGCGTGGTGCACTAGTGAGACAAGGATCCTGCCCCTGTGGAATTTGCATTCTGGTGTTAAAGGAATGAACACAAATACGTAGATCTCTCAAAGATGAATCTCCCTCTGGGTGGAAATGGACTCATGCTTGGCAAATGCAGTAACAGGGAGACAAAGAGCCAGAGGTGGCCCCAGAATTTGGAGGCCAGGGAGGGGGCAACCTAGAAGTCATGTTTATATAGCAAGCACCCTGTTTTAGGTTTGAATCTCTGTTTATATGTGGTGATTGGGAGATGGAAGCTGTTTAAAATTAGGTGGTGGAAGTGGGAGTTTACTTCATAAAATTCCAATACTGGTCAGGCATGGTGGCGCGATCCTGTAATCCCAGCCACTCGAAAGGCTGAGGCAGTAAGATCACTTCAGCCCAGGAGTTCGAGGTTGCAGTGAGCTATGATTGCGCCACTGCACTCCAGCCTGGGCAATACAGCGAAACCTCGTCTGTCTCTAAAAAATAAAAATAAAAACAAATTAAACTCCAACACTGCAAAAAACTATTTTGGGGGAAGTTGATTGGGTGGCTAAGATAATAAATGAAGACAAACAACTTGGGATGGTCTTTAACACGGAGCCCACAGTAGGGGTATGATAAATAAACCTCCAAAATATACCTGAAGTCCATTTCTTCTCTCCAACTCCACCCTGGTCCAGCCACCATCATCTTTTGCATAATTTCTCCTGCCTTTGCCCCTGAAGACTATTCTCAACTCAGCATCAGGGAGATTCCTATCACAGCCAAAGTCACAGCGGCCCTCTCCGCTCAAAACCTTCCAGTGGTCTCGCCTTAACCCAGGATAAAGGCCAAAGTCTCCACTGGGCTCCAGGACCTACCTGAGCCGCCACCCCTTCCTCTGCTGATTTTATCTTCTACCCCAGGTCTCTCACATCAAAAATCTTGTCCTCCTTACAAAGTTCCCTAAGCACCCCCGGCACTCGCCTGCCTCAAGGTCTGAGCCCTGGCTGTTCCCCCTGCCTGGAGACTGAATTGCTCACTTCTGTTGCCTTCTTCGGGTCACTGGTAGAAGTTGCTTTTTCAAGGGGGCCTTCCCTGCCACCCTATTTAAAGAGAAACACCCCTCCCCCCACATTCTGTACTCTCCCTTGCTTTCTCTCCACAGCACTTAATACCTTTTTTTTTTTTTTTTTGAGACAGAGTCTCGCTCTGTTGCCCAGGCTGGAGGGCAGTGGCACGATCTTGGCTCACTACAACCTCTGCCTCCTGGGTTCAAGCAATTCTCCTGCCTTAGCCTCCCAAGTAGCTGGGATTACGGGCATGTGCCACCACATCCAGCTAATTTTTTTTGTATTTTTAATAGAGATGAGGTTTCACCATGTTGGCCAGGCTGGTTTTGAACTCCTGACCTCAAGTGATCTGCCTGCCTTGGCCTTCCAAAGGGCTAGGATTACAAGTGTGAGTCACTGCGCCCAGCATAATACCTTTTATTATACAAATATTATATGCAATATGTATTTCTCTGTAATGTGTGAACCCAGAGAATCTTAGGTCTCAATTGATTTAGAAAGTTAATTTTGCGAAGGTTAAGTACATGTGCCCACGACACAGACTCAGGAGGTCCTGACATGTGCCCAAGGTGGTCAGAGCAGAGTTTGGTTTTATACCTTCTAGAGAGACATGAGACATCCGTCAGCATATGCAAGATGAACACTGGTTCTGTCTGGAAAGGCGGGACAACTCGAAGCAAAGGTGGGAAGACTTGAAGTGGGGAGGGGGCCTTCCAGGTCACAGGTAGATAAGTGACAAATGCTTGCATTCTTTTCAGTTTCTGATGAGCCTCTCCAAAGAAGACAATCAGATATGCATTTATCTCAGTGAGCAGCGAGGCGACTTTGAATAGCATGAGAGGCAGGTTGGCCCTAAGCAGTTCCCAGCTTGACTTTTCCCTTTAGCTTCATGATTTTGGGGCCCCAAGATTTATTTTTCTATCACACTTTCCCCCTTTTCTTTTTAAAAATCTTTTGGAGAAAGCATTTTTAGAAGAAAATGAGTCTCAGGCCGGGCGTGGTGGCTCACACTTGTAATCCCAGCACTTTGGGAGGCCGAGGCGGGTGGATCACGAGGTCAGGAGATCGAGACCAACCTAACACAGTGAAACCCCATCTCTACTAAAAATACAAAATATTAGCCGGACTTGGTGGTGGGCGCCTGTAGTCCCAGCTACTCGGGAGGCTGAGGCAGGAGAATGGCGTGAACCTGGGAGGCAGAGCTTGCAGTGAGCCGAGATCAGGCCACTGCACTCCAGGCTGGGCGACAGAGCGAGACTCTGTCTCAAGAAAACAAAAAAAAAAAAGAAGAAGAAAATGAGTCTCTGCTCTCAGGTTTCATCTGATCTTTCATGGCTAGAATGGTTTATTCCTAGACAGGTAGGTCCCAAGTTATTAGGAAGGCTCATTTTTAGCAGGTTGTGAAGTCTCATGTCCTATGAAGAGAAAACGGGGGAGGAAGGGAGAAAAGCAATAACAAACAAAAGAACAATCCTGGAAAATTGATATAGGCCACATTACCCTGAAGTCCATACATCAGTAGGCAGGGATGAAAATGTCTTATGTTTGTAAATAGGTTGCTGTTATTTTCTTCTGAAGTTTAAGTTGTCTAGCTTCAGTTTGCAGGGCTTTATGAAAGCATAGCTTAGTTTTTGGTGACTCCAAATTAGAAAAAATGGGAAAAAAGAAGAAAAAAAATTGAAAACGTTATTTTGCAGGCTTGTAGTCACGAAAAATTAGAATTTGGTCCAAACTGTAGACAATAATAAAAATTGAAAAACATTAAGCAAGACTAGAATCTAACAACAGGTGTACTATAGTTTTTGAAACATAATTTTTCTCTCTCCAGTTTCCCATTTTTACTATGGACAAATAATGGTACGACTTATTTGCTTTATTATACTTGGCCTGATTATTTGTATACAATGCTGCAAGAATAATATATATTTTTTAACATAGGCTTTTAAATTGGCTTTGATGGAACTTTGTTCCATAGAAGGAATCTCAGATGAGACATTTTAAAGCTGAGTCCAGGCATGGATTCGTACCATCAAATACCTATGAATTGGTTGAATCCCTTTCCTCTTGAGGTTCCAAGATAAACCTGGAGTTCTTGGACCTGTCAGAAAGTGACATTGTTTACTTACCACAGGTCAGGAATCCTGTACAGGGACTGTGTAGGCAGAGGTATGAGGCCAGTTTTTCCAAGGGGCTTTTATTTGCTCCATAAGTCAAGTTTGATCCCTTAAAGGAAAGCACACCATTCCAGTCAAAGCCTTGTTTCTCCAGCTGTGTCCTGTTACAAATGAAAACAGGTTCTTACTGCACTTATGCAATTAACTGTATTGTTGTAAGTTAAGAATACTCACAAATAGTTTCCAAAATTTTGTAGAAATCAGGTAGAGAGAAACAAATATGCTCCAAATTTTGTTCATAGTCGTATCCTATACTCAATTGTTAAAAGCTATAAATAGCTTAAAAGTTTTCTTTACTCAGAAAAACAAAAAGATCAGCAATGTTTTAAGCAAAAAGTTAAAAAGATTACAGATTATTTCAGACTTCTTCTTTTTTTTTTTTTAGACAGAGTTTCCCTCTTGTTGCCCAGGCTGGAGTGTAATGGTGTGATCTTGGCTCAGTGCAACCTCTGCCTCCTGTGTTCAAGTGATTCTTCTGCCTCGGCCTCCTGAGTAGCTGGGATTATAGGCATGCGCCGCCATGCCCAGCTAATTTTGTATTTTTAGTAGAGACGGGGTTTCTCACTGTTGGTCAGGCTGGTCTTGAACTCCCAACCTCAGGTGATCTGCCTGCCTCGGCCTCCCAAAGTGCTGGGATTACAGGCGTGAGCCACCGCGCCCGGCCAGGACTACCTACCTCTTAACTGGATCTCTGAGCTCTGGGCAGAGCCCACATTGAATCCTGGGTCTCCAAAAAGGGAGAATTATTTTGAAGTTAGACCATGTGATGCTTTTACAGTACACTTAAATTTTTTTTTTTTTTAACAAAGATATTTCTTTTTTTTTTTTTTTGAGACAGAGTCTCATTCTGTTGCCCAGGCTGGAGTGCAGTGGCGCGATCTCGGCTCACTGCAAGCTCCGCTTCCCGGGTTCATGCCATCCTCCTGCCTCAGCCTCCTGAGTAGCTGGGATTGCCGGCACCTGCCACCACGGCTGGCTAATTTTTTGTATTTTTAGTACAGATGGGGTTTCACCGTGTTAGCCAGGATGGTCTCGATCTCCTGACCTTGTGATCCATCCGCCTTGGCCTCTGAAGTGCTGGGATTACAGGCATGAGCCACCGTGCCTGGCCAACAGACATTTCTAAGTGTCTAAACTACACTCTTCCTTAAAAACCCCAGAGTAGCATCTGTTGCAATAGCTGTTAATGAAAAAAACAGAATTCAGTCAACTGAGAAAAACAAAAACAAAAACAAAAAAACCTTTGCTCTAAAAAAAAAGCATCAGTTCCTAGGAGAGAAAAACAAAAACAAAAACATGATAGCCTTTTAAATACAAACACGAGCACATGCGCACACACATCTTGGATGTTAGCTTTTAATGAAGCTGACTTTTAACCATTGAGCTCATTTAAAAAAATCTTTTTAAAATCTCATTACTATATTTCTGTTAGGACAAATTGCTGCTATTTCAGAAGTACCAAGTAGCAAACCAGAAAGGACTTGATTTAGGAACTAAATCTAGGCTGTCGTGGTTAGAAAAAGCAGGCAGAGCCTTAGCTATGGAACTGCAGTTTGGGGCAACAGCCATTGCTTTCACTTTGGCCTGGCTAGCAAAAAGGTGGCCTTATGTAAATAAAAGCCCTTTAGTAGTTAAAATCAAACATCTTTCCTCTTTTAATATTTTTCTTTTGCTGGTTGTTTTCTCCCCCTACCAGGCCACATGTGTGTGTGTGTGTGTGTGTGTGTGTGTGTGAATTTAGCCACTTTAGAGTCCTTGTTCCCAGCAATTTGGAACTTTCCTTTTGATTTGATCAAGTCAGATATAGTTGATCAAACCCAATGGGAAAAGACCAAAGCAACAACAAAAACAGAGACAAACAAGCAACCAAAAAAGCATTTAAGCCAAACAAAAAATGGCACAACTTATATGATCACTGAGCACGCTCTAATGGTAAGGATAAATTAATGTTAGAGGAAAGGGGTCCCGATCCAGACACCAAGAGAGGGTTTTTGGATCTCATGCAATAAAGAATTCAAGGCGAGTCTACAGAATAAAGCAAATGCAAGTTCATTAGGAAAGTAGAGGAATAAAAGGATGGCTACTCCATAGACAGAGCACCCTGAGGGGTGCTGGTTGCCCATTTTCATGGTTATTTCTTGATGATATGCTAAACAAGGGGTGGACTATTCATGCCTCCTCTTTTTAGATGATATAGAGTAACTTCCTGACATTGCCATGGCATTTGTAAACTGTCATGGTGCTGATGGGAGTGTAGTAGTGAAGTTAAGCAGAGGTCACTCTCATCACCGCCTTGGTTTTGGTAGGATTTAGCCGGCTTTTTTACTGCAACCTGTTTTATCAGCAAGGTGTTTATGACTTGTATTTTGTGCCGACCGCCTGTCTCATCCTGTGACTTAGAATGCCTTCACTGTCTGGGAATGGAGCCTAGTAGATCTCAGCCTCATTTTACCCAGCCCCTACTCAAGATGGAGTTGCTCTGGTTCAAATGCCTCTGACATTAAGACCAGCTGGTTGTTAACCTTAACTTTAGCCAAGACAAACCCCAATTCAGTTACTTACCTAGGGATGGGTCTTAGGCTGTAGACTGCTCTCTACCATTCTAGAAGCAGGAAAAAAGACCTCATCTTCCCTGTTGGAAGCAAGCTCAAACTCCATAAAGGAGTTACCTGCCTTCCATTGTCATGGAAACAGGAAACCTTGCCTTCCTTGTTGGAAGCAAGTAAAACGGCAAAGAAAAGAGTTGTACAGCAAAATAAACTTTAGATCTCCACCAAATTTTGGGAGATCAGAGAGGCTCTGGAGCGGGTGCTCTCAGACCTGGGCTCACTCCTGTAATCCCAGCACTTTGGGAGGCCGAGGCGGGTGGATCACCTGAGGTCAGGACTTCAAGACCAGCCTGGCCAACATGGTGAAATCCCGTCTCTACAAAAATGCAAAAATGAGCCGGGCTCGGTAGCTCACGCCTGTAATTCCAGCACTTTGGGAGGCTGAGGCGGGCGGATCACCTGAGGCCGGGAGTTGGAGACCAGCCTGACCAACATGGAAAAACCCTGTCTCTACTAAAAATACAAAATTAGCCAGGCGTGGTGGCACATGCCTGTAATCCCAGGTACTCGAGAGGCTGAGGCAGGAGAATTGCTTTAACCTGGGAGACGGAGGTTGCCGTGTGCCGAGATCTCGCAATTGCACTCCAGCCTGGGTAACAAGAGCGAAACTCCGTCTCAAAAAAACAAACAACAACAACAAAAAACACGAAAAATTAGCTAGGCATCATGGCGTGCGCCTGTAATCCCAGCTACTCAGGAGGCTGAGGCAGGAGAATCGCTTGAACCTGGGAAGCAGAGGTTACGGTGAGCTGAGATTGGGACATTGCACTCCAGCCTGGGCGACTGAGTGAGACTCAAAAAAAAAAAAAAAAAAAAAAAAAAAAAAAGCAAAGGCTGGGAGGGGGCCTTCCAGGTCATAGGTAGATAAGGGACAAATGGCTGCATTCTTTTGAGTTTTCAATTAGCCTCTGCAAAGGAGGCAATCAGGTGTGCATTTAACTCAGCAGACGGGTGACTTTGAATAGAATGGGAGGCAGGTTAGCCCTAAGCAGTTCCCAGCTTTTCTTTTCCCTTTAGCTTAGTAGTGGGGCCCCAAGATTTATTTTCCTTTCACAAATGTGTATTTTGATACCCATCGGCATACTATGTATATTATTGTATTATACTATGACATTATCTTGTGTATGTACACGATGTACTTATTTGTTAATCGTCTCCCGTCCTCCTCACACCTGTACCCCTCCTCTCCTGTTGACAGAGGGCAAGAATTTTGTTTTGTTCGCTGCTGTATCCGCAAAGCTCCCAAAGTCCTCCGAATGCCGCAGGCTCTCAGTAAAGACCTGCAGGAAGAAATAGCGAATGAATGATGTACACGTGTAGGAAACAGCGGGCTCGGACGCCTGGCTTCTCCGGCTGCCCTAACGCCCTCCAGCTCCAGGTGAGGTCGGGGAGCTGGGGCCAAGGCACGTGAGCGCCCCTCACCCCCACCCCCCCCGGCCGCGGGCGCTGGAGCCGGCGGCTGCGAGCACTCCTTGGAGCGGCGCTGCACTCAACGGAGGGTTACAGGCGGGAGGGCGGGGCCTGGAAGGGGGCGGGGATTCGAGGCGGGGCCTGCGGGGCGGGGCCTGCGGGGCGGGGCCTGGGCCAAGTGGCCCGCAGGAGGCGGCGGCGGCCGTTCAGTCCCTTGTTCCCTGCCGCCGCCGCCGTCGCTGACCCAGCCCGCCAGGCGCTCCTGACCGTCGCTTCCTCCGGTCCCAGGTCCCCGGCCCTCGCCTCAGCCCCTGGTCCCCAGCCCTCGTCGCAGCCCCGGCCGCCCGCCGCCGCCATGTCCAAGGAGGAGCGCCCCGGTCGGGAGGAGATCCTGGAGTGCCAGGTGATGTGGGAGCCTGACAGTAAGAAGAACACGCAGATGGACCGCTTCCGGGCGGCTGTGGGCGCCGCCTGCGGCCTGGCGCTGGGTGAGAGTCGGGCGCGCGGCCGGGCCTGCGGGGGATGGGCGGGAGCCGTGCAGGGTGGTTGGGTGGTCGCCCCATGGCTAGTTTCACGCTTCTGGGGCTGGAGGAGCCACTTGATGGCGGGGAGGCCTTCTGACTGCGGGGTTCCCCCCAGTCTTGGGGAACATCACCCCTCCACAGCACCTCCTGGCACTTCCTGACTCTGCAGCGTCTCCTCTGCATGTGGGGGTCACCCTCTCCCCGGGAGTGTCACCCCTCGGGAGGGCCAGCTGCCTGTTGACCGTGTGACCCCTTGCTAGGCTTTCCTACCTGTGAGGTGCTCCCTGGAGTCTTCCCCCGGACATAGGGCCTTTTTGACTTGCAGCTCTTCCTCTGTGGGGGTCCCTTGCCAGTCCCCAGTGCCGTGCACTCTGTCCCCCTGACCTCCCTCATCTCCAGCTGCCCCTGCTGGAGGCCAGCACCTAGCAGGATGGTCAGGCAGGAGGCCCTGTCCACGTGTCTACACTCCCAGCCCCCAAACAGAACCTAGTAAAAGACTCTCTTTCCACCCATCACCTTGAACCTCAGAAACTGCCTCTCTCGGTGCGGGTGGGGCAAAGGCTCCTTCTCCGTGGGGTAACCGCTCCGGGTGCTCTTCCTGAGCTCTAGCTGGCTTGCCCAACTACCAGCTCCACCCCTCCACCCTGCCTCCCCTAGGTATTCCTAGGGGATTTTTTTTTTTTTTTTTGAGACAGTTTCTCTCTCGTTGCCCAGGCTGGAGTGCAATGGCGAGATCTTGGCTCACTGCAACCTCTGCCTCCCGGGTTCAAGTGATTCTCCTGCCTCAGCCTCCCAAGTAGCTGGGATTACAGGCATGCACCACCACGCCTGGCTAATTTTGTATTTTTAGTAGAGACGGAGTTTCTCCATGTTGGTCAGGCTGGTCTCGAACTCCTGACCTCAGGCGATCCGATCGCCTTGGCCTCCCAAAGTGCTGGGATTACAGGTGTGAGTCACGGCGCCCGGCCTCCTAGGGGATTTTTAACTCATGGTCTCCCCTCCTCACCCCCTCCGCTGGCGCAGGGACTCCCTTGTTTCTGTTGGTGGCGTCACTGTTCTTGCTCAGGCTCACAGGGATGGACACCCCAGTCACCTGTGGCACCAGAAGTCTTCTGCCACAGCCCCATGTCGCTCACATCTCCTCCTTTGCAACCCCTTGTCAGGGGTTCTGGGGCCTCCTTTCCTCCTCACCAAACAGTGGTTGGTTTTCCTGCTTCCTGCTTTTCCACCCATTTGCATCCTGCTTGCTTTGCCAGAGTAATCTTGAAGCATACAGGTCTTACTTTGTCACTCCTTGGCTCAGAAGTTCTCAGTGGTTCCTTGTTGACCACAAAATCGCAGACGGCTGCCTGGCAGCTTCCAGGCCCTCCACAGCAGTGGGGAGCTTCCACAGAGTCATTTTCCTAGGCTAACCCAGAGCTGTTCCTCTCCTTCCCTTCCTCTCCCTTGGAGACAGGTGTAGTCTGTTGCCCCAGGGGCTTCTGGACAGCAGTTGGTAAATGAGTATGTGTTGGATTAGGGCAGCCTGGAGACTCCTGGAAGAAGCAGGAGGCTGCCATGTGGGATTATGTTCTTCCTCTGTGTCACCTTGCCTTGATTCCATCTGTTTCCTCTGCCAGCAATAACAGAATGCTGGTCTGGTGCCTGTCTAGCCCTGATGTTATGAAATAATTTCAGATCGGGCAGCCCTGTTAGATGGGTGAAACCACCTTCCTCCGTGGGAAGTGTTGAAGAGAAGGGATTTGTAATCTGACTATCTGGATTTTTTTTTTTTTTTTTTAAGTCTCGCTTTTCTCCCCCAGGCTGGAGTGCGACGGCGCAATCTCGGCTCATTGCAACCTCTGCCTCCTGGGTTCACGCAGTTCTCCTGCCTCAGCCTCCCGAGTAGCTGGGATTACAGGTGCCTGCCACTATGCCCGGCTAATTTTTGTATTTTTAGTAGAGACGGGGTTTCACCATGTAGGCCAGGCTGGTCTAGAACTCCTGACCTCAGGTGATCCACCTGTCTCGGCCTCCCAAAGTGCTGGGATTACAGGTGTGAGCCACCGTGCTCGGCCGACTACCTGGATTTTGAACTAGCTCTACCACTTACCAGCTGTGTGATCAGTAGGAAGTCATTGGATCTCTTCATGCCTCGTTTCCTCATCTGTAAAATGGGCATAACAGGACCTGAGTTATTGAGTGGGTGTGCAGGTGACAGGAGATGGTCAAGCCCAGTGCTCAGCTCTGCCCTGGGTCCCTGGGGTTGTGGAGTAAACATGAGCAAGTGCTGGGAGGGCCCGAGCATGGCTGCGGAGCTCCTTTCCCTCCTTCAGGGCTCTCAGACTGGTGGCCCATGGGCCAGGTCTCATCTCCAGACACACTGTTGAGTTGCCTGCATTTAAAAGTTAGGAGAGGGGGCTGGGCGTGGTGGCTCACACCTGTAATCCTAGCACTTGGAGAAGCTGAGATGGGTGGATCTTTTGAGCCTAGGAGTTTGAGACCAGCCTGGGCAACATGGTGAAACCCCCATCTCTACGAAAAATACAAAAAATTATCTGGGCGTGGTGGCATGCGCCTGTAGTCCCAGCTACTCTGGAGACTAAGGCGGGAGGGTTGCTGGAGCCCAGGAGGTGGAGGTCGCAGTGAGCCGAGATCTCGCCACTGCACTGCAGCCTGGGCGACAGAGTAAGACTCTGTCTCAAATAAATAAAAGTTGGGAGACCATATATGAAAAGCAAGCTTTCCAACCTCTGAGATCCCCAAGGCCTGTCATGCTGGGTCTGCATTCCCAACGTGGCAGCATTGTCCGGAGCTGAGTGAGGCCCCTCCCTTTAGTTTGGAGGAGGGCATTTAGCACTGTTTTTGTCCTTTTCTCCTCTTACCACTCTTGAAGGTGATTTCCACCTGACTCTCCCCTTTCATATTCCTGGCCCTGGAGGCTTTGGGCTTTGCTTGAAGATCCAGCTCAAATGCTATCTTCTTTTTGATTATTCTCTTTGAATATTTCTGCCTTCCCTCTTCTCTCCAAGCACATGTAATTTGGGCTTTCATTCTGCCCTGCCTTTTTGTGTATTTGTGAGCATTCTTTTTTTTTTTTTTTGAGATGGAGTCTCGCTCTGTCACCCAGGCTGGAGTGTGGTGGCGCGATCTCGGCTTACTGCAACCTCCGCCTCCCGGGTTCAAGCAATTCTCCTGCCTCAGCCTCCTGATTAGCTGGGATTACAGGCATGCAACACCAAGCCCAGCTAATTTTTTTGTATTTTTAGTAGACACGGGGGTTTCACCATATTGGCCAGGCTGGTCTCGAACTCCTGACCTTGTGATCCACCCACCTCGACCTCCCAAAGTGCTGGGATTACAGGCGTGAGCCACCGTGCCCGGCTGTGAGCATTCTTATTGCTTAAAGACAGTGCCCGCGAACTCGTATCCTCTCCTCTGTGTCCCAGCAGAGGCTCACTTGTAACCTGTATACAGTATGGGGCCATGCTTTGGACTGGATGTCAGTAGAGAGCAAGGCACACATCCTCAGCAGCCTTGCTCCAGCCCTGCAGGCTTCAGGGAGGAAGGGAGGGGCATTCCCCACTCCGGCCGCCTCTCCGTGAGCCCGTCTTCCCAGACCAAGGTTGGCAGGAAGTTTCTATCCCTGCATTTTGGGAGGCTCTGGTAGGGTTACCCACCCTCTTTTCCACTGCCAGAACCACAGGTTGGTTGGTTCTTGTCACTGCTTCCGGCTGAAGCCACCTGTGCACTCCCTGCACATCCACGTGGGGCTCTGGGGTCCTCTGATGCAGACTTCCTTGGGGTCGGCTGCAGCTCCAGCCTGGCATATGTGCCTGTGATTCCAGGCCTCTAGCAAGCTCTGGCAGACATGCTGCATGTACTAGCCCTCTGTAATTAGGAGGCAGGGAGGTGGCACCAGTTTCAAAGGCATGCTCTTTTGGAGGACTGTGCCAAGTGTCCTTCTGTGTACCACAAGCTGCACGTCGGCTCTCTGTGCAAGCAGCTGGGATGGAGTTTGCCAACAAATAGAAGGCTTGGGCCCTGTTCTCAAATAGCTCCGGGTGGCTAGGGGAGAGAGCTCATGTGAAGATAGTGCCAC
The DNA here is from genome assembly GCF_029289425.2 of Pan paniscus. Taxonomy (NCBI): domain Eukaryota; kingdom Metazoa; phylum Chordata; class Mammalia; order Primates; family Hominidae; genus Pan; species Pan paniscus. The sequence goes on from NC_073259.2 coordinate 133,158,409, forward strand.
AAGTTAGTGGACGCTGGGCATTCCACGAATGGGGCATTGGTGTTGACATTCTGAGTACTGCACTGTTGTATGACAGATGCACCTGACGGCTGTAACTTCAGAAGAATGTGTGTTCAGAGTTCCAAGCTAAGGAATCTAGGAGTGGCCAACCCGGATTTATTCCTTGTCTATGAGGAACATCTGAACCCCCGGCCCATCCCGTGGAATGCAAGCTCTACAGGGAGATTGAGGCCCTTTCTTTTGGATTAAGTAAAGGTTACCAGGTGGAAGTTGCTAGGGGAGGGTGCTAAGTGAAGGTGCTGTATCAACTGTGTGCATTTTACAATCGGTTGCGGTTCTCCTGTCCAGCCTGCTGCCCCCAGACCATCCCTGTAGGTAAGTTTCCAATAAACCCTGTGTCTGGCTCACTGCTTCCAGATCTCTGGAATCTGGTGCCATCTATTGGAGTTAATAGGGGTCCAGCACAACAGCAGTGTGCTGGGTTTAGCAGAGAATGCGGTTTAGAAGGGCGGATAGCCTGTAATCTCAGCTACTTGGGCAGCAGGGGCAAGAGGATTGCTTGAGTCCAGGACTTAGAGGCTGCAGTGAGCTATGATCATGCCACTGCACTCCAGCCTGGGCAGAAGAGTAAGATCGTGTCTCTAAGAAAATGAATAATAAAAAAGGGGCAGATAAAATCTTCAGCTAAGATTTGAAGGTGTAGGCTGGCCAAGATTCTCGCAGGTGGAGAGGAAGAAGGGCTGAAAATTCAGAAGCCTGTAGGGACCAGACAGGTGCCCAAGATAATAATAGTTACTATTTAGTGAGCTCTCTCTATATGTCGGGCTCCATCTGGCACCTGATATGTATCAACTAATGTAATCCCGTCAGTAATCCTACCAAGTAGGTGGTAGTAGTAGCCCCATTTCACAGCTGAACAAACCAAGGCACGAAGTCTCAGTTAAGACTTTGTAGCTGTAGGCAGTGGAGCTGTAGTCTGCCGTCTGGTTGTTGTTGCCTCTGGCATTTGCCTGAGGGCCCGATGAGGCAGCTGTTCCCAGTTCTAGCTAATCCTCACTATGTGGTGTGGACAATGCATTTGTTACCTATTGCTGGTGACAAATCAGCCCAAAAGTTAGCGACTTAAAACAAGAATAAACCTTTATCACCTCTGAGTTTCTGTGGGTCAGGACTGGGGAGTGGCTAGTTGGGTGGTTCTGGCTCAGGGTCCCTGAGGGGCTGCAGTGGGAACACACCCGTCCCCAAGAGCTCACTCACATGGCGGTAAGTTAGTGCTGGTGGTGGCAGCAAGGTAGTGCAGGAGACATCTGCCATATGCCACCTAGGACTGCGTGAGCGTCCTCACTGGCTTCTCCTGGAGCAGGTGACCCAAGAGAGCCATGTGGCTGCAGTGGCCGTTACAACCTGGCCTTGGAACTCACGTTTGGCCACTTCCACAATACCCTGTTGGTGACACAGATCAGCCCTCTCAGGTTGGGAAGGGGATCATAGAGGGCCGTGAATGCCTGGAGGTGACAATTAGTGGCTGATGACCACAGTCAGGTACTCACTCTTCTCAGGAGAAGCCGGAGTTTCATTTAAAAATGGATTTATGTGCTTGCTTTGGCAGCACATATACTAGGTAGAAAAATTTGCATGATCCCTGCACAAGGTGGAGATGCAAATTCACGAAGTAGCCCATAAAAAAGCAAGAACAGGCTTTTAAGTGTGAGCAGCTTGCACAGGCTGAATCAGACCTGGGCTTGTGGTTGCAGCGTCCTCCCTGGTAGAGGCAGGGAGCGTGGGAGCAGAAGAGTGTGTCTGAAGAGTCGCATTTGATGAGAGGGCTGAGTTGCTGACAGTGGGAAAGTTTCCACCTGAAGTCGGCCACTTTTGCTGTCATCTCTCAGGGTCCTTGTGGTGTCAGGAGGCCATTGTGGCTGCATCCTTCCAGATTCATGGGGCTGGCCACGTCTGCCTTCCTTAGTGATGCTGTTGGCGAATGCACTTTTGTGATAGACTTTTTTGTTGTTGTTGTTGTTGACAGAGTTTCGCTCTTGTTGCCCAGGCTGGAGTGCAGTGGCACGATCTCGGCTCACTGCAACCTCCACCTCCTGTGTTCAAGAGATTCTCCTGCCTCAGCCTGCCAGGTAGCTGGGATTATAGGCATGCACCACCACACTTAGCTAATTTTTTGTATTTAGTAGAGATGGGATTTCACCATGTTGGTCAGGCTGGTCTCAAACTCCTGACCTCAAGCAATCCACCCACCTCGGCCTCCCAAAGGGTTGGGATTACAGGCGTGAGCCACCGCTCCTGGCCTTTTTTTTTTTTTTTTTTTTTTTAAATGGGGTCTCACTCTGTCACCCACCCAGGCTGGAGTGCAGTGGTGGGATCATAGCTCACTGCAGACTTGAGCTTCTGGGCTAAAGCGATCCTCTCAGCTGTCCCTGCCCCAGTTCTTGTGATCCCTCCTTGTCCAACATAACTGAGGACCATTCCTGGACACCACAGTCAGAGGGGACACTGCTGAAGGGCAGGGAGCATCGTGTCTCTTCCTCTCTTCCCCACCGGGGCTGGGAACAGTGAGGTTGGGCAAGCTTGACTTCACTGATGGCAGCGAGATAATTCAGCTCAGCAGTTGTATTATACCTTTTTCCCCATTCCTGATACCCCATTGGCCATCTTCCTGTTATGTTATTATATCCTTGCCAGTCTCTGCCTTCCTGGAGCCCCAGCAAGGCTGTGCTTTGAAACAGAAGCACTGTATGGCTTCCCTTGGTCCCCGATAGAATAAAATTCTCCTATCCCTAAGGACTGATTGGCTCACTGTGGCCAATCCACTTGGATCCTAGGCAGTTGAGAGGGTAAAGAGTCTTCAGCGAGGCTGGGGTTAGTTTTTCAGTGAAGTCACATTTCCTTTAGGAGTTAAATACATCTCTTTGTATCAAGTTTCCAGCTCATGTCTTGATGGTGGGGAAAAGTTATTTTGAGTATAACTGAGTGGAATCTGCAAGGGGGAACTCCCCTGGGCATAAAAAGTTAGACTGTTGTGGAATAAAAGGAGGGAGACCTTTTACCATGTAACTTTTGTTTTTTTTTTTTTTTTTTTGAGACGGAGTTTCGCTCTGTTGCCCAGGCTAGAGTGCAGTGGCGTGATCTCGGCTCACTTCATCCTCGGCCTCCCAGGTTGAAGCAGTTCTCTGCCTCAGCCTCCCACGTAGCTGGGATTACAGGCACCCGCCACCATGCTCGGCTAATTTTTTTTGTATTTTTAGTAGAGATGGGGTTTCACTATTTTGGCTAGGCTGATCTTGAGCTCCTGACCTCGTGATCCACCTGCCTCGGCCTCCCAAAGCACTGGGATTACAGGCGTGAGCCACCGCGTCCGGCCTCCATATAACTTTTTACACTTTCGTAATTTTGAGTCTTGTGAACATATTGCTTATTCAAAAATCGAAATAAGTAGTAACACCCCCCAACATTATACTGGCCTTGAGAAGTCATCAACAGACTACCAGTTTTGAACTTCTGGGTTTTCCAGTGTATCGACTATAAATTTCCTAAGGTTGTATGGTATAATAATGGTGAACTCCTAATGCCATGGTGGTAATTTCCAAGGCCCTGTTCTAAGCACTTTCTACATGTGCTCATTTAAATCCTCACAACAGCCCTGTGGCTGAAGGGGGATTATTAATTATCCCCATTTTGCACTTGCCTGAGGTCACAAAGCTAATAAGTGGCAGAACCAGGATTTGAACCCGGGCATTTGGGCTCTAGAGTCTGTGTTCTTAGGCATGGTAGTTAAGATATAAAATCACTGAAGATGACTCAAAACATCACCGCCTCAGCTTTTGTTCTTTCTGGGGACTAGTGGTGTTGGGTTTGCGTCAATACAAATTAAGCTCCTTCCTCCCCCAGACCATTTCTCCTCAGATGAATTTGGCTCGCTTGGACATGCTCAAGGCTCCTGAGGTGTGTCCATCTTATTAATGGATTGCCAAGATTTCCCTTCTAAGGTTAATCTGAGCGATTTCATTTTTAGAGAGTTACGATGACTTGTACCATTGGTCCGTTGAGTCATATTCAGACTTCTGGGCAGAGTTCTGGAAATTCAGTGGAATTATCTTCTCACGTGTGTATGATGAGGTAAGTAGAGATTTTCCGTGGATATCATCTCTTTTTGTGGTCGTGCTTCAAAGTGAAATGCTAATTTTGGGGAATACTGAATCGTATCTCCTTTTTACAACCTCATGCAGGTGGGAAAAAGTCATTGCCCTAGAGAACTGGCATTAAATTGTCACAGACCTCATCGAGAACTTTGCAGCCTGTTAATCCTCTGTTGTATGGGGACCCCAGGCCCTGTCCTGGGAACTTGAGTGATCTAAATAGTAGTTTTGTTTGTTTGTTTGTTTTTAATTTTTAAATATTTGGGGCTGGGTGCAGTGGCTCACACCTATAATCCCAGCACTCTGACAGACCAAGATGGGAGGATCCCTTGAGCTCAGGAGTTTGAGTGCAGGCTAGGCAACATAGCAAGACCCCGTCTTCAAAAAAATAAATTAGCTGGTCGTGGTGGTGCATGCCTGTGGTCCCACCTACTCAGGAGGCTGAGGTGGGAGGATCGGTTGAGCCCAGGAGGTTGAGGCTGCAGTGAGCTGTGACTGCGCCACTGCACTCCAGCCTGGGCAATAGAGCCAGACCCTGTCTCAAAAAAAAAGGTTTAATTATGTTAAAATACATATATCATAAACTATTATGTAACCATCTTAACTATTTTAAACTGTACACTTCAGTGATGTTAAGTACATTTACATTGTTGTAGTTTTTTTTTTTTTTTTTTTTGAGATGGAGTCTTGCTCTATTGCCCAGGCTGGAGTGCAGTGGGGCCATCTTAGTATACTGCAACCTCCACCTCCCAGGTTCTAGCAGTTCTCCTGCCTCAGCCTCCTGAGTAACTGGGATTACAGTCATGCACCACCACGCCTGGCTAATTTTTGTATTTTTAGTAGAGACAGGGTTTTGCTATGTTGCCCAGGCTGGCCTCAAACTCCCAACCTTGGGTGATCCACCCGCCTCAGCCTCTCAAAGTGGTGGGATTACAGGCATTAGCCACCATGCCTGGCCACATTGTCATAGTTTTTTTTTTTTTTTTTTTTTGAGATGGATTCTTGCTCTTTTGCCAGGCTGGAGTGCAGTGGTGTGATCTCGGCTCACTGCAACCTTCAACTCCCTGGTTCAAGTGATTCTCCTGCCTCACCCTCCCGAGTAGCTGGGATTACAGGCATGTGCCACCACGCCCAGCCAATTTTTGTATTTTTAGTAGAGATGGGGTTTCACCATGTTGGCCAGGATGGTCTCAATCTCCTGACCTCATGATCTGCCCGCCTCAGCCTTCCAAAGTGCTGGGATTACAGGCATGAGCCACCGTGCCCGGCATTAGTTTTTTAAACTATTAGAAGTTTCGTTCTTTATTTTTCTTTGAGACTGAGTCTCGCTTTTGTCACCCAGGCTGGAGTGCATCTCGGCTCACTGCAACCTCCACCTCCTGGGTTCAGGTGATTCTCTTGCCTCAGCCTCCTGAGTAGCTGGGATTACAGGCGCCCGCCACCACGCCCGGCTAATTTTTGCATTTTTAGTAGAGATGGGGTTTCACCATGTTGGCCAGTCTGGTCTTAAACTCCTGACCTCAGGTGATCCTCCTGCCTTGGCCTGCCAAAGTGCTGGGATTACAGGCGTGAGCCACTGTGCCCAGCTGGAGTTTTTTTTTTTTTTTTGAGATGGAGTCTCGTTCTGTCCCCCAGGCTGGAGTGCAGTGGCGTGATCTTGGCTCACTGCAAGCTCCGCCTCCCGGGTTCACACCATTCTCCTGCCTCAGCCTCCCCAGCAGCTGGGACTACAGGCGCACGCTGGCATGCCTGGCTAATTTTTGTATTTTTAGTAGAGATGGAGTTTCACCGTGTTAGCCAGGATGGTCTCGAGCTCCTGACCTCGTGACCCGCCTGCCTCGGCCTCCCAAAGTGCTGGGATTACAGGCGTGAGCCACTGCGCCTGGCTGGAGTTTTGTTATTTTTTTAACCTGCAGCTTAGAAAAAACTTTTCAATTCCTTACACTGTAAATCAATAAATATCGGGAAAAAGGGAGTCCTGCCATTCAAAGTCGAATTTATTGTCTCCTTGGGGCAAACCATTTTGAAATGTTGATCTTTTGGGACTTTGACAATAAAAATCAAGGTTCCAGCACTCCAAGGAAGGAAGCAAAGGCTGAAATCCCCAAAAGTTGTAGGCAAGGGGCAGGTGGTCCTGGAGCTTGCTCTCCTGGTTTCCATGCGTCTGGGCAGAGCGTGACGTGTTGGGTGTCGTCTTGGTCTCCAGGATCTCTCACTGAGTAGGTGTTTAATGAGTATTTGTGGAACACATATGTTACTGGGGATGGTTGTTTTCCGTTGGCATTAATCCCTACTTTCAGTTTCTAGCTTTTAGGCCAGTTCAGAGTTCAGTCCATAAAATGATTTAAAAATGCTCTGGGCCAATGAGTGAGCTGGCTTCCTGGGAAGCAGAACCACTTTTGCTGATTTGTGACATAGTCTCATGTTTTGCTGATCTGTAGCGTAGTCTCATGTGTGTGCGTCTTGGTTTGTTGTCATTCTCTATAGGTTGTGGACACATCGAAAGGAATCGCAGATGTCCCCGAGTGGTTCAAAGGCAGTCGGCTCAACTATGCAGAAAACCTCCTGCGGCACAAAGAGAATGACAGAGTTGCCCTTTACGTTGCAAGTAAGTCCTGGTGGCGAGACCTGGGGTTTCCTCCGTGGAAGTTCTAGATGGTGCATGCATGCGGTGCCACATATTTGGAGAGATAGGATTTCCAAACCATATGTTGGCACCTTTCTGACGTAATTAAGATTTCTGTTGACTTTATTTTTGCTGGGGAGGGGAAAGGACCAGTGTGTGGTCATGCTTTATGGGCAGAATGGAGATACTCAGTATTAAGTAACTAGCTTGTGTCACACAGAAAGTTAATGATGGAACTATAACTAGAATCTCTTCCTATTGGCTTTTCCTTTTAAAATAAAGTTGAGGCTGGGTGCAGAGGCCGGGTGTGGTGGCCCAGGCTGGAGTGCACTGGCATGATCATGGATGGCTCACTGCAGCCTCAATCTCCCAGGCTCAAGCAATCCTCCCACCTCAGCTTCCTGAGTAGCTGGGACTATAGGCACACACCACTATGCATGGCTGATTTTTTTTTTTTTTTAGTAGAGACAGGGTCTTGCTATGTTGTCCAGGCAAGTCTTGAAATCTTGGGCTCAAGCAGTCCTCTCATCTTGGTTTCCCAGAGTGTTGGGATTTCAGACATGAGCCACTGCACCCGGCCCCTGTGCAGCTTTTAAAAATGTATTATTATTTTTAAATTGTGTGTTCCACTTTGGGAGGCCAAGGTGGGCGGATCACGAGGTCAGGAGATCGAGACCGTCCTGGCTAACACGGTGAAACCCCGTCTCTACTGAAAATACAAAAAATTAGCCAGGCGTGGTGGTGGGAGTCTGTAGTCTCAGCTACTCAGGAGGCTGAGGCAGGAGAATGGCGTGAACCCAGGAGGCGGAGCTTGCAGTGAGCTGAGATTGCGCCACTGTACTCCAGCCTGGGCGACAGAATGAGACTCTGTCTCAAAAAAAAAAAAAAAAAAGAAAATTGTTATGTTCAGCAAGAGTTTATTGGACACTCATTGTGTCTAAGACATCTTGTAATGTAAGACTCAGAAATAAACTGAAGTCGTGTTCTGCCTCCAGAATATTACATTCTAATCACAGAAATAAGGCCAACATACACAGAAACAGTTGACAATCTATATTAAATGCCAAAATGAGTCTCTGAGTTGGCAATTTTTTTTTTTTTTTTTGAGATAGAATCTTCCTCCGTTGCCAAGGCTGGAATGCAGTGATCTCAGTTTGCTGCAACCTCTGCCTCCTGAGTTCAGGTGATTCTCCTGCCTCAGCCTCCCGAGTAGCTGGGATTACAGGCGAGCACCCCCATGGCTGGCTAATTTTTGTGGTTTTAGTAGAGATGGAGTTTCCCCATGTTGGCCAGGCTGGTCTCGAACTCCTGACCTCAGGTGATTCCCCCCGCCTCGGCCTCCTAAAGTGCTGGGATTACAGGCGTGAGCCACCATGCCCGGCCTGAGTTGGCAATTTTTATTAGAAGCCAGAGAAAGATTAATTCACTGTGGTATAAAATACTCATCAGAAACTTCACTCACTCCCTAGATCAGCACAAGAAACCAAACCACTGGAAACAGGCAGTGAGTGGCCCTGCCCAGGCTACAGAGCAGGGCCTCCCTTCTGCCATCGTGGGAAGGACCAGCAGCCCCTGTGCAGTTGTTAAAGATCATGGCAGTCCACTTCCCACCGAGACTTACTGGGACACATCTTCCAGGGCTGGGGCCCAGGCTTCCATGTATTTTCAAAGCCCATGGGCAATTCTGATGCACATTCCTGGTGAAGAGCCATGGAGCAAAGTCTCGACGTACCATTTGGGGCCGGTCAGTGTTCCATTGCTGTTTTCCTTGGTTCTCAGCCTTGACACGGTCAGGGCAGTGTAGATGGGTGGTCTGGGGTCAGGGCTCTGACTGGCTCTCCCATGCCCTTTGCGTGCCCACCTGTCTGTTCATCCATTCGTTCCTCAGATCTGTATTAAATGCCTCCTTAGGGCTGGGTGCTGCAGTGGCTCACGCCTGTAATCCCAGCACTTTGGGAGGCTAAGGTGGGCAGATCACCTGAAGTCAGGAGTTCGAGACCAGCCTGGCCAACATAGTGAAATCCATTTCTACTAAAAATACAAAAAATTAGCCAGGCGTGGTGGTGGGCGCCCATAATCCCAGCTACTCTGGAGGCTGAGGCAGGAGAATCGCTTGAACCCGGGA